>NC_071288.1:11867500-12467500 GCF_943734705.1 Anopheles coustani
GGCTCGGCTTTAAAATTTACGCATGTTTGGTGTCAGGAAAACATGGAAAAACGGCATTCCGCAGGTCAGGAGTGCAGCACATTTACGCCCGCGGCCATTAATCATCGTCGACGGGGCATCCTCGGTGAAGGCAGGCGCGGGAGATGCTGGAGGATGCGAACTAGAGACGAACGGCGGTATAGAACAACGCGCTCGCGCCCTGTAATGGACATCATCATTTTTCATCGTTTGCTTTCCTTCAGCGGTGCTTTGCTGGCTATTTTATTTCCGTTGCCTTTTCGAAATCATTCCGCAAACAGTGCGTAACTCGTGTTTTCCGTCTCCGTTCCGTTGCAGATATCGAAAACATTGCCGTGGTCAAGTACGTGGCGGTCGCCGGCAGAAACATTACGCTCGATTGTCCGGGCGTTAACGAGCGCTCGCTGGTGGAGACGCTGGTCTGGCGGACGAGCCACACCATCGCCGAGTACATCAACGGTTTGCCCCTGGTCAGCAATCCGCGGGTAAGTTGTGTTGGCGAAGTTGTTTATCGTGTGTCTATTGCTCCGCAAGGGGAGATGGGGGAGAGGGCTGCCGAAGGGGACGCCGAACGCCGGACGCCGGGCGAGCGAGCATCATTACTGTAATGAAAATTGCGGATCATCTCCGTAATCTGCTTTGGGCGATAAGAAGCAAGGTTAATACAATAATGTGCTGATGGGGCTGAACAATCCGCGAACGGTCGAGTGCAGCCGGGCCGGGCGAAATTAAATTTGCCAGCAGCGGGGGAAAAAGAATCTCCACAACATAAACCCAAACACAAGCATACACACACTCACACAAACATAAACATACCCGAGTCCGACTCACTTCGCGCGCCCGGTGGCACAACATTAAGGCCATCACATTTTCCTCCCATTTCATTATGGCGATGTTTTCCATTTATTTCGTATGCATCTTGAATTTTCTTCACTTCGCTTCTGCCATCATCGCTTGGAAGAGTTCCAAGTCGGCAAGGCAACGTGGAAATTCCTCTCGAAACATTATGCAACCTTTGATGACTTTTCGTGTAGGTCAGTCAAGCGCACTATTAACTACATGGATTTATTTCCCAGAATGCGAAGCAAAACAGAAATAATGTAGTAAGTAATGAATTCGTACTTGCTTGGGACTTTCTATTTTGATACCTCAAGCATGACAACGGTGGTATGGATTTCGAGCATCTTTATGCTTTTTAGTGCACCGAATGGTTGAAATATTCTTCTTTGGTTAAATTCATTTAATTTTTGAAGATTTATTTAGATATATTTTATCTACATCTTATGTACAACATTAGTTCAAAAACAAATTTGTTATAGAAACAAAGTCAAACAGTTAATTCGATATTTTCAATATTTATAGAAACAACTTACAAAAGCAACATGCTCTTCCATTCTGTGAGGATATACCTTATGTTCCGTAGTAGTTAACTCGCGAATAATATGTCTATCCTCGAGCATATTTTATTCTTTATATAATTGTTCAGAATTTTATAAGAATAAGGTTTACAAGATCAAATTCCAAGAGAAATTTACCCAGATAAACAAAATGTTGTCGGTCAGCGCTTTTTATCAGGCTCCATAAATTTGGTAATTTCGTATCTCACAAATTTGTGGTTGGAAAGTAACCATTTATTCGGTTGGAAAATGTGTGCTATAAGCTAATCAATTTAGGTTTCCATTCGTTAAACATTCATTTACATAAAAATCCTTAGACATTGTTGTTGAACTATTGTTATGATTTATAAAAATGATTTTATTTTGTAACCTTAACGGTTAGAAATAAAAAGTAACCACTAAACCGCTTTACTAAAGACCACTATTGAGCAAACCACGAACAACGTTCCTTTCATCAACGATAAGAGACCTTTCCCCGGGTGTCTTTTTACAACTCACCAGGCGCCTCCATTCATCACCGCACCAGGCGCCTCCATTCATGCGCAACTGTGTAGGATGAGTACAAGCGTGTAATTATCTCTTCGTTTGTTGCTGCCCGGCTGTTGGTTCGTGAGGATGCTCCTGCCACACACTCTCCCTAAGTGCACTCCCCGAGCCGTTTTAGCATAGTCGATTTCGCTCCGTTTGCAAAAGATCCTAATGAATGGAATTAGCCCAATCGTGGCGCATTCCGTTCACACCCGTGTATCGTTTTTCTTACCTCGAAGATGGGTTCTTGGTTGACGGGTAGGGCGGGGTGGAGTGGGGGGAGTGTGTACTTGCTCAAATCCAAACGCTGCCATTGGCCCGAAGCACCCATTCATTACCGGTAAGCTGGTGTCCGGTAGCTCCGGTCCCGTGTCCTTTGACCCGCTCTGATGCTCCCTTCGGGGTGGAGAAAATAATCTTCACTCGAAGAAATAATGATGTAACTCATTTGGCGTCACATTTTTCTTGCCCTCCCCGGGGCCCGTGTCTTTCCGTCGTGCAAATGGCATGGCGGCCGAATCGAACAAAGAATCTCACTTAGCGTGTACGGTGTGTAATGATGATGTCGGCGAGTACTATAATTATCATCAGCTTTATCGACACATTTCGACACAGTCCGTCCTCCGCATGGAATGCTTTCAGCCGGTCGCTCGGTGACTTTGCAGGTGTTACGGAGGTATCAGGGTTCTTTTTTTCATTCACTACCTCCCTTCCTCCCTCCGTCGCTCCCTTTGTCGCACTCTTTCGGGTTGGTGTCACCGTCAGGTTGCCATTTGACGATCATCGGGATCTCCCCCGGAGGCGGCACCAGGCACACTAATTACTACTGGCTCGTTGTTATTACATCGCTTTCCTCTTTCGCCGCAGCTCACACTCATACCCGACAACTTCAGCCTGCACCTGAGCCCCGCCGCTTCCTCCGACACGGCCGAGTACAGCTGCCTGCTGAACGACCGGCACAGCCCGGAAGCCATCGTTGACCTGCTGGTACAAGGTGAGTACAAGGCCAGTGCTTCGCAACCCGGGCTCCACCAGGGCTGACCCGGTTTAGTAATCGGCAAGACGAACGAGGCTCGTCGTAAGAATCAGAACAAAGCTAGTAAGCACTATATTTATTAAGCTGCAGCTTAAATAAACCCTTTTCAATCCGGAGATATTCAATATCTAACAAACGTGAGACCTTTGGGGGTTTCCCCTCATATAATGATGAGAAAGACGATACCTTCTATTTGAAGATGTTTGGATCAGTGTCTTTCTTGAGTTTAGTTAAGAAATATCATAAGAAACAATTACTTTAAAACGTGTGCGATACCTTTTTGATTGATTTTATTTTTCCCTAAATTCCTTCATGATGTTGCTTTCTATTCTAGCTCATTGAATTTTCCTTTTCCTGAAATATTTCCTCTGCAATTACTTCATTATAATTAAGCTCAATTCGCTTTAAATTATTTAATCACATAAAAGGTCACTAGAATTTGATTTGTTTTTGACGATTTAGGTTATGTCATTCTCTACGGTAGAAAAAAAGGAAAAATACTAAAAAGTAATATGAAATACATAACCCGTGAAGTGGAAATATTTGATTTTAATGAAGACACGACTCACAAAAATAAAAGACACAAGTTTGATATATGTGAATACAGATTTTGAATAGTGTAAAACACTTAATAAAGCTCGTGCAAAGCAAAGCAACGATTGAAAGACACTGCTCCAGAAGACTACCGTTATAACGAGTGCACGAACGAGTGACATACCCACACTTCTCCGTGTCGTGTTGATGCACGAACAGTACGAAAGGTTTGCAGTAAATTTTCTCAAGTCGATCCCAACCGCTCCGGCGCACGGCATACCGCCACCGGAAGTGAAAGAGATTGAGCGTTTCCATGGCCACACGGTCTGACAAGAGCATGTATCATCCCACCGCAAAAGGCTCCGCCTTTCTTGTGCTCCCTGCCACTACCGGTCGTTCTTCCGCTCTTCCCGCTTGCAGATGTGCCCGATCCGCCCGGACGTCCGCTGGTCGTAAGCTTCACGTCACGTTCGGTCGATTTATCCTGGGCCCACTCGCAGGACCCCCGAAATGCACCGGTTACAAATTTCATCATCGAAACACGGTAAGCGCACCGGCGAACCATTTCACCGACATTATGTTTAGATTTACACCACCAGCATCCGGCTGGCGGGGGGGTTTTCCCGGCCGCCCGGGCAGGTAGTGGTGGCAGTTCGGCTGGGTTTTTGTTTTCAGGTTTCCTCACATCTCCACATCCATCACCCTTGCTTCCCTTCGCCATCGGCAACGAAGGAGTATCGTTTCCGGCGCGCGGTGAACACGGTTCGGCTGAGGGGAATATTTATTTTACAACCATTCCACCCGCCCTCCTTTACTTCCTCCGCCCGGTTCCTTGAGGACGAATCTCGGGGAAACCTCGTCGGCAGATGCCTTCGCAAACAACGAGTTAAGTGTAAGATAAATTGATTCCACCGGCACTTGCGCTTCGGATGCCGCGCGCCCTTGAAGCGCGATAAATTTCCTTTCGGTATTGATTTAGGCGACCGGAATGTAGAGAATTTAAGGCCTTCCATCGAAAGAGTTGTCTTGGCCGTCAACGGCGGTCGTGCCGGCGCTGCAGAGGCCGGATCAATAGCCGGGCGTAAACACTTTGGCGCAAATGAGGATGAATTTAAATGTATTCCCCTTGGCACGTTCGGGACTTCCGAGGATGGTTTCAGTTCGTTCTCGGTAAAAAATGAAGTCTTTACCTGGGTGGAAATGGCAAATTGGGAGCATAGCGACGGCATAAATTCTCCTCAAATTGGAGCGTGGTTTGTAACTGTAAATTATTGATCGAATATCCGACGACTCAGCGATTGCTAATTCGACAAAACAGGAGGAAGTGAATGTAACACATGGAAAAAATGGGTTTCATAGGTTAATTCGTGATGCTCTATATCACTTTTTTTTTAATTAGGAGATCTTACCTGAAAGTAAACTTCTTTTGAACACCAAGAAGATGACGCTAAGAAAACTTGACTATTCTAATGAATTTATAATTCTATGAATGAAGAACTTGACTATTCTAATGAATTTATAATGATTGAACTTTATAATTTAATTAAAGTTGATTTGATGATTGGGATCGATAAATATCAAATCTTTTATGAAACGAATAAACATAGAATGGTTGTGTGAAAATTGATTATTCCAGATTCAGCGTTTAATTGCTTATCTAATCTTTATCTTATCTTTATTTGTTATCTTACTGTCGCCTGTCGGTTCTGCAATATGAAAATCGTTTATCAATCATAGAATGCTCATAAAATAGTTACGAGAATCCTGAGATGTTTCTTCCAGAAAAGCCTAGAAACCGATCTTTACCGATGAAAGGTGCGGCTATAAAACGCTTTAGAAGACATTTCATTGTACAAACATCTTGACTAACAGTCGACGATCCAATGCACACGTACAGCCTTTGTTATGTTCCTCAAATAACGCCGGTCTGATGTAGAGAAATTATGAGTAGGTGTTTGCACCGTCCCAAGCAGATGCTAAGTTGTGTAACGAGCCAGCGAAGCTGCGGGTTTTTGTTTATGTGCAACATTTTCCTTGTGCTAAATCCAAAGCAAAATAAAAGAAATTGTAAAACAAAAGCGTGAGCCGACTGCTCTCGTACCTGTTTTAATCCGCATCAGCTCCGCCAGCTTCGGAAACTTGACGGGTTCGCCCGAGCCTGAGAAGTTTTAGTAATTCCTCTTCGCCGCGCTTCGATGTAGAAAAACAGGCAACAAAACCATGCAAACAGCTTTCGTGAAATGTATTCCGACGTGCAGCCCCACCAGTACGCATTGGGTAAGCCGCCACACGTCCTCGAGCGGCAACCGTGATGCGCGATGGTTCTTAAAATGGAATTATCAAACATTCTCAAGGCAAGGTCGGGTATCGGTTTGCGAAAACTTATCCCACACTCGAAGCCGCGGAAACGGAAACATTTAGCCCGTCCCCTTGCGGAATATATCCGGGTCAAAACCGCAGAGAAGCGGTGTAGGACAAAATAGGGTGGGGGTAGGCGGAGGGTGTAGGAAGCTGGAGAGAAATTTTTAATCTTCGCATAATACTTCTACTGCGCCTTACTTCGCAACGAGGTAGGCCTGCTCGCTGGTTTCGTTAAGTTTTTCACTCAGTTTTTCATTTTGCTTTATTTATTTGACGTATGTTTACTTGCCGCACGCGCGCGCACCAACGGGAAATGTGGAAAATTTGTATTTCAGCCGTTTGGTTTTTTTTTGCCCCTCGTTCGCTACTTCCGAGCTCGTGTGTACGGAAGGGATCTGCGGTTTTCCTGGTAACGGTCCGGATGAAAACAACGGGCCGTGTTCAGAGCAAACACTTACAAACGGGAGCACGTGGTGCGATTTTTTCCCGCCCACCAGCCCTACGCAGAATCCAGCCGACATGGTTTTCCACCGCAGAAGGGAAATATGATCGTTGGCATCATTTCCGTTGAGGCAGACGTGTGTGTGTGAGGTTTAAAATAAAAACAAGTCTGTATGAAATATAAAACCAATCATTCATCC
Organism: Anopheles coustani; assembly: GCF_943734705.1. Lineage (NCBI taxonomy): Eukaryota > Metazoa > Arthropoda > Insecta > Diptera > Culicidae > Anopheles > Anopheles coustani. The sequence goes on from NC_071288.1 coordinate 11,874,016, forward strand.
TGGAAACTTGGAGATGCTTTGAGTAACAAACTTTTCATATGGGTTGAATTTTCTAAGATTGTAGGCATGTATTAATTACATATAATCGATTTCGTATTAAATTGTTTCAAACCATGCGATGTTAACACGATTTTCGTATTCGTTGTCGGTTTTAGATATAAACACTTGCGCAAGTTTAATACTCAACGAAACATTTTTGCGAAAAGATTACATAAGCTTTCCTTTTTGTTCAGTTCTAAAATTTGCTTACATTTCCTTTAACAAAAAGTCGTTAAATATTGAAACGGGGTTTTTTCTTGGAAATAAGGAAATTTGTGGATGCTCAAAGAATGTTTGATTCAAGTTTTTTTTATTATGTTTTAATATTTTGGAACCAGCTTGGAAACCTCTGTATGGGTTGTTTATTTTGCATACCGTTAGTGTTCGTTGCAAAACCGAAAGACCAGAAGCAAAAGCAGGGAGATACATATTGAAATCCCATACTCAAGCCGGCATTCCGGGTTCCGGCAGATCGTTGAGGAGGGATATTTTACAAGTTCTTTGATATTTCCGAGCGCGCGGGGAAACGATTTTCCGAACGTATTTATTTGTGTCCTCCCATACCACCTCCCCCCCACTCCCCACCCCTCGGCAATTCCACGCCCTCGAGGGCAAATGGAATGGAAGGAATTTTATTTGATTTCAGCTTTACCTGCTTAGGCAGCATCCGGGTGGAACTGCTGTTACTGCCTCTCGAGGGTGAAAATAAATCGTCCAACGATATGCCGCGACTGATGGTTTTTTTTTCTGCGCTTTCTTTTTTCTTCTTTCTTCTCGCACCGCCGCCCCGAATAGCATCGGCGAGAATGGCGACTGGGAGCAGGAGCCACCGATCCACACCAAGAGCAGCCAGGCGTCGTACCAGGTGACAGGACTGCAGCCATTCACCGTCTACAGCTTTCGCGTCATCGCCGTCAATCAGCTCGGCCAGAGTCAGCCGTCGAAGGAGTCGTACTACTTCGTAACGCTGCGCGAAGGTAGGCGATGTCGTAGGATCGCGACCTCGATTTGAGCACCGGGTCGTATTTTCGCCGAGTTGGCACCAAATTTCCCCTTGCCCCAATTTTGCGCCCCATTCCCAGCGCCCGGCCGGCGGTGCGTCCATGGCGATCCAATTAAGCTGTTCCAATTTGCGAGCACCTTCCCGCGCGGTCTCCTCCCCCCCCGGTGGTGGCCCAGTTTGGGCCCGGTTCGTTCACAATTAATCTGCCGAAAAGATCGTCACCCTCGTGCGGGCAAAGTGGTTCGTGGAAACGGCGTCCACAAACCGCACCGTGGGTTCCAGCCCGAAATGGACCACCCCACCACTGGGCTGGGTCCAAGGGGATGCGAAGTATCCGCTCGGTGGGAGGGCGGGGGGGGGGAGGGAGAAAGAATAAAACACCTCCAGAACCACCGGCCGTTGTCGTTGTCGATTACTGGCCGATCCTGAAGGGGGCGTAATTGTTGAATAAATTTAAATACATTCAACGGTGGCTGCGTTCGGCATGGTGGGAGAGCGGAAAAACCCGGCCCAGCTCAACAGCGGCCCCGAATCGAATCGAATGCTTTCGTCCGTGGGAGATCGTCGCGGCCAGAAGGCGTGAAATTCTCGCCCAACGTCGTTGCGTTCTGCCGGCAAACAAGTGTTGGAGCTCGCGAATGTTCGGATCGCCGGGAATCCAGGAATGCGGCGATTGTTTGGCGTGAAAATCAATTAACGTAACGAGACGGGCGGGAAACGAATGGACCATCGTCCCGCTGGGCGAACGGTGCGTTTCGTTCGACTTTGGGGACGGATGGCGATGCGATGAGACTGTGCGAGTGTGGTCCGTATCTTGGCGCCTCCGAACGGAAGATGACTGACGTTCAGGGTAGGCATCGTGCTGTGCTGAAGACACGAAAATACATAAACATGAAAGTGTGAGCATTGATGAGGTAGCATGAGCCAGGAAACATCTAGAGGGCATAAGAAATAAATCTAAACGATCTAAAAGAAAAACGAATTATTTAAACATGCTGGCCATCCTGTGGAACAAGCAATCTTCAACATCGCATGTTTATTAAGAATAGGTAAAAGTACTAGTATGTATATTATGTTACTAACTTCTAACAGCTAATCCATCGAAAGCAATAACATTTGGTAGGTTGCTGTTATATTTTGCACGAGGTGCAAAGAGGAGTTTCTTTTTCCTCAAAAAGTTTTTTTTAATAGTTTAGGTCCTATACTTTCCATCATTTTACTTCAAATCATCTACAAAAGATTATCCCGAATTTAAGGTAACAAATTTGTTATTGAGATCGCCTTAAAATACGGTTGATATAGAATTATTAAAAAGTGTCGGGAAATAGAAACAGCATCAACATATTAAGATATTTAAACGAACAGAAAATCCATCTAAAATAACACTATAAGAACGGATGCATAAACGACGGACTCGTTTTGAAGATATACAGTTATTCGATGCAGTCCATCCAGTTTCTTGACCAAATACACCGACTGTTTGACTTCTTATTAGTCAAGGTAGAAAGTATTATTTTTAGTTATCTAGAAGTTTAGAGTCTAAAGAAATGGCAGTAACAACTTAATGTCACTGTTTAACATAAAACGGCCGATAAAACTTTGATTTAAACAACTGCTGATGTCAGAATCCTCATTATTTTCACATGTTGCAAGGAACATCAAGAGCGGAAAGCTGATGAATTCGATGGAAACCCTCATGCTAAGGCCTAGTACGCTATATTCTGTGAATGTTCGTGGGTACATCTTGGCTTATTGCTTACATAAGACATCTGTTGAATTCGTCAAATCATACTTAGGTCAAATATTCACTGCGATATTAGGGTTAGAAGATAAAATTGTTAACTGTACGGATACGGATGTATGAAATGGAATTCTGTGTGGGTTTATCCCAAACGAGTTTTAATTAAACTAAGAAAAGTTTTTACGGAGTTTTAGTTACCATAAGTTTACCGGTTCTGTAACGTAAAATGTACTACGACTATCCTGCTTTGATTTTATATTGCTAGAAAAAATGGTCGGTCACATTTCAAACCAATTTCGATAACTCAAGCGCGATAGAGATGGATACATGTTTCAACTCAGCAAAGTTTATTTTTAATTGACCATTCCAGGGCGTTGTGATGGCGTTTTTGCAGGTCATTTTAGATTAATTTTTTTTCCCCGAGGGCCGTAAGAAACAACTTCCAAACTAGCGGAAGCGCACTAGACATCTAGCTGGTCCGGCGGGGCTTCACCGAATGACCAAAGTTCGCTGATACCATTACATGCACTGCCGCACGTGGTTGTTCCGCTCGTCCGTTGACGTCCGGTTTTTCGCCCGCGATATGGATTTCCGCCGCCGCCGCCGCCAGTCGTGACTTACCGCCGTCAACTGCACTTTGTACACGTGTTTCAATCTTCCATTTTTCATTAATGCTACCTTCTTCGTTTTCTTTTGTCTCTGTCTCTCTGTCTCTCTTTTTTTCTCTCTTCCACGTACAGCCCCGACGGGAAAACCGGTAACGACGATCGCGCACAACACTTCCGCCACCTCTGTATATATTTCGTGGAAGGCGCCACCACCGGAGTCGATCCTGGGCGAGTTCCTCGGCTACCGGATAACGTTCCGGGCGCGGGACCACCACTCGGACGACGTCAAGGAGATCTACATCCGCGATAGTACCGTCGAGGTGAGGACGACCAAATTCGATTTGCTCTCGCCAGTCGCGTCCGGCGCCAGTCGGGCGTCCGCGTTCTAGCAGGGTGGAAGGGGAGCGGAACGAAGGGATGGGGAACCCATAGGAGAAGTGTACACCGTCCGGCGTTAGCGTCGCAGTTTCGCGTGGAACGCCAGCTGCGGTGCTGCGGTGCATTAGCCGCTCGGATCGGATCGACCCTTCGAATGGCTGCAGTTTGCGCCGTTGAACACATGGTCCTGGGAAATGCAACTGGCTCCTACTACCACCCGCACACCAGTGCACAGTTCAGCACAGTTCAGTAAATTATCCAATTTACAACTGGGACCCCAACTCGGCTGGCATGCCGGAAAGTGGAAAGTTTGCCGAGGAAATCAAATTAAATTGTGATAGAAATTATCGCTGTTTCCCTTAGTTATGACATGAGTGTAAGGAATTGCCCCCTTCAGCTCACATGTCTGTATGTGTTCTAACTTGTTTGCAAAAAAAAGGCGCACATTTTGCCGGTCAATGTTTGCCAGAATTCACCATACACCGTCGGAAATTTAGCGCAAACGAGAAAATGATCACTAATGTAAAGTGATGGTCATCCGTTAATGGATCTGTGATACCGGTTTCCGCTGCGTCGCTGGAAAAACAAGGTATTGGCCGTTTTCCTTTGAGATGAGTTATGCCCAAGATAATCTGCATGATGGGTCTAATGTGTAGGTAGCATTACATAAGTTACATTCGGGATTTTTCGTTACCCTTTTTCACTTGCTAATTTGTGCAATATCTATTTGGGGCTTCAATTTAGACCAGGTTAATATTGTAGGGGTTCATGGAAACCACTTCGTAATCCAACGAGTTCGTTTGAGTAGCCTTTCAACTGAATGTTTCCTGTAAAAATATTACAACTATATGCCTTAAATATAACCAACGCAGCAAATAACCCTGTAACGGTGGTGAGGGGGTGGACTATACAGAAGTTTTTTGAAATTAAATGTGAATTACTAGAAACGTAGATATTAAATTTTGAGAATGCAATCACATTGTCAAAGGGTTTCAATATAACGCTACAGTTGGACCACATCAAATGGAGAACTTTGCTTCGAGGGAATTTTCATAAACAAATAGTTTCGATGACTATATTGCATCTCATTGTTCCTCGGTCAAGAGTTCAAATATAGTTATAATTATATTTTTACAAAAAAAAAATATAATGGAATATGTCACCCAATCCAAGCACAGCATGTTGCGTACTATTTTGCTGGGAAAGCAGAGCTATTTTCTATTATGTGTTCTCAAGCATCCACCACAAAGTGTTGAAGGGAAAAAAGGGTCAGAGAAACAGGGGTAGATGGTATTCCTGGCCCTAGGAAACAATGACACACTGCTGGGAACGACGGAAAAGTCACGAAATTCAATTAAATTTTTCCCTCTCTCTCCCGCGATTTGCGATCATTCATTGTTAGTTGTGCATTATTTGCACAATTTCACTATTCATAGTTGTCGTTCCGTTGTTCCCCCGCACCACTCCGTCATGGTTCGTATGGTACGGCCGTGCAAAGTAACGCCATTTACCGGACATCGTGCTCTCGAAGGCTACCAGACGAATTCGGGCCCGGTCCGGAAAGTATGCGCCCCAGAATTGATAACCCGCTGGCTTCCCGAAAAACCCGACTTCCCTTGTCAGCAAACAATGCATAATAATTTTGTTTACACGCGTAAATGCACTCCGGCACTGGTTCGGATCACTTGACTGACTTCGGGGACCAGGCCCGTGGGGCCGTGTTGCACCGTCTTCGCCGAAGCGGACCTCCGGGCGTGCTACTGGAAAACCCGGTAAAGTGCGCTGAAATGCAAAGCAGTGCCGTTATGTGCGCGGTGACTCGTCTTCGGCGTCGTCGTCGTCGTTGGCCCGCAAAACCCTTTTCGAAAAGCGTCCCCCGGGACAGACGGCAGGACGATCGCAAGAATCGCAGAATCCTTCGGTCCTCCTTTCTGCCGAGTTTCCCAGCGTGGCACGATCCGTGTGTTTTATGGTTTAATAGCATCCGGTTCGGGCCGAGTGGAAAGTCATGTTTTTGCAAATTTTCCGAGCGCATGATTACTTGCGCACACTATCCCCTCGGTGTCGATGGGAAGGCACAGAAGGTAGGTTATGCAAAGTACAGGTGGAAGCGGCGGGTGGGGTGGAGGGGGCATAATTACCACTAATTTAATGGTGAAAATTCTAACCATCCGAAGGAACGTTCTCGGTACCGCACGAGTACTCCACTCTGGAGTTACTAGGAACGTCCACCCTCTTCCTCTCCGTGCCTGCCGTTCCTTCGCTATCTATTCGTCTGGTTCAACCCACAGCCAGCCAAAAAGAAAAAGGGTCTTTCAAACATTCAATTCTCTAAACCTTACCCGGGACGAGTTTGGGGTTATTTTTTCAGAGGAACTAACCTCTCGAAAACAACCGGAAGGGAACCTGAACGAGCTCCTACCCGTTACTTCCTCGGTGAAGCTTACGGTGGCTGGCATACTTATTCACTCTTCTCTACCTCTCTCTTTCTCTCTTTTTCTTTTCTATTGCTTCCTTTTTCCCCGGGACACACTGCAGAACCATGAAATTCATAACCTCGAAACGTACACGCAGTATCTGGTCTCGATACAAGTGTTCAACCCGGAAGGATTAGGACCGCCGACGACCGTGCTGGTTATGACAGATGAAGGAGGTAAGTGTGGCCATGGTTCGGTGGACCATTTGTTTTTTTTTGTTTCCACTCTCCTGCTTTCTCCCGTTGTTGTTCCGTGCGTTGTTTCGCCGTCCTGTACCCTCGAGCGGCCCGAGGACGGATTATCACGAACCACTAACCGGTTCCTAAGTGGTTCCCGCGTTCTGGGCCGGAAAACTCGGGACCGGGCCGGTCGTGGTTCCGCTCCGGGTGGAGGCTACCCGGGAGTCGGCGCGGGGGAAATGAACAGACACTCGGCAAAGGACGGTGTCCTCTACTTCCCCCCCTCACACACATCTTTTCCCTCGAGAACCCCAAAGGCATGCATTTACAATTTGGCATTTTCCCACCGGAAAGAACCCGGAAAAATGGGAAAATACTTTACCTCGTTTTAAGGGACGTTCGGTGTGTGTGTTTTTTTCTTGTTTTCTTTCCCGTTCACCGGGATACATATTTTCCACCGGTGGTGGGAATTAATGAAAAAATAAAGGTAAACGGGGTTGAAAGCGGATCCCGCCATGGGACGAACGAAAGTTTCGGGTTTGCTTTGTTTGTTTATTATTTTTGTGTATTTTTTTCCGGCGAAATATCATCATTGGAATAATTTGGTTTAGAAATCTGTCACATGAGCTTGGTTTTTCATTCCGTTGTGCTCATGTGAGTGCTTTTTCCCCCACCAACATCGACACTAACGGAACGGATGTGTATGTCTGGCTTGTTTTTTGTCCGCTTACATGTATGTATATCTTTGCTACCATACCAACATTTTTTTTTCTTAACTCCACATACCACCCGATATCTGCACATATGACATTCTAGGATTGGAATATCATATCAAATGTTTCGAAAAAAAGTATGAAAAAAAAAAATGCGCATCTGTTTTTCCTGCTGCGAACGAGTGGTCGTTTCGGAATAAATGAAAATCCTTTTTGGCCCGACGATGGCCCCTGTTGGGCCGGCCAAAGTACGCTTGATCTCGGTTCAGAGATAGCTCGGCCAAACGATCGACTGGTGTCGTGTTTTACACCACCATTCGCTGCCGGTGGATGGGGGGGGGGAAAAAATAAAACATCCAGCCTTTATGCGGTTCACACACATTCCCGAGAAGCGGAGAAATCTATCGGAAAAGTGTCAATGAAAATAGGGAAAGCGCTAAATTAAAAACGGGATCAAAAAAGGCAGGTGTCTAGCTCACGATCCACGGGCCGTATCTTGTCATGCTTTCCCGGGACCGTTTATCCGTTTGTGGATGTTGTTTTTCTGTAACCTCCTCCTGCCGGACGGCTTATTGATGCCCGTACAGGGAATTTACAATTTTATGCAATCCGTACCGTTCCCACCGAAGACCACGTGAAATATCAAACGACGTACGATGATGGGTAATATCAAACCCCGCTCGGTTGGGACCATTCCAGGAAACTTTGCAGACGATCTCATCGGCCTGCGGTCGTGTAACGGTGGACGAAGATTCCACGGTTCAATGGAAAGCGCAAACGGAACGGGCCGTCGTTTCTTTTTACGAAAATCCGTCGAACCCACCCGTCACAATCCCGGCCGAAGGGTGTTTTATTTTTAATTTTCCCATTCGTTGCCACCTCCCTGCCGGACGCGTGCATTCTTGGAAAAGCATTGCCACCTTTACTCGCCACTCGTGAACGCCCCGAGGTGTCGCCGGCAAGAATAGCTGAGAGCTGTCAGACCGGCTTTTACACCGGAACGGAACATCGGTGCATACGGTTGTTACGCAATGGCGCACATCCCGTAGATGATGTCGCTCCGTGCAGTTACATTTATTATGCCGTTTTGTCCGGCACGAAACGCAATCATCGCCGTGCGAACGATGTTGGCTTATGGTAAGCAAACCGTATACCGTGTTTGGTGTTTTTATTTCCCGCGCTAGTTCTTTCAGTTCATTGCAGTTTGCATGGAAATGGGGATGGTTTGAGCACTAAAAATAGAACACTGGAAGACAGTGTCACCGGGAAGGATATGCGAACGAATCGAGATGAAGAAAGAAAAACATTACTTGAACAACACACATACATACACGAATCAGTTAAATGGCAATGCCGTGTGAGGAAAAGCTCCGCATTGTATTCTCCGTTTTCGAAACAACTGCAACTCTTCCCTGGCGATGGCTCTGTGTGGCCCCATTCTAATTGTACCGCCGCAGATCCTCCGGTTAAAATTATGTCACGGCAGTAAAACATGAAAGTAAAATCTTCCGCGGTATTAATCCTGCGACATATTGCAACGTGCAGAAGATGTCGGCGTACCGATCCCGAGTACCTGGTGGGTGGAGAAATATGCTGCAAGAGGCTAAACCCCCCCCCCCCCCCCCCCCCATCCCTCCCAGCCACTCCATCCCGTGTGCATGAACAGCCGCCTACAAAGGGATCCACCGGACAAAGAGGATGCTTTACCCTTTTAGCGCGTATCCCCGCGGAGGAAATGCTTTATGGACTCGTTTTTTTTTCTCCTGTGATGAGGTGGAGGAAAAGCTGTCGTGGGAGTGTTGATAGGCAGGTTTGAGAGTCCTGCGAGTAGGAGTACAGGGGTCGAGTAGCTTGGATAAAGTCGAGTCGCTCGAGGTTGTATAAATGGTTCATCATTAGCAAAGTACATCTGCACGATGCAGGAACAAAAAAAAAATCACACAGAAAAGCGAGCACAAAATAAACGACATAAAAATGTGACTCGTGAAGATGCTTCTTGGCGTCTGTCTTGGACCATTCAACTTCATCTCGCCCGTACACCCGGGATGGGTCGTCCCGACAGTGAGCAACAAAGGAAAAGGAGGTTGGAAAAGAGCACCGGGAGTAGTACTAAAATAAAGGAAAAATACCTCCAAGGTGCAAGCGGACCGTCATGTTCGGGACGGGGATGAAAAACGGGATTACGGAGGACTCCTCATTGCCCCACTTGTCGGCAAGCCACCTCCGGTACCTCCTCGCGGAGCACACGGGCATAAGGATGATGCGCCCGGGTAATGCTCGTCCCAGTCCTGACACCGTTTTTTGAAGTGGCTGAAGTGGGAGAAAAAATGACATCCATATAATGAGCTTTGTTTCCCATTTTAACTATGATTGCAACGGCTCCATCTTCAGTTTGCCAACCGGTTGGGATTTGCCCTGTATCCGTACCGTGCTCGGTACACGCCATTTTCCGGTCTGTTTACTGCGTCCCCTGCACGAAGACGAAGATTCTGTCCAGTTCGATGAGGAATTTGAAAGAGATTTACGCTTTCCGCCTTCGCACTGTAGTGTTGAAATAATGGTGAAAGCAAGCGGATTGTTTTAGCTTAATTATTTCCTCATCCTTGGAAAGGGAGTTACAACAGTTTCGCGACTATAATCTGACAGAAGATGGGATGGCGCCGCTCATCGGGGAATCACTTTTTTTTAAACCACCCAGAAAAACAGACATACAACTCGGAATGTTTGCATTGGAATGACCATACGGAACGTTACGTATGCTTTCGATTGAGGTGACTAAAAACGGGGACGAAAAAAGGAATGACCCGCACGGAACCTAGACTCGATGGCTACTTCTGCAGGCGATTCGATTCCACTTTCGTACTGTCGGCTTCCTAATAGGATTACCGAGATGGTTCGTGGCGAAATTGGACCGGGGTAAAAAGTGGGCTCGAATCGACACCGGACACCTTTCCGAGCTCCATTGCGGAGGCCACAATTTGAGGGAGGTGTCTGTTGAGCACCCGGGAATGGTGGTGGAATTATGCCGAACTGCCTCGGGATGCTCATTTTCCAGCGAGAAAAACTTTCCACCGGGTCGGCCCAAAAGGCCCATTCTAGAGCTTGCGGTGGTGGCCAGTGGGCAACTTCTCGACGAATTTTGATTACCCCCCCTTATCCCACCGCTCTCTCTCGTTGGCACGCACACACGCTAGCATGGCACTTGGTGCTCAGGGGCTGGTCATTCAATTATAAAAGAAATTATCGAATTTTCACATCTCTGCCAAAGGCGGACCACCGACCGGTGGCGTAGCGTAGGATAGCTTTCATCAAAGCTCTTGCCTAATTATTATAATCCTTTATTCGCTTTTGATTACTTCTCTCTCGAGCATCATCAGCAATTCTCGGCCCACACGGGAATTGCAAACGAGCGCAACCAAGTGAAATTACGACAATTCAATCCAGAAAAAAATACATTGAGCCAATGGAGTTTCTGTTATAGACAATGGAGCGACGTTTACCAAAATAAGAAAAGTTTCTCATAGTGTATATTATGTTATATGTGTAATATTTAAATATGCAGGAAGTCTACGCAAAGACGGATTTTGCATATTGTGATTGAATAACCTATCGTTTATGTTCTGTACGAGTTTTAAAGCGAGCTTTAATTTTTCCCTCAATCGGTAGAACATATGTGGTTTGAAATTCCAACGGTTTTCCCAGTCGTTTCAACTTCTTCTAATGAGCATACAACCACTAGGCACACATGGAAATCTCAAAATTGAGAAATTCTGTCTCTTATCTTTTTCGCTCTTTCGGAGATTAAAATACTTTTTCCCTCTCTCGAAATACCAAATCCTCTCATTTTACACCTTTTTCTTCTCTCAAATTGAAAATTTCCGGGAGAGGAAAATCTAGCATTTGTCATTGACTGGCGAACCGGTAAACACTGATTACCGAACCGGTAATTACCGATTCTGCAGTATTCCGCGAAGTTTTGTGCCTGGAAGGTCAGCGAATCAGTATTTAGAGGTCACTCGGGAGGGAGAGTCTGGATAGGCGTATGAATGTATTGTAGGACTATTTGCACCGTTGTGGAAGTATTAGTGAGACAATTTATTTTCTCCAAAACGAGCAAAGATGGTTAAAAGTTAGCCGCGTTAAAGTTGTGGGTCTTAGAAAACCCTTTCATTTGAGGGGTCTATTGTAAAAATTGGTTCAGCGAGTAAAAAGTTACACACGAATCGGCTGTTCCAGTGAGCTCGGGAGCGTCCGATGCATATGCAGAAAAAAGCGAGCTTCTCCGGATCTCCAGCTGTCAAAATTAGCCTTCATCTCTCGCGTCGTCTCACTCCGCCGTGCAAGCAATATTTACGGTTCGGACACCTAAAAGGTGTGGACTTTCGCGTTCCCGTTGTCCAAATTGGTTTGTTTTTTCCACGCTGCTGCCGTGTCGTGAAACAAAGTGCAGTGAAAATACAGCCAGCCGTGGACGGGTTCGGCAAGGGGCACCTTTGGAGAAAACGTTAAATCGATCGCGAAATCCGGATCCCGCGGACGGGGAAAAGTTTTGCGTCAGGCCTTTTGCTGCTACTACGAAATCGGCTCGCCGCCGAACGCCTAGCCTTCAATTGACCGTAATTGATGCGGTGAGCGAAGCATCCGCCGCGGATTATTGGAGCGGGAACTTAACTGACCTTTCCCCTGCAATTGACTTTTTAGTGTTTCCCGGGTGTTGTGAGGACAGGCCGTGCGTTGTACGGTTGGTGAAGGCAAGGGGCAAGGAAGCGGTGATTCCTGTGATTGCTGTGTTATCCCAATTGCGTTCACACTGCGTGCATGTGTCACGAATCGCGCAATGGAGACTAGATTATCGAGTTTTTCTTGGAAAAGTGACGTCCCAGCAGCAGCAGCAGCAGCAGGAGCAGTGCGTCCAATGTAGAACCCAGCCCATTGGAAGAAAGCAAAAAAGAAAAACGCACAGTAAAAGCTGCTGCTCGGAGAGGAATCAGTGAAGCGCGTTCCGGGGGTTTAGTTATTCGGTCCGCGATTTGTGCAGCACCACGAAAAAGGGATTTCGGTGATGGTGTAAGTGTGTGTCCCAGTGTGTGTGCGTGTGTGTTTGAAATTGGCATCCCGTAGGTCCGGCGGGGTACAACTTCCTCTTCCGCCAACCTTCTGGTGCCTACCACGGTTTTGTATACAGCGCGTAAGAACAAAAGAACGAGATTCTCCCATAGCTGGGCTGAGTCACGATGGCATCCTCTTCCCGAAACGGACTTCTGCCGGTGGTGCTCCTGTTGGTGCTCGCTTTGAACAACCTGGTTCGAGTTCATGGGCTTCCAACAACGGAACATACTGTACGCACAACAACGAGTGACGACCCCGTTTCGTCGATGGTTTCCCCCACACAAGCAATAGAAAGTACGCTGCCTCCCCCAACGGATGGGGCAGCCAACGGTGGCGTTGGGCCACCCGTACTCCTGCTTCCGTACGATGCCGACGACGGCCAGGTGGATGCACTCGGGCAGGAAGAGGAAGAGGAGTTCGAGGAACCCCGTGTCCTTCCGCTGAAATCGTCCTCCGCGTCCGCTTCCACACCCGCGCTCGTCCGGGTGGTACCGATCGATGCGGCCGCAAGCAACGACGAACCACACACTTCCACCCACGATCCAACGTTTTCCGCCGACGATGACATTGGTAAAGACTGTGGGTGGCCTGGGAAAATAGGTGTTGTTGGGGGTGGGATGTAGTTCGGTGCAGGAGAGAAATGCACGAATCATAATTCCGCGTTTGCAATTTGGAGCGGAATATGATCGCTATTACTTAATGTTAATGCAACGTGTAACGTTATTTTGAAATAGATTTTTGTTTGTCCTTTTAGTAGAAAAGCTTAACGACGGGACTATACATGAGTTGAGCACAATTTTATGAACTGTTTACCACAGCTAGAGCAAATATTCATGTGTCCAAAACAAAAACACTTGAACATTAATAGGATGTTATCGGAAAAAGTTCTTGATACTTTAAAACCACTTCAAAGTTCTGAAACAAAATGTAAACATTTGTACTGTTTTTATTGACATTTCATTGATAACATTATTGACGTAGTACAATACGGCCTGGCCGTCTAAATATATATATTTTAAAAAAATTATTGACCTGACATAAAATGTTTTCAATCAATTGAGCACTTGGTACTACTAGTAATATTTATTTTCAAATTTCGTGAAAGCATCAATATGGAAAAACACATTCGTAAACACAAATACTGCATTCAAAAGCAAATTGGCAAATATGTGTTTATTGAACCTCAATCGATCGTCTTGGAGGGCATCGGTAATCTAAGGGTATGATCTGTTCGGACGATTGTAGACATAATAAATTCTGGTTCGATCTGTATGCTTTTAAAATATTGTGCTCAAAACATTTTAAAATAAATGTATATGCATCGATTTATAACCGAAGTCGTAGGTTTTGATATTGTTGTTTAAGGACAACATAAAATGAACACACTCTTGTGCAGTTAAACAGTGTTACTAACGGGAATCCATTTACTTCAATTCGCAGAACCAAGTCCACCACAAAATCTCACCGTGCTGGAGGTGACGTCCACCACGATCAAGCTGACCTGGCGCGAGCCGGAAAAAGCAAACGGGGCCATCCACGGCTACCGGGTGTACTACATCCACCAAAACCAAACCGACCTGCACATGCCGATACTGAAGCTGAACGAAATGCAGAACTCGGTCTACCACTACACGTTATCGAATTTGAGTGAGTGTTAAAATTTCATTTCTTCCATGCTCGAGGGTCGAAGGATACGAACAATCCGGTATTCATTTTCAACCCCAAACCACAGAACCGTTCACGGAGTACCGCATTTTGGTGACGGCGTTTACGAAGAAGCACGACGGCAAACCGTCCGAGGTGTCACAGCGAACCGATGTCGCCGGACCGAGCGCCCCCAAGGTGGTCAACCTTACCTGCCACTCGCACAACTCGCTCTACTACGGTTGGCGCATTCCGCAGACGTTCTACAATACGATCGATTTGTACATTATCAGCTATCGAAATATCGCGTACCACGAGTTCCGCGAGATACGCATCACGGTGAACGCCTCCATTATGGAGACATCGGTAAGTGATTCCGATCTATCGACGCAGGATTAGGACCGGCATGAAAACCGAAGGCCACATTTCTCATTTATTTGTTACCTATTCCCCTCGTCCCTAGCTGATCATCCCCAACCTTACCTCCAATTCCGTGTACGAGGTGAAGGTGCGCGCTGCATCGGCGAGTGTGATTAACCCGAAGCAAATTATCCTCGGTTCATACTCGGAACCGCGAAAGGTAGGGTAACGTTGTGCTAAAGCTCGAAACACTGACCGCAGTTCCATACGGTGGAGTCGGGTAGAATTCGTTTATCTCACATCGATGTCATTTTCATTGCAACCACTCACTCAGATCTCCCTCCAACCGAACTGCGAGAAGGCTCCGCTGACGTCCCAGAGGCAGGGGTACGATGACTACAATCTGGCCGTTATGGCCGGCATCGTGTTTAGCTGTTTCGTCCTGCTGCTCATCGTGTTGGCGCTCATCCTGTGGAAGTAAGTGCTAAAACCATAATTTTTATACGATTCCAATTAAATTGCCTAACGTACAAGCACCCCGTGCGTAATGGCCCACATCTACTGCCATTGGTTCACATTTCTACCAGGAAGTCGGACTCTGTATTCTGTTGCATTGTGCCCATGTCACATCGCAACACTTTCCTATACCGCTGTACTCCCGACTTTATCGGCGACGCCTTTTGTTTGATGATAACATCCTATCAAGGGGTTCGCTAGTTCGACAGACGGCCGGCCGGTCGGTGTGAAACCTAAACGAACCAAATGGAGTGTTTCGATTGCGTGACCATTTTGGCAACAACGTGCTGCATCGTGCCGCGTGCCATCGCAAGTTCCGGCGTCGATTCCGATGCTCTGTACAGTGGCAGGGTACTCAGCGGTTGGCTTATCGTTGTGCGAACAAATTAAACGATGCATTGCTGCACAAATTGATGAAGCGAGCGGGGAGCGGTTTTAAGGTGCGAAAAACCTCCTCCCCATTTGAAACGGGACAAGAATGTATAGGAACAATTTCCTCCAGTTTCCAACCAATTGAGAATTAAATTGTCACGTTCGTAGAGTCGGAATGAAAAGATTCGAATGAAATGGAGTTCTAATGAGCAATGCCGTGAAATATACAAAGCTTACTATCGGTCAAATCCAGCTGCAGTTGGTGTGGTTGTAAGTATATCCAATACACGTTGTAAGTGTATACAATTTCACCGTTTGATAGTAGAGGAACCTCTAGGAGCGTGTGTACTATCGAGAAGGAGGCAGATGATTGATGACCGTTGAAACAATCTACCTAGGAGGGTGCCAACAGATTTCTTAGCCGTTTTTCAGTCAGTTTCAAGAACCAGAAACAAATGCAATTTGCTGTGTGAGGAACAACTATTTACCAAAGTAAAAGTGGGGGAATGTTGTATCCACTGTTCACTGCATATTGAAGCACACTTGGATACGATAAGTGTGAAAGGGGCAGAGAAATTCACAGAACTCTCGCCAAAGTTAAGCACATATGTTGGGCTCAGCATCCAAATCCTCTTAATCATGCACCTCGTATGGTAAAATGATCGGTCCTTGATAAATTTTCAACACGGTTTTCCTCGTCTAAACCACTGGAAGAACAATTGACTCACAAAGAAAATGGCATTAGCTGCTGTTTCAGCCTGCCTTTTACTGCCCTTAGCGATGTAATGTCTCCAATAAATAGCAAACATATTTAAATTTTGATTACAAAAGGAATCATTTGTTATACAATACCCAAATCAATTGCGCAGCGATCGTGACGCTTTTCATCTACGAGGTTCAGAAAATGATACCGTTCGCAACAACCGTCAAACAACGATATCCCCACTGCGTTTATGTTTCCGATATCTCGGAGACGTCCGGCTCTGCGGCGGCCAAGCAACGAGCAGGTTGCTCAGTTTTTGTTTTGCTCTCGCCGTGCACTCCGCGAGATGACGCTGCGCGCGCGCGGATTCGTCGCGTCGAAAACGTAGGAAAACCGGTCAAACGTGCCAGAAACAGTGTCGTTAAACAGCGCCCACTTAGCGACGCCACACGCGCCGATGGCCAGCGACAAGGACGATCTCGTTCCATAGTACGGATCGTCATTTCGTTCCCTAGCGACGACGCATACCGTTACTAGACGCGCTGTTGTGGTTGTTGATGCTGCGCGAATCAATGTTCAACAGCTGCGAAAAGGTGCAGGTGTGTCTCGCGTGAACAAGGCAGCAGCAGCCACGATTAGTTGGTCGTTTGAAGTTTCGGAAAGCTGCAAGAGTGTGGAATTTTATGTTGTGGTGTGGAAGAAAATTGAGTCACATACCGTGACGGAAAGATTCTATCGAAAACGGACACGAAACCGTGCATAACTTTGCACGTGGTAAACATGCTGGACCTATGGCGTGGAAAAATCTAACTTTCGGGCTATGCGTTTAAATTGTGTTTCCTGTTTGGGGATGGTTGCTGCGATTCCGAGAGTATTACTTTAGCGAAACCTGATACGATTGGTGCCAGATGAATCACGCCTCAACATTCGCGTGCTCGTTTGGAGCATATTTTTGTGTGCTTGTGGTTCGCAAACTGTTTTATACTGGTCCAAGAAGTAGGTGAGAGTGTTGTTCTTTTAAACATTTGCCAGCGATTGTTTCCAGCACACAATAATGCCACCTTGGTGCGGCTGGATGAGGTGAGTGGGGAAATTTTCAAGACAGGCCGAAAACTTGTAGTGATTTTCAAAGCGAAAGCTAACTCTATTAATATTTTACGTCGAAGAATACGTCCATATCATGAGATTAGTTGAGTCAGAAAAAAACTCACAATATGTGTTTCCTACACATTAAATTTTAATTTCCTACGATAGTTTTTCTGCTTAAAGGTCTCTTTAAACAGACAAAGGTTACTCACTGATTGATATAATTGCCTTCCTGTGTAAACGATCAGATTCTACGTCGGAAAAATATTTCAACGCCTTGCATCAGCCAAGCCTTACCCGGTGATAAACGATTTGTCAACATCGCGGCAGAAGTGTCGATGTTTTATAAGTTCTGTTCCACGGAAAGCGATTTGAGGGAGCACCGGTTGGAATTCGCCGGCCCGGTTTCCGGTTGTCACACGTCAATTATCGAGATTACATTGCTGCATCCTACCTCTCCTCGGGGTGGGGTGCATTCATTAATATCGTGGTTTTTGTGATTCATCCATCAACGGAATTGGCCAAATGGGTGCTAATGCGATTATATAACGCTATTGCACTGTTCGTTCATGCGAACGAAAGGTAAATGGGTCGGAGGAAGGAGCGGGTTAGAAATTAGCGTACAAAAAGGGAAAAACAATTACCGCCGGTCTGTGTAATGTCGTTCTCCGTAAATGATCGTCCCCAGACATCGCACACCGGCGACATTTATGGGCCATACTTATGTAATTTTTATACCAAATACAGCGGGGTGTTGTTTGCGTGTTGGCGTTGGAGGGGCTTTGATTTATGGGCCGTTGTCGTGGCCCTTTACCCATCTTGGAGATTGGTGGGCCAGGCCAGATCATACGTCACCGCAAAAGATATTTATCATTCTAAAAAGAGTGTTATCGGGCGCGATATGTTTGGTACACGATCTGTTATCATGCCCTGTCCCACTGTGCAGCGATCTGTACCGGGACCGTGTCCAAATTGGCTGCCGATGGCGGCGATGTAGTTGAGGGTTTTGTTTATCGTATTGGCAGCCGCGATCGTTTGGAAGCAATCAGCAACCCTTGTTGTCCAGCGCTGAAAGATGTCCGCGATATTTTCAGTATTCGGAAGGTCAAGGATATGTATCTTTTTAATTACGCTGATATATGTTATTGCCGTCGTGGGGCGAGAAACTTCCTGGCGCGTGATAAGGGCTGTTGCAAAAACAACCAGCTGTGTAGATATCTAGTGATGTCTGTCTGGTTGAATAGAAATCGTAGCATTAAACGGGTACATTTACAATGCTTAAATTGTTTATTACACCAATTTCCCTTCTAGAATGTTTACTTGAACCTCTTTCGTCAGGCAAGGCACTTTGAAAAAACAGAATTAACATTTTCGTGCTTTGAGATGGTCCAAGGGCCTACATAAGGTGTATAAAATATCTACATCAGTTCTTAACGTTTATAATAAATTAATGGTATTGGGAACTATTATCAAGCTTCAGCATTATATACTTTTTTTTGGAATTTGATTGTTTTAAAATAAAGGAAAAGTTTGTAAATGATGGTTTTCTACAAAAAACAGCTTTTTTAAGTTTTAGTAGTTACCTGAGGGTCAAACTAATCCGACCTGGTCTAAAACATGTCCTATAAAATGAACTCCTTTTGTGTTTAACAAATAAATCTTGTCCTATTTTATGTACATTCACTATTTGACGAATCGGTAACTTTTAGAGTCTTTCGCTTAGTTATGAAAAATTTTCGTAAACAATTTCATTTGAAATACCCTTCAAATCAATTTTAGGAAATGTTTCCACGCCGCCTACTACTACCTGGATGATCCACAGCCCTGCCAGGGTTCGCAGGCTGGCCTGATCGATTGGGAAGGCCCGAGCGAGGTAGGTGGTGAGGTACGCTGTCCGGTGCCCGTTTCGGAGTTTGCCAAGCATGTCGCTCAGCTGCATGCCGACGGGGATATCGGCTTCAGCAAGGAATACGAAGCCATCCAGGGTGAGGCGTTGAACGACGAGTACCCCTCGGAGAACTCACAGCATCCGGAAAACAAGGGCAAGAATCGGTATCTGAACGTGATCGCATGTAAGTGAAAACAAGATCCAACTGAACCGTTGGAAGGGGGATGTATAGATATATTTTAATGCGTTTCATCGATTCCCCCATCAGACGATCATTCCAGGGTACACTTGCGCCAGACTCCAGGACAGAAGAAACATCTTGACTATATCAACGCAAATTTCATCGATGGGTACCAGAAGCCGCGGGCTTTCATCGGTACGCAGGGCCCACTGCCCGGCACATTCGACTGTTTTTGGCGCATGATTTGGGAGCAGCGCGTGGCCGTGATTGTTATGATCACCAACCTGGTCGAGCGGGGCCGCCGAAAGTGTGACATGTACTGGCCGAAGGATGGCACCGAAACGTACGGCATCATCCAAGTGCGGCTGGTGAAGGAGGACGTGATGGCCACGTACACCGTGCGCACGCTGCACATCAAGCACTTGAAACTGAAGAAGAAGAAGCAGTCGCAGATGGAAAAGACGGTCTACCAGTATCACTACACGAACTGGCCCGACCACGGTACGCCCGACCACCCGCTGCCGGTGATAAACTTTGTGAAAAAGTCCACCACGGCGAACCCGACCGATGGTGGGCCGATCGTGGTGCATTGTTCGGCCGGTGTTGGCCGCACCGGGACGTTCATCGTGCTCGATGCGATGCTGAAGCAGATCGAGACGAAGGGCTCGCTGAACGTGTTCGGCTTTCTGCGGTACATTCGCGCCCAGCGTAACTATCTGGTGCAGACGGAGGAACAGTACATTTTCATACACGACGCACTGGTGGAAGCCATCGCCAGCGGAGAGACAAACGTCAAGATGGACACGATCGGTGGACTGGTGAACCATCTGGACTTTATTGATGGGCAATATAAGGTAATAAATAATTGTCGCTGAGCAATTCCAACCACACTCGCTCACGGTTAATCATGCTGTATTAATTTCTGCTTCTCTAGCTTATTGTGAGTTATCAACCGAAAGAGATTAACCTAACGTCGTCGCTGAAATCGGTGAATGCAATCAAAAATCGCAGCTCGTTGGTCCCACTCGAGGGCAGCCGGGTGCATCTTACACCCAAACCGGGCGTCGAGGGCAGTGACTACATCAACGCCACCTGGTTGCACGGTTTTCGCCGACTACGGGACTTTATCGTTACGCAGCATCCGCTGATTGAAACGTTCAAAGACTTCTGGCAGATGGTGTGGGACCACAACGCGCAGACAGTGGTACTTCTGTCGTCGGTTGACAATATGGTAAGGACAATTGATGGGAACGGCTGAAGCTCAGTGAGTTTTGCTAACCATTTGACTATTCCTTTTCGTCGTTGCCTTTTAGTCTTTCCTCCAATTTTGGCCCAACGAGTCGGAACCAATCGAAAGTGACTACTACCGCATCCGGATGGTGTCGGAGACGTCGGAGGATAACTATATCGTGAGGAGCTTTGTCATTCAGTCGATACAGGACGACTACGAGCTGAACGTGAAAATGTACGAAAATCCCGCCTGGCCCGATATGAACAATACCCGCTCGATATTCGATTTTGTTCTACGCGTGCACGAACGCTGCAACGAGTACCGCAACGGTCCGATCGTCGTCGTGGATAGGTGAGTTGGGAGTGTGTGTTTGTATAGTGCGAATAGAAAAAAATAAGGATTTATTGTCTACGTCCCTGATAGATACGGCGGATTCCAGGCGTGCCAGTTCTGCTGTGTCAGTTCACTCGCAATGCAGCTCGAGTACGACCAGACGGCCAATGTTTACACCTACGCGAAGCTGTACCACAACAAGCGGCCCGGCATCTGGACGTCGTACGACGATATCCGGCAGATCTACCGAATACTGTCCCACATGCCGAGGGATCTCGGGCTGCTTAAGTGCACCGAGCTGCGAACCGAGTTTGACGATGCCGCTATGATGACCGCCACCCCGGACCTGTACAGCAAAATCTGCAGCAATGGTAGCATCAACAATCAGCTTACCGGTGGCACACCGCCGGTCGATGGTATCGGTATGGGCAATGGTACGACGACAACGACTACGGCGTCGACGACGACGTCCGGCAATCCACCCTCGGGCATGACGTTACCCGGTGTTGTTGTCGGTACACCGAACTCGATCGGTCCCAGCCCGATGGGGGGCCCCGGTGGAACAACGCCACCACCGCCGGGTGTGATGACCACGGCTGCCACACTCCAAAACGGTGGCACGGTTATCGTGAAAATGAACGGCGACGATAACGACGAGCTTTCGGTCGTGGTGGCCACCGGCAACCACCATCTGAACCTCGACCACAATCAGGCGTAATTCCTCCTCCGCATGAAGGAAGGTTCAAAAAGTGTCCCTCACCACATGTAGCGCGGTGTATTTATTTGCATTTACCATTCGACCAACGACGATGCCGCCAACCACACTATGTGAGGTTTTTTTCGAGAGTTTTTTCCGTTTGCCACAGGCACAGGCAATCTCTAACCCTCATCGATATGTGTGCGTGTGTGTGTTTTTTTATGTCGGTATATTCTGAACCTACTTTATATATATGATCCTTTATCAATCGACCAATTTACGCAATAAGTTTAAGGTAATATTTAGTACGTAACGATGCAACCCGCCCGCTGATTCTGCACGCGGCGGCGGCACACTAGCTGTGAGATATTACCATTTAGTTCTCGTTAACCCCTGTTTGGGTGCAAAAGAAAAGCCGCAGTTCGACGAAAGCGAAACACCTCTCAAATCTAGTCGTCAAAAATCGCGAAAAAACAACAACCAGTTAGCAGTTTCATCATGCTTGTTCATACGTAGTTGTCCTCCCTCACTGTTTGGGATCTTCCTACAGAGCCGATCTGCCATGTGTCGTTCACATCGTTTAATGTTAAAGCATTTTGCCATCCCGAGGGAAGATTCATCCAGACTTAATCATATTGATTATGATTCCATTACCAATTATGCTAGCTGTAAAGTATAAGCAATCTTTCTGTGGATAACCTTTCTACATTTTCATACGGTCATCGATACCATTCAATTGCTTTCCGGTTGGGTTTCGTTTTGTTCTGGTTTCATCGCACTGCGGAAAATGTCGGCTAAAAAGAAAACGGAGGAGGAGGACTCGTACCATAATTGTAGCACATCCTTAAACAATTTCTTTAGGCTTGGTAAGCGTACAATTTCTTCTGTAAATATTAATTAGCGTAATGGATTTGAGATTAATTGTGTCCTATTGGTATAATTGCGTTTGTTTCCGGCTGGTGTACTACAGCTTCCCTAAAGTAGTGTAGTAGTGATAAGATCGGTTTATCTCTTCGGTTGTGTCGCATTGTTTTGTGCGGTTTACATAACTTTTGCAACGCATAGTACCATTGATGCTTGTGGCTCTTTTTTTTATGTGTAACTTACCTCCAACCTTTTGGTTGTGTAGAAAAGCGATTGCGATTGAAAAAAGACTCGGGAAAATATGGAATGAATGCATTATTTTTTTTAATGATCATTTTCGTGATCTCAATAGATTGACTTTGATGAAGGTGATGATAGGTGAAAA
The DNA here is from genome assembly GCF_943734705.1 of Anopheles coustani. Classification (NCBI taxonomy): domain Eukaryota; kingdom Metazoa; phylum Arthropoda; class Insecta; order Diptera; family Culicidae; genus Anopheles; species Anopheles coustani. Next base: position 11,896,523 of record NC_071288.1, read on the forward strand.
GGGGACGTTTCTATTGGAGCGACTGTTTTGCACGTAGTTGTACCGGATAAATAGTGCTCAGATTGTACGAACAGAACATAACGGCCCCGCGGCAGAGGATCCATTAACGGGTTGTTGAAACGCAGCGCAGACGAACGAAGGGAATGATTCAATCATAGGCCATACATTATTTCCCATTGTGCGCAATGTGCGAAGTTACCGGGAACGCACATTCCCAACAAGGGAAGGGCAAGAAGGAATGTTACGACGCACACGGAACAACACACAGGCGAAACGATGAGATAAAGACTGGTTTTCTATGTTTCTTACTATCGAAATCAGATAAGTGAATCTTGAAAACAGACGAAACAGCACAAAACAAACGTAGCAGGTGAAAACTACAATTCGGCCCAGAGGAGGAGGCACGTTTGGGTTCGCAATCTACAGCATCTCACGAAGAGCCAAGCAAAGTTGTTCAAATTGTGTCCGCTACAGCGGGCCCTCAAATGTACCAACATGTCACATGTAGCTGTCGGGATACAAAAAGCAGCCAACAGAGCTACCGGTCCTAGCACAAAAAGAACCAGCCGTGTTTTTTTCTTATTTCCGGAAAAGAATCACCAGACTAGGCTGACGATGGCCATACGAAGAGAGTGACACGAACAAAAACTTTAAGCATACGAAGGAGCTTAGATCTTGGAATGTTTCCAATTCCATTCCTCTGTGCGTAGGGTACAGGATGCGACTGACGTGCCAAAATGGAAAATAGCGCCATGTTGTGACGGATACTGTTGTCTCTGGGTAAAAGATGATCGTAGCAGTCCTTGGGAATTAACTTCTTCTCACCGAAACTTCAATCGAATAGTCAGCAACAGTAGAACTTAGGTAAGACCGAAAGGAAGCGTAGAAACAAACTGCAATTTCAATTTCATTCCATAGCACACTACTACTATTGACTACTTCCTTCAATAACCCTAAACATAGATGGAGTACTATCCACTGAGTACTTTGATAACAGAGCCCCGTTTGGCAGAGTACCAGCGTGTGTGAAGCGAAGCATGTGAATTGTACGTTATAAAATGTGATGAAAACTAGTTCGTAGGAATATCAAAAGAATTTGGAAACAGGTTGAAGCTACCGAGTCTCAGCCCACGGTGAAATCCGTTTTCTATTGCACCAACAATACGGTCGAAGAATTCCGATGCATAGTTCACAACCTTTCCCCACTTTTTTTTATTATGGCTGGTTCCCATCGCAAATGAAGGAAACAAGATACATATAGGTACAGATAACAATAGAGCGAAAGGATACGTAGAATATTTTAGGAAATATTCACCATCCATACAATCCTCCTAGTGAAAGGAATAACATAACTGCATAATCAAACGGTAAACTGTCATCCATCCAATCTCGCTCTCGTAAAAGACCTCCCAGGGTTAAATCGTTGCAGACAAACCATGCACCAGTCTGCCATTATAGTTCCTTGTTAGCAATGTCCGTGTTTGCAACCATGGCCAAACTCCAAATCTATTAGTTGGTGCAGTCGAAACGACAAGGTCTATCATCCATCCCTTCACTTTCTTGCGCCCAGGTTGGCGTCATCATCCATTCCGGGACGAATAATTGGTTAAGACAGTATTATTACGATTCCTACTGCATCAGTATTCGATCGAAAAACATTGTAGAAAGATCAGAAAACGGGCACTTGAGTAGTTGAAAAAGGGAAAAAAAAATACCCGAATTACAGTTACTTCGAAAACAGAAACGGTGGCGTATTAGCTAAATTCGGTACTCGTCGGAAGCTAGGCAAATTTACATTTGGTAAACAATTACCAGCACAGTGGGGATGACTCGTACATTCTATAAGTGCGTGTTGCGCTGTCGTACTGCGTGAATGAAAATAAAACCAAAATTTAAATTAGGCTTGAAATTAAATAAGTAATAAATGATGAAACGGAAACACGTTTTGATGAATAAGATCAAGAGAGGTGTGTGAAGTACGGATGATAGAGCCACTGGAAATGGAAGGAAAATATCCATCGGGGAGGGTAAAAAAAAGCTATAACCTTTCCAATCTAGCATGTAATCCGTAGCGCAGGTAGAGTGTTTTTAAAGAAAGTGTGGAAAAGCCATTTCATTGTAACAACGGGCAACGAACAAATTGAATGCTAACTAGATCGGTAGAAATAACGCAGAGGGAGGGAAAGAGTAAGATGGTGTAGATGAAAAATAAAAGAAAGGAAGTAAGCAAGAAGTTAATCGCCTAGACTAGATTAGATGAACTATGGGCAAGAACCATGCCTGGATGAGCACGGGCAGTGCAGCAACAACGTGATTTTGAACGGTAAATTATTGTCCAAATGACTCGACTGCTGCACGAGTCGCGCCAGAGCGACGGACCCGAGAGCAACGTAGGGCAGGAGCTGTTCGAGGGGAACGAAATAAATACATGTAATATTTTATGTGAAAATTAAAACAAAACTGATAATATAAATCGTAGCTATGGGAGTATTTCCTTCATTTCGGTCGTTTTCGGGCTTTGATTGTTAGTTGGATTACATTTTTAATGTTTTTACATTATTTATTTGCTTTTAATTAATTTAAAAGCTCTACTACTAAATCTCTCTTTTATAGTACACAAACTGGAGGGTATGCGTTTTGGAGCTCAACTCAACCGTACCGCCGCTCTTAGCTTAGCCGATCGACTTCTTGGGTTTTCGGCCACCTCGTCATCCGATGGAACGACCACGTGCTTGGTCATTTGCCTCCAGTTCGGTTTCATCACCTCCTGCATCGTGTCGGTTTCGTGCGCCAGCGTATGACTAATGAGCTGCAGTGGCACCCGGCTGGCCACGTCGTCTACAACGTGTCCCGTGAGGTGCCGCTTGACGATCGTGTCCTCGAGCGAATGAAATGCGATTGTGACGAGCTTTCCGCCGGTCCGGAGTAGATGTTTCGCCAGCACCATCCCGTAGTTGATCTCGTTCAGCTCGTTGTTGACGAAGATGCGTAGCGCTTGGAACGTTTTCGTGGCCACGTGGGCCGGTCGGCGTAGTTTATCTTGCCGGTACTCGAAAGCGGCCGGGCCAGGCTCACCTTGGCTGAGACAGTGCGCTACAATGCTGGCCAGTTCCGCCGTCGTTTCGATGCGCTTCACCGTGAGCCGTGCGTTGACGATGGCACGGGCGATCTTTTTCGACTGTTTCTCCTCACCGTACACCTTAAGAATGCGGGCGAGGTCCTGCTCTTGGATTCGGGCGAGCACTTCCGCGGCCGACAGTTGCTCCGGGCAGCGATCCTTGTCCATGCGCATGTCGAGCGGACTGTCGTGCGCGATCGAAAAGCCCCGAGAAGCTTCATCGAACTGCATTGACGAGCAGCCGAAATCGAACAGAATGCCGTTGAAGAATCGCTGCCGGTCGTACCCGTCGAGGGTACGTAAGAGCGAGGGTAGCTCGGAGAACCTACCCAACACCGGGATGAGGCGGCCGGGGTACTCTTCCGCCATGGTACACGCTAACTGGTGCGCATGAGGATCACGGTCCAGGGCAACCACGGTCACGCCAGGGGACGCCTCGAGGAGGGCGCGTGTGTGCCCACCAGCGCCAAACGTCATATCGATAAACACTTCATCTTTCTTTGGCTCTAGAAACTGAATCGTCTCCGTGGTCATCACCGGGAGATGGGGTGCCAGCTGTTTTTGCCGGGTTGCTTTCGATCTACCACTCGAATAACATCTTTCTAAATCTATCTTACTAACTAAAGCCGATCGTGTTCGGCACAATGACAGCCTAAGCATCGTCCAACACTAGTTTTTCTTCTGCAGGATCTGCAAAAACTCTGTGGACAACACTTCGCGACACTGCTCGCCGCTTAAACCAGTGGCGGTCGAGTTCAGTGTCCGAGGATGGCGCTTCGCGTGCACGTCGTTTACGATGTTTTCCAGCGAACGAAACTGTCGATTCAGCCGTTCGTCCTTTACGGCGATGATATTCGACGTGCCGAGGACTGCCGACAGCTGGTCACGCAGATACTGTCCTAAATCACGTCCCACCTTGCTCTTATCCAACGGCCACCGCTCCAAAAGACTAAGGAATTTTTTATAGTGCTGGGACATAGTTTTACGGGCACCAGCGTGCGAAGTAAATCTGGTTAATGGAGAAAAATGTTAAACGGGTCCACGAAGATAACGATTTAATACGGATAAATACCTTTTTCTACGCTACTTTCGAGAATTCATCAGAAGTTAGCTCTGCCTGAAACGATTACGCCAGATATGTAATTTGCACCACTTTTTTTATCGAAAGTCAATGTGTTGTTTGTTTTGATGCTTGACAACTGCTTGTTTACTATACGAAGAATTATTGCATTTTGAATTTGTTTTAAAAAATCCGGTTACTGCAGACGTTTCACCAAGTACATAATTTAAATTCAATGAATGCAGTCAAACGTAATCCTTAGTAAAATTTAACCCAGGTTTTCCATGTGATAATTATAGGCCAAAATAACAAATGTCTTCATAGGTTATTTCAGTTTGAAATCTTTTAATTTACTTCGACACCAGAAACGTGTTTATTTACAACGATGTGACACGCTATCGGTTCTATTTTGGAAACCAACCCGAAATACGATCGCCTAGCGAACGAAATATGCGTCTGTTAGATCCATTATCAAAAGCGACATCCGATCGCATGATCCCATTCCCACCCCTTTTCCCCTCAAGGGGAGCTTGTAATCTTTCATCCATATCGGATCCCTGGACATCGTCAACGGTCCTTTGGCTAGCCGGACGGCTCTGGCTACCCGCCAGAGGCCATGTGTTAAGTAATATCCTTTGCTACCATGCTCTTTTAGCCGATTTTGAACAGTTGGTGGTTCGATTGGACAGGCCATGATGACGGTACCTGTCAGCCAAAGCGATTTTTCATGCCGAAATCCTTCGGGTACTATAATCCGGTGGGGAAAACGTTGACGACCGTTTTTGTTGGTTACAGAATCGCCCTCGTTCCGAAAGGGTTGCAGGTACGAACATCTGCTGTTGTACGGTGTACTGGAAATGATTCATTCATAGATTCCACTGTATGCCATCATGCAAACAAAAGCGCGCGAAATGTTGACAGTTCCCTCGAGGGGTGCATCGGAACAGGAAGCCTCGTTTCGTTTATCGTTTTACAATGTGGTTATTTTGTGATAGTGTTATATAAGATTATAATAAGTTTAAAAGTAAGTACTCTAGCTATCCTTTTACAAATCAGTTTAACTGAATCCTTCAGCTATCGAGCCGTACTCCGCAGCGGAGTGCATACTAAGTTGACGGAAACACTTTGCTATCATTTCCTTCATACCACAGCTGTATCTGATAACATAAAACGTTCACCGCATGTGGAAGAATCTTTGCTTCATGCTATCACCACCGGTATGCACTTGGGTGCCCGGTTTTATGTTCGGATACCATAAAGTGTGTTCCAGAGTCCGTTATTTGTTTACATTATTTCATTTATGTTGGTTGCATTTTAGTTCTATTTAAGTCACTCCAAAATTGTACCGTAATTTCTTTTTATCAAACATATGTTTACTTTTGCGCGTTTGAAGCTCGTTTCTATTTTTTTTTAAATAGATTGTCAAGTTATATTTTTTGGAGGGGTTTTGGTTTGGTTTTTTTTTAAATTTTACATATTCATTAATACACTTTCACTTAAAAAAGTTTAGAGTAATTGGTTTTTTGAGTATGTACATACAATATTGGCAAAAAAACACATTAGCACGAAAATAGGAATTATTTGCATTTTCGACCACCCCGGTTTTTCGACGACCTTTCCTGCCTCGCTCTGTGACCAGAATTCATAATCAAATTATCATTTCTATCATGCCCGGGGGTTATGCGACGGGGGCCGACCACATCCAAGGCTTAAGGTGACTTCCTGCGCTCGCATTTGGCCCGCTGGCTCTCTGGAATCAATGTCGCAATGCCGCGCGAAGGCGAACGGTGCAAGATTAATGCATCGCGCGTCATCGCACCTAGAGCGGCATGTCACAATTCGTCGAGCTCACCGTCGAATTGATTAATTAACCGTTTGCACCGGCACACTCCAAATCCCTGCCATCCCCTCTGGTACGTTCGGTTCCAAAAGGATAGGCCGGGGTGATGATTTCGATTGAACTAATTTTAACCGCAACCCGTCGAACGATCGCCCCAATCTGTCCCGATGCATTATTGTAGTTGCCCGGTGCGGAGACCGTTTTCGAAGTATGTCGTGTGCGGCAGTCGACTGGGGTGTTAGCGGTTCCAATAAATATTGGTCCCTACGTAGGGATCAGGGACGAAACAGTGCGGTGCCGTGTGCTGTTGCCTAGCGAATCTATCCCGGGATGCTACTTCTTTCACTCGCACACACGGCCTGAGCTGGTCAAGGGTGTTCGATTCATCCCCTTCCCGATGACCCCTTGCCAGTGGTCCTTTCCCGCTGCCCCTTTAACCGTGAGTGCGCACAAATCGAAATCAGCGGACGCGATAAAGCGATGATTGCGGACGTCGTCCGGCCGCGATCCTGTAGTGCGCACAATCGAGGTTGCGCGATCGTGATGCTCCGGCGCCGGTGTCCACTGGCAGCAACATCGACCCTAACCCGAGCACTGGTTGAGTTTCAGTTTCATCCTCGATCAGCCCGAGCACGGACTCCTAACGGGACGACATCCAGTACCAGTCCAACCCTGATCGAGAGCGAAGCGACACTACGAGCATCAGTGCCCCGGAAGTTGCTGGAACTACTCCGTCGAAAGCTCGCTGATCTACAAGGATACGCACCGGCCATACGCATCAGCACAGAATACGGTGACAACATGCTCAGTGGTGCGAAAATACTGTCCGGCACGGATGTAGCCAAGTGAGTTCTTTCGATCCTTACGGTTCTTCCAAAATCTGACTTTGATTAAGCGTGCGTGTTCTCAACTATCTTCCAGAGAAATCCGTGAGAAGCTCAAAAAGGATGTGGCCGATATCCGGCGCCAGGTGCCAACGCTCGTGCCCGGACTGGCGATCGTGCAGGTTGGTGGGCGCGAGGACTCGAACGTGTACATCCGAATGAAGATCAAGGCGGCCGAAGAGATCGGCATCTACGCCGAGCACGTCCAGCTACCGCGCACGACCACGCAGGACGAGCTGTTGGCAACGGTATGTACCGGCCTTCCGGGCTGATAAGGGAAAACATGTTTTCAAAACAACTCACCGAAAGGGGTTGGCGTGGCAATGACTAAGTTGAGCTATTCGAATGGTTTTGAGTTTCACTCGCGTTTCACACAGGAAGCGCTTACGGGCCTTCACACTCCGTTGCGCCAATTTCCCGCGTAACGGGAGCGTGCATTAATTTGTAGGAAAATCAGCTGGCACTTCCCTACGCTCCGCTCGTGTTCACCATGCCCTGGGCCAACGATCTTTTCGGAATCTTCCATGCGGAAAACAGTCCATCAATGTGATGGCAAAGGTGTGCACAGATGCACCCATGATGCTTGGATTGGGTACATCCTATGATCTTTGAAGTGGACGCAACGGTGGGAGCCCTGTTGATCGATCGAACATACATTCGAACGGGGGGAAACCATCTCACGGGTTTTTCCTTTCCACCAATGCTGCGGCAGGGATTACTTATCGTAAGCAGCAATTCGTTTTGGCCCGTTGTCAAGAGTGATTCGTTAACCTGACGCCCGGTTTGGCGTGTTCGTTTTATTTTTCGGTATGTCGACAGGCGCAAAAGTATGTTTTACCAGCGTGCGACAAGCGGAAAGAGCAACCATTAATCGGTCAGTTGACATCACGATTGCTGGTAATCCTGCATCTACCGACTAGATCGACCGATTGGCAATGCTTGTCGAAATACTGAACGCGGCTAATCTGCCGCCGTTCTGCATTCTAACGGCAACATTGTATCTGTTACCCTGGTAACCGATCGCATCAGCTGGAGCTGGTGTTGATCACGTATGAGTTACGTTTTTCCTCTCAACGCAGTCGGTCTACCAACGTATGGCAAAACAACAACAAATGTTATATGTTTTTCTGATAACGTTTCAGCTTTTTTCCCCTTTCTTGTGTCGTTCAGAATGTACAAAAAAATGTAGAAGTTAAACATTAACATGAAAGTGAAACTTGTCAATTATTTTGAGACTCATGCGATGTGAGTCTGTCAACAGTAATGTTTTATACTACAATACAATAACTTATTTTTCAGTTTTGTTGATAAGATCTCTATAGATTTTATATTCACTTAGTAGTTTGATTGACCCACCAATTGTAAGCTAAATGTTTTAAAATATTTTGCTTTGCTTCTGCACCGTTAACTATTTCATGGGGATTAACTAGGTGGTACAAACTTTGATAATGAAGATAATGTGGCGTGGGGGTCCGCGACAGCCGAGCGGTAGCGCCGGTTAGAAAATCGGCCCATGAGCGCCGGGGCTCACCACCTCGACGGCGTGGGTTCGAATCCCAACCGAGACCGGACCCTCCCCTATACGAGAGGACTGACTATCCACGTACACATAGGGTAAAAAGTCTTGTAAGCCCTTAACGGACAGGCATGACCAACAAGGTCGTTACGCGAAGTAGAAGAAAAAGAATGTGGCGTGGATTCGCTTTTCGTACCAGTCGTACGCAGATGACTGCTCTAAGCACGTTCTTTTTGGCTTTAAGTGTTGTAAGGCATTAATTTACATTACATTTGGCAAATCATTCTATTTCAACTAAATTTCAACTGTTTGAAGCGGAATTCATTTTGGGAAATTCCAGCTCACACGAGGGTCACACTTTTATGGTCTGTTTATTGTTCGAAGTACGTTCATGGACATTTGTTCCTAATGTTATTTGATGATAAATATCAAAACACGATCAACACTATCTTTCCCAAAACGAATAAACCAGTCACATGAATCGGCGCTAAAGATGAACGTAAATTGTCCAGAGAACTAGCATCACACATGAACTAGTCATATGGGGAATGTTACGGCCACCCCTCGCACTCCGCCGTTGAGGTCTGAACGATCGTTCGAAAATAACGGCATCATAAACTTGTACTACCCGGTGACAGTTGCCACGGTGCCAAAAAGATTCTAACACTTGTCGTGTGTCCGAAACGGGGTTGCTACTCATATATTTACAACATTCCATACGTCGGGGGTGCATCCACCTGATTGATGGTTAATGGTTCAATGTAATGGCGCTACGGAAAAATGATCATAACATGTGAAAGTACCGTTTGCAGTCTTATCGATGGGCAGATCGTAGGACCACGACTGACGTCAAGGTCGTTGCCGATAGGAATTAACCATGGGGTTTGTTTTTCCCTTCCACCCATCGGTAGGTCAAACGACTTAACGAGGATCCCTGCTTCCACGGCATCATCGTGCAGATGCCGCTGGATTCGGACACACCGATTGATGCGCATCTCATCACGGACGCCGTTTCGCCCGAAAAGGACGTCGATGGGTAAGTGGTGAGGGAGGGAAATTGATCGACATTTGTCATCACACATGGTTGCCTGATTTCAGCCTCAACACGATCAACGAAGGACGTGTCGCAACGGGGGACATGTCCGGATTTCTACCCTGCACACCGAACGGATGCATGGAGCTGATCAAGCGGACGGGGACACCGATCGCCGGCTCGTACGCAGTCGTCATCGGCCGTAGCAAGATCGTCGGTACGCCCATGTCGGAGTTGCTCAAGTGGCACGACGCCACCGTCACCGTGTGCCACTCGAAGACGAAGAATCTTAACCTGCTGATCAAGAAGGCGGACATTCTGGTGGTCGCAGTCGGCCGGCCCGAGATGGTCCGGGGTGCCTGGATCAAGCCCGGTGCCGTCGTGATCGATTGTGGCATCAACTCCATCCCGGGTAAGCTGGACGGAGTAAACAAAAACACGATTAGATTCGAAGCGCAACAGTACCGGCTCAAATATGGATGATTAGAGTGTGTTATCACTCGGTTGAGTCCTTACCAACCGCGAGCCTTTCACTCTTTCCTGTGGTACGATCATCCGTACTCACTCTTGCATTCGGTAGAGTGATCATTATTCGGTTGCTTTCAATTTCGGCAACTTCCAATCCATCCAATGAGCCTTTTGTAGACTAATCAGTCGCTAGCAGTCCATTCGCTTGACTACCATTCGCCGTTCACACGTTCACCAACTCACTCTTCACCGCAGATCCAACGAAGAAGAGCGGCCAGCGGCTGGTCGGGGACGTGAAGTACGAGGAGGCGCTGCCCGTCGCCGCACACGTCACACCGGTCCCGGGCGGTGTCGGGCCGATGACGGTCGCGATGCTGATGCAAAACACCGTTCAGTCTGCCCAGAGAGTCGCTCGGAGATTGATCGAAATGGAGTTCCGCTGGTGTCTGAAGCCGCTGCCCCTGAAGCTCACCGAACCGGTTCCGAGGTAACGTCGCGGGCGCCGTGTGTAGAACCTTTTCGGCCGTGTTCTGAACTTTTGTTTTTTTTTTTCGTCCGTTCTGCCCCACAGTGATATTGACATTGCGCGCGCCCAAGAGCCGAAAGATGTGACCGTGCTGGCGCAGGAGATCGGACTCATACCGTCCGAGGTTTCGCTGTACGGCACGAAGAAGGCAAAGGTGTCCTTGAAGGTGCTCGAGCGGCTGCAGTACGAGGACAATGGCAAATACATCGTCGTCGCCGGGTACGTAACCTTGGGCTCTCTGGCTTCCTTTAATTGCTAAGTCACGGGCATCGTTTGTGCTCGTTATCGTCTTCGGGAGCCGTATTAAGGCATCATTCGATTCCGTTGAACCCTACAATCGCTTTTTGGTTATCAGAAGATGCGCCACAGTCAGTGTTTCGTGGTGCGTCGTTCTTGGCTAATAGAATGAAGAACTCTCTTTCCGAGCTATATTTAAACTTCCCCACGAATAGGGAACATTAAAAAGCTTTGTTTTGAGATTTACTCAAGAAGAATTTAGGAACATAAGCTCCATCGCGAATAGTAATTTCTTCTTAATGGAGGGACACATTCTACTTCTATACTTGCATAATTTAATTACTATACTGCTTTAATACATTGCATATACCTAATTTTAGCTTCAATTAAATTAGAGCGTCACGTGTTTCATGTTAAAATTGAAAAAATATCAAGAGTCGCAACATCAAGATATCAAGACAGAATCAAATGATGCGAGTTATTTATGGTTTTGCGCTTGCATACCTAAGAAATAGACACAAAGATGCTGTGTTTGGATTGGAATTTCAATTACATTGTTGACTTTCTTCAGAAAACTAATTAAAGTGGACTCATTGCGCCTAATTTCAATGTTGTATCTTAACCGTTTCTCAGCTAACTAGATGAGACAAACATACAGTCACTGAAATTAATCGGCATCATTGATAGATTCGCTCATTAAAGTGTTTTTTTAATTTTGTTGTTAGTCATTCGTTATATAACCGGGTCCTTGAAAAACAAAAAGAGCAAGTCATTAAAATATTCTACCAACCGCAGAGAGTTTCTGCGACGGTCACTTACGTAATTTCTTGCAACTCAAAGGAGATATGCCAGCTGGGATCGTTTGCGCCCACTTAGCGATAATAGGGGTGCGCAAAGTGGTCGACTTTACTTTTTGCACACCCTACGCCAAGTCTAAGATCGAACGAATCGGTTGATTTCATACCTTGAATGTACTTGTTATCGCTAAGTATACCAGAGAGAGTTTTGAAAGGTTTTCCGCCATAGCTTTTGGATTTATGCCATTCAATTACAAATGGATTTTGGTTTAACTTGTATTGTTTTGTGATTTAATTCCATCGTCCTCTGCCGATAGAATCACGCCGACACCGCTCGGGGAGGGTAAGAGTACCACGTTGGTCGGTTTGGTGCAGGCGCTGACGGCGCACAAGCGCTGCAACTCGATCGCCTGCCTGCGCCAGCCCTCGCAAGGGCCGACGTTCGGCATCAAGGGTGGAGCGGCCGGCGGTGGCTACTCGCAGGTGATCCCGATGGAGGACTTCAACCTGCATCTGACCGGCGACATTCACGCGGTGACGGCCGCGAACAATCTGCTGGCGGCCCAGCTGGACGCACGCATCTTCCACGAGGCCACGCAGACCGATCAAGCCCTGTACGAGCGGCTCGTGCCGGCCATCAAGGGGTCGCGCAAGTTCGCCCCGATTCAGCTGCGCCGCCTGAAGCGGCTCGGCATCGAGAAGACGGACCCGTACACGCTGACGGTGGATGAGATCCGGCGCTTCGCCCGGCTCAACATCGATCCGCACAACGTCGTGTGGACGCGCGTGCTGGACGTGAACGATCGGTATCTGCGCAAGATCACGATCGGCCTGTCGCCGACGGAGAAGAATCTGACGCGCGACACCAGCTTCGCGATTTCGGTGTCGAGCGAGATCATGGCCATCCTGGCGCTGGCGACCAGCCTCGAGGACATGAAGCAGCGGCTGGCGAAGATGGTGGTGGCGTTCGATAAGACGGGCAATCCGGTTACGGCCGACGATCTCGGTGTGACCGGGTCGATGATGGTGCTGCTGAAGGACGCGATCGAGCCGACGCTGATGCAGACGCTCGAGGGCACCCCGGTGCTGGTGCATGCCGGTCCGTTCGCCAACATCGCCCACGGTTGTTCGTCGATCGTGGCGGACGATATCGGGATGAAGCTGGTCGGAAAGCGGGGCTACGTGGTGACGGAGGCTGGCTTCGGGTCCGACATCGGCATGGAGAAGTTCTTCAACATCAAGTGCCGCGCGTCCGGCAAGGTACCGAACGCGGTTGTCCTCGTGACGACGGTGCGCGCCTTGAAGATGCACGGCGGTGGTCCGATCGTAACCGCCGGTGCACCGCTGCGTCGTGAGTACGTTACCGAGAACCTGGAGCTGCTCGAGCGGGGCCTGCCGAACCTGCTGAAGCACATCGAGAACGGGTTGAAGTATGGTGTCCCGGTTGTGGTTGCGATCAACGCGCACAGTAGCGATACGCCGGCCGAACATGAGCTGGTCCGCATGGCCGCCAAGGGTGTCGGGGCGTTCGACGCAATCGTGTCGAACCACTGGGCAAAGGGCGGCGAAGGGGCTGCTGAGCTGGCGCAGGCCGTCATCGATGCTTGCAACCGGCCAGCCGAGTTCAAGCTGCTCTACGAGCTGGACCTTTCGATCGAGGATAAGATCACGAAGATCGCCAAGGAGATGTATGGCGCCGGTACGATCGAGCTGAACAGCAAGGTCCGCGATGCCATTCGACTCTACACCGAGAAGGTAACCATTCAGCCGCCGTGATCAATGTCCTTTATTAACACATTCTCGTTACTTCAGGGCTTCGGTAAGCTGCCGATCTGCATGGCGAAAACGTCGATGTCGCTGACGGGTGATGCCAGCGTCAAGGGGGCCCCGAAGGATTTCAAGCTGGTCATCAACGATATCTGCCTGTCGGCCGGTGCTGGTTTCATCGTACCGATGTGTGGCGAAATCTCCAAGATGCCCGGCCTTCCGACCCGCCCGTCTATCTTCGACATTGACCTCAACACCGAAACGGGCGAGATCGAGGGCTTATTTTAGTGCCTGTTCCGCCTCCGTGCCCAGCTCATCCTGACAAAAAGATTAGAGAAGCGCCATGTCGTAGCACCATACGTGACCATCCCCTTCTATCCCTATTGCCCCTACGGGTCAGAAAGCAAATCTTTCAATGGTTTATTTTATCTACAAGTGCTTTTATACGTTAGTGCTCTGCCTGTTTCATAACTACGGCATGCTTAATAAACAGTTTTTGTGTTAATCGGACAGATGATAATCGATTTTTTTTTTCATATATGTATCACACAACTCATGTTCCCATGAGATTCCAGATTTGATTGGTTTGATTTTTCTCCTACTGTCGGTATTCCTAAAGTAAACTGCTTTAAAAACATATATAATCTTCGCAACCGGTATATTTTCTTTCATTCCAAGAAAGGGAAATGTGTAATTTAACAAAAAAAAATCTTTACTTCACTCAACACATTTGATTTCACTTGGTTTGATACCGGCGCTTCTTGGTGAATTTAATTCATTTTGGAATCGCTTAAGTAATCAATATAACAATAACAGTATTTGGGGGAAAAAAATTGTCTATCAAGCGCCACAACAATTCACAGTTTTGCTTATTCGAAATTCCAATCACATCGTTTCATCCTATTTGCTTATAGGAGCATAGAATTGTACTAAACGTTGTTCACGTTTAACAGAAGGTCTGCATACTGAATAAAGCGGTTATAGAAATGAAAAAATCGGCCTATCGGTCAGGTCATAATATCAAAGAGTTTTGTAAAATGGGCAAACTTTTAAAGTGATCTCATTTGCAACTTATTTGAGTAATATAAATGTTATCCATAAAAATAAATTCATAGCTTCATGGTTGAAGCCAATTGTTTGATGTTCGTTAGAGTAAATTAAATTCATTTCATGTCAGTTGCGTTATTCTAAGGAGCACTTTCAGTAGGCAATGAAGAAAGATATGAAAATATGATGAAACTTAGAAGTCAATTGAGAGTGGAATGAAAAAATACCTTCACTAGGTAGTCAAAGGAAACAAAAAAGAAAGTAATCAAAATTCAACGGTACATGATCTTCTTCTCCTTCTCGAGGTGCACTTGAGTGAGCAGATGCAGCCGCAACATTTGGTTTTTTCCGAGCGTCAGCATGCACAGCTGACAGCGAATTCCACCCTCCGGGAACGGTGTCTCACTGGAAAGAAAGGCAAGAAGCAAAGGTGAGACACACGAAGCAAATCACCCTACCCGGTGGTACGGGATACATCAGTTTGGGGTACTTACGAGGCGGCCAACCTGTGCAGCTCCGAACAGTGCAGCCGCTGGTACTCGTCTCGACCGGAAAGTACCAGCGTGTCATGCAGGGGAAAGATCGCCTTGCTGTAAATGTCGTTCTTCACTTTCTTTGCGCTCGGTCCGGGGCCTCCGCCCGTCGGCTCGGTCCAATGGAAGTCGTGCGCCATGCTTTCATGGCCGGTGATGATGTTGCGTTCCCGTTCGAGGATTCTGCCGTAAAGAGAAGACAAAAAAATTAGCTGCTGCGTATGTCAAGCACGAAAGGCTACTTTGATCGTACTTGATGAGGTACTCTTTCACTTTCACCATGAGCGCTTCCACGCTGAATTCGCTCAGCAGCTGGGTGTCTTCATTGCGTCCGCTTTGAAGGATCGAGTCCATGGAGTACCGGAGGGAATTAATCTAGCGATTAGTTAGAGAAAGTAAAACAAAAAAAAATTAGATTTCGTCAGAACAGACAGAAAATTAAGGTCATTGCAAACACGGCTTGCCAAATTCCCATACACAAATTAAACGAGAACTGAACCCGTCTTTTTTACCGAGCATCGTTGTATCCGCGAAGAAACCGAAAATTTGTCGTGATTTCGTCGCCAAGTTTTTCTCGTTTTACAACATGTTATTTACTTTTTATGTGGGATTTAGACAAGCAACGTCTAGTAGAACCGTGTCGTCGGTATGACCTTAAATGTTTCTCTTTTTGTTCAATGCTTACGTCGGCAATATCCTCTGTGGTAATGTCAACTTCCGCCGCCAGCGAGAGATCGTGCTCGGGATAAATCGACACGCCTTGCTCCGGGTGAAGGCCGAGCCCTGCCAGCACTCCGGTGACACGGGTGTCCTTCTTGTTCTTCTTGAGCAGACAGGTGGGAGCAAAGATCAGCGTCATCAGCAGTGAAATGCCGGGAATGTTCGGCATCACGGTGGTATTGCGAGTGATCAACCGTCGTCCACCGCTCTCGTTGACACAAGCGGCAATCAGCATCTTGCTGTGAGTGTCCTGCGGGCTCGGATCGAGCAGTACCGAGTTTATGGATTCGGACTCGATGGTTACCACTTTGTCGTAGCCGGAAAAGAGCGCCGACGTGCAGCCCATCACTAGTGGGCTGTGTGGGCCGTGGAGGGACAACCGAAGGCGCAGCAGTTCCGGTGGTAGCTCGAAATTCTGCTCATCGTCGTCGATAAAGCGCAGCAGCTCGGAATCGTCGTTCTCGATGCTCTTCCGAAAGTGCGGATTGAACGAAATTTCCCGCTGGATGCGAACGCGCTTCTGGTGGTTTAGCTTCGAGAGATACGTCTCCTCCGAGGGTTGCGCGTCCCGGGAGGCGACCAGCATCTGATTGATGCTCAGCCCATCAGGATCCTCGGTGCGGCGCAGCACGACCGATGCGACCTGGTTGACGACGGAGTAAATCTCTACCAGCAGCGTCGATCTGTTGCCTACCAGCTGCTGGAATTTCTGGGTGCTTTCCACCGACCAGAAGCCGCGCGGTGAGTTGAAGGCAGCCGACTGTACCTCGGCTAGCGCTGCCTGAAAAACGCGCCCCGGAAGCGTGGCCAGTGTGCCGAGCACTGGGCCGGACAGCTGACGGAAGACGCGGATCGGCAGGACGGCGCTAAGGCCGTAATCGATAAAGTCAACCTCCCAGCCGGCCGAACCCGCAACGTACTGCTTGGTAAGAAGCTGCACACGCCCATATCGTTGGCTACCGGGCGCTAACGGGGCGGCCACAATCTGTCGCGCTTGAAACACGGCGGTCGAATCAAAAGGCAGCAGCTGGACACCGCCGTTCAGTTTTTCTTCAATATTCTGAAAAATCCTCGCGTTAGCCTCGTCGAGTGGCCGCACAAAGAAACGCCCCGGGTGTTCCACGTGCGCGATGATGGCGCGCACTCGGGGGCAGTGGATCGGTGGCACTACCGTGAGCCGCGCGTTGGGAATTTCGATGCGACGCGGATTCCACTGGTTGTCCTCCCATGTGCCCAGGTTGTGGCGCGTCGCAAACTCGATCGCCTCCTTCTGGTGCATGACGCGTAGTTCGAAGGCACGCTTGAGCTGGTGCTGCTTGACGGCAATGTACACGCCTTCGTGGATGCGACTTGCCGAATCGTTCGCTCGGCGTTGGTCCGTGAAACGAATGTACACGCGGTTGGTGTTGTCCTCAAAGTCAACCTTGATAGACCCATGCTTGGACGTGTCGCCGTCGGAGATGTAGTGCTTGATTTGGTCTCGATACAGCGGACCAATGTACTTGCGGTTGTCGAAGCCGGTGAGGAAGACCGTGCGGAACGGATCCCGCCCGCCCACCTCCATGTACACGCGCCGTTCACCCTTGTCCGGCTCGACCATCGTCGTCGTGGTGAAGTAGTTCGGGTAAAATGCGCCCGCCATCACCACCTTCAACACGACCGTCTTCTCCCGTTCCGACCAGATGACGCGCTTCGCTCCGGCCACCTCGCGCACGTTTGCATACTCCAAACGCAGCTTTAACTCGTGCACCAGCTCCGCCATCTCCGCCAGCGACTTGCGGTCCAGCTGCGCCCGATGGCACCACGCTACCGCATTCCCTCCCGTACCCTGCTCCATCGTCGTGCGCCACATGGTATACGCTATCAGTATGGCGATGCCGTCCGAGCAGGACCCGTCGCTCCAACGTAACTTCCGCGCGTACGACCCAACCGTGCGCAGTTGATAGAAAATGTTCTTCACGTTCATGCCCGCCGCGATGATAATCGATTCCTGCAGCACCGAAAAGACGTACCCGAGCACGATCAACTTTGCCAGCGACAGATCGATCGGCAGATGGCTCATCAGCTTGCCCATGTAGGTTAAATCACCGTCAAACGGATCATACACGCCGTTCACGGTACGCAGCAGGGCACCCATCTCCTTCAGCTGCAACACGGTGTTCGTTATGTCGGTCAAGTTCGGTGGCGACAGGGCCATGGCAAGAATCTCCTTCGGTGAGCCGAAACCGAGCAGCTTCGATTTTAATACCACGCTCCCGAGGGGGCAGCGGATCATCTCCGGTAAGGTCGATTGGCTCATGCCTTGTTCGTAGAAGTTCTGATGAACCAGACGATAGACGCGCCCGTTCATGACACGTCCGACACGACCGGCCCGCTGGATGCAGTTGTTCTTTGAGGCCCACTGCAGCCGGAGCGCGGTAAAGTTATTGGCCGCATCGGTGACGAGAATTCGCTGGAGACAAAAGTCAATCACTGAAAGATGCAGAATTTGAGAAGAGAAATGAAAAAACACTAATCTCAAATCTAAAAAAAAACTACTAATTACAAACAAAATAGCCACACTGGCCATCACTTACCATATTTAACGTCCGGAATGGTAACGGAACTTTCGGCTATGTTGGTCGACAGGATAACCTTCCGCAAACCGGGCGCCGGTCTCATAAACACCCTAGCCTGTTCCTCCGAGGTCAACATGGAGTGCAGCTTCAGAATGGTGAACTCCGTCTTTTCCTCCATCGTGCCCTGCATGCTGATCAGATTTTGCAATTCCTCCGCCATCCGATCGATCTCGTTTATACCAGGCAGGAACACTATTATCGATGGCTTATAGTCGAGGTTCGTTGAAGCGGCCGTCTCATACTTGTCCGTTACGCGATCCAAGCAGATGGCCAGCCGCCCGGCGACGGTGTACATGTCACGGCAGATCTCCGGTTTGTCGTAGTTCAGCTTGAAGTTGATCTGCAACTGATCGATCTGATCCAGATAGTGCAAACGCACATCGAACTTGGAGCTGCTGGCAACGGACAGCATCGGTGCGAGCAGGCTTCCCGGGCGAGGAATCTTGAAATAC
The DNA here is from genome assembly GCF_943734705.1 of Anopheles coustani. NCBI lineage: Eukaryota > Metazoa > Arthropoda > Insecta > Diptera > Culicidae > Anopheles > Anopheles coustani. The sequence goes on from NC_071288.1 coordinate 11,915,139, forward strand.
TGTGAAAATTCCGACCCATCGATGGTGGCCGACATTAGGATGACCTTTGTGTTGGACGAATTGGTCGCCAGCAACCGGCGCACGATGATGAGCAGAAAGTCCATGTCCACCTCACGCTCGTGCACTTCGTCTAGAATGACGTGCGTGAAGCGTTTCATCGATTGATCCTTGATCAGCCATTGCAGGAGCACGCCCGTTGTCACGTACGTCAGCCGCGTGTCGGGGCTGAGCTTTTCTTTTAGACCCACCTTGAACCCAACCAGCGAGCCCAACTCGCTCGACCGTTCCTCGGAAACCCGCTTCGCGATCGAAATGGCAGCGATTTTGCGTGGTTGCGTGACGACGATGTTACAGTACTCTTTTCGCATAAACGCATCCTCTAGCAAGTACTGGGGCACTTGAGTCGTTTTACCGCAACCCGTTCGCCCTTCCAGGATGACGACCGGATTTGTGCGAATCTCTTCCAATATTTTCGACTTCGACTCGTTGATGAGCAGTTGCTTTGAGTCAACGATGAAATTGTACTTGGAGAACAGTGGTTCCATCAGCTGCTTTCCCCGTATTTGGCGCAAATGCTCAGCATCATCTGCTGCCACCGAGGACATATCATCAACTTCGTCCAGTCGCGAGGTTTCCGCTTTATCGTAGACATCCTCGCTGAATGCCTACCAAGCAAGCAAATGGTTGGGTTTAGGTTATGTTGATGGTGGCAAACAAAACCATACAGTATTTCTATTGTTGTCTTACCTTTATGAGACGCTCCTCTTCCTTCTTTGCGTAGCTCGCACTGTATTCAGTGCCCTCGTGGACCCTTTTTGGAAGTTGCTGTGTGTTCAGTTCTGCTGTGGCTACCGTACCATTGCAATACCCTCCAGAGATTACCTTTCTTTCGAACGGTCGGGAAAAGTCGAAGAACTCCATGACATCGTCGCCGCCGTCCATTTTACCTAATTTTACTATGTAACGTTCACGTTTGTACTTTAAGTGCACTTGTTTTGGGGTTTTCTTTGAAACGCGGTTTCGGTGCAGCAGCTGCTTTAGTTATCTGATAAAGGTTTTGCGTATCAAAATGAAGAATCGCGTTCGCGGATCAGAAAACAATAATCCTGCGGACCGCGAAACGCGTCGTTTCGAGACGTGACGAGAAATGTCATTTGACCGTGGTTATGTTTACAAGGGGGGGTTACCAAAAAATTGGATCTTGAATTACAAAATATTCGTTTTTATTTCTCACAAAAATTATAATGGCAACTTTCATTTGATATTGAAACTTGAAATTTATTGTATTCAAAATTGATTGGGTTAGTATACTGAAAGGATAATTAAACATCAATAATAAACCAACAGAAATACTTTCCACTCAGTAATATAAACATGTTCAGCTGATTTGAAACGAGCTGCAGTTAGCACCAGCTACGAAATCATGAGCAAACACGTGGGGAATTTGAAATCAATAATCGATTTCAAATTTGCAGTGAAGATACTTGAGGATGTTTGTGAGGAAATATTGTATAATTTTTATAATTTTCAACATTCATTAAATATATTAATTTGAGGTTCCAAAAACTTTTACCCTGCAAATCTACAACATAAACCTTCGTAGTTACACACACACAACATTTTACGTAGGAGTTTGCATTTTCTGTGTGTTTTGTGTGCATAACTTTGATCTTTGAAACTGAATTACTTGAAATTTTCTGAAGTTTATTCAAAAATGTTGTACAAATGCTAAAATCAAATAGGATTGTCTTACTAGGAACAGCATTTCCGACTACAAAAGAATAAAGTGAAGGACAAAGCTCTGTTCCCAGTTGAAGTGCAGCAGAATACTACGATAGCATGAAGCGACTGAAAGTTTATTAGTGTTTACAATATTTTATGTAACTTTCAAAAAATTTCAAGTAGTTGAGTATCTACGACGAAAGATATCAGTACTAAAATATAGAAAATGCAAATTTCTATGTAAAATATATGAACTACACAGGTAGATGGTTCCCAGTTTTGTATTAATTAGGCTGCCTGTTTCCATTGAAAAGTGTGTATTAACTATGTAATGGACTATATGTAATAGCTCGCCATGACCAACAAGCTATATCGTCTTTTGAAGGCTTCTGTTCAAAGCTGGTCTATGTACTGTAAAATACGGATTTTTCATTCTTCTTTTAAATCAAACACTGGCAAAAGAAAATATGTTTTGCTTTATGCTCCGGTTAGAAAATCGGCCCATATGCGCTGGGGCTCAGCTCACCACCTCGACAGCGTGGGTTCGAATCCCTACCGAGCCCGGACCATGCCCTCGTAATCCCATAACGGCCAGGCATGACCATCAAGGTCGTTACACCAAAAAGAAGTAGATCAATAACAATTCCTTTTCACAGTTTTGGGAAAGAATGCCGTTGGGTTATTTTAAAATCCTCCGGCGGATATGAACATTGAACAACTTCTTCGGAATAATTTAGAAATAATTGTCAATATAAAAATTAGGAACTACCAGTGTTTATAAATTTGCAAATGATTAATTTATTCATCTTATCTTATCCGATAAACTCCTCATCGTACGGGAGGCGATTTTATACGAGTAGTTGAATGAGTTATATGAAAATCGATTGCTTCGGTAGTCACCAGATAACTGCTTGCTAATTCTGCTCTCACCCCTCCGGGTATGAGCAGCAGCAGCAGCATAAAAGTGTTGAATTTTACGAGTGTGTTTTAATATCTTCAGCGCACTTGGGTTGGAAAAATGTGGTATGACAATGCCATAAAACAACCTTTCGCCCGGAAACCTTATCATCATCGCACAGTTGTTTATTATGCTGTTCTGTCTCTTTAACGTCCCGTTTGCTCCCAATGTGTCTCCTTTTCGATGGTGAAAAAGTAGCATTTCATTTCCATCGGGTAGTGTTTTTTTTTGTTATTATTTATTATTATTATCGGGAAGGATTGGGTTATGCTTGGGATCGCTAGCTCCAGCTGGAATCCGTATCACCAGGATATGCCGTGCCGTGTGATCCAATCCATATTTTATTTCCTAGTTCGTACAAAGTATCAGTTTTAATTTACATAAATTTATGATTCCCATCGCCGATGCCACGGACAGTCACGGACTTTGCGGCTCGAAAGCAATCGGGAAAAAGGGTAAACCAGAGCAGCCGTTGCCAGATTGTGGGACGAAGAAAAATCTCATCAACCTAAACCACCGAGCAAGGTGGAAGGATGTGGTTTTTGTTCAACTCTCTTGATTGTGAGTCTGTGTGTCCAATCTGGCAACAATCTAGTAGCAGGAAAAAATGGGTCACAGTTGGTCGCATGCAGGATTTGTCCACAAGGAAGGCTTTTATGTATGGCTTGTCTGTTTAAATTGTCAAAGCAGATGCTTGTTTTTTTACTAGGTTTTAACTGTTTGAAACTCCTTCATCACGTACAAATTTACTGACCATCGAAAGGTGTACCCTGTCCTGCTCAGCGAATGGGAATCTTGATTCCTTACACAAAGTTAGTATGTACTATAGCAATTAGCGCAATTATATCTTACATTCTTTAACTGTACAAGTTATATTTTACCCACAACAAGTGTGATTCATGTTAGAACCGGTGTGACAATTCGTCCTCGGTTTCATCCACCTTTTTGTGGTCATCATCGACCTTCCCGTTGGCCAGCGGATTTAGCGAGCGCTGGCGAATGTGTTCCATGAAGGCAGGATTGACACTTTCCTGGAAAACGGCGATCGGTGTTTGTCACGAATCTTGTTTTGTTTTTTTTTTCAAACCCAACCCCTTCCGGTGAGACACCTACCTTCTTCGTTGTCGCAAACAGGTCCTTATCCATGTCCCGGAAGTCCGAAACGTCCGATTGGAGGCTGTGGATGAGAAAGTTATGATGGTGGCTTTCGTTTCTAGTATCTGCCACGAAAAGACTTACCTTAGGTCGTCGTCGTACACACCACCGCCACCCATCCGGGCGAACTCATTATCGTTCAGCACCGGGTTGGAGCCCTCGATCGAGAAGATGTTGGTGGTGGGTACATTGCGCGTGGGTTTACCGTTCAGATCGGATGCGATGGAACCAAAGTCTGTCGCCGACAGCGCCTTCAGCTGCCGGTTAAGGCTGCGGATCTTGACGAAGAACGCGCCGAACAGAATGACGCACAGCAGGGCCAGAGCAGCCGCAACCACGATCAGGATGGTTTGCAGCGTGTCATCAGCTTCGGTAATGTCCTCAGGTGTCGGAGGTACGTCTTGTAGGTAAAGGTCGCTAGAGCGCAGTGAAGCCTTCAGCTCGGTCACGAAGGTGCGGTTGGAAGAGCGCTGTTGGACCACCGTCGCTTCCACTGCCTGGTTGTCTAGGATGAAGTGGGTTCGCACGTCGGTCAGTGCGGTGCTAGAACCGGTCTGTCGTCCCTCCAAGCTCTGGTCGATATCGTCAATGTTGCACTCCATGTCGTACGACGCGGATAACTGCTTGGCCAACTGCGGAAGAATGAAGACAGATATGACGGATCACACGGCTTATTAACTGATATCCTAATAAACATACTCGCTGCTTATTATGCTAGTCAAAATTCATTTTCTAATCCAATGTATTGTTGTGAACCAACAATAGGGAATTAATGCTTCATGATATTTGGGAACACCGTTGTAGAAATTGCACACTTTTGTCTTACAGGTGTAATCGCATCTTTGCGTCAGAATCAGTTTTGGTAAATTCCGTTTGATGTTACACATATTGATTCGACCACCTTGGGTGTCTCTACTTACAAAGTCCCGTACGGCCGGTTTGTCAATCTCTTCGACACTGTTTAAAAACACGAAAGTCACCCGGTTCGACTCGGACACGATGTAGACCTTGGCCGGAACCGTATCGTTGTGCGTGTCGTCCCGATCGAATGCGATCAAGGTGAACTGGTAGTAGCCCTTCTGGTTCGGTTGCACCTTAATCGTCAGTGTCAGTTCACCGCTGTCCGGATCCAGTCGGAAGGGTAGATCTCCAACGATCAGGTTCTCGCCGACCGCTTCTATCGACTCTGGTACCACCTCGTACCGGATCACCTCATCCTCGTCCGGATCCTCGGCATACACCCGGAACAGTGGCTTCTGCACGCGGTCGTTCGTAGTGATACCGGCCGCGTAGAACCGCTGCTGGAACACCGGCGGGTTGTCGTTGACGTCGTTCACCTTAATGCGCACGATCAGCAGAGCCGTAGACGAATCGACGATGGTGGCCGGCGGACCGTTCTCGTTGTTTGTCGCCACGATGCGCAGCTCGTGGGACGGAATTTCCTCTCGGTCCAGTAGGACCGCCAACCGCAGCACGTTATTGACGGGGTCAAGGGCAAATAGGTGACTGGCGTTGCCATACGTTCCTGCAAGAGAATACCACGGTGGATAAGTTGTGCACGATGGTAATCCTTTAATTATGGGGTTCGAATAGGCTACTTACTATCGATGAAGTAGAATACATTTGTTTGAGCACCCTCAGGTAGACCGACGTTCTTCGGATCGACGGCTAACGGTAGCTGACGACGCTCATCTCGGCCTTCTTCATTCTCTGTAGAATGTAGAAGAAGTTAATGCAAGTTAATTGCCTTCAACACCCTCATAGACATGTGCTACAATTTGATTATTATCAAACATTGGTCACACAGCCCATGGTCGCTATTACAAACAATTATGTAAATTAATTTGTGTTCCTAATTTACACTTACATAATGATATAAATCAAATCAATAGCAATCATAATAAATTGATAACTAATTTAATAACAGATAATAGAAAAATTCAATTATTATAGAATTTAAAAAATCTTGAATTTAATTTCAATCCTTTTGGGATGCTGAAACCCCTCATTAAGCCGTTTTATCGGAATGGAACAATGGAACATGGGATGTTGGCAACTAGTTTCAGTCAGTTTTTGAATTTCGCGGCCCAGAAATGAAGCACTATTGTTGCAGGAATGAAGCACTATTGTTGCATTTGCAAAAAAAATGCAGTATTCAGCTGATTTAATATGATGTGCCGTAATAGGACACCGTTAAGCAGTTAATAGGAACAGGACCTAACTTTCCATCAGTATACGGTATTCCTGATATTTGGTAGCCTGTGAAATGCTGTTTACCATTACCTGTAAAATCGGTATTGAATGTCGGTTCCTGGAAGGCCGGTTCACCGGACATGTCGACGAACACGATGTAAATGGGTACCTCCGACTGTTTTTCGCCACCGTCCCTAGCGATAACCGTGACCTAAAAGAGCAGCCAACACGAGAAGGATCATTAGTTTGGGCGGTCGTATTACATATGCTGAAATACTGCTGGTGCGAAGCTTTACGTACGCTGTAGTTTTTGGGATACGGCATCACGGCAAGCGCATTCTCCAGGACCAGCTGTCCCGTTTTCTGATCAACTTTATCCACCCGGAACACTTCGTGGTCTTTTTCATCATCTGAAATGTAAAAACTGGGTTACAATTATGATGGTTTAGAAAAACCACTCATTAAGGTGAATTATGAGCGGATTTTCGTGTCGTGTCCCATCAGTGCTAGGTTGTTCTTTACCGTTGGTGCTTCTAAGCGAAAAGGTGACATCGCCGAAAATCCCCCCATCGTCATCGATGGCGATGAAGTTCTGGATCGTTGAGCCATTCGTGTCGTTCAGTGGACGTCCGTTGTATAGTGATTCGTACCTTAAATGGATAAAATATGATATATTTTCTCGTACACACAGTGCGAAGAGTGCTCCCACAACCGGGCTTACTTCAATCGCAATTGGGTATTTCGGGTAGGATAGCTAATAGCGGGAGTGTTGTAGTTATACGGATTGACGCGCAATTCGTAATCCCGCGTTCTACAGTTGTTTACGGGTGGTTCAGGAAGTTCTAAGACTGGCTTGTACTCACTGCCACGATCGCATGCCTAAAGGATAAAAAAGATATACCAGAATTTGTGCCATATTTTCGTAATCGATTCTAATTTAATCTTGGAAGCCTTACCTCGATTGTTAGTGTTCTAGTGCCATAGAAACCTTTTAAGTCTACGCCTACTCTTAGTGTAGCATTGTATTCGTTGGTATTTTCCAGGTCAAATAACGACACCTCTTGCTCTGAAAGAAGTTAATGCACGCAGTGCAAATCTTGGAAATCAATTGTGAAATGTTAAGATTATCCTGTTGAGGCTACTATGTACCAGGAAGCATCTGCTGAATGCGGTAGATAATTTTAGCATTCGGAGTAAGTCTGTCGTCTAGGTCGACTGCAACGAAATCCGCCTTGATGACAAAGCCCTGCTTCGCGTCCTCCGAAATCTCAGTTTCATCAGCAGTGAGTGCGGGCAGCTCTGGGTAGTGGTCGTTGATATCCAGCAGGGTAAGGTAAATGTTCGTTTCGTTACGATTTTGAACTGTTTTCGAAAAGTGACAGATTTTCAGAAGTGATATTTTGCATAACCCGGAAGATCTTCCTTACCGTCATACCCGCCCGCATTGTCCACCATTACCACATTGATCATGATGCTCTCCAAGCCGGCGTCCCGATCAAGGGGCTCGTTGTTTTCCTTTACGGAAACCAGCCCGGTGCTGCCGGACACCTCGAAGTATCGCTGCAGCTGCGGGAAGTTTCGGTAGTTAATCTCGTACGACACGGTGTGGTACGGTGTATCCCGATCCTGGTCTTTTCCCTCCACCTGCAGAATCGGTGTCGCGGATTTTATTTTCTCGAACTTGTACACCCGACCGTCGTCCGGGAAGGATTCGTGGTACGGTACTTTGTTGTTCGTATCGATCAGGACGATTTCGAAGACATGACTGGTATTCCACTTCCAGTCGGCTATAGTTATATTCTGAAGCACCACATCCGTCGGTGGTGTGTCGCAGTCAATTTTCCTATCGGCCGCCACTCGGATGATGCCGGTCTGGTCGATCTCCATCCAGCCTTCATGGGCGGGATTCATGGGTCTGTCGGAGAGGTATGTTTTTGTACAGAAAATGTCTATCAAAACCTGCGCTGGCTTGAACTTACACCATAGAGTACGTGATTTCATTGTTTCCCGGGCCGTCGATGTCGTAGGCTATGATATTACCGATGTTAACACCCTGCTCGGACTGCTCCTTGACCGATCGTACCACCGTCAGCGTACCTTCGTCGAACACTGGTGCATTGTCGTTTTCATCGTCGATCTGTATTGCTACCACTGCCACGGCATCGTTGGGCATGATCGTTTGATTCCGATCGACCAGCCGAATCGTTAAGAACAGCGTGTCGTACATCTCGTGGTCCACTTGGCGGGTAAATTCCGGGTTCACTCGTATGGTTCCGATCGTCCGCTGGCGACCGAACTTTTCTTCGCCAATGTAGAAACAGCTAAAAGTAAAAAGGATACAACAGACATCGAAAATGTATGCAAAGTAAATAGTTAGTTCCCCAAAGAGTTTTGCGGTATGGCAATACTTTTCATAGGTTTCCGGTGCAGCACGGATGCCACTCTTCGTGCCATAGCTGCTGGACCAGACGATGATAAACTGCAGGTCTGCTTCCGTGTCCGGATCGGTACCGATGATTTCGGCCACGTCTGTCTCTCCGATGAGGACCGCACTATCCGCCACCGAGTTCTCCGCTATATGCAACGAGCCGCGTGGCTACAAAAAGAACGCACAAGAAACTTTAATGTTAGTTTGATAGAGAAAAGAATGAAGAAGTCGGAGAGATGTCAACAGGATTCTCTCTTTCTTATCACTAGGAATTTAATCATAAGGTAAACTTGAGGCTGATCAGTCATCGAATAGCAATAATGTGTTGTAAATATCTAGTGTAAAGACTCCTGTCATCAATGGTCTAGAATATTGGCCAAACCTTTATAACTGTTGCTTACCAGCGTAATTTGAGGGGGCTTGTTATTGACGTCGATTACCATCACGATCATCTGCGCAAAGATCGGATGTAGTGGTTCGTTCTTATCCGTCTGTAGCTGATCGACGGCCTGCAGCTGCACAATCACCTCCTCAGCAATGTCATAGTCGAAGATATTGTCCACTTTTGTGCGAATCTCGAATGGATAGCTCGGCAAACCCGATTCGTCCACTACCTTATCCAGCGCGATCACCTGCAGGTTCGATGATAAGCGACCCAGGACCGTCAACAGTATTCCATCATCGATGTCACGATCGGTTACGGTAACCTTCGTAAGCAGCTCGTTTGCCCCTATCGTTTCGAGGATGCTGGTCTCATAATCAACCTTGTCGAATTTTGGAACCTCATCGTTCCAGTTCCGCAGGTTAATAGTAATAGGCTGGGTGCGAACGTGCGTTGGCTCGATTGGTTCGTGAGCGGTGACGTGAAGTAGGAAACTTTGTCGGACCGGAATTTCGTAGTCCAGCTTTAGCGGATTGAGGATGTTGATAGTGAACGTTCCCCGCTGGTAGCCACTCGACGGGATGATGGTAAACGAGTCCGTAAGGACCTGGTCCGCATCCCCCACCGTTTCCCAGAGTTCCACCTCGTACCGTGCGTGCTCCCCAAGATCGCGATCCTCGATGACGAACTGCTCGAACGCCAGCTCCATGACGGTGTTCTCCCAGAATTCCAGCTCGATCGGTTTCACGTCGATCTCCGGATAGCAATCGTTCTTGTCCTCTAGAATGATTGCACTGTCGATGGTGGTACTGAACGAATTATTGTGGCACTTGTACGCCGTTATCTGCATGTGAGGAATAAATGCTTCCTTAGAATTACTTAGTTATGGTCGAAAAACGGATATATGCCTACCGTGAACGGATACAACTCGTTCTCTTCAGTGTCTCGGTCGATCGGATGCACGACGAGCTCCCCGGTCGTTTCCCCAATTTCAAAGTACTTTTGGTCTATAGGAAACAGAAGGGAAAGAGAAAGGTCGATTACACTAAACCTATCACCGTCATGCCAATACAAGAGACGCATGTATGCAGAAGCGGATCAATCCATTCCGGGGCCCCAAGCGGTTGGATAATCGGGGCCCTCCAGACATTTCCATTGCTCAAAATGTTTCTATAGCTATGGCCAAAATTGGACTTATATTTTAGAACAGCTTGCAATCCTTTGTACATATTTTCAACATATTGTCTCCATGATTTGTCGATAGGTAAAAATTCTTCAAATCTTTTCGTTATTACCCATGACTTCGTCACATATCTTAAATACTAATTCGAAGAATCTAAAATAAATTTTCGCATTTTTTTTTTTGGCACAATTTGATTATTTGATGAAATCAGATGTCAAATCTTCATTATCTGGTTTTTTAAATCGCCCTCAAATTGTTAAATCTTTTTATACATTTAACAGCGAATATAAAAGGGTAATAATCCATTTTGCTGGTGGACCGTAAATTGAGAGCATTTTAAGTCAAACGGACATTATTAGATGAGAAAGAAGATTCATGAAAACATATTCTGCCAAGGCTTTAAGTGAAAATTATCTGTAATAACTTTGATCAAAGTATGTATACCACTGCGAGAATAAATAAAATCGGTAGTTGCTTTTGCGATCTGAGGATTTCATCACGGGGCCCCCTTAAGCTCGGGGCCCCCCGCGGCCGCTCAGTCCGCTCATAGGTAGATCCGCCTCTGCATGTATGCATGGGAAACTTACGAGACGAGTTGGCCGTCTTCAGCTCGTAGCAGATGGGTTTGTTCAGCTCCGTATCGCCATCGATGGCTGTGACCGTGGTACTAAAGTCTTCCTTCTCCATAATGCGTTGTGTGGCAAAGGGCCGAATGAACCGTGGCGGACGGCTTTCAACGTTGCGCACCTTCACGATGGTGTTCATCTTGAACGAATGCGTCTTGTCCAGATCGTACACGGTGGTGATAAAGTTAAACAGGGCCCTCATCTCGTAGTTCAGCGCTTCCAGCACCCTAACGGGCCGAAAAAGGGATAAGCAGGTAAGTGGTAACTATTTTACATGTTAGTTCAAAGTAATAATATTTGTTATTGAAACTTGCATGTTCTTTTTTAATGTAGGAATAGGAATGTTAATCTTTGAGGAATCAAAAAGTCTTGCTAACATCTTATTTTTACTGCTACTGTACACTAATTCTTTCATTGAAATGCCACACTAAATATGGGTTCATCGAGATTCTTGGTCATGTTTAAATTGAAATCCTGGGTCTGGAATTTTCCCAGCTTGGCCAACATTTGGTTCATAAGAATTCAACTTTAAACCGGAGCCTCTCGAATATACTTTTCAAATTTAACGCACTATAAGTTATTAAATCAACAATCAAGAAAATATGATTCTATTTGTTGGGCTTAACATATCTACAGCATACAAGAACTTAGCATTCCAAAATGGTTCTTTACTAGAGGAATACTTCTGAACCACTTGACTTGGCGCTTGGCTTGGCTTCAATTCGCATCTCCCAAACGAAGGAAGGTCACAACTTTTTGTTTACCACATTTCCAGCTAGTGCGATGGAAACATGCGTTCAAACCATGTGCCAACCGAGATTCGATCAAACAAGGGCGCGCGTGAGTCAATGGTAACGCCAATGACTATCTCAAAATGACGTTCGAGTGTACTTATCTCACGGGCCGGTACACAAAACGACAGAGAAAAATTCCCAGCTATCTGGAGATTGGTCTGTCAACATCAATTCGCTATCTTCCGTCGGAAAGTTCGATGCTTTTACCGGTGCCCGATACTCACCGGAGATTGTACAGTCGGTTGTAGGCGGCTTCGGCTGGCGTCTGGTTGGACGGATCGAAGCGAAAGTGGACACCGGCCCCGCTCGCATCGTCTATCTCGAACGTCAGCTCGTTCGTGCTGGAGTTGCGAATGCCGTTCTCCTCGAACCCGTCCGCATGGTACACGCTGAACAGACAGTCCGAGACGAAGCTCGAGCGCAGCTCCTCGATCTCGCAGTTATTCACGCTCGCCATGATCGGCTCGTTGTCGAGGATGTTCACGAGGTGCACCGCGATGGTGTACGGGTCCCGCGAGTCTTCGATCGACATCAGGATCAGCTGGTACCGCTGCGCCGGTACCTCGTAGTCCTGCGTGCGGCCGATGGTGATGCGCCAGCGATCAGTGTCCTTTTCCAGCGTCGCGCCGAGGCTGGCCGGAGCCAAGCTGATGGTTGGCGTTGCCGTGCCTGCGAAAGGATCGAAGTGGCTCGAAAGTGTTGACGGTCCACCTGAAGGTCATACCGGCCGGCTTACCCTGGTAATTGATGTAGACCAGCACGTACCCGGGTTGCTTCTCCTCGAGCATCCACACGTCTAGCTGCTTTATGTTTTCCTGGTACGCCCCGAGCGAGATGTCCTCGTTATTTCCCGCCTCGAACATTGGCACGCCCCACTGGGCGGCACAGTGGGTCGTCAGGAGAACTACCCCGAGCAGCATAGGCCACTATAGCAAAGAGCATAAAATCAACAGACTTTGATGAACGAGGAACCAATGAGCAGTTTCTGGTCTACCAATTTTAGAATACATTAACGTTATTCTGTTATGTGATTAAGATGCATCGCTAAACGTTACTATAAATTTTACACTTCGCCTAAATCTCTTATTTGCAAAGTACTACAATTTTATAATATTTGAACCATAACAACGGTTGTTTTATTCCAAAATTGGATTAATCAACCTGGTAAAAAAATCAGGAAAAAGGAGTGTTTGTAAACACCTCATGTTCACTTCTTATGTTTTTTTTACCCAATTGGGATACCCTTTTGGGCGTAAGCCATTCCAGGAAGCGAAACCACCAAACAAACGCACCGGGCCGCGTGCGGTTTCATCAATCAACATTCAGCGTGACACCTGACATCGAAATTATGGGTCGTTTGTGGCGTTCTGTCAAGATACACTCCTGTAGTGTCATGTAAACGAGCCGCAAGTGGGTCTTTCTTTCAGTCTCGCTGCTTGGCTGTTTGCGAAATGACGCCTGCAAAAATGCACTTCGTCTTCGTCTTCGCCGTGACGCGGGCGGAAGCGAACAATCGTAAAGATAGCTGTCAATGGCGACCGACGGTGGTGTCGATAAGGGCTGCGCATTTATCAGCAGCCCCAATCCGAAGTGTCCCTCCTACGACCGGATTAGTCACCCGGATCTCTGTTTGCGACGATTGTCCACCAACGACCAACGGTTCAATTATTTCTTTGAAGTCCGATTTCCGTCAATCGGTTGTTATATTGGAATATCTGTTTTTACTTTTCTTTTCGTTCAATTTAAGCATTAAATGCCGTTCACTAGGGTTTGATTTCAATTAATTTGTTGCCGTGGGAGATATTTTTTCGAATCAATTACAGTAGTGCACATTGAGTTGATCATTTTTCCATCCAAAAATCGCCTCCACTATATCGAAATTAACTGCTACCACAATCGATGCGCAATTTTCAGCCTATTTTTATTCATTCACGTCTTTTCTGCATATGACTTTTTCATTTTTTAAGTGCTACCCACACAAAGATACACACACACACACACCACGTCTATGTAAAAAACCACCAATCAAATTACCATCACTGAATCGTATGGCCTTGAATATGCCATTTTTTTCACTTTTCCTTCTACCCTTCACCCGGGTGTTTCCACTGTGGCAACGCTTCCGTATCACTGACGGTGGTAATGAATGAATCGCACGGAACGGAAACAGTTTTCACGCGCTTTTCCGGCGGTTCGATGAAGCGTGCACCTGCAGCGGGCCGGTTTCCGATGGCAACTGCCGCGAATGGTCACTCGATTGGCATCGATAGTGGCCCACAAGCAATAGATAACCTGGTGCATGATAACAGCTGCCAATTGCTCTCCTCTATTCACGGAACAAGCCCGAGTGCGGCCGATAAGATAACCCCGGGGGGAACCAGCTTTCATGGGCTCGTGCTGACCGTGATGCTGATGGGTTGGGGGAAGTGAGCGCCACAGCTTCAACATATCGATCAACAACGCGCCGATCAGTTTCTTTCCATAATAAGAGCGTCCTTTACTGCTTTGGTTTTCTTTTTAAATTAGATAAAATCAACATAACTTTTCAAAGCTGTAAGATCTTAAGGAATTCATTTTTATTTTATTTTATTTATTGAGGTATTGCCAAAGAATTTACATTGCCAATTTTTTTCTTTTGGTACGTTGGGAGCTGTTTTTTAAAATTGTTTATAACTTCTTAGCTATATTTTTTCTAAAAAAATTGAAATAAAATTTTTTAGTTCAAATTCAAATCCCGGTTGTCAAAACTCATCGCATTCCTCCTCGCATTTGACCTAGAAGGCAATTTAGTAACTTTTTGCATCAATTTAAATGCACAAATTTTTATTTTTCGTTCGTTTTTAAATTGATTTGGTTTTAAATCATTTTATGAAAAATATAACAACTGTACATTTATGCGTTTGGATCTCTGTTTTCAATCGTTGATTCTACTTGTCATGGTTAAAAACAATCTCCAACAATGTAGCGTACATAAGTAAATGATTGAGCATCGTCATTTATGCAGCGATTCAATTTTAACATTCCAATTATCTTTCATTGTTTTGTGTATGACATGCGTTTCATGGCAATAATCATGTACAAAGTGAATCGTATATGAAGAACAGAAGGTGGCGACGTACCGTAATTTATACTCGTTGGCTTTCCAAATGTATGGCACGCAAAACGTTATGCTTCTCTACTCCTACCGTATTTTATCGCAAGCCATACACATGTTTCATACGCTTATACACATTCTTCAACCATCCTGTAACTTTTCCTGTAAAATGTCTTATAGCTTTGCCTCTCCTATTCATGTCTTAGCTCCCGGCCATTAATCACATCTGTCTTCGAAGTACCTCATCTTCTACGGCATCAGATGATTTGGAAAAGCATTGCTGCATCGCTACAATGTGCGATGCAACGAGCGTGAAAATCCACAAAGTGATTTCCAATCCCTTCACAGCACGAACTAAATGGACTAATTAAATGTCGACGGTTTGCGTTTCCGGTCGGAATACAGAAGGGGCGGAGGAGGATCTTTATCGTAACTGATGATGGAATTTGCCTATAATCGTTTTAACCGCGAATACATCGCGCTTCACATGTGTTGCTGCATGTAATTGTTGAAAATAGCTTATGACTAACCTATTCTATCGTCTCATACTAAAATCCATCTTAATTTCCTATTTGATGAGGGCTCACGCTCGTCCCAAACTTCAGCTAATGATATAAGTAACTATGCTGCAAGTGAAAACAACGTTACAAGCCCTAGTTTCATACACTTTCCGCCAGAGAAGGGCAAGTTTTCTGCTCGTATCCGTCGCAGACGGAACCCGACATTATCACAACTTTCTGATTACCATGCAATCATACGAAAACACAACTCCTCCGCCCGCAACCGTAGGCAAACTTTTGTGCCCTGCTTAGTGTTCGATTGAAAGAACGATGATTGAGCATCAAGAAAGCCGGAAACGGAAAGTTTCTCCCATGGGAGTTGTTTGTTTCCCGAAATAAACGTCATCCACTGAAGCTTACTTAAGCGACCCGAGGGGGTGTGAAAGTTCGAGATGTTTTAGTGATATGAATTGGTTTCCTTAACTATTAGAGAAGTTTATCGAAGCTAATGAAAAAAATAACGAAATTCACTTACGGGTTTAAAAATTGACTAACGCTAGGCAAATTTCTTCAAATTTGATTTTATCATTTAATTAAAATTGTTTTTCAATTCTGCGTTCCTCAAATCGCTAGTTCGCACAACTTGAAAACTAGCCGCTAGAGTATGGAGAGAAAGTCCACGTCGCTTGATCCATTGTCATCTTCCACCACAACTAACCACCGCCACTTTTTCCCGACGGGCAAGAAAAGTAAACCTTGTCACCGGAAGTTCCTGGTGCAAGAATTAATTGGATCTCATTATCTGATTATTAGATTTTGTCACAATTTTATGCACCCCGAAGCGCGGTTTAAAACAACTCAACGAAGGGAGTGAATATCGACGGAGCAGAAGAAAGTTTCCCGGTTTCTTTCTTTACCTTTTTTTTTGCTTTCTTGAGCACGCCAACATTCATCCTATTTTAATCTCGAACCCGACGAGTTTGCTTCCGTTCGTCGCCCTCGGAATCATGCATTCTCCGCAGTCTCAGTGAATTAATCTCAAGCATTCGATTAATTTGATTACGTTCACTCTTTGTCTTCGCCACTTGAAGTCTGCCATGCCGTCAGCGACGTGATGGATTGCCGGAACATCCTTCCTAAGGTTCTGCCACACATCGGCAGAGAAGATTTCGCCGCCCATGCTTCATTCTTTAAAATCGAATGGCTTTTCGAAATGAATAGCTTTCCAGTTGGTGCATACGTCCGACGGTAGGAGAGGGTGGTGGGAAGGTGAGCTGAGCGGCGACGGAAAATCTGAAGCGAGAGAACATTCCTTGCCCTGTACGCACTCCGCCAGTTCTAGGCCTCGAAAGTCCTTGTGTACATTCCAATTAGGCCCGTAAATTGAAGAACGAGTCCGGAAGACTTGCGGCATCCCCGGCGGCACCGGGGCTCGAAGGTGGTATGGAAAAGTTTTCCCAAGGAAAAAAACTAGCCTCGTTGAAGAATTTTCGTCAAGGGTCGCGGTCCTCCGGTTTGTCCTAGACCGACGGGCTCGAACAAGTTGGCCCGGCTTGTCGCATAGTTTTGTCGAGTCGCAAACGCCGACTCCAAGCGACTGACAGTCCCGACACGTCCCCCCCCCCCCTCGCCTAACCGACGGTACCTTTTCATCTTCAACCAACCATCCCGAAACGACTTGCGGTGATATTTCTAATAATGTGTAAGACGCACGGGGGAACGCTTCGGTATACCCTGCGAGGCATGTCGGAGATAATGAAAATGATAAACGATAAAGTTCTCGTCGGCTCGGCGTTGGCGGCGCTTGGTGAGGGTCAAATCCATCCCGAGAGATCGGTGGCGACAAAAGCGCCAGCTATTTTATCGCACCCCCATTTGGGGGCCCGGGAAAGCGGGGGCGGCGTTGGCTGATCTCGGCGCTTGAGTGGCTGTCTTGGGCTTTTGTCGAGCCTTTTCCCGAGCCTCATCGAGTGCTATGGAGAACGCCCAACTGCAGAAGCCAACAGCCGACGCTCGTGTTGGGCTTGACGGAGGCGAAAACAATGGGTATGACAACGGACGGTTTGACAGAAAATTAAAGTCATCGTTTAAACAATGTCACTCGCGGTGATGAGCCACTTGACCCACCCACTTACATGCCACCGGATTTATTTGTTTGTAGTAATTTATTTCGGACTCTTTTTAAACCGAACCGTGGATCGGCCGACCGCCGTTGTCCCTAATTGGGGTCATTTATAGCGCGCTTCGGGTGGATGGTTTCCGGCTTGGGCTGTGTGATTCCATTAATTAGTTTTCCACGCTCCAGCAGCACACGCCGGTTTTAATATTGATTAAGCAATTATGGGCACGACCAGGAAGCTGGATCCGACGGGTTGCGGGGGTGGGTGGTGCTATTGAAGCGGTTTTTTCACCGTCCTCGGCAGCAACCGGGAAACCACGGCGACAGCTGCATCGGATTCGCACGATTTTCCAACGTTCCAACCGGAAGGAGAAAGTGAAAGAGAGAGAGAGAGAGAGTTAGCGTGGGGAGTTTGGCAAAGGCACACACATGCTTCCGGGCGCACTGCTCACCAATCACAATCGCTCCGATCATCACGAAGGGCGGCAGACACCCGAGCGCCATCAGATACGGGAACCCCACGTTGCCGATGATGGACCCGGTGCGGCCGAACATCATCGTCAGCGAGACCACCATCGTTCTGCAGGGAGGTGGACATCCGGGGGGGAAAAAAAGAAGGAAAAACTCACAATGAGAACAAGAAGCAACACACTCAACCCATTTGGTTCCCATTAGGCGCATGGGTGTTGGCCAGGACGGATACTGACCGCATCGAGGTGGGGAACATGGCGACGACGGCGCCGACCAGGGCCGTTGATGCGATGCTGCAGATAGTGATGTAGCAGGACGACAGGATGAGGGTGACGAGGGAGCTGCGGGCCCAGTAGAGGGCGGTTCCGCTCGTTCCGGCCAGCAGCAGTCCGTACACTGAGGGAGAGGGAAAGAGGGAGGAGGGCGAACGTGAGGGCAGATGAGTTGCGGCCGAGATGTCTTCGGTAGATGTTAATAGCGGCACTAAATCACACGACTTCTTCCTTTCGCTCGCTGCATTTCGGCCGGATTCGGAATAAATCAACCCGCAGCGTGATCCGAGCGGATCAGAGGTCTCCTGCTGGAACCATGTGGATGACGCAATGATGCACGGCTCATTGCGCCAGGAAACGGGGGCCGGTTGTGCCCAACTTTCTCACGGATATACCAACTTTCTCATTTTCTGCTAGCTTCACGTGTGTTCGCAAGAAAAACTGACGGACGGGAAGGCTAGCGTTAAAGTACAAGCATGCGTTGAAATACAAGTTTGTTAATGTTCCGAAGGGCTTTGTTCAAGCAGGCGTGCTTCTGGGGAAAATTGCTGCTGGTGTGGAAAATTCCACGGACAGAATCTCGTTTACGCGCGGCAGTAGCTTCATCGAAACTGTCTGCTTTCGCAGAAGCAGATGACGTGCCTGTTTGAGGTGTTGGATATGCGTGGAATCTCTTTTTTTTATCTCGGTTGTCCTATTTTGAGCCTAAAAGTGAAACAAACACAGCGTGTGAGCTGAAAGTGAGCGGTACATTCGTAAGTTTGTTTCGCAGTTTGATAACATAATAACGCATTTAATTATCTCATGTAAACGAAGGGCTGGGAAGACACGAGGAATTATTTTTGGAATAAGAGGATTATACAAAATAGATGAGAAAAATGTGTATTGAAGTTAAACGATCGATTCCGATTTCTTCTGTACCATTTCTTGCATTTAAGATGTGAGGCTTGAGGTGTGATAATTTTTTGCTATTCTTTAAGGAATTTATATAATTTTATGGTGGCATTTTCAGTAATCACGATTTTCCTTCATCGTATATGGAATATCGTGAGTTTTGACGATTTTTTGCAGTTTTTGTTAACATTTTTGTAGAGGCTTTGCTTTAATATGTGTCCCTCTTAAGTTTGTTACGAGGAGTCGATCTCCTTTTGGTTTTCTTCGTATTGAGCTTTACGAGTTTATTATTTTGTGCTTCTAGGGAACAGTTTACCACTTTTACGATTGGGGTCAATTTTATCGAATGTTATCTACATCCATCAAAGGCCGCCTTTATGTCAGGGAAGAGGAAAATTTGGGAAAACTTTAAATGATACGGCTATTAAATTAACTTTAAAAATGTTTTTAAGGAGTGTGCATTAACGACGAAAATTACGACGGGTGAATATTTTGGAGATTTTAAAAAGAACGTTTAATCGCAGCGCATAATAAACTCCGATGTGTAAAATTGATGAAAACCAAACAGATGAAGGAAAATAAACTTAAAAACGTCGGCCAATCGATAAGGAATGTTTATGCGAAGCACCGGACCGGACGAATTAAGAAGAGAAGTGTGCCCGTTAGAGATTAATTTCAGTTTTAATTTACCGATGACAAACGGCCACGGGCTGGTGTTTGTTTATCGTTTGTTCAATTCCTTTTTCGCCAGCCCAGAATTCCCAGAGACTGCGCGGATAATTAATGCCACGCCGCACGGGGAAACTCCAATTCATTCAGTCCGGAGCAACGAAGCTTAATGTGGTAGGCCGTTTTTTATCCTCGTGTTTTCCGGTTGACCCGTGACCTTGACAGCAAAGTGGTCGGAACGGACTTTCCGTTTCAGCTTTATCAGAGAACCCCGGACGATTTGTTACTATTAAATGGCGAACCCATTTCGAGCGCTCACTAGTGATGGATTTTTGTTTTCCGAGCGTTTTTGAGTGGACATATTTCTCCGGACGGCAATTTCGGCTTGATGGATGGGCTTCAAACGCCTTGCCTAGCGGACGCCAATTCGCGATTCTAAACTCTCCCCGGATGGTTTAAGCTGTTAAAACGGATCACGGGATTCTCTTTTCATCCGATCATCCGAAGACAAATTGTTTGTCTGGCGGCATGCTGGTCTCCGAGTCACCGGAAGCGAAGCCAACGGCGCTTAAAAGACCCATCTAAAAGACTTCACCAACCTCTCACCGTACGGCGAAATATGGTCCACTCTTAGACGTTTAAGTTACTCCCGACGAACCGGGGTTGTTTTTTGCTATGCTGGCGTTGCAAGAAATGGCATCCGTTTCATTACCGGCACGTAATGGTGCCAGTCAGCAGCCGGACCGCATCGCCAGCCGGAATGGAGCAGTTGCGCTAAATCAAGCACATCATGCAAAGCACACACCCCCGGCCATGTTGGTCGTTCGGCAAAGCGAACATGGCGGACGGATGAGCAGCAGCAACGTCGCGGTTATTCGATAGCCCTCCGCTCCTTGCGGGTGGACGATAAACGATGTTGCTCCGATCTTTGTCTCGAGCTGACCCGGAACGCACAACACCGGCCGAATTGAGGTTAGGAACGGACCATCGTCACGCACTTACCGAGTATGTTCCGATTGCCGATGGAATTAATCATGAGCGTCGTAACGCCGTACGCACCGATGCCGACGCACCCGATGATTAATGAGTACAGATAGATCCGACCTTCCGTTGTCTGTGCGCCGTTGTGGTTCCGGTTTCGCCCAGCATGCAATGAGGGAAATAAAGGGAAAGCAAAATAAATCCGCCCCAGCTGCAGAGATGACAGGGCCTGTGGACTTACGGCCGTGCACTTGAGGATGTCGCTGAGCGGCTCGACGCCAGCCGGTTCCGGCCCGTGGAGGGCCCGAGCAACGTCACGCTCTAGCCACTGCTCCTGCATGTGCTGCGTCTTGTTGACCTTGTAGGCGAGCATCTCGCAGAGTGTGGCCTGCGAGGACGATGCGTCGAGATGCGTGAGATGCTGCTCGTGTTCGAACTCCTCGATGATGGTGAAAAGCTGCGGCACCCACAGGCGGAAGGTGTTTAACCTAGGACCGGAGCGAACGAAACCGGATCAATTCACGAAACCATGATAGCGCTAGGTCGTTGGCGCGGTTTTGCCTACCCCAGCAGAATCCCAAACTGTATGCCGTACACCAGGCAAGCGTTCTTCAGATGTGGCTTCCGGAACATGATGCCCAGCTGGCGGAAGCCTTCGCCGAGCCCGGTGCCGGCGACCGGCTTGTCTCCGCCCGCGTTCGACCCCGCCAGCTTGCCGGGTGTTGATTCGGTGCTCGTTGCTGCCAGCTCGTTGATTAGCTCCTTAATCTAATCCAGCAGCAGGGGGACCGGTGGACATGACATCAACCATTACGTGCAGTTTGCAGGCGCGGGAAAACGAGAAAATACAAGAGAAGAAACCAAGGAGGTGACGGGTTGGCGCCGCCGTACAGTTGCAGTCGCTAATTTACCGGAAACTGCTCTCGGCCGCGGGTATTGATGGCGTGCAGCCACCGGAAGACGGCGAGCGCACGCTCGTTCTGCCCCTTCGACATCAGGAACTTGGGGCTCTCGGGGAGAAACATCATACTGAGGCCGCTCAGCACAGCGGGCAGGCAGCTGACCGCCAGGAAGATCTGCCACGAGTGGATCTCTGCAACGAGGCCGGGCGAAAAACGGTTATAAGTCGTTGAAGGCACCGGTGCCGGATAACAATCGAAAGATCTGTCACGCCATCTGTGTCGTGCCATCAAATGACCATCAGGGTTCGTTCTCGGTGAGCGTCCAGTTTGATTACCACCGGCACCACCCGACGATGCTGACGATATAATGCGGGTGTGTGCAAGTATCCACCGGAAAGGAACACAGATCAATAGCATCATCCAGAGGCAGGAAATTCAATCGATTGCGTCCCGTGAAGTTAAATTAAATATTCGCCTTTCCAACAGGCTTTTCTCCCTGCTCCTGCAAGGAGGGTATGTGTGCACAAATGACCAGGAGCAATTCAATTTGCATCCTAATGGTCGACGAATTGTTCATCAACCCTGCTCGCTATCACATTGCCAGTGAGGTGTTAGATTACGACCAGGGAAAGGTGGCACGGCTTAGATCAGTGATGTCAAACTCGTTTGACCTCGCGGCCCGCATTTCCTCCCAAAATAGGTTCGCAGGCCAAAACGTATAATTGATTGGAATGATGAAATTATGTTCTTATCAGTGTTCAACACTATTGTGCATTATGGTACAGATTTTAGAAATGTAAAGGTGTATTATTACCATAGCTAACTTATTGCCCCGCATCTGTTATTTTATTTAGAATGCTCTTGTAGTTCATCATGTTTGTGTTCTATGAACACTATTTATTCGCTTGTCTTGAACAATTTATGTAAAACCTGTGCTCTTGTCAACCGCTATATATCGCCGTAATGTGGATCAAAGTCGTATATCACTTTCTTACAGAAGTTTTTAAAATTGGCATTGTTTCAGTTCTCTTCCAATTCGCAGTTCGCGAACCAATCACAAACAAATTGTTTGCTATTCAAACGTAAGCCAATACTCAAGGATTTTTTTTTATTGTTTCAAAGGGGTCGCGGGCCGCATCCAATGTTCTTGCGGGACGCATGTGGCCAGCATGTTTGACATCCCTGGCTTAGATCCCTTCTGACGGGAGAATGCGGCCGAAGCAATCAATACTAATTAGGGGGGAGGGGCAAGTAGGTTCCACCCTACCGTTTTTCGAAAGCTTTCATTGACATTCCTGCTTCCGGGAAGGGAATGGAAAGATTGGAAACACTCACACAAAACTAGGGGAGCGCATTCGCTGGAAGTCGTCGACACAGATTTCTTGTGACGCTATTTTTGGCAGATGACGAGTTTTCGCTTCCAAGAGTTTGATCAAAGGTGTCATTGATAAAATTGGTGAGAAAAAGCAGTAAATAGTTTTTCGCTTGGTTAGAAAAACAAACAGTGTGATTCTGGAGGAAGCAATCTAAGAAATTTCTTTTAGTAAAATATAATATATTTTCATTGTACACATTTTCATAACAAATGATGGATGGGGACTTAAACGATTAGTAAGAAGGTAATAAGGGAATGTCCTGTATAAAATTACAACAAAAGATCGTGTGATTTCATTTGACGTTGGTAAAAACCAAAACTTCGTTAAAACGCCTTAATTGAACTAATATCCAACGCTAACTATTGGAAAAAACTGTTTACAAAGAAATCGTAACATTTGATGACAACAAGACAAAAAAATCAGTAAGTCTCTCCGTGTAAATTTGTATCCGTGCGATCAAATCAGTTTTCACTGTCACATCATAGGTCCAATTCTTGTAAAGTAATATAGGCCTTTGACTCCGTTGTATTTCCATGTTTAGGATCATTACTGTGACGACCCCAGTTACACAATCTGGTAATGATCAAATACAGTCTGCGCTCATTGCACGGAGAGTTTCGTTTCGAGCGAAAAAGCTTATTATTTGCCTGTTACAACCACCATTAACTGCTTATAATAATCCTTCAATCCCCGTCGGGAACACATGGAGCAAACCGACAGAACCTTCAACGACACGAGAAGAACGAGACGGTTTAGGAGAATGCTCGAAAATTCAATTTATCCGTTGCCAGGCGACGGTTCGACGAATTTTGCGCCTGAATCGGTGCCGGCCGGGTGCTGAGCCTTTTCCACCGAACGCCTCGGCGAACCACTTGATTGGTTATTTGACTCGTTTCATTAGCGCCAGCGACAGCACTGGTAGCTCCCGGCAAGTGTGCCTCGGCCGTTTTATCTTCATTTCGATATTAAACTTTTCCTTTTCCCCCTGTTTAATGCGATCGATTCGCCATTACAGAATCAACGTGTCGGTGCTATGAGGCACAGGGTTTACCATTTTTTTCTGTCTGTTCATTACTCCAACGAGGTGTGAATTGGAAGTGGGTGGTGGCATCTCGAACTGGTGTCGTCGATTTTTATTAACGTTGATTCTTTTATTCGTCGCCATAAAGTTTTTTCGAACCCCATTATCGTTGTCGCGAGTCTTTTCAATTCGACAGAATGTCCACGAGTCCTTCGCTTCCCGTGAGATGCTTGGTGAATGCTTTTGGAGGTAAACATACTTCAGTCTTACCGGTACGCAGTTTCCGGTTGTTCCAGGTAAAGTAATTAAAATTTGTTGCATCCCTTTTCCTATGTTTTTGCGAAAATAAAACATGGTTCAGAGAAAATATCTTACTAAACACGAGACTGGGTATTAATACACTTCAGCGATTTCTTTTCCTACTAAGACCGATGATTGGATTTTGCTCATTACACTGTACAACCACTCAATAATTTAACGCCCCCTTAAACATGTTTATACAAAATGTGCAAAGGTGGTTATTCAAATGGAATCAACAATTATGACGTTCATTAACAAACCATCAATCTATTCCGGTTCGAATTTAATTCATTGGATATAAAATTTAATAAAGTGAAAATTATACCCACACTGCGCACAATAGCAAGAGAAAACTATTCAGAATCGCTTTAAGTATCGAATGGCAGCAAAAAGCATTTTCAAGAGTAAACAGCACTCAAAAATTTGCCAGCAATTTCTAGGCTCATGTTACCTAACGTGTTTGCTTATCTGTTCTTCCCAGCTAAGCTTTTATTCCTTTTTAAACTATTCGAGCATAAAAAGTGAAAATTACATAACCCTTCGAATGTGACTAACTTAAAGGATCGGTTCAGGCTAAATCACAGCCTCCAACAGAACGTAAAACAGCCTAGCTATCCTAAAAGCTCTTGAAAAATCGCTTTTCGATCTCTTCAATTTAACATTTTCCGTTCACGGACTATCGGCGTAGCAAGTGTTCGCGTGCATAATGCAACCGGGGGCTGGCTTGCATAAGTTGCAATTTTCGCCCATTCACAAGGGATTAGGCAAACATTATTCCTTCCCCGGAAATAATGCCGGAATCGACGCAGGAGAACGTTTCCGTCCAAGCGGACAATGGATGCGAATGATTCCGCCTGCGATTGACCGACGGCAGTCGCTGGAGCTGACAGATAAATCAGGTTCCGTTAATGCAGCCTTCGGTTCGTCGAAGCCAAACTGTCTCGGGGCTGCGTGAATTCGCTATCGAAATGCAAAGTACGTCCTGTCGGTATGTGTCGATGTTGGCTGCCGGGGTTTTTCGAAAGTACTTACCGAACATTCCGTTGCCAATCACCAGATTCCACGACTGTGGAATTATCAGCCAGGCAAGGGCGGGTAGCAGCATGTTGGCGGCACTGTAGAACACACCCAGCACGATCATCACCCGGGAGCGGTGCTGCAGACTGTGGAACTCGGACAGGTACGCCATCAGCACGGCAAACGGTCCGCAGATGCTGTAAACGTATGCCAAGGAGTACAAGATCTGTTAAATCTTCAGCATATCACAGCGATGAGGCACGCATTTAAATCGACAACCAATCGACGGTTCGATCTAAATCACGCAAACGCATAAAGTTTTATTTTCCTACTTCGTTAGGAGCGAGTAGAGAGGACTTTCAAAAGTTTCTTCCATCCGATTATTGATTCCTCGTCCCGCAGAATTCGCGACGTTTATTTTCGTCGGTTCAATGGTCGGCGTTCGAAGTTGCTGCAAGTCAAACAAATCAGACCCGGAAGTGTGTGTGTGTGTGTGTTTGTCTGTGGCTCAATCTCGTCACGTCGCATACCGGAAAGGCGAACATCAAACGAAACGCTGCCAGTTTCCGGGCGAAATGAGACAGATTTAATACGTTTTCCCAGCTCCTCGTCGTTGTCTACCATTTCCGGAGTTTAATGATCGATGCCGGAATTGGGACACACGCCATCTGCACCCTCCCTCCGTTCACCTCTCACCCGCTGCAATGAGTTCTAATTCTGGTTTCTACTGCTTCATCCGACCGACGTGTGGAAGATACAGTGAATGGAAAGTGGTTTAATCTAGTGATGAGAATAACAACACTTTTAAAAGATTTGAACCAGAGTGACCAATTGTCACGAGAATTTGAATCTTTAAGTCTCTTTTTTGTGATTTGAAGCGTGTAAAATTAGTTATTAGAGATTCAAATCTTTGACAGGAATTCAAATTCGAAAATAATGAATGAGTGAGTAAACGAGTTGCACGAAGAGTTTCGAATTCCAAGGGTGAAGAAAAGAGTTACTAGTCGCCAAAGAGAGTCGAATCCCAAACTGAGATTCGAATCTCAAATAAGGATTCAAATCTCAAACTGTATATGTATTCATATAAAGTTCGTATGTAAAGTACCAGTTTGAGATTCGAATCCCAATTCGAGATTTGAATTCCAGTTTGAGATTCGATTCTCTTTGGCGACTAGTAACTCTTTTGCTGACTCATTCACTTTTTTGCGATTCGAATCCCTTGAAGGATTCAATTCAAAACGGAGTAATAAAAACAACCGTTAGGATTTAAATCAATCGTTTAATAGTAAGATTCAACTCAATCACCCATCCTTACTCTGTACGTACATCACTAGTTCATCATCGTTTCAGATTAAATTGTAATTGTAGCATGTTTCGTTCGCAATATCTCCTTAATATTTTGAAAAATCAACGATTCGTTACGAATTCGTTTTGCCAAGTTTTGTTTCGAACGTCAGTACTACGATTACCATTAAATTAATCCTAATGCACTCGAATAATACTCTGTTTCTCATAAAAAACCTCTTTTTTGTTGTCCCTAAACTTGCTGACCGCGCATCCATTTCCCTGTCATTTCGCAACGGTGCAAATATTTGAACAGCACGAAGCCACCGAGCACATGCAAAACGTTTTCCCACGATCAACGGAAACGTTTTCACTTCGCACATTGCACAAGGATTATCAATATAATCATTCGCAAACATCGTGCGAACTGCAGCACCGAAAGCTACTGAAACGTCCTGTGGCCCGAAAGAGTTCCTGTTCCCCTCTTCGGTAAGGCATGCGGTACGCCAGGAAAGCTGACCAGAACAAGTGAAAGCAATTTCTGCTATCCCGGGGCTAACAAACCGTCACTAATCGTGGACACACATATACACACACACACACAAACAACCGCACACTGGGGAACCGAGGGAACCGGAATGCACTGGAATCAACCCTGGCCCAGTCCGAGTGCATCCATAATTTGGCCAATTTCCATATCGTCGGCTAATCTCTAAAGGGGGCACACACACACACACATACACAAACACCGTGGTAGAGATTTCCGGTGGCAAGGTCCCGCTTGCGCTACTTACACGAAGCCACCCATAAATTTGAAAACCATTATGGTCGCCATATTCTGGCTGAGGGCGCACAGGACGTTGAAGGTACTGTCCAGCAGGAAGCCGACCACGAGCAGCCGCTTCCGGCCGTACGTGTCGGACAGGAAGCCCCAGAGGAAGGCGGATGTTATCATACCTTGTAGGTTGGAGGGAGAGAGAGAGAGACAGAAAGGTTGTGTTACTTGTTGCCAAATGGAAAAGACTTTGCCGGACACTGAATAGGGTCGCTCGACGGTGACGTCGTTCCGGTTGCGGCTCGGGTGCAGCTGCTTACCGGTGTAGGTGATGGCGTTCAGCATGCCCTTGTCGGCCAGCGAGAGGTTCAGGTCGCACTCGGCGCTCGGCAGCACGTACGACATGGTGGTCGTTTCGAAGACGGTCGTCATGCAGCAGGGCATCGCCACCAGCAGCAGGATGTAGTTGAAGCGCCCGTAGCCCGTGGCGGCGATGGCCGTCTCGAAGTCAGCCGGACCTACTGTAGGGGCAAGGGGGAAGGAAGCGAGGAGCTTTTCATAATATAAGCAGTTTATGAAGCCGCGTCCTCCGTTCGGCTCGAGGAGGAGCTTACGCTCAAAGATGCTGGTATTTAAATTAATTTATTGTATACCTTCTGGCATGCCGGTTCTCGTACAACGAGAGGGAGATAGAGAAAGGGGGAGAGAGACTGTCCGAGGTTGCTATCGTTACGCTACGCGTTTAAATGAACTCTAGCTCATGGTGCATCCCAAAGGATATCGAGCTCGTTAAAATTGAAACACACGTCATCGACGTTCATTTGAAGCACGTAACGATGATTGCAAGAATCTGTTTTAAGGACCTATTTATCGAAAGTGTGCGTTATTATTAGAGCTTTTTTTTCAAAAATGCATGGACGATACCAATTGACTTTAGATACCCTTTTTTTATTTATAAAGACAGTTAGATCTAAATTTTAAATAAAAAAACTGGATTTTGTGTAGTTCACTTGTAAACCAATTGAGCTTTCATTCAATTACATAAATAAAATAGAACGTATTTTTAGCAGCAGACTAACTTTGGCATACTTACTTGCCGAGTGTTAGAAATACTGCCCTACTGATTTTATTGCCATAAATGCCGGTACAAATGCTTAAAAGTGATATCAACGATGCACTTAAAACATGAAAACTCAACTAGATGTTGCTTCTTTTGGATCATAATAATACGTAGGTATAATTTTCTACGAAGCAACGAAAGAATCAAAGCTATTTAGAGCAAAACCGATGAAATGTATCGTTTTGGTGGTTCGGGTCTAGAAGTCATATGAGAACAAAATAAAAAAAAGTTTATAATTAACATGCTTGAAACATGGCATGAAATTTCGAGTGGGTTGTACATTTCTACGAAACACTCACCACGCCTACCTTCCCAACCAAATGTAGGTCGACCGGTGACTGATTGAATTACCTTTAAATGTAAAACCAACATGGTATTTACATGTTACTCAGTTCAGCAGAACTGAGTATGTGATTTTTTTGTTGGATTTCCCAACGGTGTTTACTCGATCAAAATTCACGAACCATGATAGAACAACAGTGAAATCTTTTCCACCATCAAAAACTGTACAACCCCGTTCGAGGGGAAATTTCAATTATTCAACAGATGCCTCCGAGTCGTCGCTTCGGATCACCAACCATCGCTGGTGGCTGCACGCGTTTCAATGCGATTTTGTGTGGATCATTAGGCTTTCCCGCGCGGCCCTTTAACGTCCCTAATAATTGCCCTCGGTTCGAATAAAACCGACCGAACGACATCCAAACGGCTCCGACGGTTCGCGCGCTTCCACCGTCGCCCGAACCACGTGCCGACGACGTGCCCGGCTTCGCTTTATGACACGCTACACTAGATGGTTTAATTTTACGATTATGATCGACTTGGCGACATCCGCCATTTTCGGAGCGCAGCCCATTTTCCCGATGTGGCAGCGCCGAGTGGCTCGAATGGGCAAAAAACGAACGCGACAACGCCATCTCACAGGCCGTCGGCATCCTCCCCGCCGCTCCCCGCACGTCAGCTCACCTTCGCCCGCTTCTGGTGGCTCATTGATTGCTATTGTTTTGGTGTGTTTATCCGTCACGGGTTTCTCCGTCGTCGCCGGTCGGTCCATGGTGCTGGCGGCCAGTTTTCCGGTTGCACGTATCGAGGAGAGCGTTCCGTTCGCTGATCCTGCTCCGGTTCGATTGAGCTATGATCGACCGGACGTCGCGCTGTACGCTGTGGGACGGTGTGGGAAATTGATTTCCGGCGCACGACGACGGCTACGTGCGCTCCGTTGGGAATGACCTGCGCTTTCCTTTTTTCACTGAACCTCAGCTACGCGTCGCGTTTGCGATGGGCACTATAATCACCTGCCCGTAGGCGACACACATGGCTCTGGCGAAGAGGGACGAAATTGTGCACCGTCCAGCGCACCTCGGGGACTACTGGAAACCGCAGCGGTGATTGCAGTCGATCTTACCCACCGAGATCTCGTATCGCACACGCCGCCGTTATCTCGCTAAGCCCGTGGTGATGGTGTGATATTTCCCTGCTCAAACAGTCACTGAGATGTTGTGATGATGCTTCGCGCCATATTTATCCACCGATATTTTTATCCACCGTTGCCAGCGATTTTGTTTCGGTGTGGACCGGAACGGGTGGGATCTGGTGGGAAAGTTGGATCTCCCAAACATGCGCCCGGAGGCTGATAAGCGTGCCGGGTGTGTACCGGACAACAACAAACGTCTTTCTCCTAATCTGGCTCGTTTTTGTTTCCTACAGCACGGGCGTGATCATGCATTGATTTGCAACTGCCGGATAAATGCGCTCATTAATTATTAGGAAGCCTTTAGGTCGGATTATTTAACGCATTCGTTAAGTACTATTGGTGCAAAATATTACAAATGGATTCAACGAAGGATACAATATTGTTTGTGAACAATTTTCTCGAGAGTTTCTTACAGATTCAACGTTTTAACGACGAACAAGAAACAAGATATGGAAAAATACTCTGAGGAAATTTGCTTTCTTGGATTATGAAGCGAGATTTCTCTTTTGGAGTAATTTATTCAAAAATATTTTATGAAATTCTGACACATTGAAGCATGGTTTTGTTTTTTGTCTTGAACCTTTCTTCTCTTGTACATAAAACAAATGCGTTTTATCTCTTTTTCGATTATACGAAGCGTTCAATTACAATGCATACTTAACATTTTAGTCTGAATTTGAGTTAACTTATGAAACAAACTGTTACTTTGGTGTGTTTGAATGCAAACCGCACTATGGATTTTATTAGTTTAGATGCACTTTTCATAATTTAAAAGAATTTACTACGCGAACGTTTTCGAAGTAACTCCTCATATCGATGAGCTATGTCGATTCGCTATTTTAGTTGTGTTTTATAGTGAAAAATCTGTGACTTTTCAAAACAAAAAAGGGATAATTTAATCTTTCTGCAGTGCTACTAATATGTTTCTATAAGGTGAAATACTTAGCTTTTGAACGGGACATGGTTCAACGTGGTTTGAGTATATAACAGTAGTGCTTCAAACTGCCTTGAAATAAATGCGAACTCTGTTTAAAACACTCGTGCTCTTCATTTTAAAGAAACTTGATATGCATTTTACATGTAACACTATTTTGTGCCAAGTAATGAATGAAGTGCCCCATAAGGATTCTCCGCATTTGTGATACCCATAGCCATAGCAATAGGCTTATTTATACTTACATGAGATTCAATTCTAAACATGGTTTTCAATTCTATTCTAATATTTCCAATGGTGCTGCGGCCGGTTGGGAGCGCTTTCCATTGGGCGGTCTGCCGGTGGGTGATTTCAATCTGCTGCAAGCTTTCAGCACGTTGCGTGATGCTATCAGCTCAAGGTGAACCCGTGGAACGCTGTGCGCACGTTGGCGGTACGACGGAAAAGTACCCCGGCTTGGCTTTTGTTTTGACAGCGGATTTTCTCCGGCGCAGTGGCGCGTATTTACAAAACACCAACAAAGGGGCACCCGTACGCGTGTGTTTTCGAGCGGAGTGGAGCTAGGGCTTTATGTACGCTGGCTCCTGTGAGTGGGCTGTGACGCGCACCTCATTCACCCATTCGAGCCAACGGGCGCTATCAGGTTACGGCCAATCTTGCACGCACAAAAGTGGTGAACATACACACCGGGCCCGGTTGCCAGGCGGTTCCTTCAGCCAGCCAGGGGCCAAACAAGAGCAGTTTCGACTGGCGGTGGTTTCTCGGTCAAGACGTCGTTTCGGATGGTTCTCGAGAGACTTGCACGTTGAAGTACGGTGTGCATCCCTCCCTGGCGAACGCTCAAATCAAGCGGTTCCACAAGCGGGTCAGTGCTCGTTTCGGAGCTCGGATACCAGGGTCAGTTTAAAGAAGGATTCGCTGGTCCACTTCTCTTCACCAAAGGGTACGGTGTACTTCCGACGATGAAGTCATCGCCTACTCAAACCCCGTGCTTGCATTATTCAACCGTGCGCCGGATGCGATGATGGCGAATTTGATGCTCGCACCGGTCATGTCGTCGTTGCACGAGCAAAACCCCTTGGCACAATAGGGGAGGGTAGCTTAAGAAAAGTTTTCCCATCCATTCGTCCCGGTGTTCCGAGCCAAATGCTTATCATCAAGTTGCAACGGGGAGGGAACCGTTTCGTCAGCTTGCATTTGACTCGTTTCTTTATTTTCATCTTTCCGTCCGCTTGTCTGGGAAAAGAACACACTGTCGCTGCAATAGCCTTTCTTTCCCACTCGTCCAATCCGGTACCGAGTGCGAGGTCCAGTGCGAGGAACGATGCCATGTGGGCAACCCTGCGAGGAAGCACCTGACCTGGCAGCCGGCCAACAGGGGATAAAGCACTCCAATTTGATTGTGTCTACCGGCACGTGCCCTGCCATCCACCGGTCATGCTCCTGGCAAAAGTGGCATATTTTCGTATGCAAAAGCGGTGGGGAAGAAACCGAATGGGGGGGGAAAGAAAAAATCAAGCAGAATGCAGAAGCGGCTCAGCGACAAATACAAAGTCGAAAGATGTGGTGGCTCTTAGTGACGGCCCTAGCGGCAAGCGGCTTTATCCGTCCTCGGAAGAGCATTGTTGCGTTTGATGGGATGCAACAGCTGGGAAATTACTTTCCCTGGCTACTCAGCACAGGCGCCCCCGCCACCCCGTAGAGCTCGACAATGCCCCGCCGGAACGTGAGACAGTCGGGCACGAAACGAAGAACATCGCTCCCGGGAAAACAGCGCTCGGATGCCGCATAAATCTTAAATCCGCCCGCAGAGCGATTGATCATTTGCCGTGACGCATTGGGACGCGAAACTTCGCTACAAATCGGGGAAATCGCTACCGTGTTCTCCTGAATCTTAGCTTTGTTTTGTTTGGCCCTTTTTGTTCGGTGTCGGATAACGTTTCATACCGTGGCAGCATCGTACATCTACACGTTTCGAAACAAGTTGCGGACATCTTGTGAAAAGCAACGGTCCGCTCGTCGATATGCGTGCGAATTGCTTCATCGTCTGACCGAAGCCAGAGGATGGCGGACGTGTCATTGTGACCAATCTGGCCCGAGCGTTCCGTTTGGACAGAACAAAACGCCATGCCACGGTAACTGATCTTCTACATCAACACCTACCGTTAATGGAATTAGGTGCAACTTGCTGGCGGAAAAATGGTGCCCGTTCCTCGCTGCCTCGTTTGTTCACACTTTCCTGCGAAACGGCATCCGTTCGATCGAAGCTTTAGTTTCAGTACGAGCGGTTTGTTTGTAGCAAAGTATGTTCGAAAGGAAAATGAAATGAAATGATAGAACAAGGGACTTATTTATGAAGCCAAATGAAGGAAAGCTTGTGTAAAAATTTATTAAAAACCATACCCAATGTTTTCTATGTTTTTAACACTTATTCATTTTCACTCATATCGATTCTGTCTAATACAACCTAAGTATGTTTGATCGATTTTTATAACAACACCCTTTTCTACAACGCATTCGAGAAAACTATCGATAATTTATAGTAGAAATTTAGTTAAATATCATAGAACAAACAAAATAACTGTCAAAGTTATGTGAATTGTTTTACCAAACTTTTTTAAAGTAAAACCGGTTGAAAAAGGTGGCATTACACATACATTTGCACAATTATGAGTTTCATAGGAATATCTGTTGCGGCAAGATGTCCTTTATCAATATCTTGGTTGGATGCTAATGCATTGACTCTGTCCTCATGAAAGAACATCGCCAAATTATTTTTGTTTTACTTAGTTATGCAAAAATTTACAACATCCTGTATAAAAACTCTCAATTCGTACATCCAATATTGGCTTCTGCTGTAATCGTTTCCCGTTTCCGCACAGTATAACTGAGCTCGTTGAATTCTTATTTCCATTTCGGACCTATCCTACGTGCAAAAGGCATATGTGTAAATATTTACGAAATAATACAGGTAACCGCAGGCTTCGTGGGAAGGGAGGTGCGTGCCTTTCTTGATTTGATGTTTTTTTTTCCTCCTTCATATCTCTATTTTTGCTTTGCTTCGAAACGCTGGCCTAAATGGCCGAGTGGCATCGCAAAATGGGCAAGTCATGCGAACAAACATCACCAGCACGGCCTACTGGACGACCTTTACCGAGAATACCCGAGCTGGCGTGGGTGAAAAGTGGACTGACGGTGCAAAGTTTGCGAACGTTACCGACCGGAAGCGAACTGATGGCTTTCCGATTATCGCTCTCCAAACAGCAACGCACGACGGTTGGCAGTGTGTAGGTGTTGGTGTGAGGCACACATGGTACACACCACCATCAAGCAGAAAACATACACACACTTACACGCCGTCGGAAGTGTCCTTTCAGGGCAGGTGGAGGCAAAAATGCTGTCGAAGATTGGTTGTCTCGCCGGCCGGTGCTGGCCTACGATAACGAAACATTTGATTGTTATCTACCGCTAACCCACTTACGCCGGCCGGCCGAGATCGTCGCCAACCCCAACGGCCACTTAGTTTTTTTTAACTCGGGGGTCTTTATCTGGCCCATGTGATGACGCCTCACCCGGTGTGATTTGCATATTCCATCTTGCCGAAAAGGAAGGTGAGAAGAATGGGTTTGCTGTATCCTCCGGATCGGTTTCTGCGGGTTTTTGATTTTGTTGTTTTTTTGGGACGCGTACGATGGGACAGAGGCCGGCCAGAAAAAAAAGGCTCGAAAAAGGTCGACCTTCTTTAACTTTTTAATTATATTTCGTGTCTTTACCATAATTGATATTATACGCCGCTAGCTTGCAAAACCGGTCGCAAACAAGGGGGGTTTTAATTCCAGAGGAAAATGTTTCTCACGTGTGACCACTTTGACACGTTGAGCGGACCTCGCCAAAAAGGTAACGTGACAAATAAACTATTTCTATAGTTGAAAACATCAGATCATATTTTGTAGCTAATGTCGAGTGACGGTGTGTTAATTTTTTGCGTGTGCTTTTAAAGATAATTAAAAGAAAAACCCTACACCTTACACCACTCTTGCTGTTTGTCCGCATGCTGCTGCGGTCCTGTCTTACTGTGCACTTGGTTTGTTTGGGGAAAAAGGTGGCCGAAACCCCACCGTGACGCATTGATGAGTTTTGCCGGCTACCATGGCGACGAACCGTACCCTCGTTACGCAATCTAAACGCTAAACAGGACGCGCGGGAAGTCCAGGAAATGTGCGCTTGGCCCTTTTCCTCGCTTCACGCCGTGCACCGCCCAACAGTTTCGTTTATAACGAATGAGTGGAATTTGGTGCTGTCAGTAGTTTGGTGGGTTCGTTGTCCACTCTTCTCGGTCGTTTTGTGTCAATCTAATAAAAAATGTATTAGGCGAGGTGAGCTTTTAATAGTGTGAACTTACGGTGATACACCCTGCTGATACGGACTAGTTCGATGAAAATATAGTTTCATTGTTCGACCCCTCTACGATGGCCAAATTTATCTCTGTACGTTAATTTGGGATGGTATTGCGCCCGGTTGGACTGATTTCGGTACCGTTCAATGGGGCGTAATTGACCAAGGGATTACGAAGAAGACGTCGAATCATAAAAACATAACCACACAAAAGCAAAGTCCAATTGAAAGGGGCCCGGTGGGTCCCCGTTAACAGCTAATGTATAATAAACCTGGGGACAATAGATAAGAACGCACAGTGTACGACCCATTATCGATACTAAAAGTGACAGCGGGATTGATGTGAATATTAATGGAAGTTATTTTCGGTAATCTCGCCCAGACTATTATCCAGGGGTTCTAGCGGCAACAGGAAGAGAGAAACCGAAGGTACAAATTATCAACAAGTACTCTAATGACGCTTCGTTTGTGTACAATATTTTTTGTGACGGTGAGATTGCCGATAAGAAGAGAAAGCACTGCAATCATCATAAATCAATTATGGTGGCAGAAATGTTTGATGGAGGCGCCTGATGTTTCACAGCGCGCACGTGCTATGAAGCATAAAGGCGAGTCTAATGTCAATCATAAAAATACAATAACAGAATAAGCCTATGGATAATGCAAACAAAATTGAAAGTAACCTACTTCACCTCGGTTAGTCAATATAATAAGTTGAAAATAAATTTGAAAATAAACCTAAATATTTATTTATATCATTTGATTAAGCTTAACTGCTTTGAAATATTGCGGGATGTACCACTTTCGGATTCATTTTGAGGCATGAATAATAAGACAGTCTCTAGCAAGTTATCAAATCATCAGGCTCTTCTGTATTTCAAGAATATTCTCATAGTTTAAACTTCCTTGGCTTCCACTTCGTCGTTTCTAGACATCATCATCATCTGAAATTCGTCCCGTTGCACTTTGTACCTTTTCCTTGAGCCTTAATTCGTGGATACCGTGCCACACTAGTGTTCCGATAGTTTTATCTCAGGACCCGACCACAGGGAACTCTCTAGGGATAGCGTTACTAAATAAACTGTCTCTGGTTTAAATAGTTATTCGTTTTATTCTTCCTTTAATTCTCTATAAACTCTGGCAAACAGAATCGATCAACATGATCTAAATTGGGGGCTTGGGGTTTTCTTTCTAGTGTAGGTTTTTCTTCTCCGTCTAACTCCGTCGCCTCTGTTATCCTTTCCTCCATTTAGTAGAAGCACCAGCAACATGAAATCACGTTCAAATATGTACGTTAAATATGGTCTCCTAATTCACTCGCCGTTTCCGTTCCTCCGTCTAATCTCATCTTTTACGCTAGAAACTGATCCTTCCGGGTAGCAACCGCCCGTGTTTGCTTTAGCTGTCGAGCAGAATGTCGTCGAATGTCGGCCTGATTTGCCGGACGCAGTGCGAAGGAGTCGAACCGGTCGAGTTTCACCGCTTTCCCTCGGAGTGGAAGAGTGCACAAATCTCTGTCTGCCCGGCGCTAGGACAGCTCTCCGGAGGCTGAAATAAATAGACAGGAGGAGGAGAAGAAAAGACTGCATAAATACGAGATTATTTGTCCCCGGGTTCGCAGTCCCCCCCCCCCCCAAACAAGCAACCGGTTGGGTGACCAATTCATTAGAAAGGCTGGCTGTCTGCTGAAACCTAATTTTGTAGACACAACTTTAATGCTGTCGATTGTTCTGTGTTTTCTTATCTTTGCAAAAGTTATCGCTTCGAGAAGAGGTTCGTCATGGAAACGTCCTTAAACTGATGGCTGGACAGCGTTGCTAATGGCTGCCACTGGGAGAGTGGATCGGTATTTTATTTTATCGTTGAAAAAGCATGTTTGTAAACAGTTTAAATTGAGCCTCGTGGGCACAAACTGTCAACTCATCTTTATATCGTGTTGATTTTTCAAAGAAGTTTGTTTGTGATTGGTAGTCTCGTTGTTTTTTTCCCAGACTATTGCAAGCAAAAGTTCAATCTAAATCTAATCTATCCAAATCTAGTACGGAGTAGGAGCTCGAGTTCATTGCTTTTACCAGCAAGACCTCGAATTGATTAAATGTGATCCATAGAACGAGACGAAGTTGAGCGATACGCAGAACGACATCGCCTGATTGTCATGGGATCAATCACATTCGGCCTGCTTAGTTCTGTCGAATTCGAATATAGCTCCCAAGGCATCCATCGTCCGGTCGAGTCTTCGCTTTGATGGCTACCCGAGCAATCCCATCGTATTTGGGAGGTACAAGAAATTTCCATTTTCCAATCGACACTTATATTCGGCAGTATCGAATGGTGTTATCCAATCATCACCGACGGACGTTGATATGCGTAGGCAATGATGGCTTCGAAAAGAGTTGTTCAAAGTTCTGTCCGATCGTTGTTTTTTTTTCTTTTTTGTAATAAATTGCTTAACACGAACCGCCATTTGTGTAGCGATATGAATATTGAGTGAAGCAGAAAATTAACTGCACAGCGTACCACCGGGAATGTTCTACCGGTGGGTAAGGTTTTCGGCGAAAGCCGCCGTAACGAGAATGCCACCATCGAATTGGGGTTGATGGCTTGTAGTTATTTATTTGTTTTATATCTTTCAAGTCGAAGCTTCATGGCATGTGATGCGACGCCGGCATCCGATATGAAATATCAAGCTGGGCAGCCAAGCGTCGCGTTCGGTGACCGGAAAATTCCTGACCGATGCGTAACGCAGCGCATCGAACTCACCTTATTTGGGGGCGGCCAGCTTCCCGGACCGGCCGTTCCGCATCGGTTCCGCCACCGACTCAGACGCCGGTCTCGGTGGCTTAATCGTACTGCGGATGTCAGGAGAACTCGTGGCTGTTGGAGGAGCTGTGCTTCAGCTCGTTCGAGTTGTGGCTCAGGTGCAGGAAGTTGATGGTCTGCAGCTCGGCGATATCGGCCACCGCCGGCTGCTTGTCCGCCGGGCCCGCCCCGTTGGCCGCATTGTCTATCACGTTCACGCTCAGGTGCACCGGACGGGGCATTCCGGTGCGCATCCGGTACTCCTCCGTGCTCGGCGGGCGCCATCGCACCGAGACGGATCGCTGTCGATCTGCGGGAGAGGAAAGTGAGAAATAAATGAAGTCTTGTTTCAGAGAAAAATCCTGTGTGAAATAAATGAAGTCACAATCGGAGAATGTAACGAATTATTCTTTACCAAACAAATAATATTCAATTTGAAAAATAAATCATGCATTTTCATTCATAACTTCCAAATAAAATTATAAAAAATTGTTTGTAACTAGTAATACAGGACGAATAAAATATGATCCCCCACACGGAACATTTATAGAGTTGCTGCAAAATCCGTTAACACCAACGGAGTGAAACGTACGAGTGAATCAACAAAGAAAACGAATCAAACGAACACCAACGACACGAAAGCGGAAGTAGAAAGCCAAGTAGAAACGGCCCCAATCCCATCCCAATAGCTTCCGGTCGATCGCATTTCGCAAACCGTTCAACACAATAGCCGAAAATCAGCACATCCAAGTGTGCTTTAAGATCTTCATAACGACCACACGTTGTTAAAGTATCGGCCCAACTAAAGGAGAACCTTTGCGAGGTGTGCTTCAAAATATGGTAGATTTTTGTGCCCCTACCACTTCATTCTATGCGCTTTCCTGATAGCAGATATATCGTTCTATTTCCTTCGGGTGCTGTTTTTCCTTTCTCCGGACTCGGGTTCGTCAGTTTCTGGCCTTTATTTCCGTCGCTTAATCGCGCCGATGGGATGTCATATTTTTCTTTCCCCCGACCAAGCATTCTGATCGACCCCGCCCCAGCGCAGTGAAACTCTTAATCGCCCCACAAAGGTTGATTAATGACGGGAAACTTAAAGTCAAAACATCCATTATCGATTACGGTCAATAGACCCAATTTTTGGCATCATTCTGTCTCCTTTATCTTAAGCAACATCTCTGAAACGAGAAAAAAGGCAACAACGTGGGATATTGAATGCGGCATAAAAGGAATCAAAGTTTGCAACCTCAAAAAGTTATACCCTCTTTAACGAACTGATACTTATTTGCATCCTTTTCAACGGGCTCGATTAGAAATGATAAATAGTTTTCGTAGTGAATGTAATAAATATCATTCAAGAAAGAATGAAATAAATCTATAACCGTTGGCAGTTTGAAGGATTTTTCAATCGTTCAGAAAACCCCCATGATAAACGTTTCAGGTACTTTACAAAAATAAAGCATATTAATTTCCCATCCAATTGCTTCAGAATCGATTAAACACGAGTTAACTTAAATGCATTCAGCTGAAATGATTATACCATCATTTAAAATGGAAAACAGTTGATAATAATTGATATTGGAAAATACCGCACAGCTCTCGTACGCTTCTGCCGCTTGAAAAGCTAATTGAACTCCTTTCCCTTGCACAAAACCTGACGGCCCAATATATTTCCACGTATGTTTCTTTGCTGACCCGTGCGCGTTAAAACTTATGTAGGGTCGCTCTTTAAAAACGATGCTGCCCTTTTCGATCGTTTTCGTCTAATGCTTTCAATAAACGGACCAAAGTGGGTTTTATTTGCTACCTCGTGCGATAGCAATTTTCCCCCAAATGCACCCTTGCGATCTATTATTCATTGATAGTTCAACACCTTCATAAACAACGGCCCGAAATGACCGTCCGAGGTCAAGCTCTTTATCTGCCTTCGCGAAACTCAGGTTGCGCCCATCGTCCCGCCGTTCTAGTATGGCCATATTTGTTCGAGGAACAAAAATAAAAATACCGCCCCGGAACCCGGAAACCAATCGCTCTCAAAGCTGAATGATGCATTTCCCCGAATGTGGCGGGCCAGTTCCGGGAAGGGTTTCCGTTTGATAAACTTTCAGTTGATTGGATGGCTGATTTCAATGGTCGGGCAAAACGAAGGCGTGAAAATTGACAACATCCGTGATCACAGACATCCGTGATGAAGTTCGCAAAAACAAAACGTGTATAGTGAGGTTATTGTTGACCTTTTGTAAAAGAAAGAGTCCCAAAAGAAGAGCTGTTTTTTTTTTTTTCAATTCAAAACACAGGGTGAGTTAAGCTCCATGCCTCTCATTCCTACGAAATTACACATTCATTTTGTGTGTGTGCAGTGACATCCATAGATTGGCGTTAGGGAACAGTAACGGACCCGTCCTTCATCCAGTCTCCGGGGAAACGGAAGAAAAACCGTCCTTCCGGGACCTAGCATTGCCCCCATTCCGTTGGCAACGGTACACGATGCAATTTAGGTGAAGTGAAACTTGAAATCTGTTGTCAGGGCCGGGCTTCGTTTCGGAAATGGCCGGAGAAAATTAACGACAGGTTGATTTCAACCGTCGGTCCTTCCATAAATTATCCCAAGCGAACGGCTAAGCTGTCCCAAAAACGTGGGAAAGGACAAGCGGGCCAAACGGATCGCTGTAAAATATGCTCCGGCAAGACAAAAGGTTACCGTCATAAGTATCAATTCCAGGCGAGGTGAGGCCAGCTTGCGAGAAGATTCGACGGAATTTAAAAAACAAGATGGAAACTCCCCCCAATCCGACGTTTATTAGCCTTGGGGGCGAACTTCCGCTGGGTTTCGGGCCGGGAAAATGTGGTTATTTTCGTTCCTGATTCACGCAGCTAATCGTGAGATTTGTGTGACGCGAAAGAATTCAAGGTGAATTTTGTTCCCTTCCCGCTTCCCCTGGCGCTAAGCGGCCATTACTTACAGGACCGGTACCGGCCAAGCTCGGAGTTGTTGGAATTCTTGTTGAGCAGCACGCCCTTCGGAACGCCGTCCCGCATCCGCGAGTTAATGAACTGCAGGCAGCAGAAGCAGATGATCTCCTGGAAGTACACCCGGAAGCTGAGACGGAAGAAAACGGAATGATTATTAAACTCCCGGGAGGTTGTCCGCTTTCCGCGGGCTTCGGGCCCTCCTTACCGGCCGTTCATCCAGTAGTAGATGATGGGATTGACCATCGCGTTCGACATCGCGAGCCAGTAGAAGCCCAGGTAGAGCTGCTGCACGTAGCTCGAGGACGTCATCTGGTTGTTGTGGTACGCGTAGACGAAGAACAGATGGTATGGCAGCCAGCAGATGGCGAATATCGTCACCACGATGATGAACATCCTCACAACCTGAGAAAGAAAGCGGCAATGAAAAACATTCGATGACTTTCTTTTTTCCAGTCCTCCAGTGGCGATGAATAAATTTGATAACACTTGAAAGTTGCTTTTTGAAAATTGATTTATTAATTTTTCTTTTCTTTCGGGTTCTCCATGTTGCAAGAGTTTTGCTTTTATTTGGCGGTTGAGATCTTTCCGATGCAAAATTATTTTACCGAACCAGAAGAAAAACTATCGGGACAATGGGACTAATGCAAGCACCGACTGAATCCAACCCATCTCATTTCCATTGAATGCAATCTAAATCACCCATCAAACCTATCCATTCCCGTTTCACATTGACTAAAGCGAGCGCCGAGGACGCCACTGTTGTATACACTTTTTACCATAAGCCATTCCAGCGGAACAACATTGCAAAATAAGTGACCATACATTTTTGCTGCGATCCAACTACAATTCTAACTGGGTCGCAGCAGATGTTCGCTCAATGCCGACGACATCCATTCCGTCGTCGGACCGCAGTTTCTTTATGCAAAGAAAATGTCACGGAATCGTACGGGATGGGTTTCCGGATGGCGCGCTCCGCATGCAATATTTCGAACGCAAAACTGTCAACGCTGGCGGCGCGAAGCAGCGAAGCGCAAAGAAAGCTAAGAATAGAGGCATTCCGATGTCGTCCGCATTCCCGTGCCGTTTCTGTGAAGCATTTTCCCGGGAATGATGGACACCAAAACCCGAATGCCCGACCACCGTTCCGGTGAGTTTCCAGGAGCAGAAAAAGGATGCTCGAACGCCGGCTTCACTGTCAGCCGGCTGGTGGCATACTGCCGCCCACTCGCTCCCCGCCCCTGTTCCCACGGAGCTTTGGTTGCTACTCCCGGATCATTTCCATCACAATTTGCTCGACGAAATGACGCAACGGAATGCAAATTTTGCAGCTTCCGGCAATTGGAAGAGGTAGATAAGAAAGATTACCGTGCGTAGCGGGGCGCGTGGAACGACCGTTGGCTGTGTCAATATTTTTCCCCCGGAAGTGTTGTAAAGCCCCGGGTCGGGAAGGTGCCAAAAAGTGGGGGCGAGAAAAAATAATCAAAACCCGAGTAAGCAAAACCGGGAGGGATTGAGTTAACAGATATAAAAAGAACCAAAAAGAACTCTCGCACACTTTCCGCCATTCGGAAGCTCGTCACGAAACTCGTATGGCGGGGGAGGGGCGCTCTGGTCGGAAGCTGCCGAAAACCAACGCAGCAAACCCGGCCCGGGGTCTACATTAACGCGTTCTGCTGTGCGTATACGAAAGCATTTTTTTTTCTCTCTACCCGGCACGGAGGAAAAACTGGGGGAAATAGATGGATCTAAACCAACCACGACACGACAGAAAAACGTCAAGCGCACGTGCCGCTGGTAAATGGTTGGCTTATGGGGAACTAATTTTCATACGAAACCCATTAGTGGGTTACATTTTTGGTTACCGCGAAACGGGCCAAAAGCGGCTCCACCAAACGGACGGGGGTGGAAGGTAAACGAGGCCAAAATAGCAGAAAACCCCGTCACGGGGATCGCATTTCAAAGAGGAATCCGGATAAGTGAACACTCTCTAGCTTAGGCGAAAAAAGGATTATCCGCGAGCGCATGAAATGCGCATCGAAATTATTCAATTATCGCAAATTTCAAACATTTCAACCTCCCAGCAAACTGATATTTACAGCAATCGACTAAGCTTCAGTGAGAGGCTTTCAAGTCACCAAAGTGTAAACAATTCAATCAGCGGAATAAAAATCCGCTTTACATACATTCATTTTTAATTATTTTCAACTGTTTTTTGTTTCAAAACATGATAAATTAGACATTTAATGGTACAATTACAGGCTGGCCCCAGTTTTCGTAGACTTTGATCTACGTCGTTTGAAATTAATTCGAAATTAGTGTACAATAACGTGCTCTGTTCTTTACTCATACATTGTTTCATGTTTTAATATAAACACTGAATGTATTATTGTAAACCTACACGGCATAGAAACCAAGTAAGTTAAACAGAGTATAAAACGATTGATGGCCATCGATTTGATGGTAAACACACACATTTTGTTTTCTTCAAAAAACCCAATTATATCTACCGCTGAAAATTCGGATGAGATAAATGTACACAAATAACGTTTGATCTGTGTCTGTAAAGTTTTGAGTAGGTATTATAAACTTAGGAAACATGGAAATTTTACATAAATTTTCGGACGCTAGCTCCGGTTTTCGTCGCTGTCAAAGTCCCATTTGATGACGAAAACCGGAGACAGCCTGTACTGATGGTACAAAATTACTTAATACAAATATTTATTGTTTAACTCTTATAAAGATTAAATTAGTTTGCTCGCAGCATTAAAGTCATCTGAAGGTGTCGCCCTACATTTACAGACTACCTTTTCCTTGGGTAGGTCGTTACAAAATTAAATTCCTCCGGCCGCACAATCGGTAGCGATACACAGGTAGCGGGAGGCCTAAAATATGGCTTTTCATAATTCCAATATTCCTTTCAGCGCGCGTTTGCCTGCTGGCGGTGTTAAAGTTTTCCATTTTACGCCCGCAGCCGACCCGAAGCGGACGGAAATCCTCC
The DNA here is from genome assembly GCF_943734705.1 of Anopheles coustani. NCBI lineage: Eukaryota > Metazoa > Arthropoda > Insecta > Diptera > Culicidae > Anopheles > Anopheles coustani. The sequence goes on from NC_071288.1 coordinate 11,958,945, forward strand.
CTTTGGCCGATCCAGCCTCCAGCTCACTGATTGCTAATAAACACAAAGGACTAACCACATTTATCACGCTTTATATTTCTGCTCAGTCGTATCGTGCTCGTGGACGGCGGCACTTTACGACCGGTGCCAGAATAAACTTCCATCACGATCCTTTCCCCCCGGAACTTAACTCTTGACATCCGGTGGCGTGTTAGATTTGCTCGATTGTCTTGTAAGGAAGTCGAGCTGTAGCTGTGTGTGTATGTTTGATTGTAGTCACGCCCGCACACACCTTCATTATCTCGAGGAACAAGAAATCTCTCACACTGGGAGCACAAATGAGGACATCACACGGGCAGGACACTTTTCCGACAGCGAGTGCGCCGAGATGCTGATGGAAGTTGTTCGGGCAGAAGTTCATAAACTACCGAACAAACTTCTGCCGGGAACGGGATAAACCGCGCGAAAAAGTGCTCCATTACGCGATGGAGCAAACGGCATTATCGGTTTCCTATCCCGTCCCCGTTTTATTTGTTGCCGGTATCGTTCTCCCCGATCCGCACCGGATGCAATATTAATGCTATCTGGGGAGTTGGTCGCAACTGTCTTCCGATCTGCCGGTGACAAGACGAGACGAGAAAACGAAAGGAAACAGGAAAACACGGAAAGATGCTGCTACAAATAATCTACCGTCCGGGAGGCAAAACCGGTGCACAACACTTCACCGACATTGTGTGTTGGGTGTGTGTGTGTGTCTCGGGAGTGACATGTTCAGGCCACGGGGGGAAACGAAAAACAAAGCTATGGTCAAACCCGGGCAACACGAAATTTCCGATAAGGAAGCGCGATGGTCGCTGACGGCATTTTGTTGGCAGTAAAAGTTCGAGCCCCCGCCGGCCGGGCATGCCGATAAACTGCCAATCGTATTGAGCTAGTGTTTCCAGTCGGAAGGAAATCGTTTGTATCCAACGTACGATAGAAGCAAGTTTTTGTTTGTGCGATTTAAATCACTGTGCGAATGGTTGACCTGACGTTATTTAGATGGGGTTTTTAACGACCTTGGTTAAGCTGCGGAAATTAACATTCCATTCTCAGATTTTGCTTCGCTTTTAAATTCGAGGAATTTTAGTAGGCATCTCCTTTTTGTACGCCAGAATAAATCTCTCCTCTTTAAACTCAATTAAAATGTTGGAGTTCTTATAAACTTTACGCAATAAACAACTTAGGCCTAGAGTGATTCAATTACAAAAACCATCCTGTGAACAAAACTCCCGATCATCAGACCGGTTTTTGTTGAATTGAAAAACGTTGTGCTTGTTAACGTTTTAATTAAAAACAAAACAAACATTTTAATTGACAAGTGAATGATAAAAAAAATCGGCTGATACTTTCGTTTGTTTTGGAACATTACGAAGCACGATACATATGAAACCGTGTGTTCAAATCGTTTTAACATCGATCTTTTTAAGGTTCAACAACTAATGTATCACCGCTTCTCTCGCCTTTCCTTTCGGTGGAAACGAGGTATACCAACAACAAACGTATTAATTGGGATCGACGGGACTATCATCAAAGAAAACCACCCCTATCGGCAACACACGAAACACTTGGCACAAACTTGTGAGTTCGATTATTGCTTGCCGGTGTTGTGTCAAAGGGGAAAACAAAACAAATCGAAAAGAAATCGGAAGCACATCGTTTCCGTGGTCACTTTTTCCCGAGCCCAGTGTGGAGAGGGGCACGACCGGTCAAACTCCTATCGTGTTCGGAGCATCTTTGGGTTGTGGCCATTAATTGGCAGCATGTTGCAATAACTAGCGCCATTCTCTCGCACAAAGGCGGTTCTAAATCTTCGTTTTGCTTTTCTCTCCCCCTCCCCAAACCATACGATCCTACCTACCTCTGCGGGGAAAACAATGCTCGCTTAGATGGTGAGGTGGGTGGGAAGGAGGAGGAGGAGGGAGCAAAGTATTAATTATACAACAGTTACCGTCGGTCTTTTACCAGAGATGGTATGCGTTAGTGCGAGAAAAACAAGCTTTATTTTTGCTGGCAGGCAAACAACCACTGACCGTAACAGGCCACTTAGGCCACATTGCACACAGCGCGTGGGAGGGAAAAAGAAACACGACTGTGTGCTTGTCTGACCAGCGCCCAAGCTGCGCGGAATAAATAATTAGAAAAGTTTTATAACACAAGACCCTTTTCCCTTCGCTTTTCTTCCGTCCCGTGTCTTTTCTATTTCCGCTCGCATTACCAAGACTTTAAGTAATATTGTTCTGACCCGGGTGGATTTTTTTCCGATGTTTCCCGGGCGTCTCAATTCGCTTCTACGGGTACCTGAATCAAAATAGATTGCAAAGATTCTCTCCGTAGTGTCGTAGAGGCGACAAGAGGTTCTATGTTTTAAAACGACAAATAGTCTTTCTACTACAACTTCCTCACCTTGTGGGTCGTTTGGAGAAATGGAAAGTGTTTACATTATTCGTCATTTTCTCTTTCACTAGCTTTTGTGTTCTTTTACCTGCCCATGGTCGTTTGGAGCGATTTTCATGCAAAGTTGGTGGAAAATCAGCATCGGGTCTTTCCGGGTACACAGCTTACGGTGAGGCGCCAACAGAGAAGCTGCCAGTGTCCTGTTTATGCCGTGTGCAGTCACCCGCGACGAGCTGGTCGAGGTGCTCCGTGCATTTATGCTAATTTCCAACATCGTGAAATGATTTCTTTACGCTTGTATCATTTTTGTTTTTCCCGATTTCTCTTACTTTTCCACAGTTTACGGTGCAGGCGAGAGGTGAAAATAGCTCCCATCTGCTTGTCAATCCTTATTCACCCACTGCGCTAAGGGTTGTTTTCAATGGAACTGTCTTCGGCAGGTGCTAGTGTTCTAAAACCATTGCAGCTGGACCGGGATCCACACCAGGCAAGTGCTTCCAAAATTCAACCGTCGGTTGAAGCACTTCCCGCACTTCATTCGAATGCCAAACACGTTTCCTGCCACGCTGATCTCGTGTTTTTCACATTTTCCTTCCCAACGATGCGGGGTTTATGTTTTCATCTCAAAGTTGGCGCACCGGAAAACTTTTCCGCCCCTACCCAGCCCAACGCGGGCTCGCGCGGGTTGGAAGCCTTGAAAAAACCACAAAATTTTCTCCGATCTCGTCGACTGTGGCTGTGGTTTTTAAGCAGCGGTTGTCCGAGGGGTTTTGTTTTTGTTTTGGCTCGTTTTGTGGCGTTAGTGCCGTAAAGCTAACCGTCTTCAAGAAAATTCATTCGAGTGGCATCACCGCCCGAAAGCTATAAATACTGGCACTTCTTCACACTTGCCTCATATTTCCGAGCGATTGCAACGTGGAAAAGCACTTCTCCGTAAACGGTTCTAGAGTGGAAGAGGAAGAACACGAAGGCACCAAAAATGTGTTAACTGCAACATGGCTTTTTACAAGCCTAACAAGCTTAGTGATTTAGGAGGGACGTGCTTTGTGATTTAACAACAACAAAAAATGTGTCTAAAGGATCCTTGTCAACCGCAAAGTTGGGATGCAATTAAAAAATAGCAACAATAACGGTACCCTTCGGAGCATCGTTGATACGAGCACCGTTGTCAGCAACCTTCCGCAGGGTTGCTTCTTTTCATTCCCCTTTGGAACATTGGACCGACTGGACGCTTCGGAAATTCCAAGAAATAGCACGGAGCGTTTTCCGAACCGAACATGGCACCCTACAACACAGACACGCACCGTAAGCATCCGGTTCTGCTTTGCAAACCGGCGGGCATTGGCGAATACAAACATTGGGCCGTTTTAATGCGCACATTTTGACTTCTGCCTGAGATGGTGTCCCGTTTTCATCCGTTCGGACCGGGTCTCCCGAACGTTGACAAGTCTCCTAGGTAGGGTGAAGGTTGCCCGAGTTGAATACGACCCTGTCAGTCAGTGCTCGAAGGACACAATGTCCATCAACACGCCTACCTCAGGGCTCTACCAGTCGGATGGGCCGAACATAGTAGTGAACAGTCGGCTGAAACTAGCTTGCGGTACGCTTTTATGAACTTTCCCATCCGATACGGAAGCAATGGCCGTTCACTGAGTGTTTTCGCTCGAAGATGTTCCCTTGGTAACCCGTAAGTAGGCAGTAAACAGCTTTCACTAGGAACTCCGGGGTTGGGGGTGTTCTAGAGCCAATCACTGTCAAAGGCAATTTGGAACAGCTGAAACCAGGGTTAGAAGCAGGGGACAGACTGTTACATCAACGCTTACGGTTCGGCCTAACTTGAGTGAGCATGATCCTTGGGCATGATTTACCGAGCGTCCACAAAAACTGCTGACTGTTTCTTTAGCAATCTATTTGACGCTAGGTTGTGTGTGTGCTCAAGACCTATGTGTTGAAAAGGAAGACATGTCTCTAGAATTTAAAACCACACACGCTGCAGGATGTTTTTCCTGTCAATCTCGGTAGAAAAGGACAGTAGTGTCCATGTTTTCCAGTATTATTCCGAGCGACTTCGAAACATGGTCAACTTTATCGAAACTTCTCTATTATAACCAGTGAAAGTACATTTTCTCTATCGTAATACTTTTTTTCTGCTAATGCCAACTGTCTTGCTGTTTTACTTGAGACTTATTCCATTTAGTACAAAAATTACCCATTTGTAAACTATATGTATTGCTTACTCATCCTGGTACGTTTTAAAATGGGCTTCTCGGAACGAAACATGTTCTGAGAATTTAAATTCATCAAATCATTGCGGTATCATTTCAACTTCATTGTAAATACTGTTGCTATAAATGAAATGACCCTACAAACGGATGCGATCAAATCAAATAACCAAAAGTAGAAGCAGGACCGTTAATGACCTCATTTTCAACCACCGGTTCTGGAGCTCGCTCAGCAGTCAACACACGCAGGTAGCTGCGTACCGAACCTTTATTCGCAGAATCTGTTTGAAATAAGTGCGACCCTTGGCCAGGAGAGAAATTGATGCTACATTGTAGCGCCAGAATAAATATGATTGATACGATTGATGGGTCATCCTCGACGCCAGGTGGCCTAAGGGAATTCTTATCGGGTGTTTATTTACCCGTGGGCCGAGTGTTGGCAGGTCCGGTGGAGGTTACTCCTCGTCGATTAATTTATCTCATCTGACGACCGAGAGCGGGCGACACGGGCGAGGAGGCAGGTGAGGAATTCTAACTGATGAAGATTGTCACGTACCGGAGCGAAAGCAAAGCGGTCCGTGTCGGATCCACCGACGATTGATCGGCGCCAGATGTAATTGATTGGCTCGCGGTCGGCCTCGGTGTCATCGTATCCCAAGGGACGAGAATTGACTCAACATAATTTCGAGGGTGAATCCAATTTCTTTTCTTTTCTAAGAAGCACCCCCACGACAGACGCCTAGTTTTTTTCTTTGGCGATGATTTGCTGTGTAAGAAAGGATGGGCAAACCGATGGCGTTCAGCTTCTGGGAAAGTCGGTTTTCTTTCGACCCAGTGGACCATCGGATCGTGATTGACAGCCGGGTGTAGTGGCTGATTAATCGATTTCGGTCACTGTTTATCCCACGATGAGCCCATTTGAAAGCGACCCGTTAGCATCCAGTGAAAATACTTGTTAGCGACACTTTAATGTAAAATTAATCAATTTAAGGTAATATAAATGATTAACTTTATTCTTCGTACATTTCTTTACATCCAAAATGTTTCATCGTATCTGACAACACCATCATTGCTCTTGTTACGCTCTTGCGCTTATTAAAATAATTAAAAAAATCCCACAGGCCGCGCAAAGCACAACCGTACACGAGAAAACATTACAATGTGAAAAATCAACCCACAATATTCTACCCACTTCATTCTCGCGCGTGTTGTTCCCCGGAAAACACTCAACACTTCGGTAGCAAATAAAGCTGTACACCCTTCAAACTTGTTACCATGCAATGGAAGCAACGCCCTCTGACTTGCTGCCTCTTGACCCTTCAAACAAACCTCGCAAATTAGAAGCATCTACTAGAGATGAAGTGTCTTTAAAAATTGAATTTTAATTTCCAACAAGGTTACGTAACGATTCTGCCAAGAGCAAGGCGGTTTCAAACGGAACCGACCACGCGAACGTTCGTGGGCAACGATTACGATTTTGTCGAATTAAAATTCGTTCCGGAAATAATTTCACTTAATTCATCGTGCACACCCGGCACCACTTGCCTAAACCTCTCTTCCATCTCCCTCTCTCGCTGCCTCTCCCTACAACAAATTGATTCACAAAGGAAGCGAGGAAAAATTGGTCAGCCTCAACCCCGCTGAGCTCGAGTTAATTTTACTTTTGTAAATGTTCTTGGCCGAGTCCAAGCGTGAAAATTACCAGCGGCCGATTGCAATAAATTCCAAAGGTATGGAAATAATAAACTAAGATATTTAATGAGTTTTGCGCCACCGGAGATCACACATATTTTGTTTTCACATCTCTTTCATAGTAGTGGTTTTTCAATGACGTATACTTTTCAAATCCGGCTCGGTAGGATAAATACATTTTTAAATTTAATATGTTGTATTTAACTTCAATTTCTTTATGGTAAATTTCAGTAGTAAATGAAATTTAAAAAGTAAGTACTTTATCGTATTATAAAACAATGGTTGTACCTTACGGAATCAGTTGTAGAGAAAAGCATATAAATTTAAGCTATTAAAATATTTCGATCAAAGTAACATCCTTTTTCTCATGAAATTAAATGGAATCTGAAGAAATTCCCACAAATGTGTGCGCTTCTTTTGTACTGATGTTAAGAGGGCGTTACTGCAGTGAACTGAGACGTTTGAAGTTGTTTGCTTGACGCCTTCCAGTGAAACATTATTGTTTTTCAATCAAACAAATATTGGGTTCGGATACAAACCAAATATAAGATTCAATCGAGTAACGATGTTTACCCTGTATACTTTTCCCGTTCACTACTCGTTCGTTTTTCAAGCAGATCATCCATCGAAAACGTGTTGAAGTATCCAACCATTTTTCCTACTTTATGCTTAATCGATCGTAAATAGTAGTCGTTGTCGTTGTGCCTGAGCTGCAGGAATGCTACAGTCGTGCGATGAGAGCCCAGTTTGTTCGGTTTAGTGTTTGGATGCATTTTTTAGCAACGTATTGCAGGGTTGTCGAACACGATTCAGATTCATTGATGTTGGAAGAGTCGTCAATATTTGCTTGGTTAGACTTCTTTTAAAAGGGGTGTTGTAATAAGACTAAGAGCCTTGGCCCATGATGCCAAAGTAGAATTATTTACCCGTACCATCTGGATTAATGATTTCACAGCCCTGACGTGTACGAACGGTTGGGATATACCGACCATAAAACGGATGCATTTGACTGGAAACTCGGTGTAAATAGAGAGCACCAGGTACCGGGCGCCTCCACCGATTGCCCCGCCGGGAGAGCCTGGGCACGTTTGTTCCATCTAGTCGGACGGAAAAATAGCTCAATGTGCAGTTCTTTGAGTCGAGAATTGTGGAGCAAAACGAGGGTAGAAGGGAAAAAACAAAACACACTGAAACGGAAGCTCAACGTTTCCGACGGACTTACCTTCTTTTTCGATTTCATCGATTCCAGCTGGCGCTCGGTGTGCTCCCCGATCGAACGGCTGCCCCACAGCTCCCGGCCCATCAGCGAGTAGCACACGATCATGATCAGCATCGGAATGCCGTAGGTGAGTATCAGGAACACCAGGTTGTAGCTGCCATCGGCGAACGGTGCGGGAAAAAGGGCGAGAAAAGAAAATGGCATCAGTGTCGGTGCTACACCTCACAGGCGAACGGCGGCTAATTGAGTTATTGTGTGGATGCTCACTTCTAATTGAAAATCCATCCCCACCCCGCCTTTCCTTTCTCCCATACGAGCGAGAACAAAAAAAAATACAGAAATCAGAAATATCAAGACTCTCATCCACTTTCCGTGGCAAGCTTGCAGTGTCGGTTGTTTTCCATCGTGACGTGAGACGATGACTTCCTCGAAATGTGCTTACGTGGTGTTCGAAATTACATTAGGAGGACGGTAGTGCTGAAGAGAAAATTCATTATGCTTGTGTAAGTGCTTTCGCACAGCAGAGCCCTTCCCTGTCCGGATTGGCCTAGTTATTGAGTTAGAATCCGGGAAATATCTACGCCTTCGGCCTATCTTTGGCGGGTTCACCTTGCCAAACATAACTGGACCTTCCAGGCAAACAGTTATTCCTTTGAAAAACACATTACTCATTCAATTGAGAAAGAAAGAGGAAAATGTATGGTAAAGTTTATGGTTCTATGATTTGTGCTCGTCAAACATAAATAGAATCGCATAAATCAACAACCATCGCAATACTAAATCCATCATAACCCTTGGTTGTTCGTTAATTATTCTCTCAACAATAGAGTTGCCAACAAGCTACAACCGAGATAAATATTTGCTGTTGGGCGATAAATACACCAACGAAATGAATTCAATTCAATTTGAAAACGGAGGGTTTTATTTTCATTGCTTAAAAAATACTATTGATATTAATATCCTAGTTATTTAACTTTTTAATTATTCATTTATATTTTTATAACATTTTGGTTTAAATTATGATGTGTTTTATTGATAGCGAAATCAATTTAAGCTGCATAATAGAGTGTTTTTCCATCTTGCCACGAGCAATTTTAATTAGAAAGTGCGGCCAGCTCCACTTGAGTCAAAAAACCACGGGAGAAAAATGATCAAGTTAATATGGAACAGTCCGATGCAGTTTAATGAGCCACCTCGAGTCGCCTTCAATCTCGCATGGACACTTCGCCTACCGTTCATTGTAGACATTTTCAATTAGGTGACTTCGTTCGCGAACCCAGCGCTCGACAGCCTGGCTGGTGTTGGTTTAGTAATTAGTGTTGCCACTGCTTGTGAGCTTTATTCAATTTCAGCTCCCATCAGGGTGCGCGCACTCTAGCAACGCGTTCTGCGCGCCGAAAGCCGGAAGTGAGCAGAGCGAATACGGCCGGCCATTAATTACCAGCGGCATGGAGTTCCGTTTTGGGGAAAATGGCCAACTTTTGCAACGAGTGCGACGTAATCCGAGCGATCCGGAGATCAGGTTAACACCAGCCAACAGCGGGTGGGTGGGTGGTTAAACAAAGATTTCTGGAATAATGGGTTTCGAAGCGTGCGGAAAAATATATTCTTTCCAAAGGAAACCAACCGCCAAGATGGTGCCCGGGTTGATGAATATTCATCCGGCGGGGATGGAGAGATAGCCCCGGTGGTAGTTTGGAAACGGGAAACTTGTGGGCAGCAATAATTATCGCTGAAATTCCCCGCACGAACCCGGATTCCAGCTTACCCGGAAGTGCCCGAACCACACACCATTTTGCGCTGCGTATCAGCGAAATTTCAGTGGAAAAATATTACCGAACCCGGAAGGGAAACAATCATATCGGTTTCTTTTCGCCTATATTTTGGCTTGAAAGTACAACGAAAAGCAATCGCTTGGAAAACGATCGAAGCAACTTTTCCGTTTGATCTCTGGTTGGACAACTGGGCGAAGTTGGAAAGCTAAACATAAATTGTGGGTAGCAATGTTTTTAGTTAATCTTCAATGGTTGTTTTGATGGAAACATTAAAAAAAACAAAGCGAAAGGATTACGGATCTTTATTGATTTGTAGAAATTTCATTATTGGTGTGATAATAAATGTAAGTGGAAGTATTTATCCATTATATTTTTTGCGAATATTTACAAACACTCCATTCGAAGTACTTCCTTACTGGGAAAATAATTAATCCTTCAGCTAGCGTGCGTTTGCGGTATTCGATCAGACTTCACTCACGTTCCGCAATTCCCCATAAATATAAAAGTCCGGCTTAAACATTGATCGCATTTATTAAACGATTTTCGACGATACCGAACCGCATCCGTTTACCACATTAAAAGCTAATGCGATTTCTGGCGTTTTCACCGCTAGCCGCCTCTTGCCACAGCGAGTGTTTGCGTACGGGGGTGGCTGTTTCATTCATTAATTGGCATTGATGTGGCACCACGGCATTTGCGGTCGCAACCCTGGAGCGGTCGCTTCAGATGAACCAACAGTCAAAACGGGGGAAAACCACCACTACTTAATTCGACGATCAACGCTGAAAGTCAAAACATAACGTTGCTGTCCCAAACTCCGGACGTTTATGGTGAACTCATTCCTTTCCGGACTTGCTATTTCAGGCGCTGTTTGCCTCCGGGGAATACTTGCCACGAAGTTGCGCCTTTGTGCCTAAGAATCTTAAAGTTGCTTGAGTGATGAAACATTCATTCTGCCACCGCAGGGAAAACGAAACTTGGCAAACTTTTCTCGCCGATAAACTTCTGTTGTGAGCACGTCTAATGCACAAAAGTGAGGTCTCGAAATTTGGTGTTCTTATTTAGTGCGGTCCGGCTGGTTTATTTCCTGCGGAACATGTACGCATAGAAATTGTGTTGATTGAAGAAATCACTGAAACTTTCCATTCATAAAATACGGAAGAACACCCGGTTGTATCCTATTGCACACCGATGGGTGCCAACGGATTGTACAATTTGTGGACAAAGCACTAGATAAAGCTGGTCCGAGATTCATTTGCAGCCATATGCTTTAGTCACACAAACATTCGGTCACGTCCGACTCCTGACATCCGGTTTGCGCGGAGCCACCTTGCGTCCGAAAATGAAGCTGTCAACGATGTCGACAAATGATTGATACCGTCGAACGCATCCATAGTGTTGGCAGTCGATTCGTTCATCGCTTTAAATTGGAACACGCGAAAAAATATGAGCGTATTCTCATCATACACTTTCCCCACTCGTAGAGTGTGTGACTGTGTTGTCAGTTTTCCGTTTGTATGAAGGAATATTTTTCAAAACAGCCTACTGAGTCGTACCGATTTTTGTTACGCAACACTTGTATGCATTTCTCGATGGTGCACACGAATACTGAACTGCAAAAACGATTCATATTTTATTCACTTTTCCGCACGATGCCTAAAATTGTATTTCCACAAAAAATCAGCGTCACACCTAGCAACAATTCCGCCATGTTGGATTCATCTTTTGAAACCCATTTCATTCGTTTCAATCTGGTTAATCCATTGAACATGAAACGGCAGGTGAGGGAACAATATAATGTATCACAACGTGACGTAATTTGAGGCCGATTAGGACTCCCTGTGATGGGTGTTGTGCGTAAGCACTTCAAGACAAACGCCGACGAACTGACGTCAGCACGACATACCAATTCGCACCCTCAGATGTACGTACAGCCAAATAAAATGTTTCTCGAGAAGCGTCATTTAGACATCGTCTGAGCATATTGTAGTAGAAGTAAAAAAATACGAAGATCAAACATTGACATCTACCCTCGGGCGGGGTCAGCATCATTTCTGTGTGCTTAGGACAATATCTTGAAAATAAATACCTTGCCAGACGTAACGTCATCTAGAAAATGGGTCGTGTTTGACTTATATTTCAATGTAACTTGCAACTGAACGAAAACAAACCGTAAATTGTGTTATAAAAAATCCCTTTTACTAAAAACGATAAAAAAAGGAATATGCAATTTTTACTTAACTTATATCACGCTTGATGTACTGCTTGTCGGGCTTTTTCAGATATTGTTCAAATTATTTATTTCGTCCATTTCTACGAAAACTCCCACCCAGGTCTGTCGGTTTGTCCCCCAGTCCCTCGAGGGATACGTATTTCTACGAAATCCGATAGCTTCCGTGTTCCAAAAGCTCGGTTCATTTCGTTTCGGTATCATCTGAAATTGAGTTACCCCGAGGACTTACCGTCAGTCTTAACTGAATTACAACTCCTTGAGCCGCACGCCGGAAAACGGGAATGCGTGCCCTAGCCAAACTGCTTATATTCCATTATCCGGCAGGATTATATTGACTGAGCTACTCGGTGGCGCCTGGAACCGGCGGTGACGTCGATTTGCTGCTGCAAACATAAATGTAGCCAAACAAATCACGCCACCCGCGGCCGAATAATGAAGATCGGATCATGTACTTAATGCTCTCACTTCGTACGCAAAATTAGCCACCTTCTTCGGGTGGTTGTCGGGCTGAAAACTTAATCTGTTGCTTGCCCACGGCTTCGATGCGCGCGGAAAATCACGAAACAAAGGTGGGCCTGTTACAACGCTACTGGCTGGCGACGAGCAAGTCAAATCCGAACGGATGAGACGTGATTGTCATTGATGCTTTTGTTGTGATTTGACGAGGCCAAGTTTGCTTCGATAAAGTTGCTTCTACCACCTACACTAGCTCTTTGTTCTGATCTCGCTTCTACGCCTCGATGACGAGCGAATAAATTTCGCAGATTTTCGCGCAGGGTAAATCTGTGCCTACCACATCCATCCCAAGGTCGTAAGGTTTAACTACAGCCCACTCTCTTCATTAAATCGCACGTAAATAAACACTACTAGTGAACTTTCGTTGAATTACAACTTTGAAAAGAGCAACAATTCGAGGCTGTGAAAGTAAAACTAATAATTTAATTTAAAAGCATATTTTAGAATTATTACATATTTGTAATCGTAAAAGAAGATTCATTTATAAGCAATAAAATTTGGCTCCCGTTGCATTTGGTTCGTTCTAACCCACAACGTTTACCTTCAATAAATTGCAAGGATGCAGCCAACCTGTTTTGTTATCCATGACCACAAAGAATAAATAAAACCATGTCGCTGAGCCACGGTAGTGATTAATGGTGAAAAAGTTTTGGGATATTCTCCAAGGTATCCAATGAATAATATCACCGGCTTAAATAACATCCAAGGATGGACACAGCCGGAAAGAAGTATGAAGGGTAGCATGAATATTTTTTCGACATTGTTGCCTTAACACAGAAAACTTTTCTCATAGCGTGGTAACGTTTTGAGCATATTCCTTTGTAAAATTATTGGATTTCGCCATTTTGCCGTTTTATATCATCTCAAAATGATAACTTGTTTTTATAGTTAATAGTTCAATTAGTCATCAGAAACGTGTATCCATGCGCAATGCATCCGTTTAAAAGCATCGGTTCTCACAATTTTGCCATATATGTTTTTTTCGCACGACATCGAAATGAATGAAGCATCGGAAAACAGGTCCCACACACAGCAACGAAAATTGAACTTTCCTTTAGCACTTCTACCAGGTTTTAAAAGGAAGAAACCCTTAACTACTTCGCCCACGTTTAACATGGAAGAAAACATCTTTTCCCTTGGCAAACTTCCTTTTACAACGTATAATTTTCTACCTCCCAAAGGCGATCTACGGGTTCTTCTGGGAACATGGACACACCGCCTGCAGCTTTTTCCGCAAGCAAAACTGGAATGATTCCACTGACTACTCGTCAAACTCGGCTAGTGTTAAACTGCTCCATTTCCAAGCCACACCTCATCCCGCCGGAGGTGTTTTGCCAAGAGTATGTTTTCCTTCCCGATGAGCAAACACAGGTCGGTTAAACGTGGAGGTGGTGAGTGTGTGCATGTTTTTTTCCGAAACTCCCTAGAACCCACTTTTTCTCGGGAGTTTCTAGCCTCCGCCTCTGGCACTGGACGGTAATTTATTTTGTAAAGTTTACCCCTCCCGAGGATATAGTTTCCCATTCGGGCATCATTACAGCCAAAACTTTCCGCAGTCTGTCCGGAAAGATTTCAACTGCGGAACCCCCAACGAGTCCTGCACTGGCTAGCTGACTTGTGTAGCATTTGAAGGACCGTTTTCCGGCAGCTGCTTGTTTGTAATGAAAAATAAAAAAACGGACTCTCCTCATCAATCCCCCTGGTCGGGCATCTTTTCGGACCCGTATTGATACGAAAATTCAATTATTACCATTCGCAGGATTTACGCACGCGACATGCCGCATCGTTGCGTGCCAGGACCTGGAATGCCAACCAGTCTGGTTCAAAGGCACGCCAAATTTCCCCTGCATTCAAGAACTTTCAAAACTCTCTCCTCGGGGACCGAAGCAGGGACACGAGGCAGCCGGCTGTTGTCCTTATTTATTGCGATCCTTAGTTTCCTTCCCCGAAGGAATCCTAAAGAGCGGTTCGAAATGCTGCTGCCTTCGCTCGCTTCCACTTTGTTCCATTTCAACGCGTCGGCGGGCGCTGTTCGAGCGGAAAAATCACACGGCATTCGCCAAACGATGACCGTTGACTTGGGTTGCCTTGGTGGCCCCTTCGGGTTGTCCCGAGTTTCCGGTCGTCAGCCGTCACTCGGAGCTTCCAGATCGTTGTGCAAATTTCGACCGAGCCTTGGTATGAATAATTCGTTTATCTTTCGGTTGCCAAGCGGACACGCCCAAAAGGCAGGAAATGAGCAACGACCAGAGGGGCGTGGGGTAGTTACTTTTGTAATGCTTCAAAATTTTTGGCTGATGAAATAGAAGAAGTTGCATCATTTTCGGGCCCTTGTACCATTTCACTAGGACGACGTAAGAGGCATACTTGACGTTCCTGCTTTCTGTGCGATACAATTAGGCTGACATAAACGTCATCTCTGTCGACAGCAGAGCCCCATATTCAGAGCCGATTTACATGTTTCATTAATTCAACAAAAAGAATGGTTTCCCGATAGGCTCGCTTTTCACGTTGAAAGTATGCGCCTGGAACAAAGCTTTTCTTTATGTTTTTATTGCAATCGAACGGAATAATGAATGACAATTGAAATTAATTCATGCGGTTTCATTCATTGATGCACAAATTATGGAGGAAACGAAGTGAGGGATTTTGGGAAATTAAAATTCAAACGTAAGGAAAATACTTACATGTAATCTGCCATCGACGTCGGGTAGCGTCCGTCGGGCCACAGCATGTAGCATACGGTGCGTGTTTTGCCATTGTTGTATCTATCGAAACGGAGAAACACAATTTAATTTCGTCGATGTACAAAATATACTGGCAATTCATTGTACGCGAACAAAGAAAACGGAAGAAACATCGATTTATTCGACATGTTACAGAAGCTTAAAAACATGAATCAGACTTTATAAACATGGCTTCGGTGTTAGTGTTTACATAAACGGCTATACTTTTTGCGTATATGTATGTTATGAACCAAATACGATTAAAGTCTCTAAAACTGAAGATTCAATTGCAATCAACGGTTGAAGAAAAAAATAGTGTCCCTGAAAACTTTACTTTTGATTGATTTGAAATTAAAGTTTTAGGTGTGCGGTTATCTGAAAAACTTCGTATTAATTACTCTTGCTCGTTATAAAGACAGCTACCGAGAAAAACTCCAATTTTATTTAGAAAAAAAGCTCAAAACCCTTTTTGATGTAAAGTGTTTGCTTTCAAGATTTTTAATCGGTTTCTTGCTGCTATTTGCCTTTGCAACGCGGTATCGTAGCATCGAATTGCTTCCTCCCGGCGAAGCTCAGCTTCTCTACCGCCCCGAGCCACTCCCACATACTTACCGCTTCGTCATGACAGTCGAGTACATCAGGCACGGTGCAGCGAGCACGCAACTCAACGCCCAGATGATTAAAAGGAAGATCCGGGCCTTCTTGCGCGACGTCCGGTGCCGCAGGGGATGCACGATCGCAATGTACCTGGCAAAGGCAAACAAAACGGATCAGGGCAGGCGGGAACGGGTATGCGGAGCTGGAACGGGAAAGTCGAACCGGGGCCTGGAGAGTTTCCGTGTGCAGCTATCAAAAATCCACAATCGGGAAAAACGATTACGGAATCGTCAAATTGTCGGTGGAGTTAAATCTTCTGTCGGTTTCATTTTGCTTCGTTTCATTTTCGTTGGTTCCTTTCCCGTAGTATATGCGGAACGGAGTCCACTTCGCTGCTATTCTGTCATTGGACTCGCCCGTCGTTATTGCAGTGGCAGAAAAAAACAAAACAAAATGCTGATGCTGATGAACATTTCTCGGAAGTGATTTTACTCAAGAGATCAAAGTAGTTACCCAGCGTCCAAAATAGTGTCATGCTTGTTTTACTAGTTTTTGTACATCGGAGCATTCAATGCACTTTGGATCCTATTTCGTGGGAAGTACAAAACATTTACGCTTGAACCTTTTATCACTAGCCGACCAATAAGGGGCAGCTTGAATGAATTTTGAAGTACTTTTCATATCCTTTAAACTCGATTGCAGTAAAGACGAAAGTTTACACTGTTTTAAAAGATCGAAATTCTCATTAAATTTGTAAGGGTCTCCTGACCTATTGAAATTCAGATTAAAAGCAAACACCACATTGTCTATGGGCTATTCAAATTCAATTTTAATTTCTATAGAAGAATTAAAGTGTTTATGAGTTAGTTAGAATGCTTTCGGATCCATCCCAACTAATAAATACTGCTGTTAGTCACTCATTCGCCAACGTTAAGCACACATTCTTCAGCTCAAACTCAACACGTTTACGAAACGGATTCAGTTAGACTGCAGATTTCGTAATGACTTCTCTTGCTTTCTCTGTGATTCAGTTCAACTCCTCATACATTTGGACATGAAATTCTAAATTGAGTGTACTTAAATTTAGTGAGTCACGTGAAGTTGTTGAGCCGGATCCAAAAACATTGTAAAATTATTCTATAGCCGAAAATTGATAAACTTTTCGAAATCACTCATAAACTCCAGACAAAGAAAGCTTAAAATAAAACAATATGAATGGAACAGTCAGCATTTTTTAAACATCCCTAATATGTAGTATTTGAGCCTCAAAGGCAAAAATAACGACGTTACAAACATGTGACCGTACGGCGATGAAGCAACTCCAATCTAACAGTAATGTTAGACAAAAATTTCGTTCCTAACACCAGCTGTCAATTCAGCTCAATAAAGATAGCCCGATAGATAACGTCAACACCAAAAGGGGCAACTTCAGAGGAAGTCTGGGAAAAATCGGTCTGTCGCGATAAAAATTTAAGTGGAAATAAAGGCTAAGTTGTTGGTTCGCACCAGTAAGCGTCTCCATTACTCCTTTAGGACGAATTTTGCGCTAGTTAAGACGAAATCTAATAAGTTACACTCAATGAATTCAAAATTCGTAACAGTTACATTAGATAAAAGAATTTTCACAGAAAATAAATCCGTTTCCCGTAATAATGTCAACATTCGAAAAGGGCACAATTATTGCAATCGTCGCATAGATACCATACCGTTTAAAAATCGCAAAAGTCTCATGATACACATAGAAGAAAAAGGTTAAACCGATCGAAATATTGCAAAGGGAAAAATAAATCACAATCAAATGTCTATATTTGATTACTGAAAAATAATATGGATGAGCAGACATCGTTCGACAGATAATGTATAGAAGTTTCCTTATTTCGTTCGACGAGGTTCGCGAACATTTCGTCCCTGATGATTTACTGGAAGCGGCCGGTAATAGCCTCCACGTGTTCCATAAAATCGGCATCATCTTCCCGTACGTGTTGCCAGTGCTTAAGAAATCAATTTTCCGTACTGCTGTTCATCGTTCCTGCTCAACGAGCAACAGTTCACCCGGCCCAGCCAGTCCCCGGGATCCCTCACCCACGCTACACAGTCGATAAAAAGTCCTTCCGTTCCGGTTTTCTGCGAATGGCGCACAATACTCAGACTCACCGCTTCCCATCAACGTTACCGATCAACTCCATTACGCGCGAAACGCGCCTAACGGCCCACGTGAAAGGTAGCACATTCGTGCTGAATGTGTATGGGTGGGGCGTGAAAATCGAGCAAATCTATCATGACGAATCGGATGCATGGCTGGACCACGATAAGCACTCCATCCAACACACTCCCCTCCCTCACCACCTCACGTAGCACCCAACGCGACTTCGTGACGGAAGAAAGCCTACTTCCGTTTTCTCGGAACACTCCCCACCATCCTGCCGTACTGCGCACTCTCCGGAGGCTGCGTGTGACGAATGACTTGGGAAAAGGAAAAAATCATATCATCGTTTCGATAAATCGTCCACCGTCACGTCACCGTCTCCCAGCTAACCGCATACCGTTGGCGCTATCACGCGTACTCCGTTGCTTCTGCCATCATATCTGCGACCATGCGGAGCACGCACTCATTCGTAAGCGGGCAAGGGAGGGTGGCAGGAGGTGGCCTGCGGTGTACGGTTCTTCACGGCTCACGCCTAACCATGACCTAGGCGGGACATGATAGAACCTCTTGGGAGCAACTTGGGTCCGTCTGTTTGCGGTTAGCGCTTACCGCAGGGCGCGATGTTAATGAACTTCAGAAAAGGCACCGTGTTTCGCTCCGTTTCTGCGTGATACTTATTTCTGCCTCCTTATCATGTTCGTCTCGCGTACGCATCTCGCACGAAAGAGAATCCGATCCCGCACCCGCGCAAGGGGGAATTATCAGAGATGTTTGAGGTTTGTGCACCCACGGTATCAAATCCTGCCTGCCCAAAACAATGCCGTCCGTTTCATTGACCTTTCGGCTTCGGGTTTTTGGGGCGGACGTGTTGGCAGAACTATAAAAAGCCCGGCTCCTGCGAGCGGCGACTACATAAAGTGTAACTACTTCCAGTGTGTCGGTTGCTTCCAGGCGTGACTTCCGTGAACTCTGTGTGCTGTGAGAGACAGTGTGCTGTTGTGAAACTCGACGTCCGCCACGATGGTGTTCGACAAGAAGCACTTGCTGCTCCTGCTGGACCGACCCCGCGAGCCCGTGTTCATGGGCAAGGGTCGCGTAGTGTTCGACGTGCCGGATAACTACCTCACCGACCGGTACCGGCCGATCGGCACCGAAATCCAGAACCGCTTCGGCGAGAGCGCCGAGGAGCGGGTGACGGTGCGCAGCATCGCCCTGCCGGATCTCCGCATCCCGATGTCGCTCGGGCGGCAGGAGCAGTTTTCGCTCTTCATTCCTCGGCACCGGAAAATAGCCGCACGGCTGATTGACATCTTCATGGGTAGGTACCGGGAGGGGCTTCCAAAGGCAGGCCCCTCGAACGACATGTCATAAAATATACGACCCTCCCACGGGCCACACCAAACCCCATCCCCCATTTCAACCCGTTTCGGAATCGGAAGCTGAACGCTGCAGCAAATCGGAAAAAGCAATGGACAACAAATTAAGATAAATTGCCTCATAGTATTGCGCTACAAATGGACATCGCTGTCACATGCGGCGCTGTCAAACGTGTCAGAGCGGACGGTAAAATTGCCTTCGCTTGCCATCCCACCCTTGGGGTGGATTTCCTCCACGGTCGATGTTGGCGTCGAGAAGAAAAATGTTGACATTCTCGGCAGGCCCACCTGAACGTTCTTTCGCAGAAAAAAAAACCATTGTTTGAACCGGTTTGGATGCTTCTGCCAGAAGCACAGTGTTCACGCTTTTGCTAACATTCCATCCGCGTCCGGCTGTCTGGCTCAGCAGAAATTTAATATTTCTAGCAACCAGTTTCGGAGGAATTCATTCGCACATAATTCATCAGTTCCGCAGGAAAGTTGGGTTTACGTTTATATTGGCAGCAAAAATGTTTTCAAAAGGTGCGATGTTTTTCGGAGCCAAAAATAAATCACGTCCAATATGGGTAAACATTAAGTCTGCAGCAAAGCCTCGTTTAACACCGCAATGTTTCGGCTGTAGCGCTCCTGTCGATGCCAATGGCGGTTCTAAACAAACTTTAATCATAATTGAAACGAATTCTCGTACGCCTTGCCTATACCCAACGGGGCGAGATTAAAGATATTCGGAATTCTCCGAATTGATTGAATCACTTTTCAATATCATAAAGAAACGATGAAACTTAATGAAAAATAAAAGGTGTTTTGCAAGTAGAAACTCTTCATTCCCTAGAACCTATAATAAATAATTCAAGTATCCCTCAGCTATAATACTCAACTCGAGAAAAATGATTTTCAAGTTGAAAATCGTGTGCCGTACTTGCCAACTTAAGCCCTTTCTGTGTTCGAATAATCTAACTTAGTTTCGCAGAGCAAATACTTTTGCCTCCAGAAATGCTCAAATCCCGCGAAAAATGCTTCGGGGAATATTCTCTAAGCGACTCTAAGCGTTCCAGAAACTACCTCTAGCGCTATGACCAGAAATGCCTGTAATCCGATTTGTATCTTAAGTGTAGTCTGCTGCTGCATACCATTAGCCAATGCATTGGAACTCACGACTCAATTGTTGGTCCTAAAACGTCCTTGCCAAAGGGACTCGCTTTTTTACTAGCGAAATGTGCACCTTACACATTTTAGTTTCCCTCGTGCCTACGTGTTTGTTACGTGACAAAGGGGAAAGAGAGTACACCGGAAATACTTTAAACCCGGCAACGATTCTAGCAATCAACAGTCGTCTGGTAGGACTTGTCGTTGCACTGGAGATGTGCGACATACCGCTACAGTTCTGGACATTCGACACTTGCTTCTGAAACTCGATAAAAATCACGTTTCTTTGCTACGTAACTTCGGTGCCTCACGACGCCCAGGATGCTCCAAAGACGCCCAGGATGGCGTTAACAAATATCAATTCCGATAAATTATGCAGATACCTCGTACTATCGGCAACGGGTGAATCAATTTTCGCTACGTGAGCTTTCCAGACGACTTATTGCACGTTGTGTCGCCGGTCTTGGAACTTCGTTCGGAAAATGCTACTATTGTTCCGAACACCCGCCTACCGTACCGTGTTGATGGCGGTCGACATACTGCTGCCGGTTTGGGAACCGGCGTGGCGATACGGGCAACAGCAGTACGTCTCCTCACCGAACAATTCATTTCCCTCGGTGACACTGTAATGTTTCTCCAGGCGCCGACAAAGTGATAATGTATGCAAACCACGGCAAGTTTGGTGCTGTGTCGGAGCGAATGTCGACTTTCGTTACGGCTCGGAAAAAGCCAGACGGTGGCACGAATCGATTGCAAGTTTCCAGCTGCTTGTCACACTGCCGACAACATGTTGGCGCAAGGTAGACAGGAAAACTCACCCATTACGCACATATTCGGCGTAAAGACACCACAAAGAGCGACAACATTATTCGGAACTAATCAATTGAACCGTCTGAAAGGGTGTTTAATGTAGGACACACATTATGGTATAGGCTTTGCCGGGATAAGCAAATTTCTCCTTCGGTAAGATCAGAACGTTACTATAGTGAAACTGTCAGTAAAATCGGCAGCACACCAACCGTCTCGCATGAGCACGTGCTCATCAAGCCGCCGAAGATGTTGGAACATCAAAGCATAACATTAAACAAGTGGAAAGACACTGTCGTCAACGATGCATCTTCCTACCGAGGGCTGGCAAGATTTTCAAGGCCTACATTGCGGTGCTATAACGGTGTTTGCGTAATCTACGACAACGACGGCGTATCGAATATGCTATGATTGATCAAAGTTGCCGGATGTTGAAAGCTCCTTGGTAAGCAAGGTGAAAAGTGTACTTGTATGGGCTCGATATATTGCCCACCCTTCAACGACACGAGTTGGTGTTTGCTGTTCAGCTTCCAACAACATCCGACTCATCTGAGCCACGTTTTCGTTACATAACCATACCCTACACATGAAAAAAGAACAGAAAAAGAGGTTTATAAACAGGAACAACAAATAACAAAACTCGACTCTAGAGCAAATCTTCTCGGAATTCTTCTAGTACAACAAAATCAAATTAATTCCGAACGTTTATCAAAAGCAAAAGCCACATGATTTGATTGCAACCACACACCGAAAATATTCAAACAAAGTAAATGTTTAAAGCTCCGGCATCATTTTTTGTTGTTCTTTTGTTCATCGTCCAAATATTCTAGGAAACGTTCAGTGAAGCAAGTACACTCTTAAAGACACCGATATTATTAGATTACAAAGATTATTTCTTCAACAATAACGTTTCAATCCAATATCACTGACGGAGCGGCAACAGCCTACCGAAAGGTTGGGCCTTCGGATTCCCCGAAGTAATTTTAATCCTCAAAGCTTCTCTGCCGTACTCCATCATAGCTGGAAAAGTGATTTGTTTCAGGTGCTCGGAAAAAATACAAGTACTATAAAAGGTAACCCGACAGAAAAAACAGACCTCTGCAGAACTCATCGCAAAAATGCTGACTAGAGTTCTCCGCTGCGTGCCCAGCGTGATTTGTTCGTGGAAAAAGAATGGTGCCAAATCAAGACGGACTAACTTTTTCGCATCACTGATTTATTTCGGCGGAACGACGGAGGCGTCGTCAATCGAATTATAGCTTACGCACAGACTCCCACCCCGCAATGACCGTGTCAATTTTTCATTTGTTGACAATTTAATCTTTGCACCTTGGGTAAACTTCTTTGCCATCTCGAAACTAATTTAGTTACATCAAGAAATGTACCTAGCTCAACGGGAAACAATTTCGACGCCGTGCAAAGTAAGCAACAGCAGTGGTATACCTTTCAAAATTAAAAAAAAAATGTACAACGTCTGTCAATATACTTTTTGCTGCGAACAGTAGCGACAAGTGCGTGTTTTAACTTGGGCGACAAGAAAATAATTTTGGAACAGTACACTTTCAGCGAGTATCTCTTAGGCAGTGTTTGTCGTCCTTTTATAAATGGATTAGAACGTTTATGCATTTGTGTTTGCTGTCTGCAAAAGC
The DNA here is from genome assembly GCF_943734705.1 of Anopheles coustani. Taxonomy (NCBI): domain Eukaryota; kingdom Metazoa; phylum Arthropoda; class Insecta; order Diptera; family Culicidae; genus Anopheles; species Anopheles coustani. Next base: position 11,981,464 of record NC_071288.1, read on the forward strand.
TTTTTAACTCGGGAAAGTAGAATGCTTTATCCAATTCCCTTTCATACACAGGGAAAGCTTACACACAAAGTATCCAATTGTTTGGGGAAAAACATAAAATTTGCTTTATCAAACAATTTTCTTGAATAAAATCTTTGTATAAAATCTAAGTTGTCTCAAGAGGGTGTTGCAAAGGAGAAAGGCCATACCAGTTTATCAGGTTTTGAACTCACAACGAAAACACCGCTGAAGGACAATGACTCTACTATCGGAACTCTCTCAAACCTTCTCCTTAATTCTCACTGGCATTCAATATAAAATGTTTCACCAGACGACTTTCTGTTGTGAATTTTGTTTGCTTTGCTTTGCATAAATTTAAACCATATTCTTTAACTCCCAATGGAGCACTTCGAATGTCTCACGCGTTGGTTTAGTTCTATGAAAGGTTATATGTTCTCCTAAAAAGAAATGCTATAGGAACACAGAAAAGCACCAATCTTGTAGAACAGACAGTGCTGTCATCATCCATGTATCTCGCAAGAAACTTGATTTTATTCATGTTTCCCAAGAGTCTAAGACATTGCTTGAGTGTAAGACATCGCCTTGGAGTTAGAAGGCAAAAGCAAATGCAAAGTATTTGAATGAGTGGTTTTGCATGGCAAGGCAGCGTCTTGAGAAAACAACATCCTCGCGAGTTCATCCATGGCTGCTTCAACATTCCAGTACACTTGTTTTCGTGCTCCCGCAGGAATGCGCAATGTCGAGGACTTGCAGAGCTGTGCCGTGTTTGCACGCGACCGCATCAATCCGTACCTCTTCAACTACGCCCTCTCGGTGGCGCTGTTGCACCGGAAGGACACGCACGACCTGGACCTGCCGACCATCATCGAGGTCTTCCCGGACAAGTACGTCGACTCGAAGGTGTTCTCGCAGATACGCGAGGAGGCGACGGTGGTGCCCGAGGACATGCGTATGCCGATCGTCATCCCGAAGGACTACACCGCCTCCGACCTGGACGAGGAGCACCGGCTGTGGTACTTCCGGGAGGACATCGGCGTCAACCTGCACCACTGGCACTGGCATCTGGTCTACCCGTTCGACGCGTCCAACCGCGCCATCGTGGACAAGGACCGGCGGGGTGAGCTGTTCTACTACATGCACCAGCAGCTGGTGGCGCGCTACAACTTCGAGCGCTTCAGCAACCGACTGCAGCGCGTCAAGCGGCTGAACAACCTGCGCGAGCCCATCGGCGAGGGGTACTTCCCGAAGCTGGACTCGCTCGTCGCTAGCCGCGCCTGGCCGGGCCGGGTCGACACGGCTGTGCTGAAGGACCTGAACCGCGAGGCGGACCAGATCAAGCAGGACGTGGCCGACCTGGAGCGCTGGATCGACCGCATCTACGAGGCGATTCATCAGGGATTCGTCGTGGACGTAAGTACTACACACATTCGGGGATTTTGGGAACTTGATTTGGAGTTGATAGCTTGAGCTAATTGCAAACTATGACCTTTCACTTCCATACAAACCATTTCTTGTCATGGATTCTCTGATAAAATTTGCCAGAGTTTCTAGAAACTGTAAAACTCTCGTGTGTGGTTTTGAGTTAAGTATTGTATGCTCCTAATGCATCCGATATGCAGTACTTAATCCAGAATACAATCGATGCAAAAGAAGAAGTTAGTTTTCCACTTTGTGTGATGAAGACTGCTGAGAAACGACCGCTGAATGTCGACCTGCTACAAGAACCTCAGTGTCTATAACTGTGTCCTCTTCGGCGCTTTTCCCCGACTAGGAATCCGGCAACCGCATCCCGCTCGACGAGGAGAAGGGCATCGACCACCTCGGCAACATCATCGAGTCGTCCATCCTGTCGCCGAACCGGCAGCTGTACGGTGACATGCACAACATGGGCCACGTCTTTATCTCGTACGCGCACGACCCGGACCACCGTCACCTGGAGTCGTTCGGCGTCATGGGCGACGTCGCGACGGCCATGCGTGACCCGGTGTTCTACCGCTGGCACTCGTACATCGACGACATCTTCCAGGAGCACAAGAACAAGCTGACGCCGTACTCGCGCGGTCAGCTCACCTTCGACGGCATTTCCATCACCGGCATCACGGTGCAGCCGGAGGACGGCCCGGTCAACACGTTCCAGACGTTCTGGCAGCAGTCGGACGTGGACCTGTCGCGCGGCATGGACTTTGTACCCCGGGGCAATGTGTTTGCGAGGTAAGTTTGATGACGCTTCGCTCTTTCCGCTGCTTGACGACCCTGTTTCAGTGTTAGTCGGGTCAGTTTAGGCGAGTGGGGAAACTTATTTCCTCTGTGGAATTTTACCTGTTCATGAAACCGTTTGTTTTGCTTCGAATAGTTGGATAGCATTAATATTCAGAAAACACATTTTAAAACTATCCACAGTCCGCGTTCCTTCCCGCTAGGAAAGTCGGCTTTCAATCGTCCTGCTTGCATCAATAGTTCGCAAAACAGTTGCTGGCAATACAACTCTGCTAAAAAACATCCGCAACAACATTCCGTCCATCCGGAACAATACAATGAAACATGGAAAACAGGACACGTAATAATTTTCAGTGAAACAATATTCTCTGTAATCTGTCCACTGACACAACTCGACCTTTTTCTCCGTCGTCATTTTCAGTTTAGCTTCATTTGCCCATCTTGATCGGCTTGATTTGCAGCGATACCACTTTTTGTCTGTTTGCTGACATGTCCGATGTTCATGCCCGGTACGGTATGCGCTTGTTTGATTGCATTTTAATTGCATTTATACGTCATCGTTTTTCCCCGGGGGCCACCGAATCCGTCCCGGGGCATGGGATTCATGGGCAGGAAAGGAAGGGAAATTATGTGCGAATAGTTAAAACAACACTTTGTTGAGCATGTTCCACACATTTGCCTCCGAAACCTTCGAGCACGTTCCGCTTGCCGAACTGTTGCGCAGTTGATTTTTTTAATGTTTTGAGTAAACCGTTTATTTACACATGATCATGGAAGCGTGTACTGCGACAGTGTGTACCTATCAAAGTATTGACCCGGAGACCGGAAGCGGACGAGGTATGTTTGTGATAACTCGGTGCCTCGTGTTTTTTTTTAGAGTAATATTAACGATATAAAAAGCAATTTGTTCCACTCCCGTTCGCTCCTTCCAGCGATAATTTGCCACTCGTTACACAAACAAACATGGAAGTACGTAAAAGTGTCGTTTGTGGCGGTTGTCCAATAATCCGCGTCAAGGTCTACTCCAGCCTAACCGTGGTTAATATATTCACAATCAATCAACCAATCAATCAACCAATCACCAGAGAGAGGGGCAGAGAACGAACACGAAAACCTCCGTCAAAAATCAAACCAAACACATCTAACGTGTTTACTCTCTTTAAATATAGAATAAGTTATGTAAATGTAGGCAAATTCATACATAATATATTTGAACCGAAGGGCATTGTGACAAGAAAAAAGTAAAGCGAACAGATCAACATGCCGTTTCACTGGCATGTGCTAGATCTACAATGTTGTGGTTGTGGATAAATATCAATTAAGGTTATTACGCGAAAACAAATGCATAACCTTTGTAGCTTGTGGTTTTTAGACCATCACTTATTATGAAATGATTGTGTCTAAAATAGGCACTCTTTCATATTGGGAAAAGTGGTATAAAAACATTAAAATACTCTCTTTTGTACATTGAACGCGTCATTAATCAAACGTATCAAATATTCAATTTTCGTGGTACACCACAACAGAACGAAACGCATGATAGATTCAGTAATTAGTAATTTCATGAGTAGTTAAAGAAATCAAACGATACCCTGCGGCCACCTCATTAAAGCACAGAGTGCACTCATGTAGCAATAATACACCCTTAGTAATAGGATGCAGCCATAATGCATAACACACCGCGTAGATAACTCGTCATTCAGCAGGCAAGTTACCACGTTCCGTGCATTAAAGACGAAGTTTGACCCTTCACGAGCTTCGTACGTATTCTTCGTATTCCTACAATAGGATCCATTCTCGTTACATAAACGACAGCAGAAACATATCCCGTGCTGGGAACGAGACCGGAAACTACTCAACTGAATCACATTCCATCGCATAATGGGCAGCCACATGTTCGATGGAGCAGTGTGTGTGTGTGTGTTTCTTTTTACACTGCAAACAATGCGATCGTTCGCATAGAATCACTAGACGAGCTGAAGTTCCGGCCAAAGTTTTCTCTCTTACGGTTCTTCCTCACCATCCGGTTTCTTTTGCCGAAAGGGATGGAAATTGAGTCGGTAAAGTAATTTGCCCCGAAACGCAACGAAACGCCATTCAGAACGGTAAAGTTTTTCGTTTTAATTACTGCCACTAAAAACCGAAAAAAACGTACACCCCACACATACAAACTCGCATGAGGAAAACGGCCCCACGGGAAAACCCTCGAGGCCAGAAATGGCGCACCATAAACATGGCTCTTTGTGTGTAATTGTTCACTGCTCGGTTTGGAACACTTCCGGTATGCGCAGCTTTAATGGCAAATAGTTCATCAACTATCTATTTTTCATGTTCACTATTATGCCATAATTTTACGAAGCACAGGGCTAGAAATGTTTATAGTAGCGAAGAGACGTGGGTGTTAGCTTGAAGGGAACTTTCTTTGTAATAAATGCTCGTGCTTTCATAACGTATACACTTATCTGCAAGCTCGAAGCATTTTTTTAGTTGATCGAATGTTTGGCATCGACCCACACACAGTCGGGGTTTGCCATCCATGCTGTTGAAACTTTTTTACGAGACGCAAAATAGAATAGAAGAAAAATGCTCCAAACAATAGGTACCGTTAATAAAATCCCTCCTCACAGATTTTTTTTTTTTACTTTTGAGGAATGGGCATACTTAGTCCGCGTAACGTTGCCCTTCAAGACAACTTTCCCGCCAAGTGGCTCTTCAAGGGCCCACATGTTGGCAGCATAATTGGTTTCGCCATTATTCGCTGCGAAGAAGAATGACTAATGGTGGTATTTTATTTTGCCCCCCACCTCCCTTTTTGATGATGTATGTTTTCCCACACCTACACAGATTCACCCACCTGCAGCACTCTCCGTTCGTGTACACCATCATGATCGAGAACGACTCGGACGCGCAGCGGATGGCGTTCGTTCGCATTTTCCTCGCGCCGAAGAACGACGAACGCGGCACGCCGATGGTTTTCCGCGACCAGCGCCTGTTCATGGTCGAGCTGGACAAGTTCCTCGTCGCACGTGAGTTCTCCCTTCGCGCACATTTGTGCCGATTGTGTCGTTTTAAATATCCCCCCTCATCTACCGGGTTTCATCTTCTGACAGTTCGTCCTGGCGCGAACCGTATTCGGCGGCGCTCGAAGGAATCCACCGTCACCATCCCGTTCGAGCGCACGTTCCGCAACCTGGACCAAAACCGGCCGGCCCAGGATACGCCGCAGGAGGCCGAGTTCAACTTCTGCGGCTGCGGCTGGCCGGCGCACATGCTCGTGCCGAAGGGGCTGCCCGAGGGCCTGCCGGCGGACCTGTTCATCATGGTGTCCAACTACGAGGAGGACCGCGTCGTGCAGGACCTGGTCGGCACGTGCAACGATGCCGCCTCGTACTGCGGCGTCCGCGATCGGCTCTACCCGGACCGGAAGGCGATGGGCTACCCGTTCGACCGGGCCGCCCGCAGCGGCGTGGACCGGCTGGCCAACTTCCTGACGCCCAACATGGCCGTGCAGTCGATCATGGTCGTGCACAACGACCGAACGGTCAACCGGACCGGGTAGGGAGACTCGCCCCGCAATGTACTAGCGCACAATATTTTCTTTTCTCTGCATCTACAAATGAATTGTGAAAAATAAATCACTCTTTACACGTACTGTTTCATTTCGGTTCTATATTTTACAATCAAATCTCATGAATACCACCCATTTCAACCAAAGTACTGTTTGCCCTAGCTTCAAGTGGGTTTGCGAAATGGATTCCTTGATTGAATGCAATCGATGAACCCTTTGGAAAGTTCATAAACCAAAATGGCATAAACCGCTCCTTTTTTGGCGAACAGTAAAAAGTTACTCGTGCTCCGCAAGAGCACAGCATCCGAATGCAATGGCAACGAGTTACACGAGCCACGTTACAGAAACACATTTCGATTTGCTTGTTTTTCCCCATTTCGCCGTGCTCTTATCAACCTCGCGGCGGCATGGCTTCGGACGCTTCGGGGGATTTGATTTCTGTAAGTAAAACACCATCAATATTCATAACATTATCGAACCGTCGATCTCTTCGCCGCTCGTCAAACGGGCTGAAGATAATGCAGCATGTCTATCGGACGCTTCAGCAGCGCTTTTTTCGATTGCTCCTCGGGAAATGTGTTTGCGTCAAACTTAGCGATCGGAAAAACTTCGCCACCGAAAAACAAAAACCGAAGTGGAGAGGATAAAAATTGGATAAAGCCAACTCGGAGATGCCTGTCGCTCACCGAAACGGCCACCGATTTCTCGACGATCCCGGGCGGGGAGAAAATAAATAAAAGTGCCAATGGTGACATGAAAGTGCCCACCCGCCCAACGTTTGGGTGAGAGTGATAGCAGTACGTATACATTTCACCCACGGTATGGGTGACGCTAACTTGAAACTCGTTTACTTCGGCGATCAAATCACATTTCACATTCGATCCGGCGCCGGTGCTGGGATGATTCCAACTTTTCCCAGCCAGTCCGAGGGCGGAACAGTTTTCAATTTAATTTCGTACGTACACAAACAGCGGGTGGAAACTTTAACGTCCACAGTACACCAATGCGGGCGGAGAACTATGGCCTACGGGGGCTAACATCAGTTACAACAGCAAGGACCGGAAGAAAATGAACCTGCATGACTCGGCTTTGGTGCAATGTGCAAACAGTATCATGATCAACGCTATAGTTACGAACTCAAAAGAAAAAGTATTCCTTCGTAGTTGCTTTTTAATCCATGTACTAAGCGAACAGGAAGGCTTTGGGTAACTTATCGCATCTTTAATAAACCGCCGTGACGCAGATAACTCCTACCATACCTAAACTGGTTATGAAGGGAAACGAACTCCGGCTTGAAAATCTCTCTTTATCACACAGCAAGTACTTACCGATCGAACGATATGGCGACGAGCGTGAACACGGACGAGGCGACCGACATGTTCGCCATGAAGTTGTTTATCGTGCAGTACACCGAACCGAACGGCCAGTCCGAGTTGAGCATGAAGATGAAGTTAAACGAGCAGTTCAGCGACGACATCAGCAGATCGGCCACGCTCAGGTTCAGCAGGAAGTAGTTCGTCACGGTTCGCATTCGCCGGTGGGCTGTAAGAAAGCGATTGGGAGCTATGATGCAAAACAGTGGCTTCAGAGGGACACGACAACGATAAATGTCTGTTAAAACTAAATAAGAAAGTGACAGGAACAAGTTACTCCCGAAATTTGTTGAAGATAAACGAAACTGTACCAAAAACTAGAAAACTTTTTTTTCGTTGAGGAAAAACGAAACTATACCAGTAGCAATGTGAAGTTGAGAAGGACATGTCCCAACGGTACGCGTAGAAACGGATGTCCTCTAAAACAAAATATATAAAATAACCCTTGGCCCTTAAATACAAATATCAAACAGTTTTTCAAGACCATAATCGAACAAAAAAAAAGAAACTGAAAAACAGAAACGTTTCGTTTCCAGCACCGGCGTTTTGCTTTTAACGGAATTATTTTAGATCTGGTGATGTTTTCAGGCAAAACTGGAACACATGCACTTCAATATTAAACTGCAGCGGTGGAGGCTTGTTTGTTCGTGGAAAAATCCAACCAGTATATGGTGCCGTATGCATTTTGTGAAAGCAAACATGTGCCGCATAGTCGGGTCAAAAAAGAAAAACGAGGAATTTTAGGCAGAAATGCGTCTGACCATCAGTTATGATGAGTGCAATATATTCACCATCATCGCACCGTACGCCTTCGTTGAACTTTTGTCCAGCAGCAGCAGCAGCAGCTTTTGTGCACCGTTTATTCAACGGTAAAAGGTAGCAGAAAATCCTCGCTTTTGTTTTACATTTATTTCCGGGAAATATGCTTACCAAGGATGTCGAGCACAACATAGTTGCCCTTGCGCGTTTTGCATCCTGCGGTGCGATGCGTAGAACGTGCTACCTCGGGGTGCCAATAAATTAAATAAACCACGCAGCGAACCAACGCCAACACAACTCTGCTGGTTCTTTGATCTGTGATCTCTTGTACAGATTCATTTTTTGGTTTCCGCTTCTCGTCATATGGTCAGCGCTCACGTTTGCTGGTGTTATGTTAGCCTTATTTTATGATGGCCACACGGATGAGAGGGTTTTATGGGGCTACAATGCTGGCGAACGGATAGCGGGAGCTATTAACGAAGCACAATACAAACTTCAGCGAATGAGGTAGAGAAGACGAACTGTCTCGACGGATGATATTGTTTGATTGCGTAGTCAGTAAGCTACATCAAAGCTAAACCCTATCTACAATCACTGCGATTCAGGTTTGACCTTGTAGTTCCATGGAAATTCGAAGGAATGCGAATGTGCAGAATAAATATTTGTTGCTTTCTGCATTCTAACATTCCAGCGATGAAAAACATTTGAATAAGAATTTTTTGCTACTATCTACTCGTATAGTTTAAAGTTTATAAAATTAAAATTAAATTTGGACACAATAAAAAGCCATTTGGAATGACCTACCGAAGGTCGCCTGATCCGTTATCTGTAAACGGCATCAACGTCTGCCTTTGGCATTTGACTTGTTTTTTTTTATGACTACCAACATTCACCATGCGGAGCGAAAACTCTTCCTTAACGAACCGAAAATTCCACAACTTCCTGGCGCACCTTCCTGGCTCGGAACAGGTCGGACAAAATGGCGAAGCTTCGTTAGACGCTATCTATCGTCAATCAAAATTTGACACGAGTTTATCATACTTTTGGCGTGGCTTTCTTTTCTTTATACGCTTGCAACCTCCAACTGTCAGACAGGTGGAATGATTGCTTCAGCACAGGCGGCAAATAATGGAAAGCAGTGGTTTGAAAACTGATTGAATTTGTAGGAAAATTGATTGAGTTTGGAAAGATAGGCAGCACGGCTGGATGATAGATCATGCTTAACGTTATGCTGTTGTACAGGGGGGAGTGAGATGCGGCTGCAATAAATAATCTTTTCTCAATCTTGTTATACTTTACATGATTCTAAACATTTCCTATCAATGTATATAAACAGTTCAATTCACTGATTTCCGCGGACATAAACCCCTCTCAAACGGGTTTGTTTTGCGAAGGTTATTTACCTTTGTTTTCGTTATTTACTTTTTTTCTGAATACCGTTGCGCGTTAAGCGACTAATTAAGAAAGTCATCACCTTCCAAAAATCCTCCTTACGAAAACAAGGGGCCCGAAGTATGCCTCCGGACAATTAAGATTGATGGTTTCGTTATCCTTCGTCAACTTTGCGCCCCGTGAGCATGCGATACGATGCGCCTTATTTCCTCGCGCTGCCAGTGTGTTGATTACAATAATCCAATTTAATACTCCTGCCAGCGCCAGAAAAAACGAAGCTTACAATCAACCAAAATGGTGTAAGAGGCCCTTTTTGTCGGAGGAAAATTAAGATGCAAATCATCACCCTACTAATCGATTGACAGCTTAAATTAATAGTAGAATGTAAAATAGGTTCCTTAAAGGTGTTTCTTATTCAACTTGCGCAAGCTAATATTTAAGAATTTGGTTACCCTACAGTTATTGAATTCAGCTAGAAAGTATTTACAGTAGTTTAATCTTTCTATACAAAAGCATTCTTTCATCAGTTGATCTATGGAATATTTTGTTGTATATCTCCCATGTCCCGTATCGTTTAACGATAGAATAATTTTCAAAGAAAATTTCTATTCTAAAAGTTTCCCTCTACTCGTGAAGTAAAACGGCGATAGCAACTTCAAAGAGGTAGTTTTTCAACCTATCTATCCTTAAGCTAGCTACCCTCGGACGGATCATCTTTGGACTAAATTATATTTGTTTTATCAGGAGACATCCACACAAACGTCCCCATATTTTCTTACCTGTCCCTGACAGGGTTGACCCTTAAGTTCGTCTTGGCGAGCGCTTTGAAACGATGCTACTATACGCTACTAGATTATAGACTGTCCGTAATTTCGACCGAACCGATAGCAAGGCTTGCTTTCAGTAAACTTTTGCCATCCCAATATCCCTGACCGGAAGCTCACCCGGGAAGGGTGGACCGAATCATTGATGTTGAAGGAGTTGGTCCGCAACCCAAGTCAATTATGTGTGAAATGGAAATTGTTTCAATTTTCCAACATTTTCCTTCATGAACCTTTATTAGGGATGAGCAGATGAGGTTTTTTTATATCTATGTAAAACGGTGATCAGGACATTGTTTTTTTTATCGTACTTTCAACATAAAAATATCCCTAAAACCTAACGTAACAAACTGCAAAAGGAAATGTAACAGAACGTTCCACATGGGAACGTGGTTGTCTTTAAATCCAACAAAATGGCAAACTCCGAATGCATCATTAGCATGCATGAGTGTCGAATAAATTTCACCAGCAATTGGAGAAATTTGGTAGTGCTGATGCCGGCACAGTGTAAACCGAAACCACATTTCACGCAACTTGATAAATCGCTTTGCTCCAGCGCCTATCGCGATCGCTTTTCCTCCCTTTTCCCAAAGGAGCAAGGGCTCGTTACGTAAAACCACATTACCGCAGCATAGGAACACACGCACCGTTCGACCCACTTCCGATTGTCACCCGATAGAGACATTAACTATGCATTTGCACGGTCAGCGAGTAATTATGTATCGATTATATTCAATTTGACCCATTATCTCCGATCTGCAGTTGACATTCGGCCGCCAAACCCAATTAAACGGAGCGCAACCTATGTGGAACAGATGGGTGGGTGAGAAGGAGGGAGGGAAGGAAGGGGGGCGCTAACAACGACCGCGACAGAGCGAGCACTTCGAAGCATTCGATTCGCTTCAGTTGCGTTAAATAATGGTTTATCTCTTTTATCGTGAGGCGCAAGGCCGGCAAAAAGGGATAATGTCACGGGCTAGTTAGGTATCTAAAAAAATAATAGATTGGCCGGGAAACTAACGAATAAAAAGTATATAACTTATGTTTGGAAGAGCCCAATCTTCAAATAATAGTTTTTCAGGCCTAGAAGCAATGAGGTAAAGTAACAAAATAAAACTAGGTTTCATCGGCGATAAGAGAAAAACTCCCCAAGATAATTAACCCAAAATGTAATGTAAATTAAACATGCCTCCCTATACGCTACATGTATTGAAGCGTGTTTTTTATAAGTCGTTGCCGTATACCTTCAAAACCAAGATCCAATCAATCAAGCAATAGCAACATCCATGATTGTTGCTATGTCACGATTCCCCGAAAATATGTTTCACCAGACCATTTAGTTGTTTTTAGTTGAGTAGATGGTTTCGATCGGCGATTCTGTATAGCAATGCTTTGCTATGTTTTTTGGTCTATTTGGTCAGTTAAACCGGCCTTTTGTCGCAAAGAACGGAATGATAAAAGCATTTTTCCTTCTCCCTGTCGCTTCGGCATCTGTTACACATTGCACACTACAGCACAGTCCGTGGCCGGAACAAGGCTTCCACATAATGTTTTAACCTTTCGCAGTGAGAAACAAAATATTAAATTAGCTATGGTACAGCGGACACAAAGTGTCGCACCACATCACTTATATTCACTCCACGATTAAGCGAAAGAATCGTGTTAAAAGCTGTTTTGATAACGCTGTTAAACTTGTTGAACTCAATAGAAATCCTATTTTAGATTATGCTTCTTAAAGAGAGCACTAGCGTTCCTCATTTTTTCATGAAGAATTGTTGAAATTAGTCATTTGTTTTATAAAATCTAAAACTGCTTCCATACGTGCTGTTCAAGCAGAGTGTTAATGGAAGTCATTATCAACCACTCTATTACATTGCAAATTTCATCCTAACAAGGAACTGATTCCTCCAAAGTATCCCATTTGGAGGGTTCCTTAAAAAATGGAGCCCTAATCTAAACCTATTAAACACGAAACATATAACATTGCAGCAGAGATTTGCGCACAGCGCCGGCATGGAACAGTTTGCGGTCCCACTGGAAAATATTACCCGCAGCAGGGCCAGCCTCCAGTTGATTAGATTGATGCCGTCTAATTACTTGTCCATCCAAACGCGACAGACGCAATTAATACTCCCGATAAGACGCCACGCGGACATCCACGACGAAATCCACTTACCGAGCACGATCCACAGGACGATACAGTTGCCGGTGATGGCCACCAGCAGCATCGCGCCAAACACCACGCCCCAGGCGGTCTTCAGCTGCCAGGGCAGCTCGTACGGGCTTTTGGTGGTCGGGAACAGACACTCCGTGATGAACTCCCTGCGAACGAACGAGAAGGAGAAAGCGTATTGAGCAAGGCGAATTCTTACTTCCACCGCCCAGAACGCCTTGGTGTGGGTGTGTTGTGGGCGTGCGATTTTGGAAGAACAAATTTCGGATAAAATTCGACCAGCACCGGCGAGCCTGCGGGGAAATTAATCATCACTTTGCACCATCCGGGAGACAGGTTTGTCGTCGGCGTTTGAGCGTCGACGGCCTTGAATGCAGCGCAAGGACGCTACAATGGTTCGGAATGGCGATGTTGTGGCAGGCCGCAATCACTCCGATTACATCCCAAAGACTTTGGTGAACAGGCGCGATTCGTTTTACGATTTGTCTTGCTCAGCCGAGACACGTGACACGTTGGCGGTTCCGCAAAGCGAATGGGGACGGTTCCCAAAGACCGAAAAGCTGGGCTGAAATTCGACATCAACACGAAGTACGCTATGTTTGCCGTGTTCAGGCCCGGGAGCTCTGGAGCAACCCATGTGCAACCACGTCCGAGCCCGATGACGCAGCACAATTAATTTCCGTTCAGGGCGGCTTTGCGTGCCTTAAGTTATACACGGCCGATAGGTACGCGAACCGATCGATAGTATTAATAAAATCAACCAAACACAATCCAAGGATAGCGATACGCACGGAACCGTCGGTAAAGCTGGGATTTTCTTCGCTCGCAACTCACCTCTGAGTACGCGTTTTTGAGGAGATTTTGTTTGCCTCAAACTTTTCAAAATAGGCTCTTTGCAGGGGCTTAGGACGTCCTAAGGTGAAATCTATTTTCTCAATTATGCTCGTAAGCACAGCACGTGTTGTGATGCAATGGAAGGAGAAAAAGGCACCTGCCTACCTTTACGCAAGACGATAAGGTACGAAATTTGATACATTTGCTTTTAGACTGCTGGTTTCAGTGTCGATAACTGGAAGATTTAAATCAAGGAGAGAATTGAAGCAAAAGAAAAATCACTTAAAATGATTTCAGCGAAAGCAAGCACGATGGATGATTTTATTCAAATTAAATAGAAGGACTGTAGTGACGGCGGTAATTGAAAAATATCAACAGTGACATTTGAATTAATTGTGTGTGAAGCGATGAGAAGTATCAAAATCTATTAAAAATCAATCAAGAAATTGCAAACAACAGAATGTATCACCAGTGGTGGATTTAACGGTGAGCGGACTGAGCGGCCGCGGGGGCCCCGTGCTCGCAACAACCACGTTCGTAAAATTTATACTTTAACAAATTTTATATTGAGTTAATCGATTTTCTTTAATGACCGACAAGTAATAAATTGTAACCGGTCAGGAATGGATAAGTTTACCGCATCCTACAAAAATTAGTGCAAAGAACTATAACGAAATAATGAAAGGAAGGTTTGGTTAATAATTCGAGTTGAAGAGCAACAAAAAAAAATGTTTTAAAGTTTGTTAATTGGAAACAAACATATATTTGCAAGATTGTAAAACAACAAGATTTTCAAATATATCAAGGATAGAATTAAAATAATGCGTTGAAAAACTTAAACAGTTTCAATGCAAGCAATGAGTTTTTGACATATCCTGTTAGATGTTGCCATACATTTGAAAAAGCTGCATACCATTTTTTAAAGTAGGCATTACTTCCAAATATAGGGAAGGTTATACACAAACGAAGCCCTACACACAACAGAATGCTTTTATATTATTTCAATGTCAGTTATCAGGCCATTCCCGATACATTAGTTTGCAATCCTATTGGAAAACCAAATTCGATACGGTATTCCTCCGTTTTCCTCTGCATTGGAAGCGGTAAGTTATTCAATAAATTTGGATGCGAAGGAAAATATCAATAATCGTTAAAGAATTTTTCCCCGAATCACCCGCTCACGGGCTGTGTGTGTGTGGTGTGGGAAAGGTAGGGTTCAATTGAATTACATTCACATCCACGCAGCTCATCGATCGCCTACATTCTGGCCTGAGTCGAAACCGTAAGCATTTTTTTTTTTTTCAATATGTCAGACTCTTTTTTCTGTTCTTTGAAACGAATGTTAATCGAAATAATACCGCAAAATTCCAGCTAGGAAATATGCTATCGAGAAAAAGTGATTGTTAGAAGCAAATAGAAGCCTTTAAAACTCGTTGGCTGCATGAAACCGAAGAGCGTAGTTAGATGATGTTTCAGGACAAAAAACAAACGAACTAAACAGCGTTGTGACGTTTCGATACATTTTGAATGTTAACGACAGGATGAGTACATTTGGAGACTCCATGCGCTCTCTATAGACAAAGTTCGGTACACCGCAAACATCCCACGGGGGTAGCTTTCTTGTCGGTAAATTTACATATGTCAGGGTTTTCAACGAACCCCTCGGTGAGGATGGTTTGGTACGCAGCGGAACGCACCACTTGTTACAATTAGTCAGCGAAGGCTCCGGTCGCTCAACAGAGCTGATCTGCATAATGCATGCTCTTCGGCATGACTTTTCCTGAACGCCACAACGGTCGAACCATCCATTTGCCTCCTGGGAGCACGTGTTTACTGCACTAACTCGACCAACGGTCCCGGCGTTTACCATTCCCGGACGAGCAGCCAACACAATCGTTTCTCCTGTATCGATCGACCGGAACGGTAAGCGATGGAGGCGCCCGGTAGAAACTGTCAAACGATCGAACCTTGAGTGTTCCATTCGAGCATGGGTCGAACGTTAAACATACGCTGAACCATGGCCACTTACTTTGTTTGTTTTACACAATGGCCGTCCGTTGGCCGATACGAGGCGCTACAATTGTCTTCACCCAGTTGTTGGACTTACTTTTGCACACGGATACTCCATTTTCAACAGGCTGGTGCATTCAACCCACTCTGTGGGACGAAGGTGACCGCTCAGGTGCACCAAAGTCAACGTAACGAACCGTTAATCCTTTGAACTGCCCGCCGTTTGTAGTTTCGAAGCTGTTTCCGAAGCGATACATTTTATGTGTGTGTGTGTATATGTTCATTAAGTCGGCTGAAGTTTCGAACGCAACGACTTGGAATCAAAGACTCTCGACAAATAGGCGAAACATAGAAACGTTTTCACGCTTTTGCACTTAACAAATTGAGCGGTTGTGGGAAAATGAGCACAGCAATTGACACAAAGCAGGAGCCTTTTCAAATGCGTTCGCCTCTCGGGTGGAATGTTTCTTCAAACAACTCAGCAAGCTGTAGTCAGCGTCGATTTGCAGCCCTCGGGTCGGAGTTTATGGAAAGGACAAAACATGTTTCTTATGTCGACTACACCGAAAACCGCTCCACCGTTTCGGCGCAACACACGATTCGCACGTTCCAGCTCAACCGGAAAACAATAACAGCTAATACGGCGAACGTGGGACAAGAAACCGTCTCGACAGCCGTTCCGCGCCCCCGTAACATGCCGAACTTCGAAGCATGCGGTCCAAACTTGACGAAACAGTCGCCAAACCCAAATTGCCCTCACGCAGGGACATGACAGTTGGTTTCGTCGTTTCTCACTGCCTCTGTATACATAATTGATCACTGCCTACTTGTTTGCTTTCATTTTGCCGACCGCATTCCGGTGAGTGTTTTTTCGCCCGAAACACATTTCTTGCCCAAGAACGCGTGAACCGTAACTTGGCGGAAGAAAAGAAAATCGTTTCAGTCAACGCTACCTGAACCGGCAGCGAACAGATTCGATAGCATTGCGAGCAGACGATGTCCAAAAAAGCGATCGAACGGAAAGCCCTACGCCGGGGAAACGAGAAATAACTTGTCACCCTGGGGTCCTTTTTGCCCTTGGTTCATTGTAAAAACGTGAGCGGACTCTTTTATGTTGTGCGATTGGAACGTGAGCAAACTGTGCGGAATGGATCCCCATCGTCGCCATAACTCACGCAACCAGCTTTTTGGACCGGTGCTTAATTGAGAAAACTACCGCCGAACGTGTTTACGGCGGAGAAATATGGATAGAAATATTAATCACGACATAAATAGCGTTAGCACCGGCACAAAAGGAATGCTGCAGTGGCGATTTTCAGATGGAACAGAAACGCGTGCTTGCTTTTGCTTTATTTGTACACTTAATTTAATAACTTAAAGACGATCGTGGAAGAACAAGTTGAACGACTTCACCCATTAAAAGATACGCCAATAACATTTGTTCCTTACGCTGTGTGAAAAGCAAAAGAACAGTTTTTTCTTTTCAAGCAACTGTTGAAGAATTGCCATAAATACGAATGGTACTTCAGGAAAACATGACGTTACATGTTGTAAAATAAAGATCGAGTGTTAGAAAACACGTCCCGACGAAGGGATATTCTAAATTCTGATTTGCTGATATAATGGTGGCGACTAAAGCGTGAACTAAAGGCTGTTGATTAATATCGAATTTTGTGGGCGCGAGCAATTACTGAACTCGTGCGACGACGAAGTACGGAATGCTGATGAGCTCGACTCGATGCGGCCTTTTCGAGGGCGGAGTTGATGTTTGTTTGGCATGAAAGTGTCCTGCAAGCGTTCCGTTGCTGCCACCGGGCGCTTATGGAAGTAACATTAGACAAACATTGCGCCGAGGGTGGATTCCGGACGAGTAAACAATTTAGCATAATTTCAACCGTTGTTCGGTAAATTTGCAATAAATTATTCAGCGTCAATATCCACACCCCCGCTCCCGCCACACGCTCGATCGTGGTCAGGCCGGGTGACCACCGGTTCCGCTTTTTTCCCACACCCCGCGACCCCGGTTGACATACCTGAGCGTCAGCAGATCGCCCGACTTCGGCACGTAGCCACGACTTTTGGTAATCATCTCGCCCAGCACGTCGAGGATTTCCGTTCGATTCAGCTCGCTGATCACGGTCGTATTGTAGTCCGTTGACCAGGGAAACCGCTGAATGGTCGCCTGGGTGCAATTTATCAGCAGCTCCATCTCGACGGACTCACTCATGTTGATGGCGTTGTGCTTGCTGTCGGTCGGACTTGCTCCCGAAGCGCTACCCGAGCGCACTCACGCTGCAAAACTTCCGGAACACACAAGGGGACACTCCCTCTCACACAAACACACACACACACACACCAACAAACAAACCTTAGCACACGGGCCGTGGCAGGGACCGGACCGACACCAAGCTTTTCCGAAGCATGTGTTCAGCGGCACAGGTTGACCGCTCCGGGGGACAAATCACATCACCGGAACGTTGTTTTCCACCAGCTTTTACTCCACTTTAGGCGAAGAGAAAAGATACACCACGTACCGATTTTACGGCGAGGTTCAAACCGCACCCGTTTGGCATTGCACGCACGAACCCACCACACGACGCACACTCGCGCGCACACGGGCACACTCTTTAGCTGTCACAGTCGACTAAGACCCGACGACACTCGGCTGAAACGAGAAATACTTTTCGAATTGCATTATCTCCGCGGCGTGTCGAAAGCACTGCACGAAAGCACTTGGACACTATCTCAACCGAACGCTGCGCACGTCAGCATGTTTCCACCAACACACAATATCGTATCGTTTTTCGCGGAAAACTTTCCACCCAGCCAGCAGCTACTCTGTCAATGATCGCACTCTAACTCGGAAGGCTACTGAACGCTAACACTAACCGCTGGCACTGGTAGGGGAAAGGAGTACGGTATTGTGAGGCAATATGCACCCTTTCAGCGAAAAACACTAACGTCTTTCAGTTCGTTCAAGACACGTTGCTCAACAATTTCACATTTTGGTTCACAAGCATCTGTTCTGTTATCATTGTCATGAAAAAGCTCAAACGGAGACTATTTAGGTTTTCAACATGACTCTTGTCATCGCGTCTTTGAAAATTGAGGACATATTGGTCCGAACTTCTAGAGGTAGAATTGAACTAGGAATATTTTTATAATTATTTTTTTTTAACATCCATAATTCCAAAACATAATTGGCCATCTTAATAAAAAAATTAAAACTAAAATTAAATTTACCTCCAACTAATTCGCTTTGTCTAAAATTCACGTATTGTGTGAATTAATTTCAGTGTTCGTTTAAAAATATGTTTCGGTACTTCTTGAGTTAATGTTCGATTTCTATGTCTAATTGGAGCACCTAGTACGACATAAAACATGGCGACGAAATTGTAATTTTTGTATTTACATTGAATTGTAAAGTCAAATTGTTTATTTCCTTTACTCCATGAAACATTGACGCAAAGCCGTAAAACTTACTCAGCATGTATTTAAGAAACAAGATAAAGCACATATTCTATTTCTTTCTGATTATTTTAAAATTACATAATTCAGCAAAAAACATTAAGGTCTACTAAGCTACGTCTCATCGTACCGGGAAGGATCGTGTTGACACTCCAGAGCGTATGTCACCACATAAGTTAAATAATGCCAGAGGTCTTTCGCTCTATCCACATTAGTCAACCGTTACGTCTTCCAAAGAGAGGTTTGTTTTGGTCCTTGCCTTTTCGATCTTCGAAAGACGGTTCCCCTCTTTCAGCTCGGAATCAATCGATGGTCCGGCGAAGCAACAACACCGGGACAACAATGGCAGAGGAAAAGAAAAGCCCACACCCCCTCCATTTCCCTTCAACGTTCGATTCTGCCGTCCTGCGTTTCCTTGTCATACAGCTCCTTTTTGATAACGAGGCGAGGCACGTTTGATACGAGTAAATATCAATGTTTGCGTGTGTGGTTCGATTGAAAGCTTATCCCTGGATCTTGTTGCAAAACGTTCAACTACAAAAATCATATCATATAGGAAGCTCGAACAGCAAGCTTCCTTACTCTTTCTCTCTCCTTTTTACTATAATTGCCCACGAGAAAAGGCTGCAAAATAAGGATTGCCTATGTTGTAGTTGATGAGCAAAGGGACACTAGCTTCAAATGGATAATTGGTCATTAAATAGCTCCCAGGAGTAAGATGTGAGCATGTGTGTGTATTTCGATTTGGTCCGCCGTTTGCCCCAGCCGCTTTCCCGCATGACTACCGTGCCCCAGCGTTCGTTTGTTGCTAGCTGCCAGCTTCCCAATAATTGTATCAAGGCGTCGAGGTTGTTAGACGTATTTTTTAAACAATTTCGTACGCTTTAAGTACTTCCTCGGAAGCACTCATCCGCTCGAGCGACTCACCCAATCATGATGGTGGCTGGTCGCTTCCAGTTGTGCTTAATAAAAGTAAAATCAAATAACGACATAACGATGGTGGAAAGCTACTTAACTTAGTTTGACATTCATTACGAAATTCGCCGAAATAGAACGAATTATCAATACTGTAGCGCGCACTCTCGCATATGTCGTTTTTTTTCTAGCAATTTTAACATCCAATAGTTTTGTTGCACACATTTCCTAAAATGAGATTGTCAAAAGAAGCATAGTCACACGAACCAAGTAACTAGAAAAAAAAATAAAATTGTCTAAGTAAAGTAAGTATAGGAAATATAACACAGAAGCCATAATTCGCACATTTTGCTTCACTAAAGAACGCTCTTTTAACCATTCCCGATTATTCATACCGAATTTACGGGTAAACAAAGTGTGAGCTATAACCACCAACAAACATTTCGGCTCGGGTACTTGTGCCTACACCGCTTGCGCTTAGGTTTCGAAACTTTCCCCATTTCGCACTGCCGATTGTTTGCCTACTACGCACTCACGTGGCACTCGCGGAAACGCTCACAATGAATCCGCCAATGTTTACCGTGACATCGGTATATAACGTATTCCTGATCCCAGCGGCACAGCCCGCGTTAGTGGAGGCGTCATTTTCCTCCCAAACCGAATGCACCGCGGGCGAACTTTTGGTAAGTAAACAACAGCAGGGGGTGTCGGTGTTTTCTCGATAAAAAAAAACCCGTCCTCGTGACGAAACCATTTGCGAACCATGAATGCTTCAATGGTATTCGAGCTAACCACTAAAAGACTCCGTTACCGCAGGTGAGCCTATAGGCATGGCCAAACCTTACGACCCGATTTGTTGAACGATCACTGCTCGAGCACGTGAAAAATCGAACAACGCTTCCGTATGCTAATAGGATGAAACGGTAGGAAAAAAAAACGAACACGACACCCGGAAAAGGGACTTTCCGACCTAGTCGGGTGGTTCATAGCGTCACCCAATTTATTTACCAACGAAGCACCTCGGCCCCCGGGATGGGATCTGGGTCGTAAATATAAAGGGTCCCGGTGATGATAGTGAACGTAAACCCATCGGCATGATTGAGCTCGCCGATAAGTGGCATCGGTGCTGTGCGATCCAAGGAAGGAATCACGCACGTGTAACCGTAGAGGTCCAGCTTCGAAGCGCCCGATGGTATTGATTTATGGGTACTGTTTGCCCACATCTTGACGGAGCGTTATTTTCCCCATTTTCTAAACGGTTCACTCGAGAAACTCGGCACCGCGTCCGCAATCGTTTGTTTGAGAAGCAACGGTACGGGCACTTAATTTTTATGACCCTCGGAAAGCTTAGGACCTTCGCCTCCACACGCGGTTCGGAAGAAGGTAGAGGCCGGCTCTTCTTGGTCATATTTTTATGCGTTTAACGCAGCGCAAGGTTGTGCCAACTTTAATCGCAAATATCACCTCCCTCCCGGTGCTCGCCCGCCTTCGTCCGGTGACGCTTCCCAGCAACCGTGGGGTTTTTTGTTGTTTAATCACATTTTATCAACCAACTCCATCCCGTACGGGGGCACGGGGTGACGGTGGGTGGTTGCGGGCAGCAAAACTTCAGACTCCAGCAAGTCTTAACCCGCAACGCCTTAATGCACCGGCGGTTTTCATGGCCTGTGCTGCGCCGCCCGCGATAAGAAAGAAGACGGTTGAAGAAACTTTATTTAACGCACTTTATGATGTGTTTTTTCATCTTCATTTTCTTTATTTATTTCATTCGGCTGATGCCAGTGACACAAACACCCGTCCAACCCGCGTGATACACTCATCGATGCTCGGTTTATGCTGCTACCAACGGGTCATCCTAGCCGATGGGTGGGAGGAGGAGGGGGTAATGAAATTTAGTTGTTATGCGACTGATGTAAAACTCAATTATTTATCCTTTTTCTTTTTTTTTTCTCCCCCACCATCATTCCTCGCTCCCACCCCGGCCATGTAAATAGTACCGAGCCGGGTAAAGGTACTGTGGGAAAATTTTCCTTTCGGTTAATGTGTTTATCTTTTCCAGCCGGTTGATAAACTTCGCAAGGGTCCTCCCAAAATGGTGAGGGATATCTTTTACCTGCACCTGCGAACGGCTAGAGGTAGAATACTTTCCCTCGAGGTGGTGTCCAATTTTGGTAGAAAGAAGAAAAAATAAAAGAACACGTACTTGCAAACAAGTTGATTCGTTCGTTAGCAGCAAACCAAATTAGCATAGAATATCAAATAACCGGTTTTTTTTTTTTTGAAACTCAGCTGCACACGACGCTGAACTTTTCAAACGACTTATTTCATATTTTCCAGCCAGCCCGTTATCGGATTGGGATGAAATATCAAGTTTGTTTCTTTGCATTTTTTTTTCTTTTCTTTCTCACCCTCACCGCAAGGCTTTCGGAAGATTAAAATCTACAAAATGCTCCCCGGAAAAAAAACAACCCCTCCTCCAGCTGACAACCACAAACAGCAACTAAAAGGAAAAGAAGGGGCTATTTTACCATGCAGCCTGTTCCTGCTAGTCAAGCTTATTTGCACGCCGCAAGGGACGGCTGGACGCGCTATCAAAAATTCACGATCGAAAAATATGCATCATAAAATCAAACCCATCAGCTAGCGGCACCGTAACGGTTCCCTTCGCTCCGGAATCGGTGCGAAATCCTCAAACATCAATCAAATCCGCTTGTATCCGACCATCCGCCCGACTTCATGGTAGAAGGGAGAGGGAAGTGTTGATGTGCCGAAAGCATATCCCTGTTTGCGGCCGCAATCAGTTTGCACCGACCGACCCCAGTTACGGTTTGCAAACACACACACACTTTTTTAACGACGCTAGGGCTCCGGAGAGCGGTGAAGAAGAGGGTACATCGGATGGCGTAACGAATATAAATACAAATCTCCGACAGACGTGCATAAAGACATTTTCACAGCCTTTTCAACGGGAAAACCCCATCGGCAGTTGCAGGCAGCTGCGCTGCCCACCGGAGCTCGAAATCGATCGAGCCGGCCAGTCGGAACGCTTATCTTCCGTGAGGTTTGGTTTTCGGTCGGTAAACAAGATTTTTGGTCATAAAGAAAGAAAAACACCAGCTCGTACCTCTTCCAGCCGAACGACCAATCGTTTTCATGTTTATGAGTTAGTCGGAAAAGCGAAGCACGGGTTGGGTGTTGACAAAAGGCGTAAAGGATCAAAAGAAAAAGAACGAGGCCACCATCGGACATGACTCGTCCGAGTTTCCAGCTGGCTGGAGCAGGCCTTCGCAGACATTCACGACGATCCGGCGAGATATGATCCGGATTCGCCGCGCATCACGTCACATGTTGGTTCGGTTGCATGGGAAATGCAAAAATGGAATCAAAAACCAAAACCATCATGGTTTTATCGCCCATCGAGCGTTTGGCTTGTGCACTGCGTGGTGGATTTTATTCACTCCCCCGGTCGGGGGAGGGAAGTTTATCCGCCTGCCGGACCGGGGTGAAGGTTGGCCAAATCCCTTTTCCCGCGCTCCCGTCCGGGTCGTCATCGTCACATCGTGGAGTGTATGTACGCAATTTCACCCTGCGACCGTTCGGTGGCAGATGTCATTCGTTCACATTTCTTCGCATGAAGCCATTTCGGTTCGGTTTACCGGCCATTTCTACGATTGGGAGGAGGGGGTCAATTCTGGCCAGGAGATAATTCCATTTCGTACCGGCTCGTAATCCCGGTCCGGTTCGGAGAGTTTGGGGAAGCAAAATCTCTGCCCGGCATGGGCTCCATTTCGTGTAGCCATATTTCATGGATGATGCCCATTTATGCTCACAACGCCGTTGAACCCGATCCCGACCTAGAAGGCACATGTTATATGTGCATGTATATGTGTGTGTGTGTGTGAGTGTGGACAAGACAGGGCAAATGGAATGAAGAAAAGCAAACCCTGCATAATATCGCTCAGTATTCATAGGTTTTTCGTTTAGCTCACCCAAACCGACGGATGGCATTAATTATCGAAGCACGCATGCGACTGGAACGTTTTCCCTTCCCTCCCCAGTGGATTGAACTGCGAGCAGTTGGAAGATGATATGCAAATAAAAATTTGTTGAAAATTATTCATAGCCACGTGAAGCACCAGGCGTCTCCATCGTCTTGCAAAACTCTCGAGCCTATTTTTAAACCACGAAACGAAGTTCGCTCGAAACTGCTCGTCATACTTGGAAAACTTTTAGCCCCGACCAGCCATCGGAATGGGCCTGTCGAAATGGTCGTGGTGCAGCTCCACGAAAAACCGACAGCTCCCAACCAGGTAGGAAAGTAATCTCTCCACGGTGTGGCCAAACAAATTGGCTGCCATTCGTTTGCATGAAGCTTTGAAGGCACAAACATCGGGCACCAGAAAAGAAAATGATAATAATACCAAGAACGAAGTGAAATACAGCACAACTCTGTTCGGCGACTTCACGATGGAAATCTGCATGCGCTGGGAAGAAACCACTCGGCAGCTTTGTGGAGCGTGTCTCTACCCGTTCGGTGTGGCCTCTAATGGCTCGCTGGCTGGCTTCATTAAAGTTTAATTTATACATCATCCACCTAGGATGCGCAACCTGACTACATTTGCGGGGCGCAAAACGAGCTGTTCACGGGCAATTTGCACTCCACTAATGTGCCTCGAAACGGCCGTGGGAAATTCAAATTTCAAAAATATGGCGCTGTTTGCCACTTTATTTGACTTCCGTTTCATTCCGCGGCTTTTCACGGTGGGCAACAGACGGGCAGAGGCCGAGCGTAGGAGCACGCTAGAAACTTTCTTTCGAGTTTTATATTATCTTTTTCTTGCCGAAAAATAATTACTCCTGGCTGTCGGCATTAATGTCAAACATTTATAACGGGAGAGTTCGCATCGAGGTGAGTTTTGTAGGTGGGACTTTCTTTAGTCGCCATTTATGGCTCTGACAGTGATTACAGAATTTCTCATCTAGGACATCTAGTCAGTAGCATTAATAGAGTTAAATTAATTTTTGGTCTAATAAAATCGTATGAGCTTTACGGGAAATAGTTGCAAGAAACCTACAATATTTTTTTGTATTACCTGTACTTCAACTAACATCATTAGAACGATATGAGCTAGTGAATTTATTCTTTTCATTTTAAGGACGTGAGTAACGACCATAACGGGGCTATCAATCACTTCAACGCAAAACAAATGTGACGCTATTTTCCTGATTTGTTACTACGTTTGAAGAGAATGCACATGCGTACCATCCAAGGCAAGTAGTTTTGTTTCCTTTTATTTACCACTTGCATAATCAATCATGGACTTTTTTCGTTTATTTCTTTGATTTTCTTCATCGCACCCTAACACCGCAAAGTCAGTGAAACAGAAATGATTGTTTTGTTTTGATATCGCTATTTCGATTGTATTTTCCTGTTGTGACTTACTTTCCGGACAGTTAAAAACCGTCGGCACAACACGTCGGTCTTTTTAAATACTAGCCATAAAATTCAGTGTAAAAAATAAATTTGATTTGAATTTAAAGCGTCAGTTTAAAATCGACAGAACCATATCAGCAGTCATTCAGAATCCAAGCACGAACGAAACGAGTATAAGACAACAGGTTTAACGTCGTTTAACATATGTTGCCTCTGTTGGAACTAGTCCAACAGCCATTATACACTCTACAGAAGACCCCATCCAAAAACTGATACGTAATTTTCTAGACCATATGAACGATGGAATACCTAATCCCATCATTTGGCCGCCCGGGAGCATATTCAGCAAAATCTCTATCATGCACTCCATCATCCACGATGGAAATGGAACAAATAAAAACGAGAATTTATGGTCGTGGCCAATGCCAAAGCCTAGACACCGCACAGCATCCCAGATTTATGGCTTTTAACCGGTTCAAGTCACACAACGCAGCAGAACCCGATGCCGACGTGCCGGGCTCGGATTGATGAAGTTTTACTGCCCGAGGCTTCCGGGGGGTAAATTTGAGTACACTTTCACCAGCTTACACGCCGAGGACGGCTTATCAGACCGGAAACCCCAACATACCCGCTAGATAGCACTAGACCAATAGAGTTGCAAGTCCATGACTTCGGTGGGTTTGCTTGGGGAAGACAATTACACACGACATAGAAAAAATCTAATTAAACTTTTACGGACATAAGTCAGCACCATACACTCATTTACCCACACAACGGGCACACACGTCCACACTTTGCACGACTCTGCAGTTGGTCTGGAATCCTTTCAGTGATTGCCCACCCTTGCAATGCTGCACGGTACGCGACACAAATCCCAGGGAATGGGATAAGTTTAACAAGTTTTATATCCATTTTCACTGCTCTGCTTTCCTCACCACATGTGTGTGTGTGTGTGTGTGGGAGGGGGGGGGGGGGGATGTGAAAGAATTTGAAACTCAAGTCACTAGCCCAAACGAAATAAAAATAAAATCAGGACACACTCAAACCAAATGCTGCGTGCTGCACACCATTTGTATATGAAAAGCGAGCATTGAGGGGTTTGATCGTGGGGGATGGAGAAAGGCGACGAAAACCAAAAAGCTTCAAGCAAAATGGAGTTCCCGGGTTGAGGATGACAAATAGGTTCACAATTTGTCCTGCCGCTCCACCGTTTCAATTAATCTTTCTTCAACTTTGGGCTTTTTTATTTGTTCGCTCACTCATGCTAATCCTTTGCTTCTTGTTACACGTTTCTCTTCCCCCCCCCCCCCCCCTCTTCTTCTATCACCTCCCTACCAACTCGAGTTTCCCACCCGATGATGATTGAGCTAAGGGATCCATTTTTCTCACCAACCTCAAGGAGAGGCGGAGGTACAAGCTCGATGATCGATAGAACTACAGCAAGGGAAAAAAACATGAGAAAAGCTTTCTCAAATAAATAAGCACATATAACAAACCAACAAAAAAGCCTCTCTAACCTCTTTACTCTCATAACCCCCTTCAAAGGGGGTAAATCAACGCGAAAGAAATCGATCGTGATTTATTCCACTGCCGCCGGCAATCATTTGTCTCATGCTGGCGAAACCAATATTTGTACACGCTTCAGGGGTTTTTTCACACTTGCAGGCATCAAACACATCACTTGTCGTTTCACTTCATTAATTTAGAATTTTTCGTAACACTGAAACACCAGGCCTATCCCGCGCGCCAGGCGTTAATTCTCAATTGATTAATGAATGCTCCGTGTGGTTTTCTTTGGGTTTGGAGTTTGCGATGGAATTAACTGACGAAATTTCGGCGCGAATGCGTAGTGAAAACCCCTTCGATATCCCCCAACACTCTACCGAACGGAGGAAATGGAACGATCAAACACCATTCACAGCACGACGGCAGACGCAATGCTGGCATATATGCTTCCCGGCGGAAGACAACCACCGTCGCCGACAGCTACCGCGTGACTGAGCATTTGCATTTGGCCTCGAAACCCACCGAGGCTCCGATCAGTCAAATACAGCATCCTGTTGCTTTGGCATCACAGACCCACGTGGACACTCGGCTTTCCGTTCGGCGACGAGTTCGGGAAACGTCCCGCGGCACATGCGCCATTCCCGTGGTACTTCGCTTTGGAACAGGGCATAGGCTTATGAATGGACACACAAAACGATGGTTGGCGTATGAGTAGTGCATGGAAATAAAGAAGTGGATGGTGGAATAACGTAAGACAATGCCTCGGAATGGCACCTAACGGGCAATGGTGATTAAAGTCATCATACTTTTGACACGGAGAGATAACGAGCGCGGCACGACGCGGGTTGCAATACAGGTGCTGCAAATTCACATGGTTGATGAATGGAAAAACCGATTATGCCGACGGTCACCGCACTGGGATGGTAGATTTGTCTGTTTGTGGCCAACACGTTTGTCCGGGATAAGGAAGCGGTAGTGCCTGAAGATGGAAAAAAGTAATGGAAGATTTGATTGATCAAACTACTGGTCAACGTTGATTATATATGGCGAGATAAACAATTAAATGTTCATTTAATTATTTCGAAACTAAATTAGACTGAACAAGCCGTGTAGATTCACAAGAAGCAAGACGGTTAAAAACAACCATGTATGGAAAACTCATTTGTTCGCCTTGGTTGTTTGTCTTCAAAAAGCATTTCATTCGAGGGGTCATATTTCCAATTCAATTCAGGGACTTGAAAGTTATTTGCGAATTGGGAATTTTTACCTAAGTCGATGCCGGCGGCCGTCTACCTTGTACGATTAAATTCGAGTGGAATCATATATATATATGATAGCAGCAGATAAATCCGAATGTGTTTTATGTAAATCAACTATTATTTCAAAGTTCAAATTTGAATTAAAATTTGTCGACAAGTTTCGATATTCGCTATGTCGACCGACTTGTAGTCCAGCATTCTGTCTAGTGATGGGGGAACTGAATCCCTACAGGGATTCGAATCTTTCGATTCAAATCCATTCTGAGATCCGGATCTTCGAACCCGAATCCCAATCCGTCAGAGTTGGATGCGATTGTTCTGGAGAGTATTGCCCGGATGCCCCCTCGTTTGATGACTTATATTTAATATCGCAAGATACTTTCGTCCCTCTCAAACCTATGTAGGGGTAAGCGGTGAGACTCATCATCATCATCGTCATGACGTAAACAAATCAATGTCGGTCTGGTAATTGTGTATCCTAATCTGAATCCCCAGAATCCAATTCAGAATCCGGTAAAAATGGTCTGGTCCTGATGAAATGGGTTTGGTTGGGTAGAACAACTCGGATAATGGACATTCTACTGTATTTCTTTCTAAAAAATAGGTTCCAGGATTTTTTCTAGAGCCTAACTTGCAAATCGCGCAAAAAACTCAATCTATGTCCATTGGACATTCTACCCAGCGTTCGATTTGAGTAAACTTAAATCAATTACATTGTCTCTAGATCGACTCGTTGTGTGACTAATTCGACTCAAATCATTGTGAGTCGATTCAAACAGTTTAGGCTCAAGTCAGAATCGAATCAAATCGAGTCCCAAACCCAAGGTTACTAAACACTAGACAGGTTGCGACAGAGCAGTTTTGCTCGGAACCATTTTGGATATCTTGTTTACAACTTGGCTGTCAATAGTGTTGTGGTTTGCAGGAATGATGGAAATTATCTAGTGGCTCGCGTAAAAATACTTCTCTTTTAATCTTCTTTTGGTTTGCTTGGACCATGGCCATATAGGCTGTGATATGCGTAAGATGTGAGAAACAACATTGCTCTAAATCGTAGAATCGGAGGAAGGACCCAATGTGTACAATGAGTTGATCTTGAAGAATGATATGAACTTCATCCATTTGTACGTCCCCAGTAAAAATCGTTTACTAAGTTTATCGAGGATTTAGCCCGGCTACAGGCACACCGGTACTCAAAGATAGTGTTCAATAGATTTCGAGTTCTCTTAACGCCTGCTCTCGTGGAACTGTGAATCTGTCCCTCCGCTAACTTTAATAATCTGGTTAAAGCCTTCTTTGATTGAAAATAGCAGCGCAACAAACCATTCCAACTTGTTTGTCAAATTTTTCTTTCATTTTTTTATCGTCAACCGGTAAAAATGTTCTGCTTGTCGCAACCTGTCTAGTGTTTAGTAATCTTGCCCAAACCAATCAAATCTGATTCGAATCCTTATCGAATCAAATCTTTAGAATCTGTCAGATGGGATTCGAATCTTTACAATCCGTCTAGGGATCGAATCTTCGAATCTTCCGAATCCCGATTCTGTCAACACTAATTCTGTCAACATTCTTAGCCCGAGAAAAACGCAGCTCCGAAGAAGTACGTAGGTTTCATTTTGTGTTCCCGTTCAATGTTTCTGTATTTTTAACGAATATACACTTTCCTATGTAACTACCGTTTCAGTTTTGTAACACTACATAGTGAGAATCGTTGATCCTGCAAGATGGCAAACGCGGAAGCAATACAGGTCAGCTCGCTTCCATTACCCCCGGCGCAGTACATCAATCTGTACACGGATGAAAACATTCGAAAGAATCGTGCCCCAAAACCTCCGGCGCCAATGCAGGACTCCTACAACATGTTCGGGGGAACGTTCAGCAATGATGATAACATTATCCGCCCGCTCGAAACACAAGGCTTCAAACGGCTCTACCCACTACACTTCGATCGCCGGAAGGAACTGAAAAAGCTGAACCACTCGTTGCTCGTCAACTTCCTCGATCTGATCGACCTGCTGGTCCACTATCCAGACAGCCCCAGGCGAGCGGAAAAGATCGAAGACCTCAGCCTGCTGTTCGTACACATTCACCATCTGCTGAACGAGTTCCGGCCCCATCAGGCGCGGGAAACGCTGCGCGTTATGATGGAACTGCAAAAGCGCCAGAGGATAGAAACTGCACAGCGTTTTCAGAATCATTTGGAAAAAGTGCGCGAAATGGTTAAAAACGCGTTCGCCTCCTTGCCGGACCTGACCGATGCAGACCGGCTCGCTGGGGGGCTAGAACCGATGGACACTGGTGAATCTGGTGACATGGCAGGAGGTCGGGGCGAAGGTTGCCATCCCCTTGATAGGTTAATGTGCGAAATCGTTGATATGATGTGAGATGGCTGTACAAAGTTAGGCGGCCATTAATTTGATAATGCAGGAGTTACTTTATTTCATTTCTGATTTGTTTTGTATTCGTACTCCTCTCATAAGAGCAAAATATAGTAAATTATTCTTAAAACAGCTGAATTTGGGTTAAACCATGTTCCGAACGTATATAATCGGGCATTTATGTGCCCCAATCACAAACAATTGGTTTGAAAAATTTATGAGCTTGCTACTCTACGTACGAAGAAGCAAGAAGAGTTTGTAATTAATGTTAACGTTTGCGTATTTGGTCTCACGAGATTGAAACCAATATTCAAACACTGTAGCACAAAACAAGAAGTAAATATGTTTTGACCTACTGTGCAGGGCTGCTTCGAACGCGTGGTTGACCGAAGTGGACCGGTAGCTACCGATCAACTAAAAATAGATAAAATAAACAAACTCAGATAGATTTGGACCAAATTTGAATCTAATAAAATCCATTAGTTTTTGTTTTGGTCAAAATTTATCAAATCTAATAAATACTAGCAAATCAAATGTGATCCGAATCTGTCAAATAGGATCTATTCTTTAGAATCCGTCAATGGATCGAGTGCTCGAATCTTCCGAATTCCGATTCGGCCAACACTACTTACCGATCTGCAAGTTTACTAAAAAGAAGATGGCGGATCTAGCAACTACAACAAGAGATTTGTTATTGTTTTGCTATCGATGCCGCTCAGAAATAAAAGTATTCACGTTGTTGTTATCATTGTAACATTGTTTGTACCGTGCTGGATTATGGTAAATGTTGAAACAGCAAAATGAGCAGGTCAGTACACCCCAAATTCACGTGTTAACTTTCACCCTCAAGTAGGGGGAGGGCAGTCCCATTAATTGTTTTGATGTGCTTCCCCATAATTTCCCACAGAAAAAATCGAAAGATTCACGAGTTATCGAATACCGCGGATGGTGCCGGTGGTACAACTACACAATTATTATACGACGCACGCCGTGCACAGCTTCCATCATTATCAACTTCCAGTGCTACCCACGTTGCTACCCCTGCCCCACGAAATGGCGCTCGGAATGTTGCAAACGATCAAACAGAACGCGCAACGATTCATACTCCTGAGGCGATTGCGAGCTTTCTTATGCAGGTAACAGAAAAAAAGGATCGATGCATAGATTTTGACCTGCAGTACTGGTTGACGAAATATGTAAGCACTCGCACGGAGGCAAACTTCCCCGTGGCGGGCATGTTGATTAACTGTGCGGCACACATTTACGGCCGAAAGGTGGACTACCTGAGCGACATCGTGATACACATGAACGATAATCAGAAATCGCGCGAAGAAAAACAGGTGTCCGAAGAAAACGGCGAGAATTCGGAAGAGCCCGCCCAAAACACGAGCACGGTGCGAAAACGGACCGGCCGTTTTAATCCCGAATCACTGTCGGACTGTTTCAGTGATTTGGAGTTTACGTGCAACGATAAAAAGCTACTAAAGATTGATGATTTGATCAACCCACCCGTACCGGTCGAAGTGGACCGTCGGACAAAGGTTGAGCAGATGATGGATCTCTGCCGGGAACTGCGCGCCAATCCCACCCGGCAGCGACGTCAGGAGCTGCTCAATCGGCTGCGGGATGACGCGAACATTGCCCCGATGCTATCCAGCAACGGTGTGGCTAGGAGGAATCAAATATTGGACCTAGAATCGGGTGAAACGATCGGCACCCGGTACGACTACCAGACGCACCTAAACTACATCGACGGGCGGACGGGTTCGCTTAGGGCCGAGCACGATTTGAAGCGGTTCTTTCAGCGCTGCGACGTCATCGACTTCTTATCCGAGCAGTCCGATTTGGAGCGAGAACGTTGCACCCGTCTAGGTATGGCCGCGCCGGTCGATCTGCTTTCGGCGAAGGCGCGCGAGCTAAAAATCTTCATGCCTCCCGAGTACCTGAAGGACCACTACCGCATTAACGTTAACGATACGTCCGATTTTGACAATGCGCTTATACAAGCACGTGTTACCAACTACAGCTCAGATCCCATTCTAGCGTTGATGAACGCTGAAGAGAGGGAAAAGCGGTACAAACAGATTGAACAAGAGGAAGAGCACGACACATCAGTTACAGTAAATGAAACGAATAATGACTCCGGTTATGGCAATGATTCCGCCATAACTGAAGATCCTTCATTCAAAGAAGTACTATCTTCATCATTGCTTAACGAAACACAACACAACAATACTAGCGCATCGCAACACGACACGGAAAATTCCACCATCCAAACGTCCACCGAAGAAAATCCCCTGGAATCGGAACTGCTAGCCTTGGAAGCGAATACTTCATCCCAGGCCAACGGTGAAGGAGAAAAACCGACCGGTACCGCTTCCCGATTGAGCGTGGACGAGGGCATCGGGGTGGACCATGAGTCGCCGACACGCTCTCCTTCAGCGACGCTAGAGATGGGTAATAAAGTACTATTCACCAGCGGAAACATCATTCCCCGGCAAATGTATAAACCACCGAACGAGAAGCTGCTCCTAAATCTGTTCGGTTTGCCGGAGAAAACCATCAAAAAGTCCTCCATATTCGCCTTACCAGTGGAATATCGAAAATTGAAAGCGGACGTAAGTTTGAACATACAATTGGGTTTAACGCATAGAGAACTAATAAGCTTGATGTTGGTTTCAGTTGACACGAAGACGCAAACAACAGGCAATTGTTTCTAGCGAGATAGTGTTGCACAGTCTTCATCCGGATGCTCCAAGAAATTCACTCTGGGTCGAACGTCCATCTACCCCTGATCTGGAGGGTTGGTATTTTTTTGGCTCATCGGTTTACCGATCGCAATCTAATCTTAACTTTCTTTTTCTTCTCTTTTTATAGATTTTTTGGGTTTCGATGACGATGAAGCACCGGATGTGGGCAAACACGCTGTAAAAAAATCCAACAAGTTTGATCGACCATCGACACCGGAGTGTGACTTCCCCGGTTTTACGGAGGAAGAAGTTGCCATCGGTCATAGAAACGCTCCAGCGACACTAGCGCTCGCCGCGAAAGACGTTGTAAACCTTTCGAGTCCAACTCGATCGCCCGGCAAGCAGCGGCAAACCGGTGACGGTACGTCATCACAGCCCGTCACCCCGTCCCGTACACTGTCGTGCGATTCCGGCATATCCGATACGGCCCCGGCTGAACGGGGGAAAGATACTTCGGCCGGAAACTCCGGTCTCGAACCGATCATGAGCGAGCATGAAGACGGCGGCTTCGACAGTTCAGATCCCGATCCGGAAACGACCGACGGGAGACCGCTCAAGGAGCATACGGACGCTTCGAATGCCCGCATCCAGCACAGCGTCGCCGAGGCCAAGGAACGGATCGAGAAGGTAAACGCGTGGCATAAAAAATTGAAACCAATTTTGATCGAATCGGAACAACGGAACCATTTCGACATCCACGCCTACGGAACGGAAATAATCGAAACGTTCGATGCGACGGAAGTTCAGGCGAACCCCGGTGACCTACACCGGCCGACGATAACGCTCGCGACGGTGCTACAAAACAAACCCGCCCACAGTACGGCACGGTATTTCCTGTCCATGCTAATGCTGGCCAACACTAACAACGTTGAAATAACGAATAAAAACAGCGAGCCGTTACGAATATCGACCGCGGAAGAAATAGAGCTGCGTCTGCTCAGCAGAAAGCGACACCATCAGCAGATGATGGCACGGAAGCGCAAATTGATGTCGAGTGCAGGTCAGGAAGCGACGGACGAGCCAGAAGCGAACACAACACCACAGGTAGCTTTCCGGCCGGATCCGATGGAAAGACTTGCACCAGACACTGCCACCGTCGGTAACTTCATGGATAGCGTGGAGCAAGTGTACTCCGCCCTCAACAGTGAGGAATCGAAGCGGAAACGGTTAGCGTTCCGTCGAGGCATGCGGAATCGTGCGTACGGGATCCAGGAGGAAAAGGAGGGCGAAGCAACGTCATCTGGGACCTCGACAAAAAAACCACGAACGGGTGAACCACCACCCCCTCCTCCTCCTCTCGTAGCGAAACCGCAACCTGCACCACCGCCAGACAACATCGAACCCTTCGTGGAAGACGAAATTCTACAGGTTGATTTGTCCACACATCACGCAATGTTCATATCCGGACAACGAGAGTCTCACGATGGGTGTGCACAAAGTGTGTTCTCATTCGCAGAATCTGGGTACGAGTCGATGATAAGTGATAAGTGAGTTTGCTGGCAACAGGCGAGTTTTAAACCAGTGCACAGTAGTATAATTACACCTGTACAAAGCGTATAATAAGATAGTACGAAACAGAGAGATAGAGAGAGATGCGCATTGGCTCGGGCAGTTCTAAGTGCATTATAGTAGGAACTATATTTAACCCACAGAATGTGGGTAACGCGCTCGATACAAAGTTTATAACTCTACTAGACACATGGAGATTCCTTCATTGCCGTATTGATGGCAAACCTGAGGCTCCGAACCGGAGGCAACGATACACATCTTAGCTTGTTTCCTTCGACGACTAAAGTACAAAGTGTCATCCGATCACTATTTTCATCATCCATAAAATTAGTCTTACGCAACACATGCTGCTGCAGTGGAATCGGTAAACGAATGCCAGTTTTTTTCCTCCACTTACAACCAGTGCAACCGATCGCACTTACAGGGGATTCAATTTTTTGTCGAAACTCGAATCTAGCATTTTTTATTCTATTCTGTTATACCCTAGCTGTATTTTTAGTAATCGCATGGCGATAAACGATAAGGTTAAATTCAGCATAATGAAGGAAACTAAATTTTCACAGTTTTCGTATCACAATATTTTCCTTTCAACATACAATCGAGGAGCGTAAGGTTTTTTATAGTTTTTTTTTATATTGGAGACGAGTGCAAACAAAATTTAAAAATTAAAGTACTAGTTTTTATTGCAACACATAGGACATACTTATTCTCGAAACTTATGTATTTTGTATGCGTTCATTTTTCTTAAGCTTAATTAATTTCACTCATTGCTGAGTACAAGGAAACCGCGTCCTGTAAATATATAGTTTTATAGATAATTTAATGTTGTTTTTCTAATGATCAACTAATGGAATACAATCTATATTTTAACAACCGATCAGCCTTCGTTTATTCAATATAATCTGCTGACCTCCCAGAGGGAAGGTATAACACGTTCGACCATCTATCCTACAATGAAAGCGAATGGAGAAATGTAAGCTTCCAGAGAAAAAGATGTAAGCTGCAGTGGTAATACTTCGTAAGCTGCTTCAAACTTTCGTATTCCAGTTGCTGCCATCTTCGGGTAACAAATTGTTCGTGATCAACAAGACGATATCCACGATCCACCAAATGCCAATACCGCCCAGGGTTAGCAGCTTTCCCACGGCCGTACCGGTCTGCCCTAGGCAGAACCGATCCATGCCCAGGAAACCGAGCAGAATGCTGTACAGCAGTGTCGTTACGAAGTAGTGATCCGTGTACTTCACGCAGGGAAATCCATCACGCCAAAATTCCCGTGGACCAAAACACTCGATATTTTCGAACACGACACACTTCACCTTCGTCACTTCGACCTCGTCATAGTAGACGCCGCCGATTTTCACACATCCGTAGCCAAGCTCCTCCTTGGCCGTACGGTTTCCTTTATGGTTGTACGGTTCTTCGCAGTCCAGGAACTCCTCGGGAAGAAAGGAACAATTCACCAGCGCACTGTGCGGGTTGAACGTTGTCGACTGATTGGGCGCTGCGGAATCTTTGTCTTTTGTTATCTGGGCAGTTTCGACGAAGAAAACTGCCGAAAATAAAAGTAAAATCAACATTGCAACCACTGCAAGAGGTGGTCCGGTAAGAATACCCGTAGATTTTGTTTTGGTTCGCTGGAGATCGAGTATGTAAACAAAAGGCCTTTTTTCTTGAGCCTTTTCTTGACCTGTCAGCTACCCATAGTAAACGTAAACGAAAAAAAAATGTGAATTAAAAAAAGCGATTGCATACCATAATTTCGTTTTCACAAAAAATTCTTTTAATTTTCTATTAATTCAAAACTCCCGTATGTATTCTAGTGTTCGTTTTATTCTTTGGTTTTCGCACTGGGCGCAGTCCACTCATCCGGTTGAATCGAAGACACCAATTCACCCTTGATCAAGCTGGTAAAAAATTGGCCTACCGTTTTCGTAGCATGGTGGTTGGACTCCCAACGTATTGGATCAGTGCTGGTATCGCGAAACCAAAACGAGGCTGCCCTTGGCGCTACGTACGTAATAGTAACATTTTCCTTCGCAATCGAGCCGATGTTGTAGATTTCTAAGCTTTCCAAGTTGGTGTATACTCCCCTTACCCATCGGATCATTGCATTGAACGGGAAATGCAAGATTGTTCGACGGATCGTCATCAAACCGTAAGAAAGGCAGTATATTGCGAATCGGAGCTGAACGGTGGATAAAGAAATGAGATTAGCTCGTTATGGAAGAAAAAAAGCTCCACTAGCATTTTTAACATACCGATGCAAACACGATGTAGTAGAAAAGGATTGTTGGAAGCAGAAAGAGTAGCACTGTGAACGATAGCGTGGCAAGGAATAGTTGCCGGTTCATGTAATCATGTGCCTCCACTCGGTCCCGCAGGACGTTGTGCTTTTTTCCCAACACTGTGCGGTACAGAGCTTTCAGTCCACCAACTTCAATGCGATAAAGGCTGTATAATTGACAAAATAGTTTAAAATCGTTCTTGAAATCATTAAAAAAAATAAAATTACTCACACAGCTACATAGATGTAGAAACAGTGCGCATGTAGGCTTATGAGGACAATCAAATCTGAAAGCATTGCAACTTGGAATGATAACCCGAACAGACCCAAAACCGACAATGGAATGAAGAGAAATTGAATAGCTGGCGAAAGTATTACTGAAAGTATAGAAAATTAAATTAAAATAAGAATTTGGAGCCCACTAGTATTAAACAGGTGAAGTAATACTTAAGAACATCCACCAGAGATCAACTTGGTAGCTGAAACAGCTGAAGAAAAACTCGTTCAAAGACCCGTTCAGTTTCAGCCCAATCGGATTGCCTCGAAGAGTTTGAAGAAGCTTGAGGAGACTGTCCACTATGACCTAAAACATAGCAATATAAATTTTAGTGTACCCTTTGGTAGAATATAGTTCATGCCAAACCTCTGCAAACTGCATAAACCGGGTACCAGGGTTTCCAAACCAAAGTATCAAACTTAAAACTGCTACACCAAACCCGATGTCCATCAGCAGCGTCCATTTTACAGCGTTCTGATCTTTCTGCTGGACACACTCCACCCACTCTGACCAGTGATAGTATAGGGCCGTTTTGCGAAATATCATCCCCATCACTTTGCCGATGGGACGTAAAGCACAAAGAAACCTCTGCACCGGATCAAACTCTGCCAGTGCTTGCAGTTTCTCCACTATGCCGGCCGGTTCCGTTTTGGTCGCCTTAATTAACCGTGCCAGATGCAATAACGCATTATCACAGTCAACAGCAGTCAAGTCATTCTCTGCCAAATTGTTGAATCCCTTCTCGTCATAGATTATCAGCAGCTTATTTAACGACTCTATGGTGACGCCTTTTACCTTGGCCATCACATGCTTGATACGGCCGCTGTTTGAGATCGCCAGGCGGAGAAAGTTATCTTCCCTAGCCAGCTGTTCTCGGAGTGTTTTATCGTTCTGGGCCGCTCGAAACTGGACATAATCGGCTACGCTGCAAATCTTCCCAATCGGTTCCGTATAGCCCGGTATCGGCTCATCGTCCAGCACGGTGAATCTGATTTCGTCGCGTAAATCTTCAACCAATCCGTAAAGATCGCAGAATGTAAATTTCTCTATCAATTTGGAGGAAAGATAAATTTTAATGATCATTTGCGTTTCTTTTCGTAAACCACCGTAGTGCACCACTCGGTTGTTGACTGCAAAAATAATGTAAACAATTTGTTGTAAACAATTGGTTTTTTGTTGCTCTGCTGCAAAAGACACACCGCTGACAGTCCAGTAGTGGTGGGTATTGATGTTCCGGGAGCGATTCAAAAGCGGCCAGTCGATCATTCATTTCCTTTCCACTGCAAATTACCATTGGAGCAATGATCTTGATCTGCAAATTACCATTGGAGCAATGATTGGAGCAATGATCTTGTGGTTGGGGGTGCCCATGGCGCAGCGGTAGCGCGAGGAAACACCACACCACAGGTGTGGGATCGAATCTCGAGTCTGGCACCCTCCGGTATTACGAACGGCTGACCACCGATCTATAATATACCGTCTTTCGGTCACACAAACTCTCTTCGGAGAGAGGCCTTGTCCCACTAGGGGATGTCGTGCCACATAAAAAAAAAAAAAAAAAAATGATCTTGTTCATAATACCTGACTGACAAATATGTCTAAGTACCAATGGTGACTACTCTTATAAAGTCAATACAAAATATATCCTCATCCATGTGGCAGGAGGAGCTAATTAGGCCGGAGGCGGATTGGATCCTCCTTTTGGAGATCGGATTATACCAGTCCATCCAGCTCAGACCTCGCATCACTAGTTAGACGTCAAACATTCCTACGGCGGCCAAAAGACGCGTTTTCCATTCCTTCGCTGTGCGTTCGCGTTCGCAAAAGAAAACTTTTTCCAATAGAAACGCTCTTTCGCAGTAAACCATAACCTTCTATCCCCACCGGAAGGAGACGCCAGACGTGGTTGCGGTCAGCTCAGTCCCAACGTTACATCAACGCACCAGACGCCCGGAGTCTTGCACCGGTAGTGCACAACGTTCGAAGAAGCGAATAAGAGCAGCATTCCTTGAACCGACCAACAGAAATGGCGGAATCCACTATCGAAAGTAATAATGCCTCCGCTGCGACCGCCGCAGCTGGTGCTGAAAATTGGGTAAAAAAGGTTGAAGACCAAGAAATCTCCAATATGGTAAGCGAATGTGACCATTGTTCTTGTGCTTTGTGACAAATCTGAAGTTTTGCATCTCGTTTTTTCATGCAGGTTGACGGGTTGAAGCTTGAAAAGGGTAATGGTCTAGTTGGAGCGCAAACGGATGACCCGAGTACATCAGCGCCGGTCGTTGGAAATGGAACAGGGGCTGTCACCCCTGCAGTACCACCAACAGCACCACCAACCGGCGAGGAAGAAATTGAAAATGCCAAGTGAGTTCCTGATAGTGTGCGGTGTATGGAAGTTTTATTGTTTGTATCCCCTCTCGTTTAACACAGTCCGGCTGATGCAAGTTTGCTAATGAAGATTATTCGCAAGGGTTTGGTAGAGTCCAAGCTGGATTTGGAGGTGCAGCGGCGGGATCCAACGTCGCCATTGCATTCGGTGAAGTCGTTCGAGGCGCTGCATTTGAAGCCAGAGCTGCTGCAAGGTGTTTATGCCATGGGCTTCAATGCACCGTCAAAGATTCAGGAGACAGCCCTGCCGACTCTGTTAGCCGATCCGCCGCAAAACATGATTGCCCAGAGTCAGTCCGGAACGGGCAAGACGGCGGCATTCGTACTGGCAATGTTGAGCCGTGTCGATACGACCAAAAACTATCCACAGGTGCTCTGCCTGTCGCCCACGTACGAGTTGGCTATTCAGACGGGCGAGGTGGCGGCCAAGATGTCGAAATATTGCCACGACGTGAAGCTGCGCTATGCCGTCCGTGGGGAAGAGTTGGCGAAAGGCGCGAAGATCACCGATCACATTATCATCGGCACACCGGGCAAGCTTCTGGACTGGGGCCTTAAGTTCCGGGCGTTCGATCTGCGTAAAATTACGGTGTTTGTACTGGATGAAGCCGATGTGATGATTGCTACCCAGGGGCACCAGGACCAGTGCATTCGAATCCATAAACAACTTCCTCCCACCTGTCAGATGATGTTCTTTTCGGCGACATATGAGAAGGACGTTATGGAGTTTGCCGAATACATCGTTCCGAAACCAATCGTCATTCGACTGGCACGCGAGCAGGAATCGCTGGATAACATCAAGCAGTACTATGTAAGGTGTAAGGATCAGAACGAAAAATATCAAGCCATTTCGAACATCTATGGGGTTATTACCGTTGGCCAGGCCATCATTTTTTGTCACGTAAGTATGGTCTTCTACGCTACATATTCGTAACGTCTTACTGGACCTTTTGTATTGTCGAGTAGACTCGTCGTACTGCTTCGTGGCTATCTGGAAAATTGTCCAAGGATGGACATTCCGTGGCAGTTCTCTCCGGTGAACTGACCGTAGAGCAGCGACTGGCCGTCTTGGATCGATTCCGTGCTGGGATGGAGAAGGTGTTGATCACTACGAATGTTCTATCGCGCGGTAAGTGGATTCAGCTACCGCCCGCTGTAGAGGTACTAAAGCAATTTGTTTTTTTTTTTTGCATATTTTCCATCTTTCAGGAATCGATGTGGAACAGGTGACAATTGTGGTAAATTTCGATTTACCTATGTTCCAGGACGGCCGAGCGGATTGTGAAACTTATTTGCATCGCATCGGTCGAACCGGCCGTTTTGGTAAGTATGATAAACATTTCCAGCAGCAAATGAACAAGACTGATATGTGATATTTTATTTGTAAACTCCTACAGGAAAGAACGGTATTGCAATCAATCTCGTGGATAGCGAGCACAGTATGAAAATCTGTAAAACCATTGAGTCGCACTTCCAGAAGAAAATTCAGCTTCTCGATGCAGAGAACTCCGACGAGATCGAAAAAATTGGATCCTAGATGTGCGTACCAGAGGAGCTAAGCGTTGTTTATAATTTACTTTTTTTTTTTACTCATAAAAGCTTCATGAATATGAGATTTTAATTGATCGTTTTACAAACGGTTAACTACCTTAAAATACAATGATGCATTGGACCCAGACGAATGGAGATATTGATTGAGATGACTTATGGTTTATTAAAGAATACGAATTAATCGAGTCACTTGGTGCTATGTGTGTCCCATACTCATTTCCGAAAGGTTGCAACTGAAAAATGGTTAATTGTTCGTCGAAAATGATTTAGGATTGAGTATCTTTGAAATCCGATAAGTAATTCGAGGTTAGTTTAATACATTTTAACGAAGCATCAGCCAATTCACAATTCATTCAATTTAATCATATTTACAAACATGTTACTGGAACTCTGAAATTATAATCTCAGCAATGACTTTGTGGTATTTTCGATTTTATTTATTTTCTAGGTTTCTGAACAAAACGCGGATTCTTTTTAAAACGTGTTTTGTTTAGCGCACACAAGCTGAAGATTTTCAAACATGAAAACATGAATCCGCTTCGACTCGATCGATTCGATATAAACCGAAGTTAGAGATGGAGACAAGGCGAATACAATATTAAAGGTGAGTTTATAATCTCGTCTTGGCAGCCATATTTAATTGTATTTGCATAACAATCACCATGTTAAAACGAGAGGATTTCTCCGTTTGAACATGTTATTAACTATTAACCGCTCT
The DNA here is from genome assembly GCF_943734705.1 of Anopheles coustani. Lineage (NCBI taxonomy): Eukaryota > Metazoa > Arthropoda > Insecta > Diptera > Culicidae > Anopheles > Anopheles coustani. Next base: position 12,023,051 of record NC_071288.1, read on the forward strand.
CAGCGTTCGTTGAAGGTCCTAGTTCCTGAAGTTATTTTTCAACGAAACCAAAGACCTCACCTGGTGTACTGTAGACACCGTGGCGATTTTCTTAGCGCGTGACTGAGCTGTCAGTGCGGCGAAGCCTAGTACCACATAGGAAAACGGGGAACGCGGGGAAAAGAGAACATGCAATCGACGGCGTGGCGGTGTTGTGCGAGTCGTATTCCTGTCGTCCTTTCAACACGTTGTCATTCGTTCCTTGCGGCAGCTAGAGTTGAGCAGCGTTTTCTTATTTCGCGCGACATCCATTCCGGTCCGAACAACAAACGGCGACCGCATCTAGTGGCGTTTTCTACACCTACCGGCCGAGTTATCTCTTGCAGTCGAAGTTTTGTACACAGCGCATCGAATATGACGGCCAGCAAGTATCAAATCGCAGAGCGTGGCGCCCCGAACTCCACGGACTACCGGGTGTACTTTAGTGAGTATTTTTGTATCGTAGCTGACACGACACCAGTCTCCTTGGACCTCCGTCAACGTGTTCCGCATCGTAACAACGAGTGCATTGTCGGAAGTATTCCATTAGTCAATTAGCTGCATTGTTTGCAGTAGGTTGTCTTTTATTCACAACGTCATATTGATCCAGCGAAGCTCGCTGCATGTGCTGAACGGTTCGTTTCATGGCACCGAATTGCATAACCTAGACGTTTCAACCGATCTTGTACGGCGCCTAAGCTTACAATTGTAACCGGAGCTCCGCTAAACTATCGTCAGCGATTGGCATGTGTTTCGCGACCGAGAACTTGACTCACGTTTAATTGTTGTTACTTTGCCCCCGCGGAAGTGCTGACCTCCGCGGTGTTTTGCCAAGCTTTACGTTATCGCCTGATAAGGGCAGCGTTTATTTAGAAATTTGTAGAATTAGAAGTACAGTTAACTCCCTTCTATGAATTGTAGCGTACAGCAGTTCTTGATATCTTGTACAGATTACTACGTCCACTTATCAGGTGGCGGTATAATGAAAGTGCTACCTTGAGTAGATAACCTGATAACTATCGGTGGTGCTTCTTCCGATGGACAGGTTAATTACTTTCTGATACATCTACACGCGACCAATGTAAAGTCGACGGTCTTCTATTGCAATTAGTGCAGTTGGAAACAAGCATATCCTATCGAAAGTGGTATCGATTTTACCATTTTCTTTTTCATTGCATTTTTTCTTTCTTTACCGCAGAGAACGAAAACGGCCAATCTATTTCCCCCCTGCACGACATTCCACTTTATGCGAACGATGCTAAGACGGTCTACAACATGGTGGTGGAGGTTCCCCGGTGGACGAACGCAAAAATGGAAATTAGTCTGTCCGAAGGGCTGAATCCGATCAAGCAGGACGTGAAGAAGGGCAAGCTACGTTTCGTAGCCAACTGCTTCCCGCACCACGGTTACATCTGGAACTACGGTGCATTCCCGCAAACATGGGAAAATCCCGACCACCTCGACGCGGATACCGGCTGCAAGGGCGATAACGATCCCATCGACGTGCTGGAGATCGGCTCGCGAGTGGCCAAGCGGGGTGAGGTGCTGCAGGTGAAAATCCTCGGCACCATTGCACTAATCGACGAGGGCGAGACGGACTGGAAGATCATCACGATCAGCGTAAACGACCCGGTCGCCGATCAGGTGAACGACATCAACGACGTGGAGACCGTGTTCCCCGGCTTGCTGAAAGCTTCGGTCGAGTGGTTCAAGATCTACAAGATTCCGGACGGCAAGCCCGAGAACCAGTTCGCATTCAACGGCGAGGCCAAGGATGCTGCGTTTGCCACCAAGACGGTGGAGGAGACCCATCGGTTCTGGCAGCAGCTGGTGAACAAGGAGGTCGACGATAATGGAATTTCCTGGTACGTTACACTGAAGTTTTTCTCCACAAGCAACAGGAACATTTTATCTCTATATTTTATTGTAGCCTCAACACCACTGTAGATGGATCGCCATTTCTGGTTGCAAACGATGCCGCCGATGAGGTGTTTGCCAGGAGCTCAACTGGTGGTAATTCCGAGCCCGTTAGTGAGACACGTAAGTTATTACTACATTATTTTGCATGTTTTGCTATTGTGTATCTTCTTCTGCTAAAACAAATAAATTCGTTGGTCGCCTCAGTACCTGCAACTAGCAAAATGTGTATATAAAGTCTTCAAAAGACTAAGTGACAATGGCTCTAGTTGTAGTTTAACAAGCTCAGCCAATACTAATGTATTGTATTATTCTTCCTCATCTCACCTTCTCCTTCTCCAGTTAACAAATGGCACTTCCGTCAAGAAAATACTTACGCCAAGCTGTAGGCCGCCAAATAGATGTAGCTGTATCACAAAAACGCGCAATAGTTTTAGATGCTTCTAAGTAGTAGAGGGTGTTTGTTAACGGTTTTATGATTGCAATTTAGTTTTATTAATAAGATACCTTCAAATAAATGAACTTTCACCTGGCAGAAGCGCTAATAATTTTTTAGTTCTTGTAATTTTTGTTCAAATAATATTTTTCATGTATAAACCCATTTTCGTACTTATTTACTAATGATTGCAAACGTTTGCATGAACCTCTTTTTCATTCTTTATCCCCACGCAGTCGATAAGTGGCACTACATTACGTTGAAGTAGACCGCAACACAGGCCAACAGAACTGATCAACTGCAATAACACTAACGGATCGCTACCGAACAACGCTGCATGATAATGATGTGTATTTTTACTTAAACATATGATAGCAAGCAAGTATCAGCACAGAAAGTGTTTCCTTGAGACACTGCACTCGACTTATTCGAATCCTCCCGCGTTTGGGAACGAAAGTTTATTTATTGACATCGCACATCAACATCGTATGGACACACGAGTTGGCCGGAAGAAAGCCATGGTGTAGTTTAAGTAACAACGAAAGTGTTGCAGCATTTAATAAAATGTGTTACCTACGAATCAATGAAATCGTTTGTGTTTTTTACATCTTTGCCGCAGTTTCAGGCTCACTCTGTCCGAATATGTTAGCATCTTCTTACTGAACTCTCTTAAATTAATTAGCACGATTTTGCTACTGATTAACAATCTGATGGGAATACGGAATCCATCGTAGTTGGTCGCCTAACGGCATCGAATAGGTTATCGGCCTCCAATTCAAAAGTGGTTCCTTTCCAGACAGGGCTGTGTCATAAGGAACCATAGCTACATTCCCGGAACGGATCTCATGGGCGAATGTCACTTCCTGCAGTGGTTCGAATTGCGCCTGCGCCAAGGTCCGCGGGATTCAGGATGGAGGAGTAAAAAGGACATGGTACGGTGGTATGGGCGCATTCGCGGTCCGTAGAGTTTGGTGTGGATGTGACCTGAAGGGGGGATCGGGGAGAGCAGCGATCCATTGCAGACGACCGTTGGACGACAAGGACGGCATGCTGGACTCTTCATCGGTTTGGGGGTAATTCACTGGATCACTGGTGGCACACTTTTCAATCGGAATCGTGCGTTTCGTCGTTTCGGAAGTGTGGTAAGCGTCCGGTTGCCTCTAGGCAGGCTATTATTGTGAATCATTACGCAGGCAGTGTGTGTGTTTTTTAGTGCAATTTAGTGTCTCAATCATTCGTGTTGTTGAAAAGGTGTGTATCCAGCAAAATCTATTATCTTACAATCGACGTGCGTAAGGTGCGCCCGAGGACCCTTTTTCCGTGTTTAGCGTCCATCATTGCGACATTCCAAAACATCGTCAAAGGTGGTACTACAAAGGAGTTGTGTGTAGCGCTATTTCGGAAGGAAGCTTCGGAGGGGTAGCGAGGAATATCACGGCCGTCAACCGAATGCAGGAGTGTTATGCCAGCGGCGCAAGTGCGAGACGAAGGTCTGCAAAAAGGGAAAACAGTGACAAATCAGCCGTCTTTGCGAGCAGCTACCGTAGCGTAGCTAGCGAACCCGGAAGGTTTTCCTTCGCCATTCTTATCGCTGTCGCGTAAATCATAGTAGCCATTGGCACCGACAGGATACGCGTTACAAAAGTATTAGTGCGCTCGATACTTCTTGGTTTCCCGCACCGTGCGGTCGTGCTTTCTCAGTTCTCTGCTACGCATAAATAAAAACACCCCTCGGAAGCCCTTCTAGTTCTATCGGCAACATTAGTTCTCGACCGTCTAGGTGGAAGTGACTTGTGACACATCCTTTATCCTTACCGTTCTTTTCATTACCAGCGCAACCGTTTTACGGCAGGATTGTAGTGCGCCTCTCTTCGGCAACAGCAGGATTGGAGTACGCGGCAAGATGAATAAGTTCGTGTTTAGCTTCACCGTGATCCTGGTGCTGGCCACGTTTGGCTCGCTGGAGGTGAATGCGAAGAAAAAGCTCCCGAACAACAAGTATGGCGATGGTGACTTTGAGTTCATCGATGAGGTAAGTAATGGAAACACATAACCCAATCTCATGATGATAAAGTCAGTTTATGGTTAAGGTGTTAAATACGAGAGATTCTAGATATTCTGGGCATAATCACTGACAAGAGTTCATTTGATTATAATATGTATAAAACTTCATTTAACTTTATATTCTAAAATACTCTGTTTCACTGTAATTACTCAATCAGAATGTCCACGACATAACCTTTTATGGAGCCTGAGAAGTTTGTTAGCGTTCGTGCTCGATTTTTCAAGGTTTTCAGAAATTTCAAACTCCAATTCTTCGTCTACGGTAACTCCGAGGATTACTCTACATGAGTCGAATAAACTTTCTATGGACTTACTTATGGGAATTTCTAAAAATGGACTAATGAAGTCAAAAACTCAGCTTCTTGGGCATAGCGACGAGTTCTCAATCCGTTCCACCCTAAGAATCGCGTCCATGCCAATATGTGTGTTATGTTAATTGTATGGCGAAATTAGCATATTCTTTCGCTATCGCTCTGATAATCCTATCGAATGCGATTTCCCAAGTTCATTTGATTTTGACGGATTAATTTGCGATAACGTCGATCCGGTTCGAGCTTCGCATTATGCAGAAGACGTGCACCATAATTAGCAAAACGACAGCCCGAAACAGTTATGGCGAGGCAGGGTAACAACACCGCTGCTGTTGTTGCCACACCTGGCGCAATATTATTCCACCTGCGGCCGTGTTTTGTAATTATATTTATATAACCACCGTCGGCTCATGGATGGGCATTGTCGGAGCTGGTGCCGTGATGTCGTTGTGGTAGCAACCGTTGCTCGACGTTACTTTAATTACGGTGGCCTTCGGACTTTGGAGGGCTCGGCGGGTGTATCCTTAAAGGTTCACCATTCAACTGAACTGTATAAAATACTACAAAAACCCGCTAAAGAGCGAGGATTAGAGCAACAGGATCTTTGTTGTATCGTGGGCGAATGGTTGTGAGTTATCTCAATTACATTTTTCCTCCACGCCAACGCCTTTGCTTCAACCCCGTGGGACCTTCTCGGACGAAGGAATCAACGAACCACGACGAAAAACTGTGTGTGAACACTGGAGTAGAGAGGCATGGCGGGTGCTTATGCCCCGTATGTGCTGTCTTGATTCTCGTCCGGCGAGGATTTACGTCTCTGCATCGTTACGGTCCGCCGGAGCGTGTGCACGTTTTCCTACGTGTGCATGTGTGCGCCAGCGTTGCCACTGCCCGTTGAATCCACCCGGGTGCTTCTTTGGAGGACCCGGGAGAAACGGGCCGTCCGGACGGCACAAAAGGCGTACAAATGGTTTAATTAAGTTACGCGACAAATATGTTGTATGGTTGTGTGCACCCCGGATCGGAAAGGTTTCAGGTTGCAACTCCGGGAACCCTGCACTGGAAGACACCACCCGGAGAGTCGGTCAGCTAATGAGAAGTTCGACCTGGAGGACCTGGAGAAACCCATCACCGTTGGAAGCTTGGGATCATGATGGCGATGGTTCGGTTTCAGGATCGCAGGCGAGTCCTCAAGCCAAACACTTCACCCGAACCGACCGGACGCGATGACAGACCATTGAAATTAATTAGCATGTCATAATCTGGTCGTTATGACTGGAGAGGACCTAGCCATACACGGTACGGTGTCCGGTCGCTAAGATTATTATTCGACGCCCTCGTCCGGAAGTCCGTCCACCGACGGACGGGCGAGAAAGCGATCCAGATTTTGCGATCCTTGGTGACGATGGTGGACGATGAAGTTGATAATGAGCATTTGATCTACCCGGTCATTGCGTCGTGTGTCGCGATGCCTGGTCGTGGGGTGTCGAGTGGATTTCACCGACGTTTTAGATAGTGTCGTCAAGGATCGTTCCGACCGCCGGTTGTCCATTATGCGTGGCAGAAGTATCCATGGAATCGAACCCCTCGGGAGTGCCGGATGGTGACTTATCGAAGTGTTCAAATCCCTCCCATATATCCAATAATCATCCTGTTTGCACATCCCCGTCAAAGAGATATACTGGCATCGGTACATCACAAATAAAATGTCACAAAGGGACCAGGACAAAAAAAAGAAAGAATCGATTGGAAAGTAAGTGTACTGAGGGTACGTTCAAGGAGTGGACGAAACCGATGTCGTGGTGAAATTCAATTGCATTGGGCGGAAAAGCGGTGTAAAGCAGATTTTCCGCTAAGCTCGTCGGGACCGACTTCGAGAAGGGTGCCAAAAAGCATTTTGCCTCTGCCCTCAAGCTGGAGCCCTGCTTAAAGCCAATCGCTTTGGCGTCGACCGGCATCGGACGGAAATTGATTGTTTGCCCCGTTCGATTTGCAGGAAGTTCCAGGGGGAATCTTCTCGCGCCTTGACGGAAGACGCAGAGCGAGTAAAAATACCAACAGACACACACCGGAAAGGCAGAAGCTATAGGGATAAGAAAATCAACATGTTTTCCGTTTATTTCGCTTTCCGCGTCACCTCGCGCCTGTTCCGACTCTCGCGCTCCCACGCTCAGTTGGGGGAGGCGAAGATTTACGAGGCAAAAACGACGTTACCGGTTCGCTCCTTTCGGTAGAAAACAAACATTGGAAATTATTTTTCCTTATCTTCAAGCCATTCCAATGCGATCGAGCTAGTAGGATAGTAGCTTCTATCCTCAAGGGATAACAAGGCTGAGGACGTGGAGACGGTAGAGCGTGGCTGAAATTGAATGGTTCGACAGATTAATTTCACTTCACCCCTGGTGCCTGGTGAATCCCTAACTAGCCCTAGGTTCCTTCGGGTTCCTCAGGCTTACCGGCTAAACGGCTTGTTAAAACAAACAAACAGGCCTTTGGGCCTAGGGACTACGAGACGAACGTACGGTAGGAGTGCCGGGGAAAGCTTTCTTCCTCATCCTACCAAAAAACCAGCCGGAGCGATCCTAACCGAAGCAAAAAAAAGGGACGTCCCAACGAGCAGTTTTCGGATAATCCGGGCTGAATGCGAAATTTGCGTTTTGCGGTGAGCAATTAGGTCTTATCAAAAGTTTCTTCACCGACTGCTGCTGGCACAATGTTCGATTTTTATACGGTTGTAGATGGCCCTTATATGAGGCATTAAGCAGTGCGGCTGGGATTTTCTCCGGTCTGGTGGGGGAAAAAGGGTTCACAGCTACAACGAACGAACGGACGGTTCAAGATGAGCCTGATGTTTAATTTCATTTCGATTTCCTTCGTCCGAATGGCCCCCAGTGCGGTGATGGTTGATTATGGTTTATGGAAGCGTTGACCTGCTTTTGGTAGGTTCAATAGCTTTAGTATAATTTTTATTCGCAATCCTTTTTACAGTAGGATAATGGCATGGATAGTTTCCCGGCAGGCCACCGTTGCGGAACGGTGGGGAAATACATTCCCCGCGAAGTAAGGAGTGTCAATAAAATCCAATTACGTAGGTCTCTGGCGCTGGGAGTGGGTTTTATGACATGGGACGGAAAAAGATAGACCCAAGTTATCGTCCACTTTCCACAACCAGCACCGAATAAACTCTTAACGATTTTTTCCGCACGCTATTTTGCTAATGGTTGTGGCGATGAGTTCTATCGCATTGGTTGGATGTTATGATTGTTTTTTTTTTAAGTTTATGGTTTCATGTTCACATCGGCATCATGAATTTCACTTTTGAAATCGATAAACTCCCATCCAGCGAACGTTTACGATGATGAATCATTTCTACAATGAGTTTGATTAAGCATGTCATCTACATTTTGCAGATCATGATTAATAGTTTAAAAAAATGCATATGTTTTTTTAAAAATTATTGTGTTTGATTGATTTATTAATTAACTTTCTTTTCATAAAATATAAAACTATTCGAACTTAATTTTATATAATACCTTGAACACGCTTAGAATTAAAACTTAATTCCATTTCAATGCTTCATGTCATCTTCATGGTCGTCGAATTATCAACAGCTATAAAAAGTAAACATGTACACTGTATGTAGTGTGTGTAATTTGAAACAACTATATGAGATAAAACTTATAATACAGATGGAAAATGGCTTGTGCGTTTTACAGATTGTATCGACAAATTTTTACTATATTTGAACATGTAAACAAAACCTCAAGATCTGCCTCAATCATCCCTATGTCGTAAATTCCACAAACCACAGGTATTCCCAAAACGTACAAACATCCTCACCTCGCGGTAGCAAAGCGTCGACATATTCGCACCACTTCAATTGCATCATTGCAATTGTGCGGACACTTTTTCGCTTCATCGTCTGGGCTTGCAATGAAAAAATAAAATATAGTTTACATAAAGGGCGCCGCTTTGGCATCGATGTCGAGCTCCCATCCCGGAGCGATATCGGATGCGTCTCAGACGGACAGACAGACCGATAAAAAGGAAAAGCCCTGGCGCCAGTCGGGCTGCACAGCATCTAGCATTTCGTAACCTTTTCAGTTTCACCGCTGGTCGTTGTGTTCTCCGAGTTCTCTGGATGTGGTTTTTTGTGTGTGCGTGTTTTCCGTTGTTGTACGAAATGGCGATAGCATCCGGTGGAATGTTTTCCGTAAGCATGTTTTTTCCACAACTCGATGTAGCATTTTTTTTATGTTATTATGTTCGTTCGGCTCGAAGTTTGCTTTTCCGTTTCGCAGAATCACTGCCGTGGAACGTGCGGATTTTTCTTTTTTCTAGCGTTTTCTGGAAGGGAATATTCGCGTCTGTTTATGGGCTGCTTGCGTACAACTCGCATTACTTCTTGCAAATGTAAGAAAAAAACTCAAACAGAAAAATCAGCTAGTGATTAGAGATCTTGCTTGGTGACAAGTCAATGATATTGGAAATTTTATATTTATAATAATAACCGTGGTAGGACTTTTTTATGTTAATATTTTCATTGTTCTCCTGTTTCGTTGTATCCGTTGTATTTTATCCGGAACTAACAAGACTCAAAGTTTGCAATACTACATATAAAACAATTTCATCTTTACGGTCCATTTTATGTTACATTCATTGAAGTCGATAGCCTGAGTAAAATCCTGTTTTTTTTAATTCAGTGTACGTGACGCGAGCATATGACACCGAGTGAGGTACATAAGGAACAAACTCACAAAATGTTGACCGAAATGTCGGTGGCAAATGGCAAAATTGCTGCTAAAATCACACCTAACGAACGGAAACTTTAGCTATTTGCAATGTACCGAAGCACACCTTAAGTATCTGCACTGAAGGACTCGCTAGGATTGGTATGAGTGTCCCCCTTCCTCCCACCCTCCCTCTTTCACCACCTTACACTCTATCAGTAATCTGCTGCCATAGTTTTCCCTTCGGGACAAACAGATAAAGAACGCCCCAAAGTGCAGCAACTTTCAGCACAGCATATCCCGCCGACGTGTCTGCATCAAAGCTGGAAAACTGTCCGGTAATCCCGAAACGGCGCCCGATGAGCGTCGTAAAAGCATTTTGGAGCAGTGGCAAAAAAAAAAACCGCCCGGTAAACATGAAAATTGTCATAGCAATGGCGAAGGGGCTCGAGACGGTAAGAGCAGTGGCTTTGCCATAAAATGAAGCCTTCAAGTGGCGCAGCAGTGGAGTTGCAACAGCGTCCACGCCACTTCGTGGTTTCAACCTTTCTGGGAAGTTGCAGCTGAAAAGGGAGCAAAAAAGACGTTGGTGGGAAAAACTAGTAGAAGAATCCGCTTTACCTTTTCCTCCCGACACAAGGGAAACATAAATGGCGGAACCTTTGCGCGGCCATTATGGCAGTAGAGAGTGGCTCCAAAAAAGCTTCCTTCCAGGACATTTGCATACACAAAAATGTAAGGAGTGCCTCCACCGATGCTTTCGGTTAGCTTGAGGGTTGGTTTCGCTAAACGGAAAAGAGAACGGCGGAGAATAAACATAACTTAACGCCGTCGCCATAAGCGAGCGAAACGAATGAAACACAAATCTGAACCATATCTCATGCTGTGGGCGAGAACAAATGGAAGCAACATTTATCATTTCGAGGAATAACCCATTTCTTACCTCCCATGTACACACACACGTACACATATTTGGATGATTTAAATAGTCTCCAGGTAACCGTTACCGGGCCATCCTTCACCCACCCACCGCTCTCCCTATTGAGCTCCCATTTAGTGTCAATAGCATTTATCACTTCCGCACACCGCGAAACCGCTCCAGCTTGGCCTGGAAACCGGGGAGTTTGTCCTGTTTTCATTTTTATGGCGTCGCAGAAGAAAAATATAAACGGAAAATGGTGGCACTGATAAGAGGCCACGACTGTGTGTCGAGTGGATCAGCGGAAGTACTGACTTGCCGATGATGATGACGATGACAACGACAAACGGAGATGGAAACAGTCTTTGCAGGGCGAGTGGCGGGAGGCTGAGCTAGCGGGGGAAAAAAGTAAGATAAATACAAGAAAAGGAAAACCCATTTGCAACTGGGAAATGAATTTTTAAATCCCAATTTGCACTGGCGCCAACCCGCTCCCATGTTTTTTCGTTCCACGCCATCAACGCTTTCCCGAGGTTTTCCGGTTCTTCATGGTTAAGGGACAACTCGAGATGGGATGCTTGTTTCGGTTTCTACACACACACATACACACTAAGATACACACGCGTCTAAGAACAACCTCTCCGCCGAGCCTTAAGGACGCGGAACTGGAGAAATGCTTGTGGTTCGTGTTGTGCGGGAAACGTGAGATGAGCGGCTCAAAACAAGAAATGTAAACCGAACGGGCCCCCACTGCTCTCACCCGCGTGCCCACTGTGGTTTGGTTAGGCAGCGGTCCAATCCCCTTCCGCTTCAACCCCTCGGGGGCGAAGCCTAGGCTAAGATATTCCACCTTGCCGGTGAAAAACGAGGTCAGAGCATTATTGGTGGGCGCTTGTGATTGAGGTTTGCGTGTTCGGTTCATTTGGGGGGAGAGGGGTCAGAGAAAGCAACGAGCCTTCTCGTCATGGGGTTGTGGCCATCGACAACTTACCTGAGCGGACGTCCTCGTCGATGCCAGTCGGAAGATACCATCATTTCCTGCTTAGGCTGGCCAAACTTTTCCCAAGGTTTCATTCTCCACCGGACGGCGTGATGGGGAGGTTTGACGGGGAGAAATCAAATTTTGAATATTTCATCCAAACTGGAGCTCCAGAGTCGGGTGAACCAGTCGAAGGGGGTGACTTCTTGGTGGTTTCGCCCGTTAGAAGACTTTTACCCTCGCTGACCCTTTGGACGTTCTTGAACTGTAGGGGAAAGTGTTCCAATATAGGTTGTCTTGCAAGAGCTTCGCCTTGTTCCCAAATGCTTCCATTCGTTGACATTTATTTTATCGAAAATATCAAATACTAGAAACTATGCTTTACACTCCTGTTTGCTACTTGATGTAGGTTATCACACTTTATACATGCTGTATGTATATGCTGCATTGAAAATAGTGGCATTAAATGAGGGCAGCTGAAATAGACTCTGAAGAAAGAAGTTCTTAGTATTTTACTGATTAATTTCATTTCTGATTCAAAATTAAACGTTAAAAGAATTTGAAAAACTCATATGAAAATACCATGGTCTCATTCGAAAACAGCTAAACTAAGCGTGATTTCCTTTGCCCCTGCCCGGTGTGTATTGGAACACTCTCACCTACCGAACCATTCTTTACCGTTGGTTGGTCTGCGCTGCTCGAGGAAAAGAAAACCGTCCTTCATTCATTCCATGGCCTTTCCCCTCACGACCGTTCGGGCTCAAGAGAAGAAGTTTCGACTCGCTTTGCATTAAAACTCCATTTCTGTAGCGGCCAGCCGACCCATACCGTTCTGACCCCCCATTCCCACCGTCCCGGGCACGAAACGGACGTCACGAAGCTGAGGTTGAGGTATTTCGAAGTGTTTCTTCCGAAATTGCCGAATGCAAAAATCCCTCGTCCAAGAGTTCCCTGGTCCTGGGGCTGGAGGGTCCAGGGGGGGAGGGAATGAATGAAGGGTGCTTAATTTGAGCCTTTGTTTTAGTTTTCCTTGAGGAACATTTTCCGCCCTTAGCGGATGCACGGACGCAAACGACCGGAACCGGGGGTTTCGCCGCGTAAACCCTGCCCGTCACAATTCCATCCATCGAATTTGCGCGCTCGGGGACGGGGAAGAGGGAGGGTGGAGTGGGAAAAGTTGCTAAAGAGGGAGACCGTGAAACATCAAGAGAAAAGGCGTGCGAGTGCGCAAAACTTTCGCAGCGGGACGTACTGGCAAAACTTTGCTTCGCCGAAAATTTCCCCCATTTTCATTGCGATACGAATCACGATCCCCGGTTTGTGACCTGAGTTCGCTGGACGAGAGGTTTTCCTTCCGCTCACCACAAGAACCGGGGTGGGGCGGGGGCATACATCCGCGTACCCAGAAATGGACTTTCTTTTCTTTGAAGCTTTGGCCCGGTTTGATTTTTGGCATGTTCGCTGAAAACGCCATCCGGGGATGTGTCCGACGTTATCGATTGATTGTTCTTTTAAATTTGTTGGCGAAAATCGTAACCGGGTTTACCGGCGCCGAAGCCAGCTGGGAATTTTTACCTTTTGGCGTCGAAAATATAACGAACAAATCAAAAAACGTTTCAAGAGTTGTTCAATTTCCTCGCAAAAGCCATCACAGGACTCGGCCGGAAAGTGCTTGAGTTTGTAGTTTGGCAGCGGTCTCACTTTTCCCCTCACCGTTCTCCTGCGCGTTCCGTTCGGAGACACAAAGCGGTTTGACTGCTTCGTCTACAAGTTTTCCCCCTTCATAAAAATACTCATCGAATGGCGCGCCGCGAGGAAAGCGATAAATTCTCGTTTCGCTGCCGGGGTGTGTAGGCAGCAAAAGCACATGATTGGGAATGTGCTTGTAGATGTCAAATCAATTTCTTCTAATGGTACTTGATGCTTTGCTCATCGTGATTCCCGGAGGTTCTTTTTGTGAGATTTCTTTTCTTGCTTTATCTTGTTGTGCCGCGCAAAAGTTCTTTCACCCGGTGACGTTTGAGGGGTTGAAGGCGGTGGTGGAAATTCTTCCACGCCGCAAATCGAAAGTACCGAAGGGGAGGAGAGAGAGAGTGAAGGATTTGGCAAAGGGGAAGTGAAACCGGACGAGTTCTCCGGTAAACCGCGTGAATCGATTTGCGTCCGATTTCGGCAAGAATGTTTAATGCAAATTCAATGCAAAATCGTTTCCATCCCAACAATGAGCCCCAATCGCGCACTTTTGGGGACTGGCAGTGCTCACTTCGAATCCGTTTTGGCTTTTCCACCCTTCGGTTGGTGCCCCAGCCACCGAGCATGCCAGCATTCCGGCCGGCCCGAAAGCGAACCGAACGGGCGGATGCGAAATGAAATATTCAATATTCGCCCGCGAGACGTGAAAATCGGCAGAATTTCACCCAAAAGATTATTCCAACCCGCTCCGGCACTGGATTCGGGGGAGGGTGGAAATTCTCGATGGGCGTGGAAAAGGGCAGACAAGTACGAGGCGGTACTTTTGTCGGACCGGGCTCGCATCCGCATTCGCTCAGGGACACGGAATGGAACACGATTGCACTCGATGCCGGAAGTCGTACAAAATTGATCATACATGCGCTGTAGGGCGGTTTATGGCACGAAGAATCCATTCAAACCGGAAGCAAATGGGCTAATCGAAGCGAACCACTACAAGGGGGCTGAAATTTGATGGCCCCAGGTTCGGTTGTACCGTTCCGGAGGGCATTACTGTTGCGTTTTTCCACAGCACCGCCAAAGCCATTCACAAACAGTGCACGAAAAGATCAAGAGATTTGCCATGCGGGAATAGGAAGCTAATTTTCTTTTATAACTCTACATCGGAAGCTTTTACTTCCTCCGGAATGTTTTTTAATCTATGAGAGGGAGAGGCTGTTATTTTTTCCATTTTTTTTTTTCCAACAACAATAATATACTTTATCTGATAACTAATGGAAAGCTTAGTTTAGCAAAACCTCCCGAAGTGTTTTCTTCAAATTTTTGCGATTGATAGTTTCCTCCGAAGACCGCAAAATAGAATGTTTGTGTTCATAGAAATAAATAGAACATTTTTCTTCATAGAATAAAATATAACTAATGTAGCACGATACGCACCTTTTTTCTACCCATGTTGGTGTATATTCCTTCCAACCAAAACCCTGTTTGTTGCCGCAAACCAGTTTCGTGTGGATTCTGGATGAGATGAAATTCAATTAGTTTGGAATCAATTTCCCCGTCGGAAGCCCAACAACAATGTTCAAATGAATTTTTGATTGTTCGTGCTTGACCTTCCCGATTCTGGCGTTCCCCGAGAATAGCCTTCGGAAATCAATTGAGATAAGTCCCGGAGCGGATGGACACTGCTTGATTATTCCATTCACGGTCAACTCTTTTCACCTTCCGCCAGAACTTTCTATTGATTTGAGACGGTGTGATTTGCCGCCAGCAACGACGCTACGGCGTCGTCGACAAACAGCTTGTTTTCGGAATCGAATTCACTCGAAGCGGCGAACAATATAATCTATTAATTCTACACGACAGATAGCAGCTACCAGCATTAGTCATTACCCAGCGTGTGATACTGGGAATTGTTCCCAAGCAAGGTAGCGAACCGGACGGAAGAGTTCTCCGTAGATAATCTCTTGCACACATTAGACCTCAACCGACTGATGGACATGGTACAGGATCTCATTTACCTTCTACTGCACTCGGCCGAGCAGAAGGGCCAAAGGCCAACGCAGATAACTTTTCGTTGCTTCCGGTCCGGTGTTTTTCGTCACCATCTTTCATCGGATACGATAACTCTTTTCACACCTTCACTCAGTGCCAGCGGGCCGGAAGTCTTTCGAGGTGCCAAAGGCCAAGAAAGCAGCATGCTGGAGGATATTTCTGGATACACGGTACGTTTATTGTTTCGTTCTCCCGTCACAAACCCCACGAGGCAACCGGGAGGAGCGGAAGCTGGCGAAGGTTTGAAAGCCGGAACTAAAGGCGAAAACTTTGTCTGTTTGTCTTTCCAAAAGTTGACTGGTCGTCAACTTCACCCCGACGCCTCGGAGTCGAGTAGAGGCTTCGGGATCTGAAACAGGGGTGTAAAAAGTTTGAAATCACTCCCCCCCCCTCCCC
This sequence comes from Anopheles coustani, assembly GCF_943734705.1. Classification (NCBI taxonomy): domain Eukaryota; kingdom Metazoa; phylum Arthropoda; class Insecta; order Diptera; family Culicidae; genus Anopheles; species Anopheles coustani. The sequence continues at coordinate 12,038,562 of NC_071288.1, forward strand.
CCCCCCCCCCCTCGTCACCCGGCATCCGTTTCGTGTGGATTAAAGGCGGGAGTGAGATGATAGGATGGCCATCATCACCCACTTTTTGCCGAGATTATCTGGCGCCCTCTATCCTGGTGCACACATCAAGCGGAAGGGGGGCATCATTAGCATAAACTCAAAGTCAGAGCAACGGACGGTCGGCTTAGAATTTTTCTTTCCACTTTGTTGCGTGCGTTCATTTTTTTTTTCTACCCTCCAGCAGACCGTGCTTAAGTCATTTGGATGAAAGTTGAAAAGCTAGCAGTTGCCGCCAGGCAGGGGATGAAAAAAACGCAGAAAAACTCCCTCCCAATCGCAAACCCAACCTCTCCCAACGTGTCTGTTGTGGATGGTTCGAATGACATTCTGCTTTTGTTTTGTGCTGCCATTCTTCGTGTCTCTCTTGATCGTTGTGTAGATTTATTTCTTGGTAAGAATCTGCGAACGTAGCGGAGTGGAAAGTGGTGACGATAGAAAGTAGAAGCGACTCCATCGAAAATGGCGAGCAATGATATCTTTGATGTGATGTTTATATACCTTTCTTTTTTGATGCTCGTTTTCGTTTAACACAACTGTGCACCATAAAGCGCTTCATTATTTTCAAATTGAATGTTGACTTAAATATTGTCTAAACATTTGAAGAAGACTGTTTTGTTGTTAAATATGTTCTGTTTATTTTGTTTGTTAAATTATTTAAACAAATATGCGTGCAATAAGCAACACGTCTTCGTTGGAATAGGTTTAGCTTATTTGTTTGGATCCTCAACCCACTGTCCCTCTCGTGGAAAGTCTTCAATTGATTCACGATAGCCTTCTTCTTGATAGCCAAGGGTTTTTTTCTCTCGCGGTTTTGCGTCTATTTTACGATCGCAAATAGGGAAGATAGAATCTAGCAAAACTTCAGTTGACTGATTTATTTTGTTCACACTTTTTCCTTCGTCCCGGAATCGTCCACGGAAACCCTTTTTTCGCACGCCATCCTTCTTAGGGGATGCTCGCGCATCCCTAGCACTGATTACAATCTCAAAATGCGTGTGAATGTGAGTTTTTGTGTGCCGCCTGACCTTTCGGCAGAATTTTGTACGTTGTTATTTTTCCAAAGTGACCCTACTAGAGCACTAGAAAAAGTTACGCTAGTGTTGAGCGTGTTTTTTTTTGTGGAGCATATTTCATCCCATCGTGAAGATGGAAAACAAGTTTCCCAAACTTCCTTACAAGCCGACTTCCGACAGCTTGGATTTGAATTTCCACACATCGTTTCCCGCATCAGGTTTCGCATCAGGGTGCTTACAGCGACAGATTTTCAAACCCAACCGAAGAAAAGGGAGGGAAGAAACACGAGGAGAAGGGGAACGGAGGGTGCGTGTTAGGTGCGTGCAAACAAAGTTGATTGATGTTGCTAATGGACCTCCAATGGGCCGTACCGTTGGCCGCACCGAGCCGTGAAAGTAAAACCAACTAATACCCCTAAGCCCCTGGGGGGACCTTTTCCGGAGTTCCGACATCGGAATGTACGCATCATCCAGCACCCGACGTGCGTATGATTTAGTAGTGGTGGGCGCGGCTGGTCAGTTGTCTTAGACACCTCGCCCGCACGAGGATAAAAAGGTCCACCGATAGACACTAACGCCTTGCCCATCCACTAACGCCTCTTTACATCCACTTCCGGCTAGATTCCGCCCGGGAAGAATCACGGAGGAGTGTGTTAGGAAATGGTTGGGCCGCTGGGTGCCTTCTCCCGATGAACTAAGCTTAATTTATATCCCATTTTATGTAAATAATATCATCTGACCGGTGGCCACCGCACCAAAAAACCGGTCGTCGATGAAGTTAGACACTCCGAAATCAGCTACTCGGACTCGAAAGGGTCGGCAAAAGGTCTACCCGGAGGCCCGATAAGAGTTTCTGAAAATCTCGACATAAATAAGGATAAACGGGGAAAACGGGAATAAATAGCCAGCCATTATTGGCCTCTACCCCGGCCGCATTCCTCTGTTCCCGATCGGGATATGGGATAGAGTTTTAGAATTGAGGGACTAGCACTTTTCCACAACTTAAATCCGTACACCGTCTATCCTCCTCGTACGGGAGGTTATTTGTGATGAGAAGCCCCACATCCCAGCTGGGTGTCCCAAGGGTGGCCGGTTGCCGTTGCTGGCTAGTGACCAGAAATCAATATTCATAAACACCCGCTGGGTCCGGCAGGTTGCGACTCCACCGTCCTTGGTTCCGTGCGCCACTAATCGCTGGTCCGATCCGAAAGCAAACCTAGAGAACGCTACCAACGTACCAGTGGCCAACCATCGGGGTTTCGGTGTAGCGTGTGTTTGCTCACAGGATTGCACCATCGTTGGCTACATCTCGTGGCCGCTCCACGGCGCAAGCTGCCCGAAACGTGGGCTGTATTAACAAATTTACTTGAAAACCCAGCCATCCTTGAACGTTCGTCGGGAGTTGCACCAGGGAACCAGGGGGTTCGCTCGGCTAAGGGATGGACGCTTCCCAGCTACTGTTTCTACCCTCATTCGTCCGTTCTAGCGGTGCAGACGTTAATTTTTGTTCGAAAAAACGACTGAAAACGATTATAGTTTCGCCTTGGCGAACACACCGGGGAGTCGGTGTAGGGGGAACAAGAGCAGGACGTGATGATGGAAAATGTGCAGAGTGCAGTCCCGCTAGCGACGATGGCCGCATGTGTTGGCAGAACGAAATTGGAGCTGTTCGAGTATTCCACTCCTCCCGCATTGCTCCCCCTCTGGCGCACTGGAAGATTCATTGAAAGATTACGTGCGCTTTTTAGCCCCCGAAATGAAAGTCATTTACATAAGCGAACGACGGTGGGGAAGTTCTTCGCCTTCGTGTGTGTTTGTGAATGCAATTCCTGTGGTTTCGGGCCGCACGTCCAGCGAGAACGCTCTCAAGGGCACGCCGGGAAAGATCTGGTCGGTGAAAATTGAAATCCGAATCCCGCCGGGCGCTTTTCCGACAGGTTGCATTCCATGAAACCCCGTTTTCGGCGGCATAATAAGTAAATTCAATTAATCATACGTACATCCAATTCGTTCAGGCATCTTCATACCGTCGCAATTGCGGAATTTTCAATCGCTTGTTCCCGTTCGGCTGGACTTGGCAAGGGTAGGAAACATACGTCGGTACTGAAGGCATCCTATTCAAGTCTGGATTGGCAAAATGAAAGGGATTTTGAAGCGAGCGTTATCCAATACGCCCTTTCGGACCGTTTCCATCCGTTCCAGGAGCTCGATGCAATATGTGTTTGAGATTCGATTGCGATGCGTTCGAGCACTCCGACATTCCCTTTCGACTTCCACAAAATCGAGCGATCTGAACAACATACGTCGGTGGTTATCTATTATCGCTGTAAAATCCATTCGCATGTAAAATGTGCATGCATGTGACGCTTACTAATTCGCCTCAATCGCTTAATATGTTTGCAAACGGTCATAGAATCGTGGTTTAATTTTCAAATTCCTAGATGTTTGAGTCACAATCAAAGGGAAATGCAATAACGAATCGCTATATCGCCCATAAATCTACAAACCCCACAGCTATATCACAGTTCAAACCAGATATTGGTTTCACTTTCGGAGAACCAAAGTTTTCCGGTAATTGAACAACATGTTTTGTTACGATGAAGTAAATTTTCAGAGGGCCAAACGGTAAGGTGTGATATAAGGAAGTAGGAAAGCATAAGCATAATAAATGTTGAATTTGATTCCTTAAAATACCTAATAATTTGATTCTCTCACATTTTGAACAGCTTTACAAGCTTTGTAAGTGACGCTTTGATATTGTTTGCACAACTATCGCACACATTTTTCATATATTTTCATTTGGGCATCAGAGACAAACCAGGTCGTAAAAAACTAAGTCGAATAGACGCCGTCTGGCTCCGCTTTATACCATCGGACAAGCGTAATTTGCGCTATCGATTGCTGGTATCTAGATTGTCTGGTTGGGAAACTTGCTCGATCTTGTCCGTCTCGCAATTGCTGATCGACGGTCGGGGCCGACGGAGCAGAATTCCCCGCAGGAAGTGTCAGCCGCGTTTGGCACGGTGCCAGGGTTTCCGGGTGCGCTTCGACAAGGATCAGGACGGCCGGGGAGTGTGTAAGCCTCCGTGAGCGAAACTGCGTGCTACGGACAGTTCACAAAACCCGTCCCTTCCGGAGCGCCGGCCAATGTCGGCTAACGATGATGTTAATCTGTCAAAATATTGCATAAAGCCGGCGGTGGTGCACTTGGCAAGAAGGTTGCGGTTCCGTTTCCGGAAGGGCCGAAACTAAGCTATCTACAGGCGCCGAGCTTAGGCGGCAGGGTCATTCTATGCACTATTTATAGGTCGGTTCGGTTGTCGTGATTTCATCAACCTATCGCCGCCGAGGGATAGAGTTTGGTCCCACGCTGGGAAAATGGGGCCGGATCCCATGAATATCGCGCACTGAACCTGTTTTCGATCGCTGCGGGATCCTATTTGTTCGTGGGGAAGTGGTTACAGTTTCCACCGAGTGATCCAATATTTTCATGTTTTCGAAGCGCAAATCGAATCCACTCCCATCCAGCGAGGGCCAGCGTGTGGTATCGACAAATTTTTCCCAATCGATTTTCCGATACCGACCAAGGTTTCCGAGCGTCCGGTGGTTCGTTTTTCCACCGCTCACGGATAGTTCTCTGTAGTGTTGCTTACTGCGACGTTGATTGTGATTCCTATCGATTACCGAACGCCAAACTAAACCCGATAGGAATTGCCGGTGTCCCCGCTGGGATTACACGACAAATGATTATGCCTGCAACAAGGATAGGGTGGGTGGCGGAGGAAGATTGTGGGAGGGGGGGTGGGGGCTCGACGTGGTGCAACACATTTAAAAACCAATCACCCTGCGGGAGACTGCACTCCGGACTCAGGACGACGTTGGCGGATGTGAAAGAAACGAAATCGAAAAAGGAAAAACCAGCGAAAAGGGGGGAGAAAACGGTAAAGTCGGATCCGGAAAGAGCCCCGGTTTGGATTATGACCCTCTTTCGCGGCAGCAAAATCCATTTCGCAACGGAAAATGCGAGGCGCCGGTTACGTTTGTCCGTGCTTAATCGAATGTCGTTCGCAAACCGATAATCGTTGACATCGTTTGTCCGACGATTTGACTTTCCCTTCTTGGCTTCCATCAGTAGATCGATTTTTCACCCTGATTTTGAAACTGGAAGCTCCACAAACCCGCTCATTATTCCCCCCCGGTGCGCTCCGTCCCGCCGAAGGATTGCTTCGCTCTTCGTAATAGTCACTTGTGTAAACTTTTCTCCTCGGATTTCCTTCCGACGCTAATTGAATTACTTCCGCGCCGTCGAACGCTGTCGACGGGGCTGAAATGGCTTCATTGCGAAGGACGGTATCGGGGAGGGGGAGGGAAAAACTCCGGATCAGGCCGAAGTACCGCGCAGCTCTTGTGTTCAATCCCGGGAGCCTAAGCCCGTCCCTTTCCCTTTCCAGAAGGTTGACGTAGAAAATCTCATTACCCATCATGATACACGGGTGAGGGAAAAGGAAAAAGATGAGATGAAAAAAAACAACATGAAAAGATAAAGCAGGATTTAACGAATTCTCTTCCTCTTCTTTCTGCTTTTGCGGGTGGCAAAATCGAAACAGGTTACCATAACTGCGTGGAGCTCGAGATAATATTCTACTTATCACTTATTCAGTTAGCATAGAGCGAACCAACCCAGCCTGGGTTGCATTGGGGAGGAAAGGAGCTAGATTTACCAAAACAAAAAAGAAAGAAACGGTGGAAAAAACGCTACGGAAAAGTTTTCCGCCGTTAACTTCGATCAACCCTCTCAAAGAAAGAATAAAAACAAAATTTCCACGAATCGAAGTAACGAAGGACTACGTCGTCTAGAACCGAGTCCATTAAAATTTTTAACCAATTTGTCATCAAGAATCCAATTTAATGTTTACGCATTGCTGCACCGTTGTTTTTTGCCCCTTTAGCGCGCCCCAAATTAGTGCTCCTCCTATTTTGGCACATTTTGTTCTAATTTGAAAGTGGAACTGGAAGAAAAACGTCAGAACGCGAAGCTATCCGACTCTCGTGCGCCCGTCGCATAAATTAGTCCGCCAAACAAATGGCCAAGCGAATGAAAGTGAAAGGTTGCAAATTTATCATCCCATGAAAAACGCGCGCGTTCCAGTGGCGTCGCCATGGGGAAGTTATTTAGAAAATAAAAAGACGCACTGCCTAACGTCGCGATTGCATGCGCTTTGAATTAGAACTCGTGCGAGTTTGCATCAACTTCAAAGAGAGAGGAGTGCCAAGTTCGGTTTGTTTTGGAAAGGAAAGGATAAAGCGCTTTCGGTTGAGTATTTTCATGCTTCAAACCCACTCAAATTCTCGCCAGAAAGGAGAAACGACGAGTCCTTTGTCGATGGATTCAATTCTTCTAACACAAGAAGCACGCAGTGAAGGAATCTTTCGTGCGAATTTGGCAAACGTGTGTTGTTGATCGTGCCACCTGCCGACTTCGCGTCGTGTTCCGGGAAAGGCACGGGAATATAAATATACGCTTTAGCGAACCGTCCTTCCCCCGAGGATAGAAATGCAATATTGAGCGTTGGCTGGGGGGGAGTTGCGAAAAGTTGGATTAAATTTTTGCAACGAAATAAATTAGTTTGAATAATTTATGGAATTTCTTCAGGGTTGCGCTACCGGAAGTGCGGCTCTTGGCAGCCGAACAGCGCTGCGTCCTGCGCGTATCCTTTCCCCGCGCTCTCCACTTCGCGAGCCAAGGAAAAGTGCTGGCTGCTGGGAATGTTGTCCGCTTTTGGCGAGTGCTGCATGTGCAACCCCCGTACGCTTCAGGTGAAGCTGATGTTATTTGGGTCACCGTCAAGCACCGACTCAACGGTCCGGCACATTGCTGGCGTGGTTGATGTTGTGCGGATATGTTATTGTTTAGTGCTCACCGCTCACCGGCATTCTGCTGGCAGCCTTTTGGAAGCCGTTCCATCGACCCGGATGAAGGCCGGGTCTGCATGTTCAAAATAAAATCAAATTTATTTTAACATCTTGAGCATCTGCGTTTTTCATTGGCAATGATGGCTTCTTTCACTGCCGTTGTGCTGCGATGAGTGTTTTAAACGCAAAAATTAGTAAGCACATGCTTTAAAGTTGCATGAAATAACACAAACAATTTCTGCACGTTTGGTGTTTGCCAATTTTGGTTTTTAATTCAAAGTGAAGTAAGCAGTTTTTCTTAAAACAATCGTTGACTCAATGTCGCTTCCTTTCGATTCTTGGCGACAATAAATGGCTATGTGAATGAGAATCAATGCTGCCTCTCCATTTTATGTTTCTGGCACAAAAAAGTACTCTCGGTCCGTTACTTTCGAAAGGCAGACACTCTTTTTTGATACAAAATACATTGACCAACGGACAAAAGCATTCCCTCAAGGGGCCACAACATCGCATTTGACACCATTCTCTTTACATATATGTGCCCTTAATGGTGCACGTATCGCAGTAAACATTGCACAAGACGACAAGGGGAACGATCGGCGCAAAGATGTGCCCGAAATGTGACGATAAATAACATCATTTGATAGCTTTGAAGTGCATCTGAATCAATTTGGGAACCGTTTATGATTATCATAAGTATATCTTCCTTTCCTACCTCCTGGCGCTGCTATCGATTTCCTGATGATGGCATGTGTTTTTTTTTCGGTATCCCGAGACGAAAACGGACGGGATACCACTCGTAAACAACGCAATCAACCCGCGTGGCAGGGAGAGGGGGAACCGCGGGGATGATGTACTTTATTTTCAATTTCAAAAGCCATTTCCCTTCCCCCCAATATTCGAGCCATCGGGCATGTTAGTTGTTTTGGACGCGCGCAGCATATGGTGATCTTTCCTCTGCCTTCGCCCTTCGTGAACTGGCTCACATACGTACTAACGAGTGTTGTTTTTCGTGTGTTCCGTCACCGATGGGGTAGGAAAATGATGTGCGGAACACCCCGGGCGGCTCAGGTTGGGTATCGTAAACAGCAAAATCGGCAGCCGAAATCGCTGGAAGTCAAACCCAGCGCACCGAAAATGCGCCGTAAACGATCCGCTCGTGTAATGAACGCTCGTTTAGTGAACGCACCGTAGGAAGCATAAATAAAAACTCCTTCCCGACGACCTTCGGCGAGTCCGGCAGCGAGGGAAACACGCAAAAAAGTTGTGATAAATGTCCAACTACCGCCCGGGACAAAACTTGCACGACATAAAATTGCATGTGACGACTCATCGGCCGGTTCGGCTCATAGGCCGATAATCCGAAAAGGGCATATTAGGGACAGGGCAGTGTGTTTAGGGCGCTCGTAGGCGGAAATGAGCTTTTCCAGCCTTTTCCTTTTTTTGCTGTACCGGTTTAACTACTACGGCGATACTACGCCCCGCACGTACGGTTTGGTTTATGGTGCGTCCGAACTTGGAAATAACGTTAGCGCTGGACCGCTTGGCGTGGCGACAGGAATAGACCATCACTCAACGATCGCGACCGAGGGGAAATTGGGTGCAGGTCGTGGAAAGCTTGGAATGGGCGGGGGAAGGAAAAATAAGTGAAAACAAAAGATGTTCGTCATAAATTTCCCCCTTCCATTGACTTTTCTCCGACGTGTGTATGCTCTCTAGTATGGCTGGTGATAAAAATGTAGTTTATTTCCCCGTTTATAACATACACCCTGGAGTTTTGGAATTTAGTTGCAGGAAAAAGGACTTTATAAGTAAAAATCAAGAATAAGAAAAAGATACGGTGCAAACCAAAGACAAACAATCATAATTATTTATGGACGTTGTCATCAAACTCGAGTTCATTCACTTCAAAAATATCAGATTTTTTTAAAACGCTTGAGGATCCACTCTTTTTGTGAGCTGAAAAGTAATGATTTCCGTGTATAAGATACGGCTCTTATTTTAAACTCCTTTTGTTTGTACAAAAAGGTGCATCTTACTCACGAGGAAATACGGTATTTGGGCTTGGAAGTTAAATAAAGTTTGTGCAAAATGATCAATTGTAACTAAAGCTAACACCAAACGGTTATCTAAATGTTTAAAACCGCTAAAAATTAAATAGAACCACCAATTAGCTGCTAGAATAATGTTTCTATGAATATTTAATGAAAGCTTTGCAAAACTCGAAAAGCTAATCTGGGGAAGTGTAGATACCAAGAATATAAATTGCCTTTGTAAGTTAAACAAACGCGATTTTTTCATTCTTATTCAAATATTTCCCAGATCAGCTTTCATAAAATAATACAAAACATGGCTTTGCTCCCTTAAGCGTTCGCCAGAATTGGCTCCTTATCTTGCAACCCAACAGCGACTTACTTTCCAAACTGCCCTATGCTGCAAAAGTTCACAAACGATGGGCACGAAATATTGTGTTAACTTCGCATTTTGCCACCCGATAATAAGCACGCACACCACGGAGGAGATGTTACACACACCCCCTTTCGGCGTTTCCCCTTGTCCCTGTAGCTATAGCTGAGTCGGAATGTACTTGTTAACCGGTTCGCAGAACCGATTGAGTGCAAGAACGCCGACGAATCGCGCCTTTGGGCCGGCAGCATGTGCGAGCTATAAAGCAGTGGAAAAATCCACTCATACTCTCCCTTCTTTTTGTTATGCATACCCGAGCAACTGAAAGGGAAGGGTTTTTCCCGTTTTTCCCCGCTTTTACTCCCTGCCATGGATGGTGTTTATTTTTATTCGACCTCTGGCCTGAAGGAGGACAAGCGAGCCGTCACTGTTGCCCTTTTGGCGGGGACCTGCAGGCCCGATATAAAAGAGTAGTCGAATAAACCAACACGAACTACACGTACGTAAAACCGCGCCCTAATATCCTTTGACCTTTCGCCACCTTATCCCTCCTGCCCCCCTCCCAGGGGTTCGTTAACTGGAATGGTTATTTTTCCCGGCTCGTTTTTCCTCACTCATTCCACGCGGCACGTCGCCCGCGTCGGTAAATATGGTCCCATTTTTATAGTCACCTAAGCAACGGTAGCCTAATTCGAGATCGATTTTTATGTTTATATTGTGCTCGGTTCCGGCACAATTCCGAGGATTGGATGCCAATGGACCCCGGTTCGGCACATCAGTAACAATAGCTAGTTTCGATAGTATCCTTCCGGAGCGTCGAAAAATGAACCGTATGGGCTGTAAATGCGAACGGCCTTGCAGCTGAAGGTCGTCAAGGTAAGGCAGCCGACAATGACGTTTCGAATTGAAATTGTAACGAACGCGCCATAAACAATCCGGTTCGGTTCTTTTGGGCGGTAAAGGAAACGGTTTCGCTGTCAAACGCCAGCGAAGGGGTTGGGAAAAAGGGGGGTTTTGTAACAACAGCCCAACGTCGAGGCGTGGCGCGAACAATCATTCAAGGAGCTTCGGGTGGTCCGTGCGTCCGTGGTAAAGGTTTTCCATGTTTTTCGTAAACCCTTTGGTGGGGTTTTTATTCTTTTTTTGTGTTTCACGGACATATTCTCGCTACCAAAAACGGTCCGTGCCTGACCTTAACGGCAGTCCGTGAACCACGTTCCACGATGCGACCTTCTTTCGCGCCATGGTGGACCAACGGACTGCGTCCGGAGGAAAAGTTTTCCACCCAGCGTCTGCCAGCCGGCCACGATACGAATGATTTATGTTCGTTTCGGTGGCCGGAGAACCTGTTCGGTCGAACGAGGGAGTGTTTTGCATGGAAATCATAGTGCACAGTGGGCAAGATGCGTTGACATGGGAAAATGCGTTCGGAACATTTCGTGGGTAGCAAAACTCTGCCAATGTTCGTCTAATAGCAATATACCGAAGATGCGAAGGAAATTCATGGAGCAATAATACTATTATGTAGCTAGTAATTAAGTCAGACAGATACGACTGGAACCAGTACAACAATCAGTTAGCTTAATTAGAGATGAATAATCCTAATCGGAAGTACAAGCGTAGCTCATCAGCGGCCGATATTCGATCGAATTTTCCCATGCAGTCGAAGATCTTTCGTCTTGGCTCCAGTATCTAATTATTTCGACCGAACCGTACAAACGATGGGCTACACTGTGCCTGGTCAGGAATGTCATTAAGCAGGACCCGTACAACCGCGATGGTTTGAAATGGTTTGCCAAAGCACAAACAACGGGCCGGGAAACGTAAGTGGCACTTTACAAATGATGCCTCCACCTTCGGCAGCGGAAGTGGAAGTGGAAGTCAAACTTAGACGCCCTCTCGGAGGGGTGGTGGCTTGGTGGCGCGGAGAGTTGGCGAAAGTGTATAATTACTTAATTTTAATTATTATCAGTTCGTGACTTGCCAGCAGCCGGCTCTGGCACTGGCTCCATTTTTGCGGCCCCACCATTAAACAAACACAAGCACGCACACACACATACACACATACATTTACAAGGTGGAAAAAAGTGACGCCGGCGGCATCATTAACATTAGCCTTCGAAGCATGTAACGGCATGGCAAAACGATGAAACGGAACGGGATTATCCGGCATTACCGGATACGGATCGGGGCGTAGTGGAGTTCATTTTTCATTCGCTTTAATTGCCGGAAGTGGTCGGAGTGATTATCATTTGCCTGGTTTTTTTTTTTATGAACCACAGACAAGAAGCGTTACTGCAGGGACCCCATTTTCTCGCCCCACTCAGGTAGGTTAGGCACTCTCGCCATTTTTTATGATGGCCGCTTGTCACTCTTTTGTTTATCACTTGTCAGGGCAAAAACTGGTGCTCCCCGACTCCATTCCGATTTATATCCTTAATCGAGCAGTTTAAGCTCCCCGCTGTTTTCCACAGGAACGGGAAAAACAGGTTCCCTTCCCGATGGTGATAAAGTGGTTTCTCTATTTTTCTTCAGATTTATCGTGAATGTGCAAAATCTTAAAGACTCTCGACGCTGTAGGGCTGCGGCCGTAGATATTACAATGGATCGTGGACTCGTGGACTCTCGCTTGCGGGGTAGGGAGAGGGCAGAATGGCAAGCGGGAGGTGGGAGGTGAACAAAGAACAACAAGCCTCCATTTTACTAACGAGTTCACGTCTTGTTTTCCCGTGACACTCGCGTCTGGTGCGCCGTGTACGGGGCCCACTTTACGTGGCGCTAAAGTGGAAAACACTCTGCACAAGCAGTTCGACGTAAAGGGCGGCCCTGCACTCTTGCGGCTGTAGCCATGGCAACTATTGCTCTTTTCGGCTCCGTTTTGCCATTGTTTGCCGCGGTTTGCGGTTGCCGCCTCCGGCAGGCGAAGGTTCGCGTGCCATGTTTTGGTTCGTCTGCTTCGTGCCGGAAAACAGTCTTCCATGATGATATGTTGCTGCTTCGGGCGGGTTGAACGCTAGCGGATAATAAATCCATCCTAAGGTAAGTTAGAGTCGGCAAAGCTAGATACAATTGATGCGATCCTTTCAGCGTAAGAATATTTGCCGCAATACGATGAAAACCCATTTATCTACCGACGGTCAAATATTTTCGAGACATGCAAAACCTACCAAAAATGGTAAAAGGAATACACCGTGAAAGTTGTTTCGGTGTCACTTTTTGTTTGACGAATATTTAAAAGAGTAGCCAGAGTCTTTCCTTCCTTAGAAACCCTTTTTTCTTACTTGTACGGCTTGTAAACACTCGTTCGAGTTAAGAATTTTCATGAGAACGACTCTTAGGGCATGATAGCACTCCAGAAATCTGCATAGATTCTAATTTGTTTACTACAAGTTCATCTTCACCTTCATCTACTTCAGCAATATCTTCGACACCTTTTGGTAAACACTTGAAATATACTTGGGAAAATGCTTGAGTATACAAGTACAGTAAGTACACGGTTGAGCAGAACGAAGGCGAAGCTAAAGAAGTTTCTGTCGAAAACCCATAAAACTTTGAGGCCTCTGTTAGAACGATGTTTCTAACCAGTTCTAACCTCTCATTCGCATTATCTATTATGATCACATCTTCCAGCATATGCGATTACCTTCATACTACTTTTGAAACTCAAAGGAACACTGCTTAGTCTTCAACGAATATTGCTTGCTCCTCAAACGTACCAGGAAAGGAGCTTATGCTCAAGGATTTAAGTTGAAAAGGTTTTTTTCCTTCTAAGGTCTTTTTCCACGTGAGAGAAAAGTGCATCCGTAGCATATTCGATGAACAAAACGACGGTTCTGGTCTTAAATTGTTCGTCAAAAAAAAGTACCAGCTTATTTGTCGCAGCTCAGGGTTCTTACCATACAAAACCTACACACATACACGCACGTGCACTCACTCAAACACATCGAAAACACCTAAAGAGGGATGAATTCGTGGAAGCTGTCGTCCAGGCGAAACGTCGTCCGTTGGGATCGTTAAGCTTTTTTGAACCAAACGAAGCGGATCGATTGAAATGCAGTCAACAACATGGGACGGTGATGCAGCTGGCACGTGGCGGGGAAAAGCCCTCAATAAAACATCCGAATAAACGAAGGCCAAAACCGAAAGAAAAACAACCCCCGGAAAACTCGGAAACCCACAAACCCAAAGAACTGCAGCCCAATTCCTTCGGTAAGCCAGTTGGGCCAAACATTGGGAAACGAACGAACGAGATTATAATCCCGCTGCAGCTGCCCTGGTTTCTTGTCCCCTACCTCCCTCTCCCATCCTTGGTTTTTGTATGGTTTTTCTTGATCCCTTCCCACTGCCCGACCACGGTTAGGGTCCATGGGGTCCTCCCTCCGGTGGAAAAACCAGGAATTGCAGCGTGGCGCTGCCATGAATTGCACAAACGAGGGTCATACATTTTGTAAATACATTATCCCCGGCCGCGCGGCAGCGGCCCGTTAAGGAAATGGTTTCGGCTTGCGCTTCGTGCGGCGATGCTTTTCCGGCGTGGAAAAAGGCAGCGGCAGAGTTATCACATAAAAAAAAAAATTTCCACCGACGGCGAGATGGGGATAGAAGTGTGAGCCCCGCGCTCACAGAAAACTTTACCCATATTTTGATTCGCTTGCTGCGGCTGGTCCTTCAGTTCCCCTTCGGTTGCTGGGCCCGGGAAAAGTTTACTCCTGCGGGGATTGCCCCGGTAGGTTGTGTTTGTTTTTAATTTCGCTACCCGGATGGAGTGGGCTGGAACCTGTGGCCAATGAAATATGGACATTTATTTTCACCGCTCGTGTGGACCAGAAAGAATGGCCGGCTTTTCCAGCTGACCGATGGCCGAAGTTTTCCCCCGTGCGCTTCTGCGCGAGAATCTATCGGGGAAAATGTCGGAAAACTCTCAATGGATGAACCCGTATGAGCAACACGGCCATCACAGATCGGTCTCGTGAGGACTCGTGATCGCCAAGAGAACCAAGCGAGCGGAATGCTGGCGGAAGAATGCGTGGCAGTCTTTCCTAATTTCCACAGAGCGGGAGCTAACCTTTAGGCTACTTCCTATGACTTTGCCGTACCACTTCCGGTGGGGTGGCACTCGTGACGGCAGGAAGGCACCGAAACTAGCCGTTTAAACCCCAGCCTTCGGTATTTCGGGTAGCCGACACGTGAAACCGGTCGTAGCCAAAGTTTCGCAATCACCGGTACGCTCCGGTATCTCCGGTGCCGCCGGGCACTGTTCGGTAGCGCTTTTTGGCTACAAAGTTGTCGAATCACTTGCGTATAGTTTTCATTTACCTTTGCCCTCGTTCGCCGCAAGCGAATGCTCCCTTCCGGAGGAGAGCCGCATTCGAATTGCTCTATGATTAATGATGTTTCTAACGCGGCAAGTACGGCTTTGGTTTTTGGTTGATGGAACGAGCCTTATTTTCGACACATGAACACCAGTTTTGAACTTTGCTACAGGCTTTAATTTTGATAGCCTTCCACACCCACCATCTGAATCACCTCACTTCATCAAACTCCTTGCTCCGATCGAAGTTTCCTCACGAACGGAATCATTTTCTTGTTCTTGTTTCGACAAATCGGCTTGCCCTTATCTGAGACACACCTTTCTTTCGCCATTCCTCGGCTGACCCGGAAAGCCGGACCTCGACCGATCGATCCAAGGTTTCAACAAAATTGTTCATGGTGAAGACATGTGAGAAGTAGTTTTCGTGTAAAATTTACATATGACTTCTAACGTGATTGAGCGTTTCACTTGCATATTTGATTTGTGTTATATTCGTGTCTAGCTAACGGTTCTCTTCTTATAGTTGTACCGATTGTGCCGGTACGCTGGCTTATTTGACCATCAGTTTGCAGTATACATCACTAAATGTCTTTAAAAGTTAAACTATCTTAACAATTAAAATCTAGTTAATGTTGAAATATTTTTTCTTAATCCATTTCTGGAGGACCTACTACGAATACGACGAGGTACGAATTGAGAAGCGGAATCAATAAACTGATGTTTATAACCACAAAACTTTCCGCAAGGATAATTTTCCCTACAATTTTGCTTTACGGACAAGGCGGAAAGATGGAACAATGCTTCATTTACTTGTTGTTTGACAGGTAGGTCCTTATTTAACGTGGAACAAAACGCTCCCCATCATCACAGCAAAGGTGTATTGTTCTTCCGGTTAGTATTGACTGTGGGGGAAATTGAATTTACACTACCTACAATGCGCTGCGGGAAACTGCTAATGCTAATACTCATAGAAGAGCCTTAAAAGCTTCCGAAAGGCGGCTCTTACAAGACTTGCACAAAAGGAAGCACAAAAGACTCGACCATCGTCCCTGGGATAATCCAATCGTCGCCACATTGGGATGGATGGTACAGTTGACCGTACTCATTTCCAATAGACTACCTTTGCCTTTCGTCGTTCGCCGAAAGGAAAACGTCCGGAAACCTGTCGCTCAACCCGTTGAGCGAAAGAAAAGTCCGGGCCGGGTTCGTTCCGGTGGAGGCGGTAGTCGTGGCCGGAGGCAGAAATTAAACGTCAGCTTGGCAGGACCATCGGCAAGCACCGCCACCCACCGGCCCCCTCCGCTTCCGGTCATGGGATGGAGATAAATCTCCTTTTATGATCGTGCCCGCTTTTCCAACCGGCGCTGAATGGTTTCCTGTATTGCTTTCTTCATTTGTGTGTGTGTGTGTGTGTTGGTCGCTACCAACGATCGTATTCCACGGTGCGAGTTCTTACCGACAGTGGCGTTGCGTGGGCAACGATATGCTTCTTAGATTCCAAGATAATACCCTGGCAAAGGGGCGGAAAAAAGAAATACCAACGGCGAGTGTATGAAAATGTCGACCGGAAATGGTGCGCGGTAACAGCGAACCGGGGACCTCGGCCATCCACTGGGGGTGGTTCGTTTTGCGTGCCCGGAAGCAGGCTAAACCTACGGAAAAGGGTGAGTTTTCTTTTTTACATCCACGCCTCACCTTCTCGGCCCGAGCTCGTATTTTCTGTGAGGATGGAATAAAAACCCAAATCGACATAACAGATGGCTTTCGGAGGATATCGCCACCATTCGGACGATAGTTGGCAAATGGCGGAACATATCGCCCTCGGCAAATTGCGAAAATGGCTCGTGGAATCACCGTTTCATTTGTCCTCGTTTGGCGTTTTCTTTCCCTCCCCAAAGAAGGTGGAATGATGTTGTACATCACCGGGAAGACGCCCTAGGGCGGCCTACTTCTTCTTTTTTTTGTGTGGACCAACATAACGAATAAGAAAAGGGGTAGACCGGAAATCACTTTCCCCGAATGCGTTTGTGCTCGAAGGTGAAATGACGACATAAACCTATACACATACACACACACACACACACACACACACATCCTCGCGCACGACCAAACGGCCATGTCCTGGTTCTTTGTCCTAAAGTCCGACATGAGAACCCATTCGTCACAGGTGTCGGAGCACGTAACGCACCTTGGAGCGAACGGTTCGCGTTGCGTTTCCATCCTCCATGACAGTGTCGGGAAAATTCGCATTCGAGAAAATCAATCCATCCTACCGACGGTATAAACCCGGTTTTCTTTGACCGACCATGAACCTCTGCCTTTCTCCAGAAAGCACGACTCGTCCGGAGAAGTCGCACTCGATCGGAAATCGGATGATCCTGCCAAATCTTGGGTAATATCGCGTGAAAATGGGTTTTTGCTGTAGGTTATTAATTTTTTATCACGTCTGTGACACCGGGAGGCACGAAGCGTTCGATTACGCTTCGCTCGGCTGACGTTCTCGTCTCGTCTGCTCGGTTGGAAAGTTGCCACTGCTCCTTGGAAGAGTATACCTGTGCGCACGTTCGTCCCTTCGGGGTACATCAAGGCACACATACGTCCTTACATGTGGAAATTTCTCTCTTTTTTACCTTTTTTTTATATCTCCTCCAATCCATTGCTGTCCCCGTGAAAACGGTACGCTCCGGTAATGGCCGCTTTGACAGCCGCGTCTCGTTCCTAATTCATGATTACGGACCGAATATTTCGGACCATCGCTTGTCGTCGAACCGGCGGCGCTTTTACCGACCTCGAACCACGGAAGCGGAACCGAGCTTCGGCGGCGGTGACGTGGGACGACCCGGAATAAAAAGCTCCCCCAAATGACGTTCTAAATGGAAATGGCAAAACCTCCGCCCCATAAAAGCCACGGCGGGAAGTCGGCTGGCTTGTGCCATCCCATTGTGGTGTTGGTTTGGGGCAACCCCCGTTCACGGTGTTTACCTGTAGCTTCGTAGCAAAATAGCCACCGTCAATGGTAGCGATTGGGCAGCACTTTGTCTAATCAGTTGACTCGATTCGATGCTTTGAGCTGGATTGGGTTGATGCGGAATGAATCGACCGAATCAATTTGGTTTCGTCGTAATTTCGATAGTAGACTTCCTAGAAGGGGAAAATCAATCGTAATTTGTTTCCCGATAAAAGAACTAAAGTTCATTCAGTGAAAAATATATTTTACCAATAGCAGTGTATTCCAACACCCTTCACCGAATGTCACTTTATGTGGATTCTCAATTTGCCGCTTTTATTTCACGGCCTTCTTTGTAAAAACGGAAAGTATCCGAAGTTGAATATAGAAGAGTGCTTGAAAGGATATTTATTGTGAAGCGCAAAATCGATCTACTTTGCTTGCAGGTCATTGATTATTTTTCACTGGAAATTACCATGACTATAACGGCAATTGTTTTTCCGACATCGCAAAAATCCTCAGTATTATAAGTGACCGACTTTTGGAACAGAACGTTTGGTGGCGTAACACTTTGACGTGCACACAATTCAAGGTGTCACAACGCTTAACTACCGGCGCAGATACACTAATTCCTCCGCACCTGGCCACCCTGTTTATGCCCTTTATTCCTTTTTTTATTCGAATATAAATACTTACATACAGCAACGCGCCCTGTGAAGTTTGTTTACCTACTATTTGATGTTTGGTTACCTTTATTATACTTAGTAAGATGTGCCGGGCGTCAGATGACAGCGTTGACAGCACACCAAAATGATGTGATCGGATTAATGTGATACACGTTGTAGCCGGACGGCAAAGTGTTAATTATCTTAGAGTACATTTCAGACTAGTACATATTTTAGTATTCAATAAACAGCTGTTGTATATTGACATGTTTGACTACTTAGTGCTTCGATTGAAACATCATTGTCTCATGTAATAGTTATGACTTCATCGATTCTAAGTATTCAGGGAATTGAAGAATGAAAATTAAGAAAAGTTATTTTAAACTCTATGTGACTAATTTCCTACATGTACACATTTTAATCCTTTTCGATTTTGGCCTTAAACCTAAAACTTGAACCAAGTTATTAGCTAAATATCTGTTAAAGGTATTTAATTTTACCGGTTTAAGGACTAGGAACAAAACAGCAGCAAACGATGGCCATTAGCTGGCAGATAAAATAACGCTAGTGCATAAAGGCGGCAAGGCTCAACAAGTGCCGCGACTTGCACAGCGCGTACGTCGCCAGCCATAAATTACTGCCTTTTATTTACCACACTCATGCACGCACATGGGTGCCATTTAGTACTTTGTGCGCTCCCTTTGCTGGCTTCAGAAAACAAGCTCTCGCCTGCTATCGGCGCAGTTTAATTGAATTATGGCGATTGGAAAGATAAACCACGCTTTTCGGTAGGACATCAAAAGCATTGCCGCGTAACGATGGCGAATGGGATAAATGAATTTTTCTATTCAAAGCCCCCTTTTTTTTTGGGGCAGTTCGCTCTTTGCGCTTTTGATTAGACTTTGGAAATCGTCCATTTTCGCTGGAAGCGCTAACGAGAAGGACTAGTTCGTAATCCCTTCGTCGCATGTCGCTTCGGGAAACTGCAATTGATTAGGCTTCGAACCAGGCCAACGAAGCACACGCCGGGGCTAATTAATTATAAATATCCGCCAACACACCGTAGCATAGTTTGGTGCTGGTGCGTTAGTTTTCCACCTTTGGCCGGATTCTGCAGTTCATTGATTTTCCACCGCTCGTCCTCTTCACCGAGGACCGGCGGGTCGGTTGCAAAAGCTTCAATCCGTTGACGCCATTTCCACCGCCGGGCGAAGAGAAGGGATCAAACTTCCCTTTTCCGGCATCGTTTTTCCGGCCCCCGTCGTGGCCAGCGCTCGTGTTAATTCATTTGCAAATACTTGCTACCGCGAACACGGTATTTATTTGCTGCCCGGATTGGGTATAATTTGTGCAAATATGCCACCCGTCCCCCGGTCCGGACACCCCCGTTCGCCATCGTTCATTCCCACGCGCTTGATTGTTGATTCGATGCCATTCGAAGAGGGGGAGGGAGAAAAATCACGCCCCACCGTTGCACTTCTCATGCGTCCGTTTGCTGCATTTCGATGCACTTTGATGTTCGATGTTTCGGACCGCACCATCACTTCGCACATCGTTCTAGCGAGCGGTTAATTATCGAGCAGCAGGGCACAAACAAATCCACCGACCGGCGTGGAAAACTGCAAGCTACAAACATGAAAAACCAAAACCGGCTACAACCAAGCAATTGCATTCAGCTCCGTTTTACGGGTGGAAAAATAATACAGAATAGTGTTTTACTTTTTATTTTTAATCAAACCACGACTGGCCCGGGGAACCATAAAATGGGAAAGTTTCGGGCTGACTTTCCACGCAGAAAGGGGCGTAGGAGGGAGGAGGGGGGGGGGGGTTATAAGGGGGAGACAAACATAAAGCTCAGCGAATGCGAAACACGTCTCCTCAACAGCATAACTGATGCTCTTCTCGTGCCGCCAGGCCGTCCTGGAAAGGTCTCGGGCGGGGCTGCGAAGGACGCGGTGCGGGAAATAAAATATGTTCACACCGACTAGACCGATTTCCACCACGCACATACACACACACACACCACCCGTTGGTGGCGTCAAAGTGCTTTGCCCCCTGCTGCGTTTGCTGGCGTCCACATTTCCTCACCCTTCGCGCCTTGAGCCAGCAAATATGGCCTCGCCGGTATTATTAATATTATTCATCTTGTTGTTGTTGTTGCTGTCAAACGAGCGTGAATTATTGCCATTTTGAAATTGCGTAACACGCGCGTGTGGAACGCGACGAGAAAAAGCATCCGCGTGCGTCAATTAACCCCTTCACGCTCGGCTCCGATTCATTCCGGGTGCTATTTGTTTGGATGCATTTGTTGGTTTATTCCACGAAATGGTACACACAAATGTTCCATCTTCAAATATGCTTTGCTGACCGTACGATTGACGCAACTCGTTAGCTAATTGGCAAACAACAACTTTTTGTGCAGTTTGTTACCGTTTTCAAAGCAACTTGGTTGGAAATGTAGAGTTAAATGTAAATTTAAATAAATCGTATTATACGACACCACTAAAACTCCTCTTCGTAAACAGCAATTTTCCAATATTCCGAGGAAATGCACACCACACCCAAGGGTTCGAAAGACCTCGTTTTGTCGAAAGAACAGTGGGGCTGGACGAGCGAGGCGCCGCCATCGGTGGAACGAGGCGCCTTTTTGAATTAATGACTGTAGCGATCGAACCCTTCGAAGCGCGACTTTGCGGTGGTTTCCGGTTTGCGGAAATCACACGTACACGTCGGTAGCGAGCAGCACTCGTGTGCCTCCGATTGGCTGGGATTAGGTAGAATTTTGTGCAAATGCCCACCATCCGCCTGCGGTGTGTGCCATCCGCTTTCCGTGTGGAATATGATAAATGATTTATTACTTATAATCAGATTACCTGAAACATCTGTTCCCCCCCTTGGTGCTTTATCAATCTCCAGCGGTTTGCGGAGGGCTCGAACATCGAACGGTTTGGAGGGTGCGCATTTTAGATGCTTCCCGGATGATTATGTCGGCCCTTTTCACATCTAGTTCTTAGTTCTTAGGTGAACTAACGGAAGACTTTATACTTTGCAATGGGTTTAGATCGAGATGTTTATAGCGGTTCCGCGCCACGTAGAACCATCGCAGATGCTGCCAGTGTTGGACAGCTCGGAGGAGTAATGCAGCCGTTAAAGACCCTGCTGAGTCTTCGTACATTTCCACCTCATTTATGCTGCCGCCAGTGAGTGACGCTCGGAGTGGCTGGGTTCTAATCACACTTAACCTCACTTTACTAATTGCACTGATCCGGTAGCTGCCTGCAGCTGACGACAATTTTCCGACTGCAGCCAACGATGCAGCCGAGGATATTCCTCGGCCTGAACGCCAACTGATACCGGTAGTATTCGTTGTACTGTGGAGGAACATCGTAAAGCAAGGCTTACGACGTCATCCCGGGCTGATATATTATAAATTGATTATGATAATATAGTCCACCCTGTCCGATGTAGTGCTTCTATCGTTCGCTCGCTGTGGATGTCCCGGCTCGGAACGGCCGCTCAGGAACGGACCCTTTATGGTAAGGCAACAGTGGCGAGTGTCATTCATCCGCTGTTGATGCAGCCTCCCAATGCGGTGACGCGTGCATCCATGATCCATTCTATGCTGCATGCTGCAATTGTGCACCGTTTGCCCCTTTTTCCCTGTGCACCTACAGCTGATGCAGTTCCTCCTCCGATGGTGTCGGGGCTCTGGCACGTCGGACGCTAGTACTAATTATGAGACTGGGATAAAGGTGCCGACTCGGCCGACAGGCGCATGCGGATCTTCCGGCTATTCAGCAGTTCGTCCACCACAACGTCAACCACAGTGACGGAGGGGCGCGTGAGCAGGGTGCGGGCCACGGTCAATCAGAAACCGCAACGCAGTCCGGGGGGAGAACGCAGGAATGCACCGCGCGGAACTGGGCAAAACTGTTGCGAACTCATCGTTCTGCTGCATAGGCGAAATTTTGGCGACCATGTTTTCGGCACAGGGAGCGCGCTCTGCAACAGCGTGGTGCGGTGCATGGTAAGGCAATGGCTTCATTGTGCGGTCCCTGCCGTGCGAGCCTGTTGGGAAATTAGAGTCATGCGGTGAACACCCTTGTAATTACTGTCCATCAGCAGCTGCCAAAACGAGGCGAAGGGGACCAGGAGACGAACCTAAAACCGTGCGACCAACATTTGGCGCGCAGGACACCGCAGTGACTTGCTTAAATGATTCTACCTCAAATGGTGTTCGTTGAAATAACGTTTTTGATTCCCGAACCAAAAAACACCGCATCGTTCGCTTGCGTTGTAGGTAAATTAAACAAATTGATTAATTGTGGGTTGGCTACGACTTTGACATCGGTGTGTCGTTAGATAATGTTTGATTTTCACCCGATTTCTTCCGTTGTCGTCTATTTTGCTGCACTGCAAAACTTCTGAGAATCCATTATCCAACGCCAGGGAGGAAAAGATGACGTGGGACAAGAAAACATACACAACCATTATTTTATCCTGTTGCCAATTCGGCGCCGCCTCCGCCGTTCGGCTGTGCGGTGAGGCATGCAACCTGATATTTTATTTTCTTCACAAACATAAACGTACACTAACTGTACTGTACGAGTTCGCTTCAAGTTGCTGCAACACACGAGTGGTTGCACAAACAATCGACCTGCGAGTGCTTTACGGGCTCGGGCTCGAAAAGCTTCCAACCGACAGGCTGCTGCGTGCGTATGTTAGTGAAAACACAGAGAAAAAGAAAGGTATCTTATGTTGCCCAAAGACGTGATACTTGGCTGTGGTTTACCCCCTTACGGTGGCGTATTTTCGGTTCGGTTTTTGCAGAAGATTTTTCTCGCCATCTTGTGGCAACTATTGAGAAAAACTTATCGCCGAAGAAGCAACGAGCGATCCTTGATCGAAAGGAGTACGGGAAGTTGGAGTGTTTTTGGCCACCCCCCGGGAGGCTTCAGATAGCATGAAATAACCGGTTCGGTTGGTTCATATGTAGTGCCGTATATCGATCGATTCGTCGGTCGCATCACACAGCCCTGCGAGGCTGATGAAGTTTTCTGCGAAACGACGGTAGACACAAAAGTCAATCCGATGGGGGAAAATGAGTTGCAAAAAGGGAAAAGGGGAAAAAAAACGATAACCACCGCAATACGAGCTGTCCGATGGACCGAAATTAATTTCCCAACCGTGTCGGCGAGCCGGAGTTTTTAGTTTGCCGCTTCGTTCGGGCCAACGAAATGATGAATCGCTTCACAGCCCGTCTGGCGCCTACGTGTCTGTCTGCACTGGAGCGTATCAAGATGATGCTGATAATGATAACGATGATGACGATGATGTCGGTGATTGCGCGCTGGCGGGGGAAGTGTATGTCTCCGTATCGTTTGCCACCATTTTGGTGGCAAACCAAAAACGCATTTCGTTGTTAATCAGCCGCCCCAATCCATTCCGGTCGATGATACTCTTCTGGTTGGGAAAAATCTTTCTCCTTTTTCCTTTTGTGATTGTTGGCTCAAACTTTGCCCCGGCGGCAGCAGCAGCAGCAGCAATTGGAGCGGAACCACAGAAATAGATATACGCTCGAGACTTCGAGACAGGCAGTCAGGGTGGTTTTCTTTTTTCCAAGCCGAGTCGAAAAGTGCCACGGAAAAACCATTCCACCCGTGTGTACCGTTCGACGAATCGTTCCGGAGTCGTTGTGCTTTTATTGTGCATTTGAGGTTGCAGCCAACGTGGCACCATGCGGTACACCCGCTGTTTTGGCTTCCGCTCCGTTCCGTCGTCCTTCGTCGGAGACTCTTTGGCATTCTTCTGCCACTGTTGAGGGTGGGTGCAGAACAAAAGCAGAACACCAGAAGCTCCTTTAATCCCTCTTTTCTTGGCTGGTGATTGTTCTGTCAGGTTATGTCTCCTCTCGAGTCGCGCCAAAGCTATTGCGTGCGAAATGTTTGCGCCCGAATTTTTGCACTCAAATTCATCCGTTGGCGAACCGTTCGCTTTTTTCTACCGAATGTCTTGAATCGTTTGGCTATTTGTTTTTCATAAAATTGTGTTGAAGTTGAGATCTCTTTGCTAGAAGAAAAAAACCATGGGGACAACCTATAATGATAAGAAATAATGTAAATAAGAAAAATAAAAAGAAGTATGCGGCATTTAGCTAAAAAAATTGTATGGTCATTGATATTATTTGAAAAGATTTCAGTCGGCTTTAAGGACAATTCAGTGAATCTTTGTAATATTCTCTTAGTTCTTCAACATTCAGATTTTCGTCTGTTCTTCGTCTCAACTTCTTGATCTTTCGTCAGTAGATGTTTCTTGAGTCAACTGTTAAAGCGTTTGACGGCGCGCGAACTGCGAATTTATTCACCAAATTTGTTGAATAAATCTTCCCCGAAACTGGGCGACGCCTTCGAGAGCTCGCGTTTGACGGTTCGGTCGTTGTCGGGAGCAACGTTAAACTTCCCCCGAAAAGTACCAATCGGCGGACCCGACTCCGGAGCGACTCATTCGCCAAAGCGCTTGTCGCCTGCCCACATCGTCATGAATATTATACGTTACGGCTGGCAGATTAGCATTAGCGTACCCCGGAACCCGCGCGCCGAGTTGGAGAGTAATTTGATTACGGACCCGGTTGATGCTGCCCGCTGCCCGGTTCCTCCCAGCCCCCCTGCCCACCATATCGGCGGGTCAGAGGGTACCGAGAAGAGAACACGGAACGGTTCCTTTCGCGCCGGTTCCGTTCCGCTCCGTTCTGGTTGTTGCGCTTTTGTTTTGAATTTCGGCATGAAATTTAATTGGATTTGGCTTGGCTCACACAGGGTCGCACCAGGCACCAACGTCTCGGCAATACTGGGTGGTTTCCGCGAAATAACGGCAACGAAAAGCAAAAGAAAACGATCAAAATCATCAGGACACAGCCCAGAGCTTAGGCCCACGTAGACAATATAGTCTTGAAGCCGGGGTTTGGCAGCTAAACAAATGGTTTTCGCAACGGCACCTAGGAGTGGCATGTGTTTGTGCCGGTACATGCCACTCCCGGTGTTGTTGCCAGGGTCGGAAATATCATGCCTTAGATGTGCTTTTCCTCGAACTCATTCTCCGACACGAGAGTTGGATTGTTTTTACTCTTTTGCCGTGCTTCCGTTTCCGACCTTGCAGCTAACAGTAGAGGCTAAGCTTTAAATGTAATTGCGCTATCAGTATGTCCTGAATCATCACGCTCCCATCCAAATGAGACGATCATACTTGGCTTGATTGTTCATTTATATTTTATTCCTAAGCTTTCCCTTCGCCATGACAAATAATTAAAATATATTTAATCATTATAAATGAATTACATATCAAGTTAGTTATTGAATACACATCAAACTGTTTTCATTATCTGGATAAACTTATGTTTCATGGTTTCAACTAACATTCAATGATAGGCGACACGTAACTAAAAATGGTTCCCTTTTCGTTTCAGGTAAGGGAAAATCACCGCTGGTAAATATTGTTATCACTACGCAGAACAATGCAAATAGCTGGCATGGAGTGTGTTTGCGAAACCAGATGACTGAAAACCGACCAGCAGCAGCTAGTAAGTTGTTGGCAAATTGGTAAATTTCTATTTACCCACCGGAGCGTAACGAAAACAAACCTGCACAAAACAATCGGCCTAACTTCGGAGGAACACCAGTTTAAAGTACGTGTGTCACTTTCAGCAGCATGTCTGCCAAACTCCGGGCTACAATTCCAGGAGAAGTTGGATGGAAGGCTCCCGAAACCTCGAAAGGTAAACCGGGAAGGTTTCTTTCAAAGGTATTTAATTAATTTATCCAACCCGTCGAGAAACCGGTGCGGTTTCGTGCGACTGCAGTCACTTTGTTCGGTTCGCCAGAAAGGGCGTCCGGGAAGGATTATGCCGACGACAAGGGACGTTTTCATTCGAAACCCGTACCTTAGGAGCTGGTTGTGTGGTACCATTTTCCACAAATTACTCCCTCAGTGTTGGAAGTGTTTTGCACTCGCTTTCGGATAGGACTTCCGGAACGTGGTTCGTGTGTAAAGCGTGTAAAAAAGGCGCTCCGTTAGCTAAACCCGGCAAGCAGCCACGTTTAAATGGTGCACGGTTGGACGCGTTGGCGTAATTGAAAATTACACCTGCTAGTTCCGAGGAAGCGTCGTCCGTCGGCGGGCCAGCGTTTCCCGCGGCCTACCGGAAATACTACATCCCGCTCGAAGCAAATGGGGAAATTGTTCGAATGCACACGGGTGGACAAAACGCCGGAGCAACAACTCGGTGTCAACCGTGACACGCGCGCACCCACTGGGCCGTGGAAAATGGAAATTTAATATACCCTTCGGTAGGAAAAAGCTGTACGACTGGGAGACAGGGCAAAAACAAACCAACGATAGACGTGAGCCGCAACTAGTGTGGGCTCGGTTTGGAGCACAACAGTTGGTGAAATATTGGCATATGATGGTAGTACGACAACTACAACCCGTGGTTCTGAAGCTTACCCGGAAGGGCATAGAACATTATTTTGTTCGTCCATCGCATCTCTCACCCGTAGCAACCGCAGTCAAGCATGCCGGGAAAACCAGGGCCGGGAAAATAAAAACACCACTCCCACCACTGACAGCGTTGAAATGTAAACCATCAAACTGTGCATAAATATCCACATTATATTTGTCGCTTGACACGGCCGGTTTTTGGATTGCTTTACACGCTTAACGAGCAGTTGAGATTTTTCCATCCAGAAATTGTTGCATGATTTTATTTTTTAAATACCTGCATCTGAACAAAATCAACAAACATGGCAGGCAGATCGTGGTATTTGCACAATGACAATGTTCAAATAAATAAAAAAGGAAACTTGTTCACTTTAAAAGCTCACGGTACAACTGTTCAACGCGGTGCAGCTGTTGGTTCTTGTAGGGCAGCTTTATTATAAAGGATCTTTTTATTGTTGTTTTAGTCTGATCTGTTTTTTTTTTCAATTCGTACCCATTAACATGCATTTTGCAGCCAGCGAGGCATATGGATAAAAATAGCTACGCGTTATTAAAATATGTGGAGTGGGTGTATTAATTTTAATAATCTGTTTTTCCAACCGAGCGGGAACATGCGGACGAACTCTGAGAAACGATGCTTCATTATAATAGTTTTCCTCAGGAAAGAAACAAGCAGGTATAGGAGTAAGTGTTTCAGTGTATTATAATGATGGATTTCTTCTTCTCTTCTTGGATTCTAATGATGAACTTCTCTTCGAACTTTGCCTGGATCGGTTTTTTTTTCAAACCCAAATCTGCATGACTTACTACATCTAACTAACCTTGTACGAAGGGCAAATTATGTGCAACACGCTTGACTAGTCCGGTAAACCCTAGAGCGTTACGAGCTTTAGCCGCCAAGAAATCCTGTTCTTTATCGCAGGAGCTTATCCGAAGAACCGGCGTAACTTATTTCTTGCGCTGCCATTAACCCTGGTTTATGACTGTATGTTGTGCCAGATCAACGATTAGTTACGCAATGGATGGCTGTGAATATTGTCCCAAGTTTAATCCGTGTGTCTTTGCTACGAAGTACTGAGATTTGAATCGCAGTTTTTAAATGTTTCGATTGTACAACCTGTGCTATTTTATTGTTGGATTAAACTTCTTCCAACTTTGCCACACATATTAAAGTTACAAACACGCTTTAAAATGTGTTCTTATACAACCAGAGTATAGGTTTTCCAATTATCTTCTCTCTGGGTACGTTTTTAGTTGTACGTTTTAATGTTGCAAATTACTTAAAATACGCTCTTGATTCAGTTGGAATTTGAACCAAGTGGTTTACCATTTATGTCAATTTGATAAATGTCTCTACGTCGGCTCGACCCTTTCATACCGTAACATAATTTATACAAATATCTGCCGTTAACCTTGGACCCTTGCGAAACATTACTTAGGCGTTTCACAATTCAGTAAAACATCCCCCACTTCCGGAAGAGAGACGCATCATACCGTTGGAAATGAATTAATCTAATAAATTTACGGGCGATTAACCATCAGCATGATTGATTCTTCCTCACGTGCGCACATGCCATCGGCAACGGGATTTATGATGAAGATATTATAATCCACCATCTGGCACTGGTGCCCCAGTACTCCTTCCCCCGCCCCCCACTTGATAACCTTGTGTCGCACACCACCACGCAACCGCACGGCTTCGACGAAATATCCTATTGATTAACGTTTCCTGCCGAAGGCTTCTGCTCAGGAAACCGGATCGGAACGGTTCAATGCGATTGTTTCTCGCTTCTGGCAGCATTGAGAAACTATTCTGGAACTTGTCATCGTATGTGTGTGTCTATGTGTGGCACAGCTGTGACAGCCGGTGCTGACGGTTCGTCACGGTCCGTGGTGCCTTTCGTCACTATCTTCATCTCGATTCCTGCCGATGTAAGTTGCCGTTCATTCGACTGTTCGACATCGTATTCGAAGAACGATAACAGTTCCATTACGAGTTCCTCGCACAACGAATACATTGAGCACAGGCACGCATTGTCTCGAGGGAAAACCGCCCGAAATGTCCCCATTACACGAGGCCACATTTTATCCGTCATGCTACGTAACACAAACACAAGCACACAAAGTCATACACAGCGAAACATATTGAGTCACTCGCCAAACATAAAAAATGGATACAAAAGCCTGATTCTGTTTCGAAATTGTAGAGGCAACGAAGGTCCGGTAGACAGTGGTAGCATTTGGATGCTCTGTGGTGGTGGTGGTGGTGGTGTGTGGCATATTCCGGATTCTGGCCACCGCCTGTTGTGTAATCCGAAACGCGAAGAACGGACGCTCCGGGGGCTGATCGTTGAATTCCAGCAGCACGACTCATCCGTTTCGTGAGACGATAACGAATCCACCGGAGACCAGTGGGTCGGGAAAGGAGGCATCGAAATTTTGGACGCACACATACACATCCACCGGCTGGTTGTAGGTTGATTTAAGCTTTTTCTCCATTTTTTCATGCCCATACCTTACCTTTTTTTTTTGTTTTGGCCATCCAACCACCTTGCCGTGAACCACCGTGCGCCTCCATCCGCCCCCATTACGTCGTACGCGCGGTCCAAGAAGCGTTGAAGTCTATGAAAAAATTATGATGCTACATCGGAAAATAACCATTTGCATGCAAAAAGTCCGCCCGCCTCGGTTTGGGGAGGTTTGCCAGACCCATGGTTTAGGTCCGGAATGGTGGCCAGTCGGTGCGCGGGGCGGGGTAAAATAAAACAAACAAAATGTCCTCATCTGCATGCGCGGTCGCTTCGGTTCGGCTTACGATTTTTTGATGTCGCTCCCGCAGGCCGGCGGGCGGCATGGGTACCACTTTTTTGCTTTCAATTTTGCCACTCGAATCAACATAATCCTTCATGCTCGTTCGCCGCCGAATTGGCTTTTGCGGCCGGGATTTCCGAGCGGTATGGTGGAAAGGGCGACGCTTACGGGGGGAGGGATGCTGGATCGATAGGCGTACGGGGAAATTCTTGGTTTTTTCTTTTCTCGGGGTTAGTTTTTTGGTTTTACACTTTCGTTGAAAGGTTCCTTCGTTGGGTAAAGCTTGTGAAACAATCCTGTACGAAAATAAGTCCATACAAGACTCGTTCGTCTCAAAACAAATTTGATAAACAAATTTACAACTCCAGATATTCAAAATCAAATTTAGTTGGTAGGTCAAAGTATGATGGGATTTTCATAAAATTGTGTTTGCCTGCGTCTTTTTACTACCTTTATTCATATAATGTTTCTCAGCTGTAAGTTCATTTATTCCCCTTTTTTTGTTGTTGAAGCAAACAGGTATCCTTTTAAAATGCTTTTTAACTTTTTATTGCCTTAATTGCTTTGCCTTTTTTTACATTTTTCATAATGAACATTCATGAACATAATGCTTATGAAAATCATTTGATGCTACGTTTCTTTGCACATTACTGTGCCGGTGGGTTTTTTACCCACTTTCGAAAAAGTACCGGCGCGTGCTAACACCTACCTTACGGGCCCCGTAGACCCCGTTGGTGAAGTGGAATTGGTAAATAACAATAAAAGGATATGTGCATGTTTATGAATTTCATTCCCCTACCCTCATCGGATCGCGCGATCCCCGAGTGGGTTTAGAATGCCCCGGGCTTTGGCGAGGTCGAGGTCGAGGCCACCCTTAATCCTTGCCCCGGCCTGCAGTACGCCGTGCCGACCGGCGGCTTTTATCTTTCCCGCACACGACCACATCGGGCTCGTGACGCGGTGACAACGCTATGGTACCATTATTGCGCCGGGCCGGGTTCAATTTCGTTCAATTCGTTCGCTGTCATTTACATTTTTTTAAAGAGAACGCAGAAGGCCGACGGAGGAACGTTCCTAATCCGTTTTTGGCTTAGCTGGCGAGGTTTATGCTTGCGCCCCGTGCGTGGATGATATCCGGTTCGATCGGCAGGGGCTGGCGTTCAAATCGAACGCGAACGTGCCCTTCGGAACGGAAGCGGAGCTTTCACTTAATCTATGGTGTGCGCGCCGTAAAATTTTATTTCACTACCACCGTTTCGGGTGGCGTTTAAGAAGAGGTTGAAACTAATGCATGCGCAAAAAGGGAAGAAAAATGAACCCCACGTAAAATGAGCTAACTTTTGCCTTCCGGTGGCTTTTTTTCGCGTATACTATCCTTTTTTCTTACTTTTTCCAACCCCCGGACGCCTTCCCGCTCGTTGATGGTTTTTTAAATGAGGTTTCACATTACCTTTTTTATCGACCAAAAAGAGAGAGGGAGAGAGAGAGCGAGCATGGGGGAGAGAAAGGTAGGAAGCAGAAAGGAGGCCTTCATGGAGTTAAAAAATAAAACACCAACCCTGAAACCGCTTCACAGGCAATTTCCCAAAATATCCGACGGCGTTCGTGGGCTTTACCATGGTTTTCTGTCCCCTTTTAGCGCTCTATATCTTTTTCGGTTCCTTCACGCCCGTCAATCGTCGTTTGGGTGAAATTGTGCGCCGAAGCTCGTAATAAAGTAATGAAAGTTTTGAGCGGTCTCGAAAGGCGGGAAGTCAAAAAATAGTTAAATAAAAATAGCGCTGGTTGGGGATAATTATAAAATTCAAATTTTATTCATGTACCCTGCACCCTGTTTAATGTCCCTACGTGCTTATATCGAGACGGTTCGGTTCGGCGCAGGGGAGAAGGGTGCGGGCAAAAAAAAAGGGTCCACTCCCAGGGCCGGAGTGACTCATCGCTATCCTCATCATCGCCCTCATCATCATCATCATCATTGGGTACGAGGTACTGTTCTGTTCCATTTAAAGTGCTGCCGTCCTTCGCTGGCGGAAGTTTAATTATTTGCGTTTCCATTCCAGCGTACTTAAGGACCTATTTTACATGCGTTACTGGTGCCGTTACACATTGAAAAAAATAGCCCAATTAAAGCGTCGGGAAAGCGGGAAAAGGATCCTCAAGCGCACGACACTGCAATTTGCAATCAGCTACAATACGAATTCATGGTTTCACTTCCCACGCGGTTCGGTTTGATTTCGATTTTGCCATTCGACAAAACGGAGTGGGCAACTTCCGAGTCGTTGTTGGCCGCTCTTTGCATATCATTCCATCGATGATGGTGATAAATAGTAATTAACTCATTATTTGAATATGCACCGAAAACAAACGCTTACGGATGGGGAAAGAATCGAGAAATATATCAGCAGAAAATAATTCAACCGCCTTATTGGTTTCACTTTGCTGACTATGAGGTTCTTTTGAATGGGTTTCCATCAATGAAGCCAGTCAAGCCTTTGTTTGGAGTTTAACTTATATCACGTGAAGTGGCCTCTATTGGTGAGAGCTTGCATTTTTTCACTCGTGAAATTGAAGATTGAATATAGTTTCAAGGACTCTTTCAATTATTTATCTTGTATTTGTAAATGAACATCACTTCATCTTTCTTTTTCATGTATTTTTCTTTACGTATACGTAACATCTGCTACGTATATCCACATTAATTTGCTTGAAATTATGTTTGAAAAGGTTACAATTTGCCTATTTAAAAGTTTAATTTCTATTATACTTTTGAATTTTTGAATAATCACCAGCTGCTTTTAGTTATGGCTCATTTGTTTACATTATTGATCCACTGAAAAAATGATCGGCCTGTTATAGGAAGGCTCGAGTTTAAGCTTTTCCAACTATTACTACCAGCATGTTGCATAGTAATGGTATTATTTAAGGAGCAACATCAATCGAAGTTAAGCATTCTCTGCCGAGGTTAAAGAGGAACTACTTGGAGCATAAACAGTATCGGTTACTTCTATAGACCAATTTTGTTGAAGATCGTCACTCCAAACAGCCACCTCGAAATCACATCGTGCTATTCAACTGATCCCAATAAATCCTTCTTCTTTTTTGTGAGGCAAACTTTCAATAGTTTAGAACTACTACATTCCGACTAGATCATGCACGATTCAAACGTTGGTGAAATTTCACGACCGTTTACCAGGATTCTAGATTTTCTGGCTGCCTGCTGCCGCAGGCAAAGTCCTCGCTCGGAAGGGCCCAATTTGGATCCTTCGTGACATCCGGTCAAATGCCGTGAACGGTTACGCTGAATCCATTGCCATGCCGTTTGGGCGCGTTTGGGGGAAATAAAAAAGGCACGCCATGGAATGGCGATACAGGGCACATGTTTCAGAACATCGAGCTGGCGAAGCCGCCGGTTTTGACGAAAGTGCACTATTTTGTACGTACACTTCGCGTCGTTGCAACGCTGTCCTGGAACGTGAACCGGATTTTTGGAAACGTCCACGGCTGGTAGCGTTTAGGAGGATCTTCTTGTTCCTTTTCGGCGCATCCGACACCCCCTCCAGCTCGGAACCTATGCCGTTTCGCGGAACCTATCCAATTCCATCTGTTAGATGCTTGCGTCATCGGAACGGGGAAAACGGTTCCACTCTTTGCACTCTCGCGTAAAGGTTGGAAGTCACATCGATGAGTAGATGATAACGATACGCTTTTGGAGCTCATGCCTTCACCGTTATCCAACAGCAACTGTGCATTGCACACAGAGCCGAACGATACGTTCAAGTGAATGCCTTTATGTAGTGGACGAACGGGCGCCGAACGAAATTCAAGCAGTCTTCTGTGTAGCATACTATGCGTAACTAGCAAGAAT
This sequence comes from Anopheles coustani, assembly GCF_943734705.1. Lineage (NCBI taxonomy): Eukaryota > Metazoa > Arthropoda > Insecta > Diptera > Culicidae > Anopheles > Anopheles coustani. The sequence goes on from NC_071288.1 coordinate 12,072,046, forward strand.
TTTTTTTCTCCTCTCCTGTTGTGTTTTTATATCGGTTGGGTTTTTTTATTGCATTCCAAATCTAGGACACTTGGACTCGGTTCGTTGTGGGCGTTCGAATGAAGCGTGTCGTAGAAACAGATCGCTCGCCGATGTCCTCCACAGAGTTCCGGCGATTTCTATGACCCGGTGACGCCTGTTGAAGGAAACACATCTGTCAAAACATTTGTCTCCGGTGGGTTCACCCCACCCGAAAGAGTCACAACTCTACCGCAGTCAGACTTTCGAAGCATTCCAAAATGCCGCCAGTGCGGTAGGGAAAAGAAAATGATTCCCACATCAAAGCAGTCGCTGGATGAATGCAAATATTCTGCCTAGCGTGCCAGAGGTGGGAAAGAAAATTTACTTTAATTGCATTAAACGCCCAGCCGGTGTACACAGTTGTGCCCCTGTGACCCTGTCCCCCGATGCAATTGGATTAGCAAAACGCCTCAGTGTCCTTGCGACGCTCCATGGAGTGACGCGGAGAGGTCCTGCCCGGTGGAGGTAGACGAGATCCGGACGAAGTGTGCGCTAGATATAATTGAAGATAAACAGAAATACCGCAGCTACAGGCGCTGGTCCTTAATGAAGTTACCAATTTTCCCTCGACACACCCCATCGCCAGCCCAAGAAACCCGGCGGGGTGGCTTTCTGGTGTAACCCCATTTGCTAATGGGTTTGTGTTTACCGTTGGGGTAACCGCTATGAACACACACGCACACACGCAAGTACAATGGAACTTGGGCTCTCAGTCGCTGGCGATGACAGCCTTAAGACCCCGTTTGTCTGCCTTTTGTACGACGCAGACGGAGAACTAATACGTTACGACAATAATCATACGCCATTGGCATGCCCCATTTGGCCCGGTGACGCACCGGCATTGGAACGCCTCGATGGTTTTGCCCCCCCCCACTCCTTCTGAAGCTCCCTGCCACCCATCTGCATATGGTGGAACGGTTTAGCAAATATGGCAAGCAATAGCGTTCTCGCCTCGTAGGTATTGCAACGAAAACAGGAAGTACCGTTAGTCAACAAACCGGTACGATGGGTTAGTGGGGCAAACGAGCCAGAAAGTTGGAGAGATAAGAGATTGATCAGTGACACGTACCTAGGATTGTCGAACCACAGCTGTAGATCCTCGTTGAAACAATATTTCAATCCGCAAACAAATCCAACCCAATGGAGTACATCCGAGTTAATGAATAGGGAAGCGATTTGTTTACATTGAATGCTGGCAATGCATCACATGTCGACAACTGTTACTAAGTATTTCACTACTTTTCAATAAGTAACCTAAAGGTCAACGCTGTGTGGTAATCGTAACACATTGATTAATATCTTACAATAAAATAATCACCGTCGGCATGAAATTCCAAACTCAAGACGCATTCCTCAACTGTCCGGTCCGTCATCGCAAGACACCGCAATTGTGATGCCTTTTTACCTTTCATAATCACAGCCCACGACCAACGCTGCGAGGCAAAAAGGTCAGAAATGGCACAGCTTAATCTTTGCCCACTTAAGGGGCCAAGACAAACACGACGGTGTACTTTTTCAACGCTTATGCAGAGCACCACGGCCATGGCTTTTTTGGGCGGTAGCTCGCTTAAAAACCAATTTATTTAATCTCTTCACAATCGTGTCTTGCTGTCATTCGCTTTGTCGTCATTCCGTCGGTCCGTTGGCTACGACTCCGCCAGACATTCTTCAGTGGCGTTGAATCATTTATCTTCATAAGGCCAACGGGTCGGCCAGAGATGTACAACACAAATAGTATTAGGGCAGTAGGAAAGAATTTAATTCACTAGGGAAAATTTTAGAATTTGTTCGAAATAAATCCTCAATTTGGGGGCTCACCGGAGATAAATTTGTTATCGGATGTTTGTTACTGTTTACTTTACTAGTTTAAATTCATGTCTTTTAGCTACCCAGTACAACCAACCCTCAAGAGGTATTTTGCTAATTTGAAGCTACGTCCTTTTGCTAAAATATTTTCACATAACAACACTTTCAACAAGATTCGGCTTTCACTTTTCAATACCAAAAGAGCACCCCCAAGGCCGGGATTGGAAGGATTTACCCGGCGTCCGAAATTCGGCGAAGTAAAACCCAACCGCCCATTTCCTCGCCCCAAAAAAACCCTCCTCCCTGCTTAGCTGATCCTTTCCGTAATGATTTATGATGCATGGAGCAAAGAGGGGAAATTATGAGTTGCTCATAAATTATCGTCCCACTCCGCATAATCCTTCGCTCGAAGCGCGTTACCCGAGACGGAGCCTGCCCGGGCCCGTTCGATCGGCGGGGCAAAGAAGAGGTCCGGGGCGGGTCGGACAGGGGCGGGTGGGTTGGTAAAATTTGTCCCAATTTTCCTCGTAACCTTTTACGCTCGCTCACCCCGCTCGGGCGGCAGCGATGGCAAGGACCCCAAAACACGTTTCTGTTCGCTCGACGTGGGTTAAAATTGGGCAAGTAAAATGCATGACTTTGACACTTCGTTTCGCGCTATCGTTTGGTTGGCGTACGGTTGGCGATGGTGGGACGTAATTAATTTCGCATAAAAATAAGATACGCACGTGCGTAGGACTTGCAGCGTACTGATGCTCACGGTGGGGAAATCTTGAAAACTGCCTCGAATTTTCTCGAAGCAAATCTCAACGATCAACTTCACTCCGTCGGGAATGTACGAAAGGAATGTACTCTTGGATGTGACGGTTGTGGTTGATGTTTATCATTTTCCTATTCGCTTCCGACAATCAGTTGGAGTTTGATGTCTTTGATCCCGTTTCTTTCTTAAAAATAAGATTACGAACTGATCTTTGGAGTGTTTGATAAATGGGACGAAATATCCATCAGCAAAACCGCAAACATCCTCCGGCTTAATGGAAGTAAGCAAGGTTAACCACTGCCATAACCACATGTTTGTTAATTACTCTTCGCCCTCTCATAAGCATCTGATTTTAATTGCTCCGAACGTCAACCAACCACTTGCAGCATTTGCGCGAACAATGGCGGGGTCGTATCATTCAATTAATAATGATGAAACAAAAATTTTAAATAAACGAAGCGGAAGTAATTCATCATTTGCCCTCGCTGCCTCCGCCACTTTCCCACCGACATGACGTCAGCTTGCAGCTGTCTCCCTTCCCATACCCTTCCCCAATGAAAAATATAGTGTCAGCTGTGCGACGACATATTGGCGAATAAATTGTCTATCGACGCGCCGCCCCTTCTTGGGCTAGAAGCAACTCCTTGTCAGCGTTGCCCCTGCACAGCTGCTGGACCTGTCTCCGAGGGCCGAGCGGGAAAAGGGCAATTTCAATGGCAATTATGATTAATTCCCATTCACAATATTGCAATAATTTCAATCAGCGAATCCCCCCGGCACCATCGCTATCGCCATTGGTATGCAATGCTGGAAAGGTACGCATCATGCGAGTGTTTATCAGTTTTGTTTTTCTGTTTTTAAAGTTCCGAAGCATAAATCAATTGGGTATTAATTTTTAATTTCACCCCTGTGGGAACGTGGCATCGTTTCGCACTCGCGCCATCTGGTGTATGTGTTTTCCGTGCAATCGTTGATGAATATTGCAGCCTTCGTCGGCGGAGGTTTAAGATTTAATTAATTGCAACGAATGGAATGACAACAAGCGTCCGTCTGCTGAAGGCACACCAGGGAATTAAGTAGAATCGTTTTGTGTTTGACGCGAAATGAATTGAATTTATTAAAATACCACAATACACAACTCACTCTTCCTGTTAACTTAAATTTGTTTGTTTTTTAAGCACAATCTTGAATTAGTGCATCGGACCATGATGCTTATTTTCCCATCTGCACTGACCGAACTAACATTACAATGCGGTCACGTGTGTCACACTGACGATTTCTTTCTCCCAACAGTTCGTTAGTTGCGGTGGCTTACGATGGTCGTCAGGATAACAGGTTGCAGGATGTTCTTATCCGTCGTTCGTCCTGGACTAAAGCTGCGAGTCGTTGCGCTGACGTGAGTGAATCCCCGCCGGTATGGAAAGAGATCATCAGTTTCCGCAGTGAAATGGTGGCTTCATTTTTCTCCCGTCATGCAGGAAAGGAAAAAAAATGGCTCCGCAATGAAACCCACACCCGAACCGAGTGCATTGCATTGTGCATGCACCGATCTCAATTTTCCATCCACCATGACAACGTACGTGGTGCTTTATTTTCTCAGCCGGTCGAGCAAATGCGCACGATAAACCAAATGGCTTTGTTGAACTTGCGTCGATTTCCCTAATGGTGTAACGGATACAGGGAAACGCTATGTCATCCCAGAAAGAAAAAAAAACGGAAAGTACAAATAGTGTATCGAAAGTTGTCCGGTGATCTTGATGTTTCTTTGTACGCTGTACGCGTCCTTAATTGCGCTCCGATTCTGTTACTTTTACATGCTGTTTTGGACGGTTGCCAGCGTAATAACCATGGTTTTACTAGTGTTTTATCTGAGCACCATCATGGCTGCAAATGGGATTTTCATATGGTTGGATTTTTTTGTTTTCATTTTCATGATTTTTTTATAACAATTTGTCACATTAATTTATGGACCGTACACCAGAAAACATGAAGAAGGCAGTTTTTACTTAAACGATTTAAATGAAAGTCAAGAAACATGTCGGCGAAAATCGGAGTCAAATCGACTGCAGTTTAAAAATGGATCCCCTTCGAGGTAACATTACCCGCAGGGCTACATTATAGTACTTTAATTTCACATCAACTTCAACGTCCATTGTCCTTATCTCACCGGGTGGATCACTAGTCGGATGCGACAACGCGTGAGAAATAACTTTCTGCTCCCCCGTTCCAAATAAAGTACGGAACAGTTTCCACTCGAGCATTTGTAGAACGCACGAGGAACAAACACCGAGCAGTAATGAACGGAAAAGCTGTCAAGCAGCAGAAGGAAATCTCCAGTCGAACCATTTCATTCGGAAAAAGTCACAATTTCCTGGCTCGCCAACTCTCATCAACTTCGGCAGCCCACCGTATCCCCAGTGCAAAGTATTTTCCCTCGCCCCCCTCCTCCCCCCGCCAGGCGGAGAATGGAAATGAAGAGAAACGAAATTACTGCCACAAAGGAATGATTAAAATCGCTTCTTAACTCAATATTGGACGGGCTTGCGGGGGTGGAAACTGTAGAGCGTGTTTGGGTCCTTCTTTCGATTCGAATTTCTTGTGCTGCGAAATCGGTGAAAAAATCTTCCACCATCCCGTGCTTTCGTCCGGCTGACCGGAGGGCCCAGTGCCGTGAGTTTTATTCCGGCACGAAATGGACGCGTCGAGGGAAAAGTTAATTTCAGGAATGTTTTCACATTTCTCTTCGGCAAGAATTTCGACGCGAATGGTTCATTTGCTTTTCTCCGTGGAATAATTCGATGTCATTGGGTTTGACCGTTTCCGTTCCTACGGCGTTCGCACGCGACGAGATGTTTTTGTCTTTCCAGTGAAGGTTTCAATAGCCACGGTTCACTTACTAGAATTGATCTAGTTCAGAAACGATGAGAAAACAACGATTGGTTCGCGTTGTAGGTAGTTTCGAAAGCGATTTGTGATGTTTCCGACACACACAGGAATGCAAATCAATCTTTAGCTTTGATCACTTACAATTTCCAGAAACAATCACTCCATAGAAGTGGTATTAAAATAATTGGTTTTCTCTATTTTCTTCTCGGTTTCGTCTGCAATTATGAAAAACCACCACAGGATGATAAGAGCAGCCAACAGCAACAGATGGATCCCGCGGCCGCATTGCAGCTGAAGCAGGATCAACAGCAAATGATTCCAGAGAAGAAGAAGTGGATTCACGACCCTTCAAGTAAGTGTATAGAACTGTCAAGCTTTTCAATCCAGAATTCCTTCAGTTTTATCTAGACCAAGTTTTATATTATTATTTTTCTTTACACTTCGTTTAATTCGAATACCACTACGAAGGTTCATTTGATTTTTGACTTTTGGTTGTGACTTTTTTATAAGACCAAACAGACGCTGCATTGCGGAGGCCAAAAATTCTTCCAAATGTTCTATTTATACTAGCACAAATCCCATTCACCTAATGGCCATTTTGTTACTTCGTTTTGTTTTACTTTCCTCATCTACCATTTTTTCCCCCTGCTTGAGGACGCCCGCAGGCTTCCCGAGCTATTTTCGTCACCGGGGAAAACTGATTTCTCTTTTATTTCCTCGCACCGCAAACGACGTGCGCCAGTTGGCACCCGAACCCGCCCCAGGCTGGACCATGGTTGAATGGGTCGGTATTGATTTTATTTATTCGATTAAACGACACGTTCCCTCGAGGACCTGAGGGCTCTGTTTCGATCGATGACGGTTTTGTCTTCCACGTTTCACGTTGCCGCTGCCGGGCCCGGAACAAAGCAAAACGAAAGTGACATAAAACTGGTGGAGGAAAAAAAAAACGCGTCGAACTCCCATGGCGAGGCCAGCTGCGACCTGTCCACCCCGGGGTTCACAATTTATGCAACATCCTAATCCGCTTACGGTCACCACCAACGGCGTGTCGCGCCGTGCTCGCTCTCTCTCTCTCTCTTGGACTTTTTCCACGGTAAGCCGGCCGTACGGAAAGAATGGGCCCGGAGCAAGAATTAAGCCGTGTTAATTATGGTGTTATTGTGCACGGAAAGTAACGATCCTTACGGTGGTTCGTCCGCCCTTTTGGGAGGCCGATGCAGTGGCAGAAACCATGCCCCGGTCGATGTCGATAATTAAATGCGGTCAAAACGGAGGTATCGCAGATGGAACTCGGGCAAACAAGTACTCCGGTTGAAAATGGGGAATAAACCTGGCTTACCGCAGCACGAACGCGAAGCGAAATGGCTAGAACCGGGCGAGGGAAAAACCAGATGCTAAAGGTCGAAAACGTGAAACCGTTCGAAAAACGGCCTAAACGCCGGTAGCTTTTAACAACCAATTAAAGAATTACTGAAGCACACCCCGCTCCCACTTTCCATCCAATCGAGTTTTTAGTACCGTTCGATCCACAAATGCCGAAAGGTTGGCGCTTTCATGGTGGGATTGCTTTTTTCCATCAATAATCGGTCGATTAGCTGTGGCAACCGGAGCCGAGTTTACATTCTTTCCTATTTATAATAACCTGATACTGCGCCAATATTGGACACCGTTGGGTCGTAGGGCGATGTAAATCACATTGCATTTCATTAAGGTTTCCTCGAGCACAATTGTTTGGCGGTACAATATACGATTGGTTTGGTTTATGGGCGAGTGTTTGGATGCTATAAATAAGTGGACCAATAACGCCCACGAACCGTTCGATGTTAAAGAACCGTCACTGGAGTTTTGGCATTAAGCTGGAATAACTCGTTGTGATGGAATACATTTTACTTAACAAACATAAATGCGTTTGCCTGTAATCCCTGCCAAGGGTTGTAGGTTCAATTTGCATCAAATTCGGGTTGTTTGCGTCTTGAGTGCGCCGCCCGATTGCCAGCATGTTAACTCAACTATTCAATCTCATCTTACATCGGGAGCTTACATTTACAATTCCCCTGCCCGGGCGCCACGCTTTGTGCAGAGTGCTGCGTCGTTTGTCGACGAAAATCAGCTGCACAATTCGTTCGCTTTCTAGTCCTTTCGGGCCACGGCACGACACGGGGCTACATCAACTTTAAATCGCTCCATTGCTCAACCGTTGTACTTTTGCCGCAGTTCTCCAGCCCTCCGACTCCACCCGTCGGAGCGTACCGTCGCCAGGTTTTGCCAAAGTTGCGCATAACTAAGGCATCACGGTGCTGACACACATATTCACTCGCACCGGTTGCCAAGGGCCACGATGGAAAGTTCCCGCGAGTCTCCCTTGGGGGGGAGCGCTGGGCGTGATAGTGCCATAACGGTACATATGTATGGCTATCCGGTTCGGCGAGCACACCGACACACGGTCGTCCTTCCGGTGCATATCGCGCTCGGATGCCGTAAAATCAAAACTCAACAAGCGAAACCGTATACGGTACGCGGGGGCAACAAAGTTGGGCCGAAATTATCCACCAGAGTGCACTACAAACGATGCGATGGCTGCCATTGTGCGGAAGGTCGGCGAAAACGCATGAAACGGCACGGCACAACGGGAAGGAGCGGACATCCGAGCATGCTAAGGGATTGGTTTTATCTCACAGTGTTTATAGAAAACGTGTTAAAATTTAGATTGGCCGCTATCGAAAGCTTGTTCGGCGGATCGTCGAGGTGTAATCGGGAACATGCAACCGTTGACCCGCCCTCTTTGGGCTTTTGCAGCGGTCGATGTTAATGGCGGCAAGGAATAGAGCAGCTACTTTACGGGCGAGCGCACGGTGGAACAAAAGGTGGACAAACAAAGTGAATGTCTTCCATTTTTCTACCCATTAATCTATGGGATTACACTGTCGTTCCATTGCAGTAATGTGTTGTTGAAAAAGAAGCTGTGAAACATTGAATAGGTGGAGGATAGGAGAATTAAAATATAGTCCTTCAAATAAAATTCCAAATGTCAACAATTTTACTTCAACGTATGACATGGCTGCAAAAAAAGACCTTCCTGTTGCCACCATATGGATTAAATTGTGTTAAACCGTTTCATTCTCCCCTTCATTCATATGGGTTTCTCTTTCTTCTTCTTCTTCTTCTTCCTTTTCTTCTTCATATTCTTCTTCTTCTTCTTTTTCATGTTCTTCTTCTTCTTTCGTTACGTTCACGAATTTGAAAAAGCAAACAATGGACTTTCTGCATATGAATTTTTCGTATAGTCACTGAGAAACTATGTTTCCAACTTTTAGTTTGTTAGAATTTTCCAAACAAAATAAAATTCTAAACAAATTTAGAATAACAAATTCATTCGATTGTTTATTAATTCATCTAAATGTAACGGACTCTGCCGTATGGTCAGTACCCAAATGCACTGAGAGATTTTTGGACTTACAAGCAGTTCTTTTTCCTTTTTCGTAGTTTGTTGGGTTAGTTATCCTTCATGCTAGAGTGATTATCAAAATATCAATCATTTCATTGAAAAAGTACTGTGACTTATTGCCACTGCTTCCAATGAACACATCACACTGTGCGCCTTTATGGTTCATGCAAGGTATGCCATCACTTGGGCATCATTAATGCAGGCGCACCCTGCGAAACCCGTAGAAATATGAGAAAGTTCTCAAACATGCGCCAGTCGTCCCGTTTTCAGCACAGTCCCCTCTCCCCCTTCTCCTCACCGGGAGGGCTGGGGCTTTCACGCCGGCCTCTAGCCTCGCATATACCACCGATAAAATTATGTCCATTAAAACGGGTAGTAAGTTTTCGCCAAGTGCCGTTTGTCCGACATCATCCAGCATCCGGCGCGTTGTCGAAGCAGGGGAGTTGTCGGATCGTCGTTGAAAGTTTAACCTTCCCTTCCCTCCGACCCGCTTCGGTATTCTGTAAGACTTCGCGCACCGGCGTGTTATGCTTGGTGTTGCTTTCTCATTTTTCCTTTAGTGTCAGGGTGACTCGAAGTTTAGTAGTTACGAAAACTAAGGAACTCCACCGAAACGGACTCCCCCGTGAAGGGGGGGAGGATACGGAAGATGCACGATAGCGTCATCGTTACGCTGGCAGCGAGCGCTAGAATACCATACAAGACGATGCGGTACCTTTGCAACCTTTCCCGATTGGCACGAAACACGGGTGCGCTAAGTACTCGAGAGAATTTCGTCCGCCTTTCGCTCGCTAGCTGAGGCGGGCTGGGACTCACTCCGTGTGGGTCATAAATTTACGAGATAAATATGATTATTATGTAACGTTATTGCTTCGCCAGCGCAGTGTGCAACGGTGCCGAACTTACGATGCGCGCCCTCCGGAAGTGGATGTGGTGACCTACGACCGATATTGATGCCAACGTTCTCGAGTGGGACGAACAACGTTTCATCGGAGTGGTGGATTTTCGTCAGGCGTCCGTGTCCTTCGAACCGAAAAAAAGCGTCCGTGCCCGACGGTGGAACGAACGAATGTTGCTGGAATACCACGACAAACATGCCCCTGCGATCTGGTCTTCTGCCTTCGCGAGCACCTAAAAATCCGATACAACTCCGGCCCGTTACTGGGTTACATTTTCCCGATGCATTCCGTTCGGCGCAACTTTGCCGGGCTCCCGACCAAAAATGGAGACGAAATGCTGATCCAGCGAAACGGTCGAAGCCGATGAAGCAAAAGTTTTTGCATAATTCTTTCCGGATGGATGGCCCATTCCGGTGCGCTTACCGTTTCTTCCCGTTCGCCACGTGTCCGCCCATCTGTTGCGGTAGGGGCTCTCTTTTTCATACCTTTTTTTTGCTGACGTCTTACCCACACCGTACAGCCGGAAACATTCGACGAAATTTACGAGATCATTTTCAAGTTTTCTCTTCCGGCGCCGGCGACTCCAACCGGTCGATAAGCTTGGTCCCTTCCCCGGGAAGTAAAAACTTACCCACCTGCGAGCATGAACGACATCCCTTCGTACATGCAGTAAGTCGTTTCAGCTTTCTTCGTTGAAGCCCAGTTGGACCTCGAGACTCCACACCACCGTTCCCCCTTAGTCGTGACCGAGTCGAGCATGGCGTAAAAGTAGTAAAGTTTGTCATCAAGTTGAGTCGACAGTAATTTGGACTGTGACTGAAATTTTAACGTGATGTGAATGCCGAAAATCGTGCTCCGTGCCAGGTGCACCGTACGGTTGCAGCCGGCTGCAAGCTGTCGGGCGTGTTTTTCGTGCCCTGACCCAGTGAAACCGTATGCCACATAAAGAGCCTAATGACGTCCGTAAACCTCGGGGGAAAATTCCACGTGGCATTGATGATGATGTAAGTTGACAGAAAAACCTTTCGGGAGGCGGTAGGTTGCATTGAACGGGGTGCGATCCTCAATTGTTGAGCATTGGATATGGTTGAAGTGTAATGTGGCAATAAAATGCTGTGTTTTGAAGTGTAATGTGGCAAGCCATTAGAGATTCATAGAAAATTAAATGGAATAACGAAATAATATGCACCAGTATTTGTTCTCCTAATGGGAATGAAAATAATCACTACTCCAACAAATACTTGTGATAACTTTTCATGTATGTTAAGCTATCATTGATTTCGCATGGTGCCTTTCGTTTGATGGAGGCGCCTGGTGGTTTATTATTTATCACTTTGCACCGTGTTCGATGCATTTATTTTCTCTATTTAAAATCGGAAAAAAACTCACTGTAAGTTGAAAGAAAAGCCTTTTGAGGGGTTTTAAGTTGGATTGAACGGAGTGCGATCGTCAATTGGAGAGCATTGGAGATGGTTGAAGTGTAATAGGACAATTAAAAAGCCGTTAGAGATCCATTGAAAATTTAGTGGAATAACGAAATAATATTTATCACTACTTGTTTTCTCTATGAAAATGAAAATAATCGCTACTCCAACAAACACTACTTTTCAGGTATGTTAAGTTATCATTGATTTCGCATGGTGCTTCTCATTTGATGGAGACGCCTGGTGGTTTGTTGTTTATCACTAATGATTTCTTATACCATCATTACATGCCTTGTTGTTCATGTTCATCACAATCTTAACAAAGCTCGACTAGCTGACCTGAAACAGTATAGTCTTAAATGTAAACTGTCTGTGCATTTTATCTCTTAATATGTTCCCATATCTGACCTGAAATGAACCCAAAGCAACAACAAAAACCTGATCAGCTCAAAATCAATTTAGCACCGTGTTTGGTGCGTTTGTTTTCTCTATTTAAGATTGAATCCCACGATAGTTCCCAACGGACCGCTTGCGTTCGATCTCCCAAACGGCTCAATTTTCATCTCATGAAATACGTTCCGGTGCTATTGAAAATGTTTTCTTTTGGCGAACAAGCTCGCCATTACGGGTGACTACATAATGAACAGCGACGCGCACTGGCGAATGCCTCATCCCGGTGGTTTTTGGCAACCACGCAAGCAGTGGCCCGCAAAGCACTTCGTATGGCGCCGTGGCAACATCGTTCGTTCGTGTGCGCTCGGTTATTATGAATAAATTTACATAATGCCACGCCACGAAACCACCCTGCCCCCGATGATGCACTCCGACCAGCAAAGAAACCAGATCCAATCGCACTGAAGCGCCTGAGCCTCCCGCTGGCCACGCGCTCGAAACAATGTACGAACGGAATCAGGTGGAATGGTTCCCGGTGGCGAGGGCTTCCCGGAGGCCCGGATGGTATCGCGATGGCCTTATTTTGCATGGCCCACGACGTAGCCTCGCATTTGGTGACACACCATTGTTGCCCTTGAAATGATCGCGAAGGCGTGGAAAAACGGGAGTTAAAAGTTTCACCACCATCGCTGTTGGTGACAAAAGCGAACAGAAATAGAAAATAGAATTGAATGGCAAAGAACCTTGTAGCGTGGACGTGCAGCTGTTTTCATGTCAAATGAACCATTTCATTGCCACTCGGTGGTACCTCGTTTTATTTGTTGAGTCAGCCAGCACACCACAATAACAGTCACCTTGCGCCACCATATCGGCTGCTTGAACGCAGACAATAGAAAGGTGTACGTCGGTACGGTGGGACATTTCGTACTGAAATCACTCCAATTGCTTTGACGATTGTGACTGCTGCAGTAGGGTCAGGAATGTAAGGTCAGAGCGCTGTAAAGAGAACGAAAAATAAAGGGTCACAAAAAAAACAAGACTTTCGACCGCCATTTGTTGCACGACACAATGTTCGCTCGTGTTGCTGCATTTGTGCTTATTTCTAAGAATTGAGAAACGTTTTCATTTGACATGCTTTTCTTGGCGTGTTGCTCATGTACTTCGTAAATTTTCAAATGGAGGCGCCTGGTCTTTACTCATCAACAATTCTTTTTTGTAAATCAACAACTTCATTAACATTAGTTATTAAGTATAATATACCGTGAAATGGCCCAACATATATGGTTAACATGGCAAATTCGGATTGTTTGTGTGAATTTAATTTTGTTCGTAATGCATATTAATGTTATGTTTTTGGCTTGGCAAGCTTACAATTAGTACACACAAATCACTTATGGCGTACTGCTTTTAGATCAGAGACTGCAAATAGTACGTATATAGACAAACATTCTCGATTAATTTTCATATTTCAAAAAGTACCCAGTTGATTCTATTTTTTTTATCACACTCCTCAAATTGCAATATGGCAAATTTGACTTCAATATAACACTCGTGCAAACTGCTAAAGCTCATCACTCTTACCGAGAATCCTTTGATGGTTCCATTTCGCAAAATTCCAGTAATCTCGAAAACATTTCATTATTATTCATCTCCTTTTTCCTTTTTTTTCTACTTTCCAATTTTAGGTGACCTTTGCAAACCACTCAACTGCAAGAAGAAAGAACTCTGCCTACTGGAGGACGCCTATACCGCCGTTTGCGTCTCGAAAAAGGAGCTCCATAAGAACAAGTAAGTCTAGCACGACATGCTTACGCTTGGCGTTTTTATTTACCTTTCATTTTTTTTTTTGCCATTGCGAAGCATACACTTTACATGCTTCAAGCCCCCGCTGGCAACACCCTTACCACCCAACACGCTTTGCCAGTCGCATCTCGAGGACAATGTAACCGTTTCCTGGAAATTTGTGGTTTTGCTGTCGTTGTTATTTGTACATTTTAGTTGTGCGTTTACTTTCACTCTAGGACTCTCCCTTCCGCGCCCACCCATCATCCCACCTCACTCCACAGGTTTGAAAGCAGCATACGCCTGTTGCGGAATGTTGTTTCGTATACATTTTTGTTTTGTTGTGCTATTTCACACGAATCGTACACACTCCGAAAGCCTCGCCTACTTTGCTGTTTCACCGTATCGTGTGTGGTTGTGCCTCGCTAGGCTTCAAGTCGTCATTCCACAGCCAGGCATTCCTTCACGCCATTGCTCAGTTCCGATGCTCGGTGGTTCCGTCTGTCAGAAGCAATCTGTAGAAATGGCTTACCACCTGGTGATTTCATGGCGGTTTTCTGTTTGTTTCGTTCCGTTTCAATTTTCTCGCAATGTTTTCATTCGTTCACTCTCCCTTCTCTTGTGAGTCTTTCGAACACTGCACCACAGACGTACGCAGCACTGGGGTGGACGGTAAAAGCAGAGAAGGCAGGGAAGGCGCCACGGGCCCAAAACAAAGAAGGAAAAGTAATACGACCCGCGGGAAAAATCCATTACTATTTCCTACAGCTCATCTATTTGGATACCCACGGTTTTCTCGGTTTTTTTCTGATGAAATCGTTCCCTTACAAAGGTGCTGTACTTTATTTTCCGATAGCAATCCTTTTTATTTTAGTATTTCACTTTTTTTTTATTCAACTAAACCAACCGAATTCGTACATCAAACTGGGAACCACATTAATTCGAAAACACAATTGTTTCGTAAACTGTTATGGAGTTTAACTTTTAATTTGAACGTAAACTCACCTTCGTACACCCAACTACATCAAATTATGCTAGCACAAGCCACCCACTCGCGCAACAGCTTCACTCCACACCCAGACGTCGAGACCCGTGTAATTCCAAGTGTCAAAACGCCATACACAATAATTACGAGGCGAGGAGCAATCTGCTCAGGTTGGACGCATGCAAGCCGGTGGTCGGTGGAAAGGTGTCCAGATGAAAAACTTACCAAACAATTTGTGTTTCGCTCATTCTCCCTGACGGTTGTTTTGTTTTCGGTTTGTGCCTCGGGCAAACTTTAATCGAAACATGTTTCCATCGGGTAGTAAACCTGTCGGGCCAGGTAACAGGCAGACCAGACGGGCGATTGGCGGTACCGACCCGTCACGAGCAGCGGACCAATGCAAGTTCATTATCTCACTTTCCAATGCTAATGCCAAAGTTTGGGTGGCCCCTTTTGTGATGTGAGCCGACGAGTGCGAAACAACGAAAACTGATTAAAGAAAACAGACATTTAAAAGGGCGACACCCCGTCCGAAGGTGCGCACAAAGCGACGGTTTTCACTGGAGTGAAATTTTGAAGGTGCATTTTCACCTCTCCAAGGGTAGCTATGAAAGAAGAGAAACAAGACTGACGAAGAAAAAGGTTGGAGCTTCACAGCGCCAGCATCGCAATGCAAATGGAGTTTGAGCAGGTGTAGGAAAATTGGCGCTGATTGAGTTTGTGCTTTGGCGGGGGCCATTTGTTCACTTTTTCCCATTTCCCAACAAAACACAGAACCAACTGTTTGTGCAACAGGGCTCGCACGACACAGTCGCATTGCTTTCGGAAATTTTTCTTATTTCTCTTCGGGTTAGTAGTGTCACGTGGTTGTGCTATCTGCGATGCTTCTTAATGCATCCACCGTGAGCGTAAATCAGATTCCAAAGCATCTCGCTGCAGCACAGGACTGCGTTGCAAATGCGTTGGAAAAAGAAGAAAATGTGTGTAACTAAAATTGATGTGTTAGGCCCGTCTACCTTTTCGTGTATCAAATATCAAATGATCATTTATATGATTTCCTTTTTACCACCTTTGACCTAAAAAAACTCTATCAACATGTGACTGTTTTGTACATAAAATCTTTGTTTTGAGCATGATAGGGTCCAAACCCCACAGAATAAACCTTGATGGGAATTACCATAACTGACATGAAAAGTGTGTGCGAATTGAAATAAGTTTATCATTGTTGTTGAAGCAATCAAGTTGGGCGTTTGCATGAATAAAATTATAAATTCATTTCTTAACAGTGTTTGTACTTTCGTTGATATAATAACTTCTCTCCCCTTTGTTGGTTTTGAATTGTCGAGTGTTGTCTTGCAAGAAGTGGTGGTGCCGAGCCATAAATTTTATCCTGCAACATGTGGCCTCTATCTTTTCTATCTCGTTCTCTTACTTTTTTCAGATTCATCAGCAGCTACAATTCACTTGCAAACAGGTGCAAATCTTGAACAGTATTTACTTTCCCTCACGTTTGCTTTTTCTGCATTTTTTTATGCGTTCGAATTGGCATTGTTCAAATTACACGTGTTTGTTCATCTTTTTTGTGCATGTATAATTTCTGGTCAGTGAAAAAAAAATATTACGAATCGGTTATTTTGTATATAAGCTTTGGAGTTTTTATTTATGTTTTGATAAACGTATGCATTTGTTTATAATTTTCATAATAACATGTATCCCCATAGAATTTTGCATTGCTTTTGTACTTTATGAACATTTTATAATACTGTATATTATTTTTATTATTCGATACTTCTATACAAACATTTCTACAACTCGAAAACAAACTCATTTCTACCTAAGATTCCTTTTATTAAATTGTTAACAAAAATCACGGCATAATGTAGTGTGCCAATGTAAATACTTTTGTTGATATGTTAACACTATGTTAGCAAAGTTCAGTACTAATGATAGCTTTCAATTTCATGCTTATTATACGTCTATCGCTATTTCCTCCTTCCTTAACATTCCCGACCGAAGTTAAGGGATGCAGAGTCCAAAGCTTCCAGCATCAACCTTCATAGCATGGTGCGTGTTTCCCCCTCCTAACTCCTCCTAAGGCAATGTTCTTATGGTTTGCATGATCGCATGGATTTTACTCTTTTCTCATCTTTCAATAAACTTGGCTTTCAGTGCAACTCGTTCCGATGCGTCATGAAACGACGGCCCAAGTGAAGCAATGCTCCACCATGATCAATCACCCCGGAACGCGTGGTGCGATTGAATTCGTTCCACTCTCGCTTATAATCATGCGTTTCCTTGTTTTTCTCCTTGCACGCCACCCGCCACACCCCCCCAGGGAAGAGATCATCACCAAGAGCAAATACTTTGAGCAGGAGGAAGCGAAGCGCAAGGCCGAAGTGGACGCAGAAGCAGCGGCAGCTGCTGCAGCCGCCGCCGCCGCCGCCGCCGCCTCCTCATCCTCCTCCTCCTCCGCCGCCGGCAGCAACATCAATGCGAACAGCGGCGTGGGCGGTGGAGCGCCCGATGGCGGGGCCAGCATGACACTGATGGCGGCCAGCGGAGACAGCAGCACCGGAAGCAATGGAAACGATGGAACCAGCAGCGGGCTGGAGCAGGAGGAGCGCGAGGATGACGAGAGCTCGTCGCAGGATGACGACGTGTTCTACGACAGCGAGGGTGGCGAGAAGGAGGAGGACTGCAAGCCCTGTCCGGTGGTGAAGCCTACGTTCCTGTGCGGCAGCGACAACCGGACGTACTCGTCGCTCTGCCGGCTCGAGTACCACAACTGCATCCACGTTAGCGAGGTTAAAGTGAGCTGCAAGGGCTTCTGTCCATGCAAAGGTAAGCGCAAGGTAGGGGACATAGAGGATGAGCGAGGGGGAGCAAATACTAGCGGTTGCTAAGCCACCCATCCCCCGGAACTGTCGACGTCGGCAATCCGCAGCGGAATGCGCTCTTTCACGCGAAAATGCGATACGAGCTGTAAGGACGATTTCATGCGAAGCATTCAATTGCATAGCTTCAGGCGCCTATGGGGGGAATTCGCTAACAACTCCATATCGTGCCAGCGATTCAAAGCGATTCCGCGGAAACCGTACGGAATTCCCAGTGTGTTGTAGTTTTTCATGTCGAAGCGGAAATTTGAAAAAGTCCATAAATCGATGAATTAATCCCCAATAAACCAATAATCCCTCTATTTGACACAATCAATTAAACACAATGTCGCTCGGGGGTGCTGGTATTTCACCATTTTGCCATTATTGCAACCTATCATAAGTAATAACTGTGGTGGGAGAAACATAATGATGGAGGGATCGAAATTATCAAATTATACCCTTGAAATGTCTAATGAGGATACATTATTGCACATTTTCCCATCCCGTTTGTATCGAGGCCACGTATGCTAATTGGCTAAAGCTGATTTAATCAGTCAATACAAAAAATTCTCTGCAAACAACACGTGTTAATATGGAAAAACGATTTCCGCTTTTTTCAACCATCGATCTATTTAAACTCGTAATCTTACACTTCATATCTCCTCCACCAGAATAAAACATGTGAAAAGTTCTGCAATCGTTTCGGTTCTGTAGCCACAGAACTTCTCAAGAGTGGACATTATTAACCGAAGCCATCAACACCCCATCTGCTACTGATGCCGGATTAGGTTCTTTCGGTATTTGCTCGTTACAATCCAGTTTAGTAAATACCCTGCCAAGCACAGGCTGCCGCATACACGTTACATGTAACCGGACGCGGACCGATTCCTCGCCGTAAAACCCAAACCCCCTGCGAGCGTAATTGCCGTGTTTGCTTGCTTTTAATTAACTTCGATTAACGGGCCACGCGCTTGTTTTCATTTTTAATTTCATGTCAACCGTTAATAAACTACCCTCTGCTGCATGCTCGTGCAACCGTGGCGGCGTTTCATGTCGGGCAAGTGTATTTCGTTCTTTTTTAAATGTTTCCGTTCGGCTCCCTATCTACCGGTTCGGTTTTTCGAGCTGCTCCAGGCGGAATCGCGTGAGCACACCGTATCTGTCGGGCCGGGAGTCGCGTTTTCCAACGACGTCCCTGCGGATGGCAACATTAAACGATACCCCCGCCATTTCGGGCCCGAAGTGCTCCGAGAACGAGTGGTTCCTGGGAATGGAGCATGGAACCGTTGCCTGCTAGCGCAAGGTATATTAATTCAAGACGACGTATCGGAGCATTTCCTTCCATCGTCCCGAAAAAAGGCAACTTCGGGAGGAAGCACATTAAAGTCGCAATTAGATAATCTGGATTCATTAACTCCATAAGAGTAATATTTAAATATTCAATCCATTGAAAACACTCAAGAGTGAATTGTTATTCTTCCAATATTTATCAATTTAAAAAAATTGTTTTTATTAGCTCCTTCAAAAAAGCTCCATGTCAACTAGCTCTTCAACCTTTCTACTTTCTTCCAAACCCAACGCAAGGAAACTTAACAACTTTTTCCAAATTTATTACAACTACCTTTTGTCTGGTCGTTTTGCGCGTTTCATTGGAACAAAACCAACCCAGATGTGTTGCGATTTAATTCTACTCTCTATTGCTCCGTTCGCCGTTGTCGCTTGCGAGGACAAAATTTATGTCACGAACATGCTAGCGAAATTCATAAATTCCGAAAACTGCCTCCGGAAGGTGCGGGCTGATCAGGACCTCGCACAGATACACGGACTGGTGCTTACGCCCAGCACTTTCCACGACCATACCCTCTAAAAAATGCTTGTGTGTGTGTGAGTCTGTGTGTATGTGGCACGAGAGAAGCTTTTCGTTTCCTAAGAACGTGTAACTGTTCCGAGGAAAAAAAAAAGGTGGTTGGAAAAACAACAAACCCGGTAACGAAGGAGATAGCTACGGAAACTACAGGTTGCGAGCGTCGAGCAGAAAAAGCAATTTAAATTATGTTTACTTGCCCTACCTCCTCGCCGGTGTCCCCGGCCCTTCAGTTCGCCAGCTCTGTTGTGCGCATCCTGCGGAACCGGGAAGCGCAAGCCTTCGTCTGCTACTCGCGTCGCCCGACGCAACCGGACAATCCGACTGTTTGTCAGCATTATTTTGTGTGTACGAAATTCAGTTCCATCACGGCGACGAACATTTCACCCCGCTCCCGGTACCGGAAGAGGGAGAGGCATATTTTTTAAGTCAGCTTTTTGGTTGTCCTCCGTCATCCCCATTACGGTTACTTCCCAGCCTGTACCTTTTCTTCGTAGCCGTAAGACCGTTTCAAGTGGTCGGGACGGACGGCTTCCACTTGAACCATACATCACCGTTGTTTGTAGTTGTTCTTCCCCTGTTTCTCCCCCGGCAACCTCTGGCCAGGTGCCAGAACCGTTTCCGATGTTGATGATGCACTCCACCATGTTCCCCCGGTCCGATGATGGCGATGACGTGGAAGGGAAGGAACGGTGGAAGGGTGCGGTCTGCCTTTCTCCAACACTACAGGATACTTTTTAGTTATAGTCTTACAGCACAGTTTGGTAGTTCCGTGGCCGGACGGGGGCTCGGAACGTGCCCAAGGAAAGCAAGTTCATTTTCAGCCGACAGTTATGCGACGTTCATCCTAGTTACGGGCGAGGATCAGCCACTTGTGTTGCTGTGGGTGTAAAAACTACGGGAACGGTATGGTGCTTCCCGGGGGCGCTCGTTCAATATGCAGTCTGTGGAGTCTCGGGGATGCTCGGTTGGTTGGTTGGTGTGCGGCGCATGTTTTATGGTTGGAACAAGTGAGAAACATTTTTAATTTCCACTCCAGCAACTCGCGCCAACCACCACCGCTGGCCATGTGCAGGTTCCGGAGCGCTGGCGCCTTTGGAGAACTGCATTCCACAGGCGTCTCCATGCTGAGAACAAAACTCTACAACCTCGACGCAAGGAAGCCTGTTGAGTTGCAATTGCGACAACTTGTACCGTGTCTTGATGCGCTTGCTTCACCATCAATCATTCCGTACAGGGTGCACCACAAGATTGTCCGAAGTCAGGTGAAAAATAAATTATTATTTCTCATTTATTATAACTTCATATCCTATACAAATCCTAAATCAGTTTCACCAAAGGATTTTGTAATAAAACATTTGTATAAATAAAATAAAAATAATTATTTTTAGTCTCACCCTGTACTAGATGAATAATCTATTACGCCCAAGATATATGAAGAGACATACGTTCTCTTTATTCATCTTTTTCATTATGCAAAGGTTATGCATTGAAAAACGCAATACACTCTTCTACGTGCAAACTCTGGTATCAAAAGCTTCTCCTGCACCCCTTCGCGTTCATTTGTTTTCCCCTATAATGAAACGATCTCTCCGACACGCCCTGATAAGGTAGAGAAAGACACGTAGTTGTCACTAATTGATGATCCACATATGTCTACTGCAGCGAAGCCAGCCAGCCAGCCAGCCAGTCGGGGTGATCCTTTGGTGGCCAAAGAAAAACACCACCCGTCAGAAAAAGACACCCTTCCATTCCATCCCGCACATGTTCGGGAAAAAACCATTTCGGTTATCCAGCATCATCGATTCGGCACCCTGATGGATAGCAAATGTCCGTTTGTACGAACAATGAGTTCATCGGAGTGGAACTGTGCGGCTTACTGGGTGGACACTGGGTGGAGTCTTTTTCTTTTCGTTCCTCCCTATCCCTGCTGTTCTGTCATCCTTCCCTCTAATTGCCCATAAATTCCGACCGATTGCACAAATTCCCTTTTGATGAGCTGATTGATGGAAGAAGCGGTGGTCGCTCCGGCTCGAGTCGTGGCCCGTTGGGTGCGTCAGCCGGATAAGGATGGTCCTGCTCGGACTCGGTGGTCGAACGGGATCCCGAAAGCAAAAGCACTTTAATCTAATTATTTACACACTTATGTACGGAAACCTAGGGACGAGCATATGAGTGTACGATTGCGTCATGGAGCGATAAGTTTGTGGAACGTTTCGGGATAAAGAATGAAATGTATGGTTATAACTTTGGAACTTGCAAGGGAATAATCTTTTGATTCAAACGGTAATAAACGTATGTTTTTTTAACCCCAAGAAAACTATTTCAAGATGCCGACACAAATTAATCATATTTGAATACGCCATAAAGAAACAATTGCAAATAAAAAGTCTTATAATTTTCTCTTATAGATTGAACGTTGAGAATTATCTTGCAAATTTTCTTAATAACCTATTTGAACACCAACCAAAAGACACGTATTACCAAAGTGTTAAAGCAAGTTTCTGAAATTTGTCAACATGGCATAATTCCCATCATTCTCATTCAAGTGAACTTATTTCATGTTGGGTAGACTTTATGGATAAGTGTAACCCAAAAACTATGGCCAGGATGGATGCCAAGGCCACAAACCCATACACACACTCTCACACACACAGCACATAGAGTTGCAAAAAAAACGAAAAGCAACACGCAACCAAACACTCGATTGCGATGATGATCTCGCCGTCGCTGGAAAATACGAGCAAAAAGTAAAGTGAAAATCAGCAATCAGTTTTTTTTTCTCCTTTTCATTCCCCATTTTTTCCGTCCATTTCTCATTTTCTCTCTTTTTCTTTTTCCATCTTCTCTAACGCTCCAAATTCGATTCGGAAAATGGCACAGTTCATATTAGAAAAAAAAGGTTCGACCATGTAGAATCCGCAAAACGGGGGAAAAAAGCAGAACCCATCGAAACAGGAAGACCGATTCTGCCTCCAGGGCCAGCAAACAGAGAAGGTTGTGGGTGGATGCAATTTAGCCACCCACCGCCAACTCCGCTCATCCCGGCTCTAGATATTTTTTTTTTCAATTTCAATTCTCTCTCCAGGCCGTGTTCGGTTTTATTTCCTTCCATTCCATTTCACTGCCAGCGACTTGCCAAACGCGCGCACGTATAGCTTCCGTACGTACGCACACGATGCCAGGGACTGGTCCTTTCCGGTGTCCGCCCGATTGCCGATGTGTTTATATCCTTATGTGCGACCGAGCGCGTCTCACGCTCGTTACGTTTATCTGCACACATTTTTGCCTTCTGTCTTCTCATTCTCGTTCTTTCTCTCCCCCCACCGCAGCCAACAACCTGCTGCAGGACCTGCGAAAACAGCAGCGGATGGCCGAGCGGATGAGCGCGTTCAACGCCAAGTACCAGCGGACGCTCGACAGCAATGACATCAACGCAGACAACCTCATTCCATCGGAAAAGGTAAGGGGGGGGCAGGAGGGCGAAGGGCGGACGTAAGGTTGATGGATTGGCGGTCCCCTCCGAGGCCGAGATGCAGCGGGTAGTGAAGCGTATGTGGAGCGTACTGCTGTGCGCAAGATGATATTGATTTTTCCACCCAACGCCCGGACGCTTTCCTTCCACTTCGTCGCTCGCTTCGGGCGCTAACACTTCGAAGCCACCGTCCCGAGGTGCTTCCTTCCTTCCCGTGCGTGGTGTTTTTATTTGCTTTTGTGCCTCCACGCGCCTCCAGCTTTAAACCGAGAAACGGTATCGGACCAAGCACACCGCCGTAACGCCATCCATCAATGTATTTCAATTTTCCGCATTACGGCGCATCATTTGCTCGACGTTTGCTGACCATCGGCCGGAAATGGTACGCCATGGCATCGAACGAGCTGCGAAATGATTTAGTTTCCACTTCCAGCTTAATTTTTGTGATTTTTTTTTTTCATCCATATCCTTGCAGTCATTATCATGGTTTCGTTATCCATGAATTTAATTCCGAGTGCTTCATGTTGCAAGCTGCGCGTTATTGGGTCGTAAATTTCACTTACATTCTTCTGATTTCATCGTTATATTTTGCTTCCGTTTCTCGTATTCTCGCTATCACATCTTCCTCGTTTGTTTGAAACACTTTCGAACAAAACAAAAAACAAAACACACTTTGTTTTACGTTCGATACATTATCTGCTGCAGCTTTCACAAATTTACAATCCATTGCGGCTCCGCATCGCTTTCGATTCGGATCCGGTGGTAGCACGAAAGAATGCCAAAAATAAAACACTCGAATTTAAGCGAGCCCAACGTTATGGTCGAACAGATTAACCCCAGGGGGAAAATTGCCACACTGTACAGGGCGGAGAAAAAAATAAAACCCTTCCCACCAGTGGAAAACTGCACCGTTTCGTGGAATGCACGGATGGAAACGGAGTAAAAGCTGAACAAACGCCAACATGGAATCCCGCAGGAAGAAAGGCCGACGTAAACCGGCATGCAATGGCCACAAAAGCAACGGGAGAGGAGAGCGAAGGGGCTGCGAACACATCGGACGATCGGTAGTGACCATGCCCGGCAACCACAATCGGAGCTTAAAGCATCAGACACGCTTTCCGGGCATGAGGAAGCGGGGAGGGGGAGGGAATGTAAATAAATAAACCACCATACATCAATGGCAAGCGATTGAACCGTTCGCATTCGCACCAGTTTTCCCCGAGGGACGGACGCAACTGACAGGCAATCTGTTGGGATCTATAAACTAGCATAACTCGTGCCATTTGCCTGATCTCTCGTCGCCTACCCATTGCCAACGGATCGCTTTCCACCCGGTCGGCCGGCTCGAATCAAAACAAACCGATCCCGGGGGAAATGCAGGTCAAACATTCTGTTGAAAACGGAACCCTAACCCTATCGCATAGCATCGATTATTTAAAGTGCAAAAATCTACTTCAACTTCAAAGCTTCTTTTTCATTTGCGAGATCTGTAGGTTTTCCCGCATGTTGAGCAATTTTATGGTCCTTCTTAACAAAATATGTAAAGGCCGGTCCACACACTCCGTTTTGCACAACGTTTTACGTTTGCGCAGTTTTAAGACGGTATGAAAACGTTGCAATTGTGAGCGACCAGACGGTTCAGTCTTATTTGTGCTTTTACTCAGTTTTTGATGATATCGCAATGGAGGAGGTTCTCCTGTGGTCAACTTTTGCGTGTTGGTTTGTTTAAAAACAAAAAAGATTGGAATATCCCAAAAGAACCGGCGTGACTTTTCCCATACTAGATTATTGCGTGAATTACACTATGAACCTTATGACTGGTAAAACTACTTGAGAATGGACTTTTTCACATTTGTGTCTCTATTGGCAGTTGCATCAATTTCCTTGTATTTTTCCACTAATTTTTCGTAGGCTTCTCCCTTTTTCTCCCTGTTACTGTGATCTGTCGATATTACACGTCAAACACAAGGAGAGCTTTGTTAACGTGCAGTAAATTGCGTTAGAAATTCTCGAAAACATTGCCAAAGGTCAGCCATTGCCGCGTTATTAGCAAAAACTGTCAAAAATCGAACAAATTTCCTCCGAACAGGTTGAATAAAGCATCAAATTCCATCGACATGTTCGTACAGCCCGGTTGAGTCATGAAGTTTGCGCAGTTTTCAAAGCAATTTTGTTCATAATATCGTTGCAACTGTGCAGTTCTCCGGTCAAGCTAAAAACTGTGCAGTTTTCCTGTCCACACGCAACGTTTTACCTGCTACGTTTTGAACTGCTCAGGTAAAACGTTGTGAAAAACGGAGCGTGTGGACCGGCCTTTACTAAGCATTTACTTGTAAAATCCTTTAACACGGTGTGTACCACGTCAATCAAAAGTGGGTGACAGCAGCAACTAGTTCAAAAAAGTTTGTGACCCATAAATAAATGAAAATGCAACATAAAAGCTATACTAATACATGTACGTGTATTAAAAATAAGTTATTTAGGAGGCTAAGTCTTTGCTTGGGCTTCGAAAACCACCGGTTTAACAAATGCAACAAAATTTATTAAAGAAGATTAAACTAAAAAAGTGTGCTCAAAACACTTGGTGTACAATTACAACGTGTAAAGTATAATTTAATTAAATTTCGTTATAAAAAGATCTTATTTTCAAAGCATTAAATATTTCCTTCAACTTAATGTTGTTACAACCACTTCCGAACTGCTTGGTTTTGGATTACCTTTTAGTTTTTCTTAGACATTCTCAGACTTTCTTTTAGACCTTTCTCAATAAACCCTTTTATTATTAACGCTCTTCCATTTTTATGAACCACCATCAATTTACGTGCAAACATCTTAAAAGTATGTCAACAATTGTCATCTTGCGATATTACTGGAAACGTAATTTATTTTCTTTGCTTCCATCTTCCCGCTTCGAATTCCATGATTAACAAACTAGAGAAAAATGCGATTTCATTGAATTATATCCCTAAAAAAGCTTACTCTTTATGATAAGAATAAAACTGGCTGCAAAGTAAAGAATGGCAACTTGCAACGAAAGTTGGCTGGCGGACAAGTCTAAATCATTAACGGCCACTGAAGCAAGCCGCGGGTCGGCGACGTTCGCGCCCCATCAGTCAAGGCAAATAGCTGCACAAGTTGCAGTTTTCGTGCTGATTTGGATTTGTTGTTCTACTACATTTTTCGCTCCTTCTTTTGCTTCTTTTTACGCATCTGTGATAACTTCTCAAATGGAAGAAGTTTTGTGCACGGTAAGAAAAAAAAAACCCTCGGTTGCCCCGCCCAACAGCGTATTATCGGCGGTATTCTTCAGTTCCATTTGTCTTTTTTTTTCTTTTGTTATTTATTTCACTTCCACGAAGAAAAGTTCGCGGTCCGTTCGTTGTGTCCTACAGCGGTGTACGCGAGAAAAGTTTCAATTGCGAATTTCCAACCGCGTTTCATTTTATTCTTTTCTATTTTACTATCCCCCCCTTCCATCCTTTTTACTTTTCACCTGACTCACCGTGGCGCTTTCCTTCCTTGCCCACTTGCGTGCAGTTACGCGGCCATTGCTCGGGAGCAGTTTTAATATTATTTACAGCCAAAAGCAATTCAACTCTAATTAAGCTTTTCGCACAATAGAAAAAAAGGCTCGAGGGTCGGTGGTTCATGGTAGCGAAACCGTAGCAAAAGCACAACATTTTACACAACCCTCGGATGGACGCTGGCAATGGCAGGGATAAGCCGGATCCGGCGGATGTTCCGAGCACCGCACCGGAAACCTTCACCCTATAAGACGTCAATGGGCGTGATGAGCATGTCCTCCATGTGTGGGAGGCGAGAGACGTGTATGAATTGTAAGAAAAACAAAGCCCTCGAAAGAATTGCTCGGAGGTAGTCTTTATTCAGCTGCGTTCAAGGTAGCGTCCTTTTGTTGATGCCATTATTTGTGGTTGCTAAATGAAATGGTTTTTTTAGCAAAGCCAGTTTTTTTTTAATAACGTATTGTTAATTGGAAACGCAAACAAAATCTCAACTTTATAGGGTTTGCTCAACGCTGGCGCAGATGCATCTTCACAGCGGTTGTAACGCCAATCGATGGTCGTGATGAAAGCAACCGAAACTCAAACCAACATAGACATAGCGAGATAATCTCCAAAACAAAGTAAAGCGACCCGCCGTAAATTAACGATAAACCCCCGGGTTAATTAAGGGACAAAAAATTTGCGGGAATACTAAAACGGTTCCGATTCCTCCCGAACGGAAACCCCAGAGAATCCATATCGTCGGAATAAACGAACAAAGAACACAGAAGGCGAAAAAGATCAACACAACGTGCCATGAGCTTACGCTTCAAGACACTACAGTGTGGAGTGTGTTGAGGAAAAAAACCTTGCTGTAAACCTCGTTTCCCTTGCACGGGCCACATTTCCTTGGCTCGTAAAAAGAGATGATCCCATTGCGAGCAGGAAACCATACCGTTCGGCAAGACACGCGAGCGAGGGCTTTTCAAACTCCCAAACCCACTCCCGGCCCCGGATATCTGCTCCAAGATGGTGTTCACCAAAAAACATACCATTCCATAAATCATGCATTAGCCGAACTTGAGCAACCCCCGACACGCTTCGCCATGGCCCGATAAGCAGCGCCACCAGCGCCCTATCGGTTCCGATCTTGGCGTTCCCGTGCAGGATGTACTTGAAGAGGGTGGCCGCTTGGGCAAACATTTCTCGCTCCTTTCCCCGTTGATTAGATCGCCCGGGATAGCGCCCTCCGGGAAACACGTTTCGATACTCGAAAAACCTCGCGCCGTGATAAAGTCGTCATCGCGGTGCCGCTCGCCGATTGACAGGATGCATCCTTTTTTCTTCCTTTTCGTTCCCTGTTTTTCTATGTTCTAAATTTTTTTCTCCGAACAGCTCCATCGTTTGGTTAGGCGTTAAGCATGAAATGAAAAGCGATGGATATCAAAATCCTGGGATGGATAGTCTTAAAGGTCGCTGAAGTTTTCTGCCGACTGCTACAGGGTTGGCTCGTTGGAAATGGAAACCCTATAGGCTCACCACGACAAGTGCCTTCACGAGCCGCCCGGAAGTAAACGGCATTTAAAAATGGGAATTAAGGGGATGCGAAAAAAACGGCTTCGAATAAAGGCATTTCATTAGGTTGAGCAAACACATAATTCTCCGGGCGACTGATGAAAGATTGCGTGTTTTCGTTTTGATGACTACAAAAAATGGGTTGCCAGTTTACTTTTTACTATTTTTTTTAAATAAAGTTCTTCTAGTTTTTGATGGATAAAATCATTCTCCTTTTCTTCCGTCAAATATCTCTGTTGTTAAATTTGAGAGTATTCGTATTAAATGGTAGGAATTAAAGCTTCTTCAAAATCCGTAAACATCCTCCGTATTACGATACATTTCTTGACGTCGTTGCAAAAGAGGCACAGTTGTTTAGTGTGTTGCTCTTTCCTTCTCGTCGGCCTCTTAATTAAGAGCCGACCACGAACACACATGCACCAGCACTATCGACAGGCAAAATCACAACACTCGGATAGTAAAATCACAAAATGGACGATGGGCTGGCGAGTCGTTGGGACGTTTTCCAGGTTTGCTTATGCGGATTAAATATTCTTCTCGTTTTTCACAACAGCAGCAGCTGAAGGAGGAAAAGAACCGGCACTACAACCACATCAACTCGCAGTACACATTCACGCCGGAGGAGATCAAGTACGACAACAAGCACTACAAGTACATTAAGTACACGACGTACAAGGGCAAGGTAGGTCGGTATGAGTGAGTGTATGCGTGTGTGCACTGTAGGACAAGAATGTCCAATTCATCTATGGAAAGCTTTTCGTGAAGATTTATTATTTATGTTTGCTGAATTGATATGTTTTGTGATCATCTGATGTTCATTTGAGATTAATTCCTTGTTGTCAGATTTAGTTTTCGTATGACTTTTGACAAACTTTTGTGACCATACAATATTAAAAACTGCGTTTTCAAATTATCGTATATTTCGAAAAAAATAATTATTCAGGTTGAATTAAACTTGTCAGCTGATTTACTTATCTTTCAACCAAGAGATTGGCTCTTGGAAAACGAGTTCGACTGCCCTGACAACCGAAGAGGAACACAACCGTGCGCACCCGTAACACGCCTACTACGGTGGAGACGGTGCTTGTAGCACGGGAAAATATTCATTACCATAACATTACTCATTTCGGATTTTTGTTTCCCTGCGCGTTATCCGACACGCCTTGCCGTTGTGCCTTTTCTGTGCCCTCACGTTCACCATTTATCTTCCCATCGCGTAGCCTTCAGCGCAGACAGCTCGTCAGTCCGGTGGCGGCCAGTACGATGGCTACGGTGCCCCGAACGGGGGCTCGGCCCGTTCCGCCGGCGAGGACAAGCACAAAATCCGAGGCTACAACGAGGTCCTCGACAAGTCGTCCGGCAGCAGCGGAAGTAGCGGCAGCAGCAGTAGCATCACCAACATCAATAATGGGAACATCAAGCCATCTAAATTGTCCGGCAGCTCGGCACGTAAGTAGTACTTGCACAGAAGACGCCCGTCCTGAGGAAGCGGGGGGGGTGAGGAGGGAGTGATGAGGTCCATTTAGCGCCAGTCACCTTCACCGTGCACCTTCACCGGTGACGCAGCTAGCGGCACCCAAAGCCAGGCCGTTCCGATTACTGTCAGCCGAGCATTGGAGGAGTCTTAATTTGACTTTCGAAACACGAAACACACTCCGTCGACTCGGGGCTTCCGTTCGCATGCTGCCACGCGTCAAATCTTTGCACGGCGCCTGAGCGCTTCCCGGTTCCGGTTTACCCAACACTGGTACTGGATACGGTGGGGTCTGTTTTTGAAATGAACAATCATTGTGCCGTGCGCACTGGCGGATCAAAGACGGTTTTACTTACGCAGTGCCCCGCGCGGATTGATAAGTTTCCCGAAGGAGCCCGTGCAAAGATACAAACTAATCATTACAGAATACACCAAATCTCCGTAATCTATGTAAGCAGGGAACATTCCTATATCATTCACCGAAAGAACGATTTCATTCAGTTTGCGATCGAATCCGATACAACACAGTGGAGAACAATGTTGAAAAAACAACAATTTCTGAATTTGTTCGCACACTTTTTTCTTTTCAATATGAGTTCTAATACTCGAACCTTTCCTTCCTTTTTTATGGCATTTTGTCAACAAAATAAATGACCATTTAACTAACCATGTAATCGCTTGAGAGTAGATTTGTGTAAACATGCAACCTATTCAAAAAACAATACTATTTCCAATTTGCTGAATCAAAATCATCCAGACATGAAAACAAATGGCATTACATTGAAAGGCAATAGAAAACAAGCTATGCCAGAAAACGGATGTGAATTCGATTTTTAGATTCATTCCCCGAGTTATGAGTTTGACACCACTGCACTAAGCCATCGATCGATCTCAAACCTATAAACAGGTATTTGTTTTTGAGTATAAAAAACCCTGTTTACTTAAACCCAATGTAACCGATTTTAACTTCCATTTATTAGTAGTTGATTCAACTAAAACGCTTTTTAAATCTGAAACCAGCTGCTGTAAACGCCATTTGCTATAGCAACGTGAAACGTTTGAGTAATTGGCATCATGTTACATATATTTTGATTATATTCTAGTTGCTATCATTTATGTTTGGCTTTACACTTAGTTGTTAACAGCTCAAATATGATAAAGAAGGAAAAAACAGCTTGTTTTTAAAATAATTTATAAGAATTTACATATTTTGTTGGTAAGATACCATCAAGCGATACCACAAAAAATGTACCATCTCTAGCGTTTGCTGGCACTTATCAATCAACGCGTTCGAGCTAGCGATTGCACTTGTTCCTACTTCCGGGGCCAAAGCCCGACGCTACGCTGATCCGCACCGTTTATCTAATCGAGAAACAGTACACCCGCAGCATACTGATGATGCACCCGCGTCAACCGTTACTGGCCTGGCCTGCCACGGAAACGCCACGGTGTGCGAGCGCCTGAAAGCTATTTGAAAACCTTTCGACGCACACAGAACCCTTCAGACAGTGGAGGATATTAAAAATCGCACCCTCGGTGCTCCAGCGGAACTCCACCTTCATGTGGGCCACCCTATGCGCGTCTCTGCGTGTGTGTGTGTGTGTTTGTGTGTGTCAAGAAGATGAACATGAAATTATACCGCGTATAATCATGACAACTCCCATCAGTTTTCCATGTTTTTGCACCGTTCTAACGCGCACCTCCCCACGGTGCGTTGTCTCGTATCCTTCTTTTCCTTTTTTACTCTCCCCCCTCCCATCCTTAGATCCTTGCCGGAAAAGCTAACGGTGCCTGTTCGTACCGGTTCCTACCTGCCCAAAACCACCCACGCTCCACAACTCGTGAGTTCTCCACGAACGAAAGCATCGACCGAGACCGTTAGCATGGATGTCCCCCTCTCTATTTCCCCCCCCCCCCCCTCCCCCCACACCAGGTGCGGACGCAAACGGGCCCAAGATTTATGGCAATTAAGCATTGTTTAACCTTCTGTTCCACGAGGCAGATCTGGAACCCTTGGGGATGCCGGTTTCGGGGGCCGCCGGAGCAGCACCGCGGGCGAATGAGGCTCGAAATTCCCTTCTCGCTACATGACACTAACATGCCATCACTGTCTTGTAGCAAACGGGTGAGAGGTAGAGGAGGAGGAGGAGGAGGAGGAGGAGGAGGAGGAGGAGGAGGAGGAGGAGGAGGAGGAGGAGGAGGAGGGAGAGGAAGGGTTCTTTCAGGCGCGAGGAAAGAAAGTCGCACGCCAAAGGAGCACCATCTTCTAGCGATCGAAGTCGTGTCGCACGTTCCATGAAATCGATACGTTGTTAAAACGTACAGGATGTTTTTCTTTCACCTCACCTTACATGTGTGTGTGTGTGTGGATGTGTGCGTGAGATGATGTGATCCCTGGCTTACCTTGGCAATGGCTTCGAAGGGCCGCAGGGATTGTGAACCGGAGCAGAATATGTTTTCCATGGCGTTCGCTCTGTGCCTGACTTGACGTTGTTCTTATTGTGTGCTTCGAGGGGTCTGTCAGGTGACCCAAAACACAACACTGCACGTTAGTAGACTTTAATATCAAGTCGCCGTTTGGATAGTGAGGGGGAGAGGAGGGAGAGAATTGATCAATAGCAACGTTAAAGGTAAATGTGTTCAATCCACTTCACGCAACGATAATGTCAATCGAAACGTGCACAGTAAGGAGTTTTATATTGGAAAACATTCTTAACCTAAAGTTTATTGGATTAGGTTTAAGATTACAAGGAGATGTGTTTTCCAAGATTAGTTGATATTACAATTTAATGTTGAAATAATAATAAGCTAAATTGATCAATATGCTTAAAATCGAATACAACTGGCGTCGCATTGAGTTTATAGCTTTTCTTCAAAAACGTTTACAGTGTTTTATTTTATAAATAAGAATCTTAGAAACTGCAGAAACTACATAAAACTGAAAACAATTAATTTGCCACGAGCAGTTTTTAAAGAGTATCATTTTTCGTTAGGAATACTTTTTAAATTTAACATGCAATGAACTTTTGTGGGTTCAAAAGTAAGCAATTAAATCAAATAGCGCCACTTGCCATTTAAGACCGACAGCCATTGGTGTGCCGCATCCAAGTGCCCGCTGCCAATCAGCTTAATTGAAGATTTTGGATTCGTTTGTCCCGGACTATTTTCGGAAACGGTCATCAATTCATCGTCGATGCGCGAAAAGTAAAAGCGTGGCCCCAAGGCATACGCAGCTCATCCCTGATGCCACGCTGGACAAATTTATTCTGCCCAATCCAACATGGTTGGATTATTGCCAGCAGGGGTCCTTTCCGGCCCCAGTTTCCACGAAGAGCGTCAACTGTGGAAGGGAAATGTTCCCATCCGTTCGATTCATTGCGTACGCAATTTTTTGCATTTGAAAGTTTCCACCGGACTGGGGTGAGCTGCGTTAGCGTTGTGCTGTTCTGCCCTCCTTCCCGTCGATCTGGTGTTCGGTATGTTCCTCCCCTGCCTCTTCGGAAGCGGAACAATTCGAACGACATCGTCTAATTAACGATGGTGATTAGCAAATCAACGCAATAACTCTTCGCGTGCACGGTAAAGTTTAATCCCATCATCAACCTCATCTCAGACCGACCCCATCGGCCCCCGCAAAACCCCCCTCGGCCACAGTGATTGATTGAAACGCAAAGTTTAATCAACGCTTCCTTTCCGCTTCTCTGCACCCGCGGCGTCGCACAGGGTACGCGATGAAATCGAGCGAATGTAAACCGCAGCAGCTGACGGCCATCGGCAACCGGCTGCTCGACTGGTTCTCGGTCATCATGGCGGACAGCAAGAAGCGGCGCCAGCACCAGCAGCAGAAGAACAAGGTGCACTTCCCGGCCGCCTGCAAGCTGGAGGCGCGCTGGATGTTCGGCCACCTCGACCTGAACAACGACGGCGAGCTGTCGACGCAGGAGCTGTACGATCTCGAGCACGACCAGAACGAGCGCTGCATCAAACCGTTCATCGACACGTGCGACCTCGACCAGGACGGGACGATCGATCCGCGCGAGTGGTGCCGCTGCTTCGAGAAGACCGACCGTCCGTGTGCCGCGGTCCGGCGGCGTCTCGGCAACGATCTCAGTGGTAAGTTGTTGGAGTCCCCGGTTGGGTGGAAGGCGAACGGAGAGTGCAGCTGCTTTTTTTTTCCCCTCCGCTAGGTTCGTACGCGCCGGATTGTGACAGCCAAGGGTTCTACAAGCCAACCCAATGCCACCAGGCCGTCGGGGTGTGCTGGTGTGTGGATGAACACGGGGTGGAGTTTGCCAACACGCGCACCCGGGGCAAGCCAAACTGCGGTAGGTTAAAATCAAAATTACTTCCATTTTACCAGGCTTGTTCCAAAACTACGTTCATTGGAACGATTAGATTAATTTGAATGAAACCGCATTTGCCAACCGAATTTTCTACAAAACACCATGCGCCTCCATCATGGATGAGCTACCAGGCGTCTCCATTTTATGTAAATTGAATATTGACGAATCAGTTGAGTGTTTGTTTACGACTTTTTTAAGGTGTATTTTGAATAATTTTATCCATATACCATGCGCATAAAATATTTGAAAATGGAGATAGGGATCCAAAGTATCCACGAGTAAAACACAGAATATAAATTGTTTTGAATCGCATAAAATAATATTAATTTAACTTCAAATAAAATTGCTGTGGAACATAATAAAATAACTTTTGTGAATAGCCTAAACAGTTGTTAGTTCTGTATCACTAAAGAATAGAATTATTAAGGAAAAATATTAATTAATTATTTGTTCCATCCATCTCTCACACACAGAAGAAATCATCAACAACGCCACCACTCTGAACTCGGACGACGAGGACACGGAAGACTCGGACGACGATGACGACAGCCAGGAGGGAAGTGCCGACCGCTTGCTGGTGTTCTAAGGGAACGAAAGCGCACCAAGACACGAGCGTGGCCACGCCGTTACCCCGAGAGGTTCACCTTCCGTAGCTATTTCTTTTCACCCAAACCGTCATTCGGTGCGCCACTTCGGTGCGGGCGGCGATTTTCCAAAGCGTTCGGCGACGGAGCGATGAGCCGGAAAACGCCCACCACGCGTGGACCAGGTGACGCATCACGGTACGTCAACGTATGCATCTTCTTATGTTCATCGCGTTTAATGCAACCGATAAGCAACATGGATTAGACAAATCATCTTTCCTAACTTCCCGTCCCAGAAAAGTCCACCAAAGTGTGGTGGTGTTGGTGGTGAATCGAGATACATTTTCACGTTTGAATGAATGAACACATTGTTACCAGGTGGGCGCGATCCCTCTGTTAATCTCTCTTTCGCTCTCCGTCGGTCGTGCGTACGAAACACTTCTTGCACGTTTCTACAGCAATGCTGCTCCCGTCCTTTGCATAGCTCGTACGTTTTATGTAGAAATTGCAAAACCTTGCTGAAACACTTTAAAGGCACATCCGACTAATGCTAGAAATGGTCAGCGAGTAAGAACTGTTCCACAGACCACCACAACTCTTTTAAACAAGCGTCGAGAGAGAACCGAAACAAAGATCGGAAGAAAAACGCGGAAGGAGAAAGCAGAGGCAGAGGATAGAAAAATAAACTTAACTCTTAGATACTAAGAAAAGCTAAACAAAGTAATAATTTTCTTTAGTGCTATCCGTCTTTACTGCTGAAACGCAAAAAAAAACTGGTGAGTGAGTGTTACGATACGTGGCAGCAAAGCAGAGGAGAAAAACTTGAAGAAAAAACCGGCCAAGAACGACACAAGCGAGTGTCTGCGTGTGTGTGTATGCGTGTATTACTGTTAGTAACTCCATTTGAAGGAAAAAAGCAAAGGTTTGCTGACCGTCAGCACTGTAGCCGAATGCAATCTCTAGAACAAATTTCTCAGCGAACAAGAACCAAAGACAAACGGAAGTAATCAAAACGCTGAAGCTTTTTTCATCCAAGCCAGTGTGTGTATGTGTATATGTGTGCTGTTTATGGACCTGTACACCTACGATCAATGTTCCGTCACATGTTTCTTGTACATTTCATTTTGTAGCAATAAAAAATATTCACAAATTATTCGAAATGAAACAATCAAATTCAATTGTTTTAATGTAAGATTATTCGGTCACTATTTTGAGAAGAAAAGCAAATTTTCAAACACAAAGACACGTTATTCATACGACGAAAAATAACTGCATGGGTACATCACTGTTGGTTTAGTCAGTCGGCCATTAATTCTGTAAGCCCATTCGGATGACAGCGTCAGCTTACAACAAGTAGGCATCGATGGGGAAAAACATATGATAAAACAAACCAATCCTAGCATCCCTTGCGCACGTTCAACTCGCTGTCACCAATGTCAAACGTAGTACATACTGTGGGTTTGTAATTTGTTCTGTTCGAATGTGATGCTATGAGTAGAGCAATTTCTAGCAAATGAAAGCCGATTGAAAATTTAAAACTGACGATAAAATCAATGCACTGAGCTTTTATTGTTCCATAGAACGCAAGTGAAAGGACGCCTAGGCCCGGTTGCATGCAAACGAAAGCTACCAATT
Source organism: Anopheles coustani (assembly GCF_943734705.1). Taxonomy (NCBI): domain Eukaryota; kingdom Metazoa; phylum Arthropoda; class Insecta; order Diptera; family Culicidae; genus Anopheles; species Anopheles coustani. Next base: position 12,107,818 of record NC_071288.1, read on the forward strand.
ACTACTATTAACTACTACTACTAACACTACTACTACTACTATTACTACTACTTATACAACTACCTACCGCTACCCACAGCACTTACACACCAAAGCCACCAGCTAACGTACCGCTAGTAGCAAAAGAAACTGACTCCTAGAGGAAAAATCCATAGCATGCTGCAATTTCCGGCAAAAGCAAACGAGGTATGGAGAAAGGTGAAGGAATAAAATTACGAGCGTTTAGATGAAATTTCAGCATTAAAACTTCAAAAACGTTTGTCAGGCAAGGGATGTGTAATGTACCGCAAGTGGGGGACAAAACCAGGCTACAAATGAAAAATCAAACACTTAATACGAAACGAAATGGTCAATCAGGATAAAAAATATGCAAACAAACACATGATTATGATTTCGATGAAACGTAAACTAGGTAATAAAAAAAAAAAAAACAAAACGTAGAACTAGATCGCAAAACCAATGTGTGCTACAAGAATGTGCTGCAGAGTTGTTTAGAAGTGTACCACGGAGCGTGAAGAAAAGAAAAAACCTAGAGATGCAAAAGTGTATTCTAGCATCCACAGCAGTCGTAGTATAAACGTGAACTAAACTTAAAACAGAAGGTACAGAACGTAAAACACCGCAGATACTTATGGTGGTGCGATGTGAGTGTATGTGTGTATGGCACATGGCTTCATTGCAGCTGACACGTTCGATTGCAAGTGAACATTCCTTTTCATTTATCTGGTTTGGCTATTATCGTCCTACCGAAGCGACAACATGCATACGAAAAAAAGACCCATATGATCATTCCATACAGCATTTTTATTAAACGTAATTAAACTGAACATTCCAACACACATTCGACAAGATGATTGAGAAAGAAGAGAAGTGTTTAAACAGTGGATGACAGACACGAATGTTGTATTATTAGATTGAAGTAAAACAAAACCATAAAAACAACTAAAAACATCTTGATTTCCGGTAACAGAAAAGCAAACTTCTAGACCGTAAAACACACATACATAATACACACCAACCAGATGCAAGAAGGAAACCAGGAACTAAGGCGAACAGTCGGCATGTTTATAAGCCTCTTCTTGTGTGGTAAGCCCGTCGTTTGCCACCCGAGCAGCACTACACCACTGAAGATGGTCACTTTACGCTCGATGGGTCCTTCCTTACTCTAATATAGTGTAAGTGCGACGGCCATTACGCCGACCGTTTAATGGATAGAAAAGCGAAAACCTTTTATGAAGCATACCAGTGCGTTTTAGTGGAGAGATAAGAAAAAATAACACGAGAAACAAATAATGGCATTCTTCTATAACTAAACCTATTTGTTTGCACAGGAAGCTGTAAGAACGTAGACATGATCTGAATAATTAAATAAAAAAAAACGGAGAAACACAGACACACAAATAAAACCAGTACAGTATGACGGATCTTTGGAAAGAGAACATCCCCCGCGTGTTTATTTTATTCGTTCCATTCGTATTGGGGTTTGGGGGAAAGAAATAAAACATTTACAGCAAATACATTGCACAAAGACGACATTTATTGTTGGAAAAGAAACAGTACGTCAATTGCAGCCTTCATCGTTGCCTTTTTTTTCAGCAATATATTAGTTCTGTAAAGTAAATTGATTCATTTAGATAACCAACCAGGTGCTCTAAAGCAGGTGTGTTCACTCCTTCTCCACCGCAACTTCCTCCCGGAGACGTTGGGCGAGCATTTTGCGCAGCTGCAACGAACCTTCCGGTGGTTCGACCGGGACCACCTCACCGTCTCCGTCCATAATCTTCTGGGCCACCTGTGCCGACGTTGGCCGCTCGTTTTTGCGAATCGTTTCGTTGAGCTGGCGGGCTCGGGCCTTCTTCTTCAGGTGCAGTATCTTGTCCCGCTGTGCCCGAAGGTATTCCTGCCGTGCTTTCATATCCTCGGTGTTGATCTGAAACATGGAACCGTCGAGCAAACGTTTTCTTTCCCGAGTGTCTACCTAATGGCCTACCTTTTCCTGGTCGAAGAATAGATTCAATCGCTGAAACTTATCGCTTCCACCAGCGGCTGACTCTCCTTCCAGGGGATCGTCCACAATGGGACGACCTCCACTAAGCCGGACGCGCATCGCTGCCGTTTCCGGATCTTTCCGCAGTTCGTTCTCGACCGACTTTAGAATATCGCGCTCCAGTTCACCCTCCGAAGAGCTTGCTTCACCGCCAGCCTCATCCGCCTGCTCCGGTAATGTCACTCTCGGTGATTGCCGTTCCGCTTCCTCCTGACTCCCGTCGTCCCTTTCGGTCGACTTGGACAAGCTTTGCGAACGGCGCTCGATCAGGTCGAGTGCCTGCAGTTGCAGTTCCACATTCCGCTGTACCATCATGCGGATGAAGATGCGTATGTCGTTCGCGGCCCAGATCTGCTGGAACAGACCCTGATGGAACGAGAACGTGTTGCGGTCGTCACCCTCGGAGGTGGCGGCGGATGCGGACGAAGCGCGCGGTGCCCCACCCGCACCAAGGTTTGCCACATGCCGACCCTCGAGGCAGGCAAACTCGAACTGCTCGGGCGTTATCTGCATCTCCTCCATGAACGAACCGAGCATATAATCGACCAGATTCTTGTACTCATCGTGCACCTTCCGGAACTCGGGATTGCTTTCGTCCGGCTGCAGGTTTGGATCGAAGACTGCCGAGGAGGAAAGGAGCGAAAAATTACGCATCAACAACCATTTGCGGCTGCAGCACTTCCTATATTAACACCTACTTATCGATTTATCCTCGATGAACGTCTGCAGTGGAGCATTCCAGACAGGGCCGTGCAGAAAGCAAACCAGCGAATCGAAAACCCACGAGTTATCGTCCGCCATCGTCGTCAGTCAGTATCTGTTGTTAAGCTGATTTTTCGGAAAAAACACACAAGTGCACAACCGGATATCGTTCCTATGTTGCCTTTTTTGTGCCAACAAGTAAGTTTAAAAAATCTTTACTATACTCCCAATTTGGTAGCAAACCAATCACATCGACTTTTAAATCGGAAACAACATTGCTTTACGAAACGAACGCAGGCACTGCACATTCGGTTCCCTTTGAGTGTGATACAGAGTCGATTTGTTTTCTTTCCGAGCGTTGCCATAGGGATAAACGATTTTACGCGGACCCTGTTGCAGCATTGCAGTTGGCCACTACAAAGCTGTCATGTCGTTGTTTAAGGTTAAAGGTGAGCAGGTTTCTCAATTAGAATGAAAACAAAGTTGTAAAAATTCTTGTACCCCAAGGCGTTATTGATGGTTAGGTTAGTTTTCAGTCCCGTTTCAATTAAATAATAAATCACTCAACAGTTTTACAAATGTGTCAAGTGTTCAGGAACAGTTTCTTTCACACCGATTGATCGAGGGAAAGCACGAAATGTTTCACGGAAAAGGGACAAATGTACCTAGAGGAGAAGGTTTACATTAATAAATCAAAACTCAATTCGAATAATTTTTCATTTCCATGTGTTTGTATTGTTTTTCGGTGTTTTTGTTTGTTTGTTTTGTTGCTTCCTCTCTTCATTGTTTCTTTTCTTTTATCTTTAAACCTCCTGTATTGTTTATTCCGCTGCCGCGGGTTGTCGCCTATCTCGGACGCGCTACCTCCACGTGCATCCAAATACTACATTATATCATCATAGTTTTAATTTCATTTTTTTTTGTAATTTCCTTTTTGTTTGACATTTTTCATCCGCCACTTCACACGCGCACGCAACCTGTCTTGTGTTTTGACCGTAAGTTTTTTTTTTCTCTCTTTACAGCAAACTGATAGGTACACGCACACACTACACGACACGACACCTTATGTGGCCGTGGGGCATGGTTTCTGCCACCACCAGAATATTCACGGTCGTCGCCGATATCTCCATCGACAACACCACCAACATCATCACAATCATCATCATCGTAGTAATCGTCATTCAATCAGCGTTCGTTTTACATGATTCCATAATCGAGAGTATACGGGATAGGGAGGGGAAACCAAAGCCTACCACTCGCGGTCAGCGCAGTTTCCGGTCTCCAGCGTTACTTCCAATAGTTGAATCAAGTTCCCACCACAGTGACTTTTTGTCCAGAGTTGTTAAACTGCTTTTTACACATTATACATAAATATAATGTTTTTTTTTAGATTGTTTTATGTCGAATTTCATATCCCTCGCGTCTTAGTCCGATGTTTAGCGAGCAAAAAATTTTATTTTTTGTCGTGTTTTACTCAGTTCTCTCGTTCTCTGATTCTCATTCTCGACGCATTCATTTACTTAAATTATCCTCACGTCTGCTAATGTTTTTATTTTATTCTCTCCTTTTTTTTATTCACGTCACTCCCAGTTCTCTCACCTCACCCACTCTAGTTACAATCTCTAGTTGGGATGTATTATTCAATTTGTTCTTTATCATATGCCTACTACTATAATCCACCTTTCCTCTGCGTCACTCCTTTGTGTATCTGCCTTTAGCGTCGTGGATTCTTCGCATCGAAGTATGCCGTTGCGCTTGAAAGATCGTCGTGCGCTTGCTTTTATCATCAATCGCTTCTACCGACTAAAGATCACCGGAAAGAGCTGCTTTGCGTGCAGTTTATCATCTTAATGTTCGATAATTTCTACCCCCCCTGCTTGTGTCCCCTATATTATCTGCTTCTGCTACAAGGTTTTCGTAACTGAAAAACAGCAGTGGCGTTTCGCCCGAGCAATTTGCTGCTCTCCAGTTAGGAAACACCACAAAATTGATTCAGAGTTCGCAAACGGAACGGACTGCTGGAAACGTTTTGAAGCAAAACCTGCGGCCATACCGAGCAGATACCTGCACAGTTCTTTATAATCTATTTCTGTGCCACCCGGCCTATGTTTTTCAGCAAACTATTTTCAAAGCTTCGCCACCAAAACCACGGTTAATAGTTCCTTCGAACCAAAGCGCAATGTATTGATGTTTCGATCGGGAAGCTTTGTTGCCTTGTTGGTTACCTTTTTTTTGTATAAAATAAGTAAAGCAAATCTTTCCGGTAATGTATGTGTCAACTTCCATCATTAATCATGGAGGGTAGAGAGCGAGTGTTGTAAAATCGTGCAAACAGTGCAAATGTTTCAAACTCCTTTTCGTCAACGAATTGTATATCGACTAAAATTCTGCCCTATGGTCACATACTCCAATATTCTTCCAAATCGGTCAAAGTTTCCCTCTTCCGGATACGGAAACGATCATCAAAATTCCCTAACACCTAACACATCTAGCTCTAGGATCAAATGAAAGCTTAGAATATCTCGCTCCTCCCTGACCGATGGCGATGGTCCATGATGAATTGCTGTATCCATCTGTTACACCATTGCATTGAATGGAAGCATAACTGCTGACGTTGCGCGCGACACAACATCAATGTAGGTCCACTCACTGCTGTGCTCCATTGAAGCAGTTTGCTTCTAACGGATGTTCGAATATATGTATAATTCATATTAAAAAAAAATAAAAATATTTTATGTTTCGTAACGATATACACGTATGTACTAGGTCATAAGTGTTTCCCTCTCTTGTCACAAATCAAACACCGTACACGTGTTTTTTTTTTAAATTTATCGATAGCTAAACCATCGCCACCGATTGAAATGATAATTTAATGATGTCTCACGAAGGATATCGACTTGATTGAACAATTGCTGTACAAAAAAAAGCTTGAAAAGCAGAAGAAATTATGAGCAGTAACTAGCACAGGGCTAGCAGCGAACTTCCAACAGGACAACTTATACCGAAATGTTACTGCATTGTTTGCATACAGATAGTTTCGCCTTTAGTCTACTCATTCCGATAAAAGTATTTTATTCTGCGTACAAGACTAAAAACAGTATACGACGGAGGACCGAAAACACAAAGAACGTTCAAAACGTCGCGGTTACGTGCGCATCCCATTTAAAGGTGGTAGTGGTTGTTCTTTGTTTTGTTTTCTAACGGCATACAAACGTTGTTCATATTATGTATATGTAATGTATGAGATGAAAAATTAAATTTACAAACCAACCAACTGTTCGGCAGTACAAACCAACCCCCGTCGACTCAGTAGCTCTGAGATGGGCATCAAACGATGGAGTGGCAGTGGCCAGCAGAGCGACCTCACGCTGTCGATAATGGATTGGTAGAGTCAAGTTCCTTAACGCTTGAACAATCGGCCGACGGATCACTGATTGCGTCGTTACCGTCACTACCTTCTCGCATCGTCGTTATGTCCTGCTGCTGCTGCTGCTGCTGGTGCTCTTCCTCTGCTAATGGAGCCGAGGATGAAATAGAATCGATGGGAGCCACGGAACTTAGAACGGATGGAAGGAGGCCAACGGTGATGGTGGCGTTGGGCTTGCTGTCAGAGGCAGTCACGTTCCTCTCTACTTCCGCACCAGTAGTGGAAGTAGTAGTAGTAGTAGTAGTAGTTATAGTATTTGAAGTTGTAGTAAAATTAGTTATAGTAGTGTTGCAACCCGTCGCCGCCGCTGTTGATGTGGATGTTGTTGTTGATTGATGGCGTTGCTGATACGGACATTTGGCGGAGAACGGTGGTGCCGTAACGTGCTATGCTATTCTCGCCTTTTTCTGTGCCGGGCTGCTGTCTGTGTCATCGTCGTCGTCCTCGTCATCGGAATCACCCTCGTAGTCGACGAGCCCCTGACGGAATAGTAACCAATGGAATCAAAACGAAGGCACAGTTTAGGCGCACATGCACTTACAAAATAAACTAGACAAACTTGCCACTAAACGCAAACATCTTCGAAAGCAGAAGGTGTTGTCTCGAAGGTACCAAGTTTTGAAATAGCTGAATTTTTCTCTAATTCTTCCGACTCATCTGAGTCTTTTTGTTTGTGCATTTCTTAACTCACACAGAAGCGGTAAATTCAGGGATTCACTTATTTTCATTTTCCAATTTTGGTCAGTATTAAGCTTTAAATTTATTAACACGTTAACCGCCCAGCCTATTTTGTGACACTTTTCGTTTACACCACTCGGTCTTCAATTTCGTTCGATGTTAGTCACTGGCACGATAAGCACCGGTGAAACAAAACGAAGTGGAAAGAAAGAAACGAAGAGAGTGCATGAAAATGAAGCACATTGGCGGACTGACACGGACGGACCGGTACTGGCGGACTGACACTGATCGACCGACGCGACTCATGGATTCGTCAGTCCCAAGGGACCGACGTGACGTGAACGGAAACTTCACCGGCAGTCCCCAGGGACTGACAGGGCGTTTAACGTGTTAAAGAAGAAGACAAAATCAGATGACCAAAACAAAAAACATCAGATGAGACTAAAGCTGAGAGCATAAGTTGATGCGCTATTTCAATCATGGATGAGTAAGAAACACATGGACAGGTGGCATTGACTGTAATTCCAATTCACCTACCTTTTTCAGGCCACCCACAACGGAAGAAGTGGATGCACTTGTTGAACCCATTGAGGAGGAAGAAGTAGCCTGCGGTGTATCTTCCAAAGCCGACACGTTCGGTTCGTCGACGGCGGGAGCAGAGTCTAGCACGGGGGATACTACCAAGGACGTCGTAGAGGTGGTACTCACTTCATCGCCATTCTCGTTGCTGTCCAATGCTCGCTTTCGATTTTCTCGACTACCCTCACTATCGTCGGAAACGGTCGGTTTAGCATCGCCGGAGGTGCTGTTGCTGATACTGCTTCCTGCCGGGGCATCAGCGCTAATATCAGTATTCATCATCATCTCCGTGGACGTAACTACCGCTGACGCAGCATCTGACGTCGTGCCATGAACTCTTCCAGCAGCCGACGCTGACAACTGCGTGGAAGTTTCCACCTCTCCACCAAGAAGAGATTCATCAGCTGCGGGGTTCAGCGTTTTGATGGCGCTGACGGGGGGATCACTACTGACGCTGCAGCTCGCTCCATCGTCGATGTTTGTGGAAGCTACTGGTACTGCGCTACTATGCTCCGCAGGAACAACGACCGCCAACCCATTGAGACACGCATCACCGGTGGCCGGAATGGACGATGTAGAAGGAGCAACAGCAGTAACTTCATCACCGGAGCTGCTGCTACTGCTGGCGGGTGACTCGACAGTGGCAGGATATTTGTCAATTTTGGCAGTAGACGGTTGCAGCTGGTACACCGACGATAGGTCGCTCTCGCCGAGTGCACTCACGACAAGGCTGTTGGCGTCCTCCAGCGCCGACTCCTCCGCCGGGGTCAAACTAGCCGAACTGACGACCGGACCACCATGACCCAACACATGAGAATGATGCTGTTTTAGGTGGTGATTCACATCCAAGGAACTGCCGCTCTCCACTGCTACCGACGACGACTGAAGGCCATTGTTGCTCGCAATCGCGTGCGACAGACTACTGCTCGGCTCCAACGATGTGGACTGCAGATCGCCACCGCTGTGTTCGCCACCAGCGACAGAAGGGGTGGGCACGAGGCCACCGCCGCTACCGGTAACATCAGCACCATCGGTACCGTTGTTGATGGTCAGCATGTTCGCCGTTTCAGATTCGTCGGCGGATGTAGCTGTCGCAGTGACCGTCGTGTGGAGGAGCGGATGTGAAGGCCCACCGCCATACTTCGGCCCATTTAGGCTGCTTGTTGTGTCCATAGCTTTTTTGTCGAACATTTTACCTGAAATGTAAGTTCAAGGTAATCAAACCCCATTTCATTCAAGCCAAGCACCAATCTCAGCCAACAAAAAATAACTTTACAGATTTTAGAGGAAATTGACAGGAAAAGTCAAACATCGAAAGGATCTTTAATTTGATTTTACTGAACGGCTGACGGTCCAAAACATAGCACAATAGTTTATTTTCGCAGTCAATTGTAATACTCCGCAAAAAACAAAAAATGTTAGCTCATTCAACATTACCTGCGCCCTCAGGGTAATCCTCGTCCTCGTTGAACCATATTTCCTCCTCGGCCTCCATTTGTCGCTGATCCCTCCGGTAACGATTACTATTCCGCAAAATTGAGGGTACACTATGGGGGATGGTAATGACGAGTTCAGGTTGAGACAAAATTTTAAAAATAAAATAAATAAAATTGTACAGAGTTTACTACCACACCATACTGCCACTGAGGCATACACACTTACCTATCCAAGTTAACCTTCTCCTTCTCCTTCAACCGATCCTGCTGCTGATCGTACTTGCTTCGGAGTGTCTTGAACGTTTGCACATACTGCACGTCTTCGAAATTTTGTCCGAAATTTTCCACGAAGTACGTATACAGCGACTTTATGTCCTCCAGCTTGATGAACTCGAACAGCTCCAGTATCGCCGATTCGAGCAGATTGTACCTACTATTGTTACGGATGAACGCCTCCACGACGGGTTTGAACAGATTACCCTTTACAATGTGCCTGTGACGAAATGCGAAAGAAATGCAACGAAAAGGGTTCGTCAGTGACATGGGAAAAATGTCGTCAACGTGTTTCGTGACATTCAGCTGAAATGTTCAATTTCAACACCACCACACACTACTCGCCTGTTGTAAAATTCATCCTTCAGAGCCACTATTTTACGCAAAAATCGAAGTGCTCCCAGCACGAGGAAAGTGTGTCGGCTGCTCATCAGCACGAGAATACGCCGCAGTAGATCCTTATTGATGATACAATTCTTGATGTGGTAGGTGTGATGTTCCACGCAGAAAGCAAGCAGTTCCAAGACCAACCCCAACAGCTGCACCGAATGGTAGTCCTCCCTGACGGGTTTCTCGGTTTGTGTTTGCCGTAGAAGAGGGGCTGAATTGAAACATAAAGGAGAAACGAGGCCCACGGTACAATGAGACAAATGGCACCAGTCTAATGCAAACAATGTGTTTGCATATCTTCTCTTCACTACTCACCAATCAGTGTCTGTATGCTGTGTTTGTAGAAGAAGTTGAGAAAATCAGACTTCTCCGACTTGTTCGACGAACTCAGCATATTTTCCGGATCCAACAAGATTCGCAGCACACCCATCAGCTGAACAGCGCCACCAAGCTCTGGCTCGGAATCCGACAGCATTTGCTCGATGGAAATGTTGATCAGCGTCTGATCCTGCAGAAAAAAAGGTACGAAATAATGCCAACCGCCAATAATCTCCACAAAACGCTCATCGTTCCCCTGATCACATACCTCATCACTGTCCGAGTTGTTGAACTGCTGCAGCGTATAGTCACGCACGATCGAAGGCGAATACTCAACAATCGTGATCAGTATGTCGATGGACGCCTCCTTCGTTTTCTTGTCGTTGATTGCGAGTGTTATCTCCAGTGCCGGCAGCACACCGAGGCTGATCAGCGTCTTGTAAAAGGTTTCCTTGCCTTGCGGCTGCAGGAACTGGGCGAAGTTGCAGAACTCCTTCAGGAACAGTATACTGTCTCGACGCTTCGAGTCCGGCGTTTGCGGATCGGTCAGCATCGTAAACAGATCGTCCAGGAACTTTTCGTCCTCCTGGATGAGCGTTACAATCTCCACCTTGTTGAAGAAGATGAACGAGGACAGCGTGTTCAGCATGTTATCCTCGAACACGGACGGCGCCGGCAGCACAATGTCCTGTATGTACTGCACCCGGTACGTCTGGTGTATCTTCGCCAGCAGGTCCGTGTTCCGGATCGGTATCGCCTCCCGGAACTTGACCAGCTTCTTCAGATACTGGCGATGGTTCTTCGGCGGGTTGCCGGACGGATCGTACTCGAGGCAACCAACGACATCGAAGATCGTATCCTCGGCGAACATGATCTCGAACAAACCGTTTTTGTTCAACAGGAAGATGTTCTTAAAAATCTCGTACAAATAGTGCAGCCCTTCCTGATTGTCCAGGTCCTCGCAGATGTGAAACAGGCCCAGCAACTTTTTGATATAGTTTTCCGACTCGATAGCCATAGCCAGTTTATCTTTTCGGTTTGCTGTTGTTAGTCCACTGGCAATTACCTCCGAAATGTCCTCCAAGCGTGATAGCTCACACGGTGGCAGTTCGATCGGCGGCGCCGAATCGGACATGTCCTCGAAACGCTCATCTTCTGATTCTTCTACTACGTCCTGTGTTATTTCCACCGACGGATCTTTTCCTTGTACCTGTATTTTTTATAAGATTCAATATGAGTATACTAGCTAAATAAATATAAATTAACTAAATATTGTATTTTTTATACATAATCAATCCATGCATCACAATTATGCTTTATACCACCAAACAGAAAAAAATGTTTCTATTAAATAACAAGGAGAATGTGAAAAGTGATGTTGTACAATTGTAAAATAAAAAAATCGATGCAAATCGGAGCAAAAAGTTGTAAAGAGAACAATTGTTTATCTTATAGAAGACATTTCTATATCGTTCAAAATCAGGTAATCAAAACATCTTAGCACGGTTTGCTCTTCCCATTGTAGATCCAAAATAAGGCACGCTTGGCTTAACATTTGTATTTGTCCTTTCATAACCTCTTGGACATTCTATATCTAATGATTTACAAGTTGGATGAAATCTTTTTGATTTTATTTTTTATTTTATAACGGACCAACACACCTTAGTGAAGGTTCGTCTTAACTTACCTGGCAAATCTTTTCCCATATTTCATCGCAACCCGCCTTCTCCTGAAAGCTGAGCGCCAGATCAAAATTATCGCCCTCACTCCACACAATCAATGTGTCCTGTTGCTTGTGGTAGATTGTGTCGGAATGAATCTTGCTTTCCAGCAGCATCGAACCGTCGTTCTCTGCATGCACGAGAAGTGATACACCTAGAATCGTAATACGAACAGCGTTGATATATCGAAAACACAGACACAAATGGACAAGGACAAAAGAAGCGGAACATTACCTTTTACACGGTCTACATAGCTGGATGTGACGTGACCGGTTCCTCGATCGTCCCACTGGCGGTCTGCATTCAGGGCGTACAGCTTGACGCGTCGTCTAGTGTCGGTCGTCATGTTGCGTCGACTGCCGTTAGCACTGACGACGCCGGAACCGATACTATTGTTCCTGCTGTTTCCGCAGCAACTCGTTGTTGTCGCTCCTGAAACGGGCGCCTGCCGCTGGTTCCGGCCGCGTTTGCTGCTGTTGGTGCTGCAACCACTACTACCAGCACCACCAATTTGCTTCCGATCGTCGCTGTGGTACGCACCAACTCGTTCGACTGCCCGGTGCCGGCGTTGTAACTGTTCACGTGCGCGCAACTGCTTTTTCGAAGGATTGTGCTGCGGTGGTGGCCGGTAGCGTTGTTGGTGCTGTTGTAGCAGCGACGGTCTCTGCTGTTGCTGTACCTGTTCTTGGCCTATCGCTCGAAAACCAAGGATGGAGGAAGAAGAGTGTTTTTTCCTTCGTTTCTTCAGTATTTTGTAAGCAGATTTTTCCTCGCTGTACTCAATTGTCGCCGTTTCGGAGGCTGATTGATTCCGAGTGAGACTGCGAGTTCGCTCTTCACGTACCACAGCAACCGTGTAATGAGCAACGGCAACAGGATATCGTTGCGACGATCTAAAAAAGCTGGTGGATTTTCGGTTGTTTGTTGCACTCAAAAGTTCACTTTTCCGTAGGCCTCGCTTAGCACTGCGCCTCTAGCACAAACAGAACATAAACTAGTTTCCTACAGTTAGAAGCGACTTTTTGTGAAAACGGTGCGGAAACTAGCAATAGGGCTAATGAAGTCCTACTTTGATGGTTTTTTCTTAACACAAATCCAATACGAGATCCTTATTAAGCTGCACGTTTGGGAACTAACACAATTTAATATCCACTTGTAAGATGATTAAATAGTTGGAAATGTTCGTACTACACTATAATTCATCCCCAAAACACACTTTCGTTGGTTCTGTCACTAGTTTTCTTTGAGATATGAATGCACATCGACTTTAACGTTGAATATACAGATGATCGTCCTGTAAGAAAAATATTTGAAAATATTAGTCGCGTATGACCAATTTAACGTACTATATTGATTATTTATTCTATTTAGGCTTCATGAAAGGCAGTAGAAATTAAATGACATTCCCCGTGAATCTTTAAGCGCCTAAATTATTAAACATTGGACGTTGTTCCATGTTCTTCCTAACGAAATTTGTTTTGTGACCAATGTTTGTTTCTCACGTTTCGACAATCGCAATTCCTTCAAAGTGCCGTGACCTCTATGCGAAAGGCGCATGCCTCGGCGTGTGTTCGATGTAGAAATTGTAATGGGCTTCTCGCTTGCTTGCTTACTATACCGGATAGATTGTAAACAGATAGCGCACCACATGCCGACGTTTATCTCCGCTGATAACGTACCGGGAGTTCCCCCCTCATCCGATCTTTCAATGTTACGCTTTGAAGCAACACACGACATACGTCATCATGGAAATAATGGCAGTTCAAGGTAAGATTTGTAAGACTGGATACATTCATTACTTTTCAGGCATGGATGAATGATCCTATCCATGTAAAACATGTTCCAAGTGGACGTTGAACTGGACAAAATTATAGCTATACATTGCAAAATTACTATCGAAAGGATTATGTATCCGCTGGTTGGATCGCAGTCAAAGAATGGATGGGTGCTTCGAAGAACCAACCCTCACCAGATCATAATCTCCCCCGTAATCAGCCCAATCCAACCCACCGCGCCGACTGACCTTCAGCGCGATAAACAACGTCAAAACAAGATGGCAACACTTGCAGCAGCAATCCGGCAACTCTCACATCGCCTCATCAACATCAACTAAGCATCTCTTCTGCCTCAGCTCCCTTCTTACGAACAACCACCACCCGTTTCCAAGCCCCGATCCAGTCACACTTCGGCATCGCCGGTCACGCACACATTCAAACATTCTGCCGCTGTTACTCGAAACTCGCAGCACTCGTACTCCATCTCTTTCTCACCGTTTGGTCGGATGATTCATCAAGTCATCATCGCAGTAGGACGATGAGGTTTCGGCAAAGGAGCTGATGAAACTTCTGACGTACGGTACAGCAGCACCAGGAGCAGCAGCAACCCAGCAGACTTCATGACTTGCCGTGCAAGACGCAAGAATTCGGAAGACAAGACGCGTCTAGCTTTTTTAACGCCAAAATACCCACACTAATACCCATTGGCGACTGGTCAGTCAGCTTTCTTCTTCTGGCAAGGCAACCAAGTAGACATTAGTTATCCAACTCCTAGCAGGAAACGTTACATTTAGAACGTTCCACGGGTACGAAGGATCACCCGGAAGAAACTATGGAAGCTTTCGATTATTGTTTAGCCGCCCTGCAAAGTCTTGGGAAGTCAAAAATCCCATAACATTTTTTCCTGCTATCCGCAAGCGAATGTGTGTACGTGTGCGCGGGCGCGTACTTCGTTCGAAAACACCACAGTTTACTTTTCGAGTGGGTTTCGAGAAGTAAATTTAACCGTGTGAAGAACTGAAAGAACTGCGACTCAGGTGAATGTGACTGGAAAGGCAAACTGGAACCAAAAACGAAGAATAATCCACCGCCCAAACCACGTCACGGTAGGTCATTTGCGTAAAATTTACACATTCCAGCTTACGTAGAGCGCCGATGGTTTCTTTCGCCTCTAAGGTGGAATGTAGCAATAAAGTACCACCAGTGCACCGCCGCACGGTAGGACAAAGTGCAAAAATCGAGATCGCATGCATCGTCACTACCGCCGTTCCTCCAGGAACTTGGACAGTCTGGATTGCCTCACACACATTCACAAGCGTGAAGCATTTTTCTCACGTACACAATCATGCTTTAGAATTGATCACAATTTCACGGCTTCATTCGCCGCGAAAGTGTTGTTTCGGACGAAACAAGAAGTTGGTTTTCATAGCATAATATCGAAGCAATGCTCTTTTCACAATGAAGTATTAAAAACGCAAAAGAAACTCTCAATCAAGCATCCTTCCCGTTCTGCTGGAAACCGCGGTGATGCACACAGGGCTGCAATACTCGGACGCTCATTTCTATCTCGCTCTCACACTTCACGTATCGAGTCCCGTAGCGGCCTCAAACACACACACACATTCATATTCACAGGCACCACGGTCCGCGAGACGAGTTGTTCTTGTTCATCGCACGGTATTCTTCTTTCTCACGCACTGCTGGAGGAACGAGAATTGAAACGCGAAAAACCAAGCGAATTCTTCATTCGCCAAGCTAAGGGTTATTTAGCTTTCAACATCTGATCTGAAACATCTCAACCACCAAATCTTTGATTTTATCCAACACTAAACAATGCTAAAGCTTGAATAACGCATTGAAATGCATTGTCATAACTACACACGGGTTCATGCCATCGAGCAGAATGCTTCGATGCGATCGATCGAAGGAAACGGAACAATCGGACTGTAAAAAATATGACACCATTTTTCTTACCAACCTTCTATCCTGTGGACCACCAAACCAAAGGAAAGGAAATTCGGGAAAAGAAAATCAACTCACACTGTACCGTACTTCGGCCGCCGCAGACGGACGCTCCCGGACAAGCCCGGCCGCTGTCCTCAAACCGGCCGTTTCTCTTCAGGTGCACTCGTATCGTCCATCAACCAATTGGTCACTATCGGTTTGATTGCGTTTCACACGATGCGCTTTTAGCAGTTGACAAATACACGAATGAAAATTTTGTCCTACCACAGCTACGCCGAATCGTAACACATATGCAAAAAACCTCGTTTTGTCTGCTCCACAGTTTGGCTTTTGCTTACCGTAACCAGACTTGGCTAGGATCGGAAATGGTTCTACTTTTCCGGGCACAAAATGCGTTCCGTACGACTGTACTCGTATTTTATCGCTTTCCCCTATGCTTCTGCCGTTCAATGAATCGATTTTACGAAGCCAATTGGATGCCGTACCTTTCCTTTACGGGTTTTCGACGAGCACTCGCAAAACTGGCTATCACAACATTTACACCGCCATATTGGATTTTTTCCGTTTTCTCTTCGCTACAGTGTTGCCAGAATCGGGATTCGGAAGATTCGAAGATTCGATCCCCCCACTAGAATCTAAAGGATCCGATCCCGTTTGACGGATTTAAATCAGATTTGATTCATTTGAGATTCGAATTAGCTTTGATTTGTCTGGGATTTGATTGATTGTTTTACAACAAAGCCATTCAAACCTCCTCAATACTTATGATAAAATGTACGCATTAAACAGTTTCATACCGCATTCAACATTTTGAATAATGTTTTTATGGTAACGTATTTTTGTTGATTAACGTTCCACACAGCCCTGCTCTCTATCAAAACTTGAGGAAATGTCACGTCCCATCACATCTGTTCCGAAAACTATAAACAAATAGAAAATCGAAATTTAGGCCAAATCAAATGTTAAAAATTGTACAACAAGATGGGTTATCTCTGGACGAGCACAGGGAAACAAGTTCACGTTAAAATAGTTCATAAATCGGCGAATGTGTTACATCTCTGTATAGAAAATGTGGAAGCAAACGCGGCAAGACGCAGGCTTCTTGTCCTTCAGCTGGGATCACTGTTCTGTTTTGCTGTTAGTGCATTCATTTTTAAGCTGAATGTACTAAATACATGTTTTCTCTTACCAATCATCGTACTAGGGTATTTGTATAGCAATGTAGTAAAGTCTGAGAATTTAGTTTTGGTTAAAGATTTCGCCCTGCAGTGCTCGACAACGTTTGCGAATGGCACTGTACGTAATACTCTAATTCCGATCGAATACATACAGGATGTAGTTATTAACGAGGTATTTTACAACGTAAGTTTGGGGAAAAAACATTCGAGAGAATAGCATTTGATTTTATTCTTTATTATTACAGCTGAAAGTCATATACGTATTGCAAGTCCTAACCAAAGGAAATCTATTCCGGAGAAAGCCAGTTATAACATTGCTAAATGTAAATGCAACTTTAATATTTCCTGTTTGAACCCACAGTAATCGTGCATGTCGATTTGACTCTCTCTACAGCAACTTAAGCCTGGACTGACCTGTTTGAAAATCATCTACGAAGAATTACATTCTACATTAGAGCTAGGGGACTGCTGATTTGATCTGGCTTTTCAACGTCTGCTAATCGGGAACAGCTTATCTAAAACGTTCAACATTTGATGTACTTCTTGCACTTCCTGTGCAGCGCTTCGAAGCGGTAGTTCTTGTCGTTGAATTCGTTCCAGCTTGTTTAATTCGTGAATCGGTTGTTTCGGTACACAGATGTCTGTGTCAACCTGAAAGATCATTGAAAACCAAAGATTGATTAGTACAAATAAAGAAAAGGGGCATGTCCAGTCTTACATACAATTTTTTGATGTTCCAATTCACACTCCTTCAAAAGCAACTTCTTGTAGATGGCAGGAATATTCATTCGCAATGTTACTGTCGTATCCTGCAGTTTGCGAATATCATCCGGGGCTGGCGTTGTAGCATCTAAATTTGACTATGTTCATTAGAATGAAAGAAACTTTGAGTGCTAATCCAAATACCATTCTTACCCATGTTCTTCGCGTCGTAAAACAGACAAGAAAATGCAGCTTCCAATGATAAAATGCATCAAGCACAGGCGTTTCAAAACATAAACATTCTACCTCAAACGGCCAACTATGTCAATGGCACTGTATTTGTTTATAACTCATAGTTGAAGCACACTCACGATCGATTTCAAACTGAAATCCCGTTTTCTTTGTAAACAAAAGTCATTTCAAGAGTTCCGTTCAAGGTCCCTAGTGGAAGGTCTAGTCAGGAGCGTTTTTTATTTCGTTATGGTGGGTTGACTGTTGTTTAAGTAAATAGACCGGTTTTTCTGCAAATGTTTGTGATAAAGGTTAAATGTATACAATTTCGCTATTTTTTGTGTGTTAAGCTATCGATAGTCAAAGTTCTCTCGTTTACTACCTATTTTGCTGGTTATGTATCCTTGGGCGTGGTTACTCCCTCGGTGGAAGTTACTAGTTCTAGTAGTAAACAATCGTGAAAATCGATTGAAAGAATCAATAGTTTTTAGGGCCTATTCCGAACGAAGTCGTGAAAGGTAAACGATCGTTAAACCAAACATAAACGATCGTTTTGAGTGTTAACCTGTGGTCACAGCTTTCCGCAACCGCATGCGGTTGCGTTTTTGATCTGTCAAACGAGCACAGCTTTTTGCCAAAAATAATACTTTAATGTTTGAATATACCACTTATATGAGCATACAATCTCATTAAAGTCTACTAGGAACAAAATTTACTGTTGACATATAAAAACGCAAGAGTCTGCGGCAAGAATCAAACTCGTTTGATTTTTTAGTACAGCAACCGCAAGGTCTTGCGTCTGCGGTGACAGCCCATGACAGCTCCTATCTCTCCCATGGGAAAAAACGCAACCGCATGCGGTTGCGCAAAGCTGTGACCAGGGGTTTAACGGTTGCAAACCAATCCTATATACAGTCTGTTCCCGAGTTACGCGGATAATGGGGACCAGAGAAATCCGCGTATCTCGAATATTGCTTGACACATAGTTTATACTGGGAGTTAAGAGATCGAGCTCTTGTGTACATGTATCATAGAATATTCAAAAAATTTCTTTGTTCATTAAAATGAATGCAATGCAAGCGTATTCAAACAACATAAATTGCAACAAACGAAATAAAAAGCGTAAGTTATGCAAATGTGTAATTTACATATTTATTCGAGTGGTTGTACATCTCAGGAATTTAAATCGATGTAATAAACCCAATCTACTGTCAAATTTTGAAAACCGCGTATCTCCGAATCCGCGTAAGTCGAGAACCGCGTAACTCGAGAACAGACTGTACCTTCGTCCCATTCAATTGTTTATTTCGCAAACCTCGTTTTGAGGTTGAATCTTTATTGTATCAAATGGTTTGCCTTCATAAGACCTTTTATTTGAGGGGTCTGGTGATAAAATTGGTCAAGCCATTAAAAAGTTATTAACAAATTAGCTATTTCAGTCATTTCAAGCTGTGGCCAAGGTTTTGATGTCAGTTTGGCGCGCTGCCGTTTCGTTCTAGTGGTGGGTACATCGAATCCCCAAATCCGAATCCCAATCCATCAAACAGCCGTGAGACGAGGTAAACCAATTAATGCAGGTCTGGAAATCATTTATCCTAATCTGAATCCCCATCAAATCACAACTGATAACTCGCTTTTCTGTAATAAAAATATGCCACATATTTCCGAAATGTGTTTCGCCACTGTAAGTAGTTCTGTTGATGTTGAAAATCAACTAACCAGCACAGCAATTTTTGAATGCAACGCTGAATCATTGTCACTTCTGGGTATTCGTATTCGTTCTACTGTATTTCTAACCTGAGTTAAATCGTGCAAAAACCTTTATCACATTGTCTTTAGATCTACTAATTCAACTCACCTCGTGTCTAGATCGAGTCATATCAAATTCTAATAGATTGGGATCAATTCAGAACCAAATCAAGTCGAGTCCCAAACAAATCAAATCTGATTCGAGTCCCAAACAAATCAAATCTGATTCGAATCCCAATCGAATCAAATCTTCAGAATCCGTCAAATGGGATCTAAATCTTTAGAATCCATGAAATGGGATTCGAATCTTTTGAATCCGTCCACCACCAACCTGGTCCCGCGTGTTTTTAATGTCTGATCACCCACTATCAGCGCTGTCAGTCGAATTTTCGCTCCCGCACGAGGCTCGTGTGCATTTCCTCCGGCGTTTCGCGCACGGTGGCGAAGACTGCTTGGCGGTGTAGTTAAAATTTTTCGGTCGCGGACCTTCAACATCCGGTGGTAGGATCTCGTTGATCGTCGAGGAAGAAGGATTACCTTCTTTTCTCCCTCGAAAGCTACCGTTGCGTACGCTTTCATCGTTCCTGTTTCATCATCCATTTCCTCGTGGTCACGTTTTTTTTTTTCTTTCTGCCCTAAACTCTACGTGTGGGGCATCGTGTGGTGTACTAGCGTGTAGTGTATACGGCAACAATCTGGTCCAGTAACGCAGTGCGTGCGCTGCAAGTTTTGGCTTCTGTACCGGAAGTGGGTTGTGTAATCAAGTTTTTTGCCAAGTGTTTTGTAGTCGGCTGCCGAGCGGCTGCTGTTTCCTTATCCGGATTCTTCCGAACGACGTCGAAAGAACGCCCCACGCGAGCAACATCTGCGGAGTGTGATTCGCACAACACTGCAAAACACGTTAACCAAAAGCGAGGAACAACAGAAATTCATGGCCAGTATGTCAGCGGAACACCAAGTGGCTGTGAACGGCACCGAAAACCATCACAATAGCAGTGCCAATCACGCCACAGGGCAGAACACGCACGAACAGATGTGTCACCGCCGTCACAACCTTTACCGGACCAAGGTGATTGTAGTCCTTGGCGCTCAGTGGGGCGATGAGGGCAAGGGCAAGGTGGTCGATATGTTGGCCGCTGACGCGGACATTGTATGCCGTTGCCAGGTAAGTGTGGAGATATTCCTGTTGTGCAGAAAATCAACGCTTGCTATTTTTTTTATGTTGTGTGTTTGGTCATTTTCGTTTGATACATTCTCTTATTTCTTTAAGCAGTTACTAAACGTGTCATGTGCCATTAGGAAGTTTGGACAAGCGGATTTAGCTGTAATAGAAATTGCTCGTTATACAAAACCATTCCTAAACACACTGCTAAACATGCAATGCATCCGTCGTTTAGTTCCTGTTCCTATGGCATTAACATAACGCGATTGAAGACATTGCTTCATTTTCTGGTTCTTGGCGGCGACGTAAGCAATAAAACCATCGCAATTTTATTGCTGCAAATTTTATTTATTTTTATCTCCATCTACCCACCACTTTATGATGGATGCATTTTCAATCTAACGCCACTTCCTGCGTCAATGAAGCAATCGAATCAGCCGTGTCAATGCAGTTGCGGTTGCTGATTGAAATCATGTGACGAACGGTTTGTATCGATTGCTATTGGATGTTGGCAGTGTAGTCCCGTTTCTCACAGCTTCGTTTTGTAACGAGATGCTCCAGACAGCTTACTGCGTGTTCTTATCACAGTTGCTGCTGACCGTCAGTTTTGTATCGTTTACTCTGGATCTGGATATCGAACAACCGATAAGATAACTTTTTTGTTTGATCGTCGACGCTAAAAGCATTTTCCCGAAAAGGCACTCCTACTTCAAGACCCAACCCCATAACTCCGTAGAGTGTACGCCGATATGGTCGAAAGTGGCGCACTATGTTGGCTCGATCGATCATGTGGCGTATGATCACACGTCAGACGCGCGCACTGCCACTTCTCACGGTCAATGAAGCTGCTGGGCACGCGAGAAATACTGAGTAAATTTGATGGCGTATGGCGCGAACCTAATCGAACCTCATGCTCAGGTCATTGATAAGATTAATAAGTGTTTAATCATCCACCTTGAACTACGTCCAACTCACACGCACACAAACCCCCCGACTTCATCTCTTCCGGGATGTATGAACATTTGTTGTTATTTCCATTTTTTTCGTTGATTCGTCCTTCCTTGATGAGCTGAGGGCTCGTCCGTCGGTGACGTTCGAAAGACGTCGGTACTACGTCGTGCAATAACCGTCTGGGTGTATTATTGCTAATAAATGGAAATTGAAAAGTAAAACGCAGCTCTGTTACAGATAAGAAGTCATTAAGGTTGATGATACGAAATAAATTGTTTAAATGGGCATGTGCGGCGGTAGAACATGAAATTTAAATACAATACAATAACACCTCGTGACCCGCGATGATGTAATTAACATTTTTCATATGGTGAACAATATATTGGTCGGTGTATAAGGTTCAGTTCTAGTGTCCTACTGACCACTGCCTGTCACTAGTTGAATAATTTATTGTATTTTAAGGCTGACGAAACAAAACACTGCCCGTCAAGGCTGCAAAAAATGTAACGTTATGGGAGAATAATGTGCTAAAAGGATCTCAGCTACGACAAATTTGACCATCATTCGTGGAAAGCACCCGCACAGGGCACGTCCGAGCGGAGAATGACTGTTGGGCGACGTTTAACAACACCACCAGGTCCACCTGACCCCCACAGCGCGCGCTACACACTTGACGTTGCAGGCGACCACCACAATCACATGGCCGCATGTTAACACATTCGATAAGAATAGCTCTGAACAGACGGAATAGCTCTGAAGATAGATGAAAGGAGAGGCGCGGGTGTACTGGCGACGAAAGGGGGGAAAACAGGGATGAGCCAAGGTGGCCATCAGCAGCTTTCGCGGTAGGCGGGTGGGATTTAGGAGTTCGCTCATGTCGGTCGGTTTTACTCGCGTTTGTTCACGCTGCTGCCCCGGTCCACCCCGCGAACTGACCGCAGAGCGCAGACGCGTGACGCTATCTTCGGCGGTGTGCACTTGAAATCCCCGGCCCAAGCTGGTTTATCTTTCTACCGCCTGGCCATCGTAGGGGTTCACAGTTTTCGCTGCCACAGAGCTGGGGCTTGGTTTTGCTCAATGACTGAACAATGTTTTTATCACTAACATAAGGGGAGTTATTTACATCTGTTCGTTGGCAAACCTTCCCTACCAGCTTTACCAGGCCCCCAAAAATAAAAAAAAGGTGATAATTATTGAAATGTATTAACTTTTTATCTGATGGAGCAAGAGTTTTATAATATTTTTTAAATAAGAGATTTAAAAATATTCTCTATTCGTCCACTTCTCCCTGAAAATTTGTCGTTACATATTGAAAAGCATTTGTCATAAAATTAATTTAAATTATGTAGCTTTCTTGTTGGTGACATTATTGGATGATCATGGACATAGATTGTTACATGCATTATCTTGAAAGCGTAAATATTACATTGTATATTACAAATAATATGGAGAACGTTTTTTTAACATACACTTGCAAGTTCTGAGTTTTTTTTCGGAGGATTATTTGCATAGCCATCAGATTTTTTGAATGTATCAACGATTCAATGCTTCGGAAAACTACTGGCTCCATTCTCTTAATTTGTCAGTGTAGTACAAGGGTCGGCAAAGTCCGGCCCGCCAACTGATTTTATCCGGCCCGTAATAAAATTTAGGTGTTTAATACAAAAAAACCTACCCAATTTTTATAAGATTTGTCTACAGGTTCAGTCAGGTTTGTTTTCTTCCCAAAAATGAAGATTAATATTGATCAACGAGATGTTCCTGTTATATGTTAAAAAACCATCAAAATACAACGAAAATAGAACGAAAATATTGAAAAACAAGTTTAATGATAAAACTTCAAATATTTTATCTTACCACTTGTTATGTAACTTTACTATTTAAAAAGATGATACTCCATTAAAAAGGGTACTACTTAGAAAAAAATAAGTCATTGTTTAAGGTATCCGGCCCGTGGTTTCGGTTTTCTATTAATCATCTGGCCCTTTTTTTAAGAAATGTATGCCGATCCCTGGTGTAGTATCATTAAGTGTAGTTCCATTAAGTTGTTGTTAAATAAATGTACTGCACCGGTAGACATAATCATTTTAAAAGCTGGCTAGGTTATCTTTTTTCGCGTAAATATTGATGCGTAAGCAAGGATGGCGTTTCCAATATAGTAAATATTAATGTTATTAAATTAAATTAAATTAAATAACTGAGGATGAAATTTTCGTCAAAGTCAAAGTAATTTTGAAAACGGCGAAATATGGTAATGGATTTATAAAAAATAGCCATCATCTGTTGCGGAATTCAAGTGCAGATGAAATTAACCCGTTGTTCTGCAACCATTCAAAAACTTGAAAGTCAACAATCAGTATTAAAGAACGTCTCTTGCTGTTGAGCCACCCGCGCACGAGCATCGGACGGCCAACCGCAACGAGAGTTTGTACAGGCTGGTCAAGAATGAAACTAAGATGCTTTTAGCAGTCGCGGAACGACGTCAACCATCGGCCCGGGTGGGAGAGGCCGTAGAAGGTAGAGTGCTGCACTGCAGCCATCACCCGGTGTGTGCTTGGGTAACAACGCGCTGCGATCGTTCGGAGCTGGCTGTTGGCCAAAAATATCGCTGCCAAAAACTCATGACCGAACATCCAAGTGAACCCCCGGTTACCAACGAGGTGGAAAGGATGGGATGATGGTGGTCGGGGAGGTTGTGGACAGTCACGCTGATGCGCATTGTGGCCATCTGATGCTCTACGTCGGGGGTTTTTTTAATGTTTATTTTTACTGCTTTTCCTCACCTTAGGGTTCGGTGCAGCATGGTTGTTTACTAATAAAAGCAGAACAAGAAAATAACCAAATCCAACCAGAAAAGCGAGTGTATTCGATGGTGATCGGATTATCTCGCGGATGACGCATCTAATGTTGATGTTAATTATTATTGATGTGGTTTGAGTTTATGGCAAAGTGTTATACAAACAGCTTCTAACGGATTCCTATTTTCCATCATTTCATTCCCCTGTTTTTAGTCTTAGTTTTACGATCATCCGATATTTAGGTTGTTTATTGCCGTATAAAATGGCTGTAAATTAATATCTTTGAATCTTGCGCGAGTTCGCGTTTTTCGTTCCAAATATAACTGAATGTATGAAAATGTGAACCAACGTAAACTAACCAAATGATATAATAATTGAATAATCAATTCTCATGCAATGTTTGATCATGTCGTTCCCAATTTTTTTTCTTTCTTCTCAGGGTGGCAACAATGCTGGCCATACGGTGGTGGTCGAAGGGAAGGATTTCGATTTCCATCTCCTACCCAGCGGCATCATTCACGAGAAGTGTGTCTCTGTGATCGGTAAGTTAGGGAGTGATTTTTTTTCATTTTATTTTTAGCTAGAATTAAAAAACCGGGTTCTCCTATCACCACCTGTTAGCCAAGATGCCAGGGAGTCAATCCGGGAGCGATGTTCATGCCAACTGAAATGAATGAATGAAATGATTGCCTTAAACATACGTCCCTCCATTTTCCTGACGTACAGGGAACGTATCTTAGAACGCGATCGTTTGGGAAATGGCCTGACAAACTTTCGGTGCATATTCGTTTTCATCTCCAAACCGGTTGCGTGTGCTCCGCTGACGCAACAACAGATAAATGGCGTTATCAGCTGTGGTAGCTTACAGAACGAACGGGGCACGTTCGTACCTTAATGATGG
Organism: Anopheles coustani; assembly: GCF_943734705.1. NCBI lineage: Eukaryota > Metazoa > Arthropoda > Insecta > Diptera > Culicidae > Anopheles > Anopheles coustani. Next base: position 12,132,801 of record NC_071288.1, read on the forward strand.
GATGTGCGAATTGATGCGCGAAACGGGTTTTCACAGAACAACATTATATTCGGTTTTATCACCATCCTTGAGCGCAAGTCATTTATACCCATTTGCCATCGTAAAACGATTATTTTGATCGTTGCTATTTCATTATCTCTGGTATAATGATCAACAACGCGAAACGCCCCCAAGGACTTTGTTTAATGGGTTGAAATAAAAAAATAATTTAAATGAAAATAAATGCTAACAAACATCAATATATAAACTGCCAACATTGATCAGCATACCGCTTCAGGGAGACGCATCCTCCCCCCCGCACGGACGGACACAAAGTTTCAAGGCGTAAGGTCAGGCCACCGTCGAACGAAGGGCATGTTAGTTTCTGAGCTGGCCGAAATTCAAGTGCAAAATGCGACCCACTGCCCTTGAAAGCCCTAGCGAATGCGTTTTTCCTAACTCATTTTGCCACGAGGATACCGAAGGTGGGTACCGGTGCTTGTCTGCACTCTCGGTCTTGTTCTCGCCCTCTCGCTCTCTTGCGGTTTATTTCGTGACAGCCTCCAAAGATGTGTGATGGGAGACGGGGAGACTCGTGGTGATGGGTTGTGGGGTTGTCTTATCTTGTTGACACCAGTTCGTTGTTGGCATGACAAACGTGTGTGGTGGCGGTGCTGAACTCATCCCTCGTCACCCACCGTCACATGGTCATGTGTAGTGTTCGTGATTTGGTCCCTCGTTCGGGGGAGCAATTGGTGGGCGGTAAGACAAGCAACCAGAGGCCATTATTTGGCAACGTTCTAAGCAGTGCTTCACAGTGCGCTGTTCGTCTACTTTAGAGCCGGCTAATGATCCAGTTAATGATATTTTTCATCGATGATGACATCGTTTGAAATATTATACAATAAGTTCATTCCGAGCTCTTGCAGTTTTTGGGGGAATGATGTATGATCAAAGAATTCGAAGGTGAGGGTTTTAAATGTTTCTGAAAGTTAGAGAGACACATTATTTCACTAGCCAGAACAGTGTCACGTGTTGCTAAAATGGCTCACAAATTCGAACGACAATGTTGTATCCAATTACCGACGACAGGGTTTATTTTAATTTAAACAAACAGTCGCCCTTCGTGCTGCAAAACCATAGCCTCGTACAAACTGTCACATAATCGGCTGTTTCAGCATCGTTTACCATTATGGCTTTCGATCGTGCGTGGAACTAATAATGCTTTTCTGTGTTTCGTTCGTTCGGCTAAACATGTCCCCAACTTTGTACGCGCGGCCGGCAGAGTTTATGACCAAACGCCACGGTTACAAACTTCGGCTGTCAAACGGATTCTCAAACCGTTTTGTCGAAAAATATAACTACCCGTCGCTAGAGTTGGTTCTGGTGGCCCTTGTTAGCCCAAGCGACCGGCGGTGGTCCGAAGTGCGGGTTTACAAAACAATTAATCACCCATTTCCCGTGCGCCATCATCGACGGTAAAACTTTGTCATTGTAGTATGATTTTTCGTCCGCACCATAAAAATCGCAACCAAGCAAAGGGAAGTGATCGGGGCGACGGATATGCTTCCTTGCAGTGCAACACGAACGCCGAGTGGAAACCTTGGGTTAGTTCTTGGCTCGAGTCAAGGCCAGCGAAACTCTAAACGACGACGATAGTTTGTTTATCAACGTTTTGGTGGATATCCCGATTTTGGGGCTTTGGTTTGGTTTGGTCCGCTTCCACTGGCCGGTGACGATAGGTTGGGGACGATAGCAAGCCATCTTTGGCTTGGGGGATTTTCAGAACCAGAAACAAAGTATAAAGGAAAGGGCTGCACGGAAATCATGTTTATCGATCAAATGTTTGGTTTGATGGTGGATAAGTTTGATAAAGTACCTGGAGCTGTAATGACATAACAGCAACATCAAGTTTTCTGAAACAATATTTATTTGTTATCTTTTGTTAATCTAGGCTTCTTAATGTAGATTGGCTCCATTAGGCAGCTTTTGATTATAACTTCCTTCAGTGACTCCAGAGTTTATATTTGAATAAAAACACATGTTTGAGAAAACGAAGAAACTAAAGCATGTTAAAATAACTCTCAACTCCGGTGGTAGACCTCACATGTACTCCAGCCATCAGCAAATTTTTCAACACTACCGCTAGAGTTTGAGGACAGGAAGGAGATCTTATTTCTGTGCAGATGGAAGCTCACCCTCAAGCAATCCGATATAAACGATCGTTCAACGGAAACGTCGTACAGAATTGTGTCGCCGTAAAGAAAGTTAAGATAAGCAGTAGGCGGGGGATCTTATGGTGTCCGATTTTTTGCTTCGAATTTTTACCCAGTCTACTATGAGTGAATGTTATGTTTGTTTTATTTTCCATTTTGAAATATTTGCCAACACAAAGTGTATCTCATGTGGCATAACGGAAATACGTACTCACTGGAGCAATAATAGTTCAAGATCTATTAGCTGTTCCGGGCCATCGGAGCACTTGTTAAAACAAGGAAATACTGCCTCCTGAAGCCAGCCAATCTCGTCACGTGGAAAAACGGCTCCCTTATCGAACAACATGCTGATGACATTCGACTGTGTGAGGAATCCAAGCGCCACACGTGTTGCCCAACTGCTGCTTGCCGGTACATTTCTCCACCTACAATGTTTTAATTCGGATCCATTGTAACTAACTAGATGAAGCAGTTCCTTCTTTTGCTAGGAAACATTTCAATTACGATGGATTATACCATTCCGATCGTGTCTCTGGTAAAAGAAGTTAAAAAAAATCTGGTGTCACCGTTGGAAAGTGCATATTCACGATAGGGTTCTTTTTTAAAAATACCCTTTTCATGCGTCTCGTATCGCTTAGTTTCAAAAGTCGCTGCCAGAATCGTTGTCATGTCGTTGCATCAAGGTTAACACAACGGAATCGATAATAACAAATGAAATAAAAGTGGAAAAATCATAGCCATAAAGTGAAATACATGTTTGTGCAGCTATCTGATAAAGGACTGGGTGGTTGATGCTTGAAACACAATCCAGTGAAGCACGCTATAATCGATTGCTTGCCTATTAGTTTCGTCACGGCATGGTCCTGCGGCCCGTGTGTGTGTGGTCTAAGGGTGGTTTGTTTTCCTTTTTTCTCTTTTACCATTGGTGCCCGGAAGGTGGATCCTCAATTATGGATATGAAGGTTCATTATTCCATGTATCCTGTTTCAACTTGAATCGTGATTCAGTACCAGGAGTATGCCATGTAATTGTCCAATCGTCATAATTAAAATAAAGTTCAAAGAGAGAGAGGAGAAAAAGAGGAAAAAAGTAAATGAATATCGTGAGCCAATTTGCCTTCGTTATATGTATGTAAAATACAGTGTTCTGCTCGAATCACGTTCAAGATCACGTGCTATAGTGATTCACAAACAACACACTACGTCACGTGTAGAAGTATAGTTAAAATATATACAACTATGATTCTGACCAGCAGTCTTTTGGTTTTTAAAACAAAATAAAAGTATTTATTTCAACATATTTCAGACTTAGAACTTATTGTAATACTGACCGGAGATTTATCAGATCGGATCGTAAGATTCAGAAGACACACATTTTTTACTGCATATGTAGGGCATGCTCGCTACCGATCCAATAATCGAGATGTCTTTGGATAGCTTCCACTTGGGTTCTTTCTTGGGGGCTTCTGAAACCTTCAGGCTATCAGACGGTTGTTGTGTCTTTCCTCTTTCCGTGAGGTTATTCGATGCGTCTCCGATGTCTTTTCTAGACGAAAGATTGTATGTCTAATCGTCATGGCTCATGTTGTGTCTACGGTGCATCCGCTGGGTTGATCGGAATGTTCCTGATACGGCGCTAACACTCTGAAAGATCTGGTAGATCTAAAAGAATCCTCTGAGGCAAGAAACGTTTGTTTTTAATAATTGAAAATAATAAAGTAGTTTAGCCTCACGGTGTACAAAGCTTTATTTCTAATGTGTAAAATTTTTTAATCAACTCTCTTGCAGGAAACGGTGTCGTCGTTCATTTACCGGGCCTGTTCGATGAGCTCGCCAAGAACGAGGCCAAAGGCCTGAAGCACTGGGAAAAGCGGCTGATCATCTCGAACCGTGCCCACTTGGTGCTGGATCTGCACCAGCAGGTGGATGGCCTGCAGGAGGCGGAGAAGGGCGGCAAATCGCTCGGCACCACGAAGAAGGGCATCGGTCCGTGCTACTCCAGCAAGGCGACCCGCAACGGTATTCGCGTGTCCGATCTACTCGGTGACTTCAAAGTGTTCAGCGAGAAGTAAGATTCGAGATTCACAAGAAACGGAGAAGCTCTAGCTTTGAGAGCGCCGTCTGTTTATGCCTCTGGACAAAGACACTAACGTACGCTTCGTGCGTTTCCTTTCTTTCTCGGGAATCCGCGTCCCCGCTCGGTACGCTTTCTTCCGTACGTGTTCGGCACATCGGGACATTTCGGCAGGTTTGAAGCCCTGGTTGCGATGTACAAACGGCTCTATCCCGACTTCTCGGTGGACGTGAACGCGGAGCTTGCACGGTAAGTACCGCCGGTGGCCAAACGCACGTCCGTCTTCCTCCCACTGCCTCTTGCGATCGTCAACGGCGGCAAGGGCATCGTGTTGACGACGGTGTGAGACGGTCGGATGACGGAGGCGGCGGCATCTGTTGGACTTGTGTTGGACCTTTGCTTCTTACCACGTTACTAGATATCGCGAGTATGCCGAACGGTTGCGGCCGTTGGTGCGCGACTCGGTGTCGTTCTTGCACGCGGCGCTCAAGGAGGGCAAGAGCGTACTGGTCGAGGGAGCGAACGCTGCCATGCTGGACATTGACTTTGGTAGGTATCGGCCGGCGGTCGATTGGCGGGGGAATTCGGTTTTGATCCTGGGACTGACTGACCGTGGGTGGTGTTATCCACTGTTTACTTCCAGGCACCTACCCGTACGTAACGAGCAGTAACTGCAGTATCGGTGGCGTCCTGACGGGGTTGGGCCTACCACCGCAAGCGATCGGCGAAGTGATTGGTGTCGTGAAAGCCTACACTACCCGCGTCGGTGACGGTCCGTTCCCGAGCGAACTGCACGATGTAAGTATCGATGGGAAGCATTTTCTTTCCCTTTTAAAGAAGATCAGCTTGACATGTGTTGTTCGATATCCTTCCACCCATTAGGAAATTGGATCATTTTTGCAAAAGCGTGGCGGTGAGGTCGGTGTCACAACGCTACGAATCCGCCGATGCGGATGGCTCGATCTCGCCCTGCTCCGCTATACCTCCATGGTCAACGGCTACACTGCACTCTGTTTGACCAAGTTGGATATTTTGGATACGCTGAAGGAGATCAAGGTTGCCGTCAGGTACGTCCCACGCTCGTAATCAAAATTGGGGAAATATAATTGGTATAATATGTAATTTTATTGATTACCTTTTGCAGCTACAATCTGAACGGTAAAAAGATTGACTACTTCCCTGGTTCCATCACCGATCTGGGCCAGGTGGAGGTGAACTACATCACCGTACCCGGCTGGCTGCAGTCGACGGAGAACGTGCGCGACTTTGGTGAACTGCCGCCGCAGGCCCAGGACTACATTCGGCTAATCGAGAACGAGCTGGATGTACCGGTTAAGTGGATCGGTGTCGGCAAGGGTCGAGAGTCGATCATCTGCGTGAAGGATTAAGTTCCAGACAGCCTGAGGAACTTCGAATGGCGCGGGCGCACTACCAACACCTTTTCCGAGAGCCTTCGAGCGCAGCCGCGCCCTCCTTGTTCATCGTCAATTTGGATCCATTCTCTCCCAACCCGCGCGCTCACTACGGAAGCGAGAAGCTGCTAGGGCACAGTACAGTCATGCATACATACATACAAAACGCCAATGGAAGGAAACTTTTACGGGAAACTATTTCCTGTACCATTCCGAAGAAAGCCTACGCACAATGTGAACCTCTTCTGGTGGGAAGTCTGTCCTGTAAACTGCCGAGGCTGACCGGATGTTGGGGCGAGAATGAGTGAAAGCTATTGATGGTCGTAACAAAATCAATGCCCTAAATATTTTGCAATGAAGTGTGAAATATGTTTTACCAACAGAGAATTACCGATCGCAAAACTATCCCTATTAAATGTCCTAAAACTTAAGCAAGGATGAGCTAAGTAAATTAGCCTCTCTCTCATGCATAAAAAACACATACACAAACAAACAAACCCATAAAGGCTTTTACGACGCTTCCTAACACACACATACACACCACGTTGAACTTATGACCGAAAGGTGAGTGTATGATCGAGGGTGAAAGTTATCGAAAAAGAGAACAAGATAGATGAAAAACAAAAGATGAGATAGAGGTAGACAGAGTTAAAAGATGGTGAAAGTGGTGTCTATTTAAAACATAAGAAAAATTAAATGCACATACTGCAGCTAAAAGAGAGGACAATGGTGTATCGTAACCGGTACAAACATTCAAACACCCAGCTCAGTAGGCTAGGCATGTTTGTGCTATCCGATTGATGTCCGATAGGTGTTGTTCGAGCTATTAGAGCCGCAGAGCGCCCAGGCGCATAGTTAGGATAGAATCACAATGATGGTGCTGCAATGAGGGAAACTATTGTTTTTGGAAAGGCTAAAAGGCTATAAACAAAACTTTGACACGCTTGGTGTGGGATTTGAATTGAAGTTCGGAGTTCAATGTCGCGAACCATGCTTAGTATTCGCACGTCCGAACTCGCTGTTTCTTTTTGGGCCGCTGCGTAGCCCTGGGCTGCAGGAGCAGTGCGGAGGGCGTTTGTAATGAAGTAACTGAAATCTATTATAAATGCTAGCATCAATGGATGAACGTGGCTTCGCCCGAGCAAAGATGTAGAGTAGGTCATTACTTAAAGTAATATAAAGTAGGAGCGAGACGTGAAAGACGGTTTTGCCTAGGTGTAATTTAGTTAAGCAAGCGTTTTTAAAAATTAATTTTGCTATTTCTACATTTTTTAGATTTCTTTCAATCTTCCTCGCTTGCGCAGAGGTTATAATTAGTCGCCATATACATTTTTTTAAATCCCTTGCCTCATGCCTCTCCTTTTAGTTTTCACTCAATTGTTGTACAAAATATGTTGCCAGAACGTCCCCCACAGTCCCACAAAGGGACCGTTAGTGGTTCCTTTTCACAAACTTTAGGTTTTTCGTTTTATTACAGATATATTCAATCCCCTTTTTTACATTGTAATAAAGCTTTGATGAATGGATTCCAAAATACAGAATGAGCAATAAGAATTAAATTCATTTTGATTTGTCTTTTTTCTATGATGACACTAGGCGTGCTACACATTTTCATCTTTTTCTTTGCTCCTTATACCTTACACGACGCATCGGATAAGATAAGCTGGGACTTTTTTTATTTAAGTTTCAAGCTTATGTTTCTCGGAAATGGAATAAAAAGGGAAAAGGATGTCCTGTGGGCAGCAGGTCACACAGATTTCAGACCCCAAATTTTAATAAATTTTGAAATTTGTTTACCTACTGTCCACAGAAACTGGTAAACTTAAATCGCCGATAACACCCGAAATAACAAAGATTTTTGAAATATTTTACCACGACCCGCGTTCAAAAACACATCGCCAATCGGTTCCAGGTGTGATGGTCAAGGAAATAGATTGCTTTTTACAGTTGCGTTCTTTGCTTTATAATATTAATCTTCGATTTTATACAAAACACTTTGCACATACAGTGTTTCAGTTTTTTGTATTTATGAATATTGAATAAATCATATCGTTACTCGTTGTTTGAGGCATGTAAATGTGTAAATATTTATTCGTCGTTTACGTCGGGTCATATTAGCGCCGTTACTGGTGTTTTTCTCACTTACTTTTCTTGATTAATTCATCACTTACATTCTGACGGTTACGCACTTTGGGAATGGAAACGAGTATCCTTAATTATTTCTAAATGTTCGTCGATGATTTACGCTATATGTACAAATATGAAATTATTTTACAAGTAAAATACACTATCAAACTCCATATCACAAGACCTTTCGCAACGATTGATTGCCCTTTTCCGCTCACAGCTCACAACACGGCGGTTCCCTTTTTTCCCCCCGGACCTCGGTTTAATAGTTTCGATCCGTGGTAGGACTCCTGCTTTGCCGACTTCCACCCCCTTCCGTGCTGGACGGCGACGAAGGATGACTGCGGAGACGAGACGCGATCGGCACTCCCGTCGAATTTCCACCGGTGTAGAGCGGAATCGGTCCGAGTGGATCCGCACCAGCGCCGATCAGTTGAGCCTCACGCTTTTCTCTTCGATCCCGCGCCCGTCGGTTCTGGAACCAAATTTTAACGCGCGTGTTCGTGAGATCTAGACTGTAGGCGAGCTGGTTGGCTTCTTCCGAGCTGAGATAGGTGGACACTTTGTACGCGTCCTCGAGTGCACTGAGCTGGGCTGGCGTAAATGGGACGCGCGGTAACCGGCCGGGAGTACGTTTCACAGGCCCGGCCTTGGCAGGTCCTGGAAGAGCAGACCGAAGGTAGATCGTTAGGACACGAAGCCCGAAGCGATCATGGAGGGGATATGATTTTTACTTACTCGGAAGTTTCGGCGGATGGTAGCGTGTGTAGTAAAGCCAATCGAACGCCGGTGCACCACATCCCGAACCCGTCGGAACAAATCGTCGTTCCACCGTCGCGTGCTTTGCCGGATGTCCCACATCCAGCCCGTCGTCAAGCTCGATTCGTGCCACCGATCTGGACCGTTCGGCGTCTTCCACCTCCAGATCACTGTTCGCCTCACTTCCGGGGCTACTGGTGTAGCAACTTCGACACTGTTCCTCCTCGGATCGACGTCGCCTCTCGAACCGTTCACCCGCCCGCGTAAGGATATGTTCGATGCTAAAATCACTCTGCCGCAACGGGGCCACACTTTTACAGCTCGACGCCGCCATAATGAACGCACAAGAACACTCTCCGGCAAGGCACCTCGTCAACAACCACGACCGCGTTCTGGCCGGTCCAACAGCACACTGAGCGCCGGTAAACACCGATCGTATCCTTTTTATTTTCTTCCTTCCCTACTGCGTCCGTGTCTCTCGGAAAAGCATCCCATTGTTTTCCCGAAATTGAATCCCTGTCCAAATATTGACTTGTTCTTCTCATTTTCTCTTCCAGTGCTGCCGGGCAAGGATCGTCAGAACTCCAGACTCCTCCCACTTTGCTGAACACGTCCTTGCCGATTCCCCTTTTCACCCTCCTAGGGAAGGTGCGCCGTGAACGAGGAAAATGAAGGATGCTTCAAAACGAGGAGGGATAAGAATCAACATCATGCCAGAGGCACATGAGAACTAGCCTAGACGGACACGATTTTTTTTTATTTTTCATTTGGGAAAACCGGAATTCCCGATGCCGAGATCACTCGAGAAAATTTCGGGTGCGGTTTCACATCACTTGGTAGTTGGTAATTAAATTACAATTGCGCCAAGGACGGTTGTCACCGCAGCGGCGAGGACAATTAAGATGGATTAGCAAGGAGCGGAAAGATTCTAGCTGACGATTGAACAATCCTTGGCCTATTACGTACGATGCGATTGCGCCGATAAATGGATTGTAAACGATCTTCGCCCGAAACCACCGGTGAAGGACAGGAAATATCAGTGAGGTTTGTGTTTTTTGTCCCTGTTGAGAAAATATTTCTAATAACGATGTGTAGCAAAATGGATAATAAAGGTATCGCGTTATTAGATTATAGTGTTGACACATTTTTTTCGAATTATGGTTGTTACACTATTAAGAATGATGGAGATTGCTACTGTTTAATAATGGTTTCCGCAATGAAATGTTCATTAACGAGCATAACCTTCCTTATTCCTGGTGTTAAAGTTCCTCATTTCAAGAAGTTCCAATTTTATCTTGTTTCATTTTAAGCGGTGGAATATTTCAATGCTTTTTTGCATCAAACTTTTTTTTTAAATAATTTGTGTAAGTTTTTGTTGGTACAAGTATAATATTTTATATAAATTGCATTTTGAAAGTTCATGCTAATCCTGGTTGACTGCTTTCTCTACTAAATTCCTCTGGTTAAAAGAATCCCGTTTAAAAGAATTTGTTCAAAAAGCCAACGTAAATGTAAAATAATAATTCAAATATTCTTATTTAAAGTAACTATATTATGTGATTTTATCCTTATGCAAATTTTTAATTTGTTTGTGAATCATGACATAACATTTTTTATTTGATTAGGTACATGGCTACGTATGTAATTCCTTTCACAAGCCCTTAATGAATGAGTTCTTTTTTTTTTGTAATAGCTAACGGCTTATACTTCGACTATTTTGAACAAAACTTACCAAAAAGTCAATGCATTAAAATGAAATTATTTGACATTGATGATTATTTTTCTTTACATTATTTATCACCTTCTTTACATTATTCATATTATTTATCTTGCAAAATTTTCATAATCGATTCCGATAAAGAATATAATCAGCAGATTTATTGTCTTCAATTTTATTTAATTAATTCAAGTAAATTAAAGACTATTTTATTTAAGTAAATTCAAGACAAATGTTCTTATTTGAATGTAATGAGGTGCTTGAAAAAGAAACATCCAATGTTCATTATTATTTCTCAATCTAGAAAAAGTGCATATTTTTGCAAAGATGCAAAGATCAAAAAGATGCCGCCCATGAGATAGAAAACTATCCTACTCAGGTGGTTTGGCCAATTCGTACAAACTTCATCATCAAAAAGTCTCCCGCAGAAGGATACTAATTCTAATCTTTATTACATAATGCGCCGCTGTTCAAGCGATCCAGACAAGCTTTTCTATAAGAAAATCCAAAAGAGAGAAAAAGCAGTAGCTTGCAGGACGTGCAACTGGCCACCCGAAGTACCCGTGTGGGTATCAGATGGTCAGCAAATGCGGCGCATGGCGAAAAACGAATCTTAACCGTGGCTCGTTTCAATCGCGGCAAAGCCGGTTGCTGTTTTTCTTGGCTCAGGATTATCTCCACGGGATGTTGCTGGCCTCTTGAAAGCTTACACACGCACTCCATTACACGCACGAACTCGGTGATCCGTGCGTGCCTCCCGGTGTGCTAGCGAATTGAGATCTCCTTTTGGGCTCGGAACGGACACGTCCCGATGGGAAAAACAAATTGGAATAATTCCTCTTCGGCTTTGCGAGGCGCACACTTGAAAAGACTAATGAATTGCATACGCTCGGGATCGCCCTGTGCGGGTTTCCTTCTCCAGCACTCCAGGGCTTTGCTTCTCACCGATCCCACTTACGCCCGACCTCGGGATAATCTGCTCCCGGAAACCCCGGGATGGTTCTGTTTGCGGTGCTTAGTGTGGTTTGTTTTGCAAGTGATCCTTGTAATCGTTAGAAACATTGCCACCCGTCTGGCCAGTCGGACCACAACAGGGTCTGCCGAGGATAGGCTAAGCTAAAGCTGGACGATGGATTTGGCAGAGGTTTACTTACCATCGCTCAAAACCGCCACGATCCTCGGGTATGCACGAGTCTGCAAGCTGAGGCCTACTCAAGAAAAGGGTAAACTACACACCCAGCACCTTGTTTACGATTGTTTTGATTTACTTTTGCTGGCTTTAGCGAATTCTGCTCCACTTTCGAGGTAAACAGTGTCCTGGCCTATCGGGAAATGATACGGTGAAAGCAGCGGGCAAGGATAGCCCGATACCGCCATACCTTACAAGAAAGATCTTACAGTAGCATCTTCTTCTAGGCCTGCAATGTCTCCAGTAAAAGAAAGGATGAATGGCAGATTAAACTGTTACCCGGGGCCGATGGACAATGGCAAACTCCTTCGTGCGTTATTTTGTGTAGCATTTATTTGTCCTTTTCTTCGGTTCCTTTACGCTTCGCCCGAAGGCTTCACAATCACGTCTCAAGACGATCGTAGCGCACTCAAGCGTAGGATTGTCTTTTGTTCGCTGAAGTGGCAAAGCGGATGTGTACGGTGTTTGGGCTTTATTTCCAGCGTGCATCGTTCGCTAGGCAGCGCTTTTCCGATCACTTCCTTTCACTTCCAAAAGCAGTCCATTGATCTTCGCTTCTAACGATCGTCGGCGCTGGCGTTTTACTCAATGGGCCATTTTTGTTGGCTTTCTTAAGCGTGGTTTGTGTTTTCCAATCGCTTATCCGGTTTTGGGCAAGCGGGTTGATGAAAAGTACAACTAGTTCTCTACACTCATTAGATTTGCCTCATATTCCACTATTTAAAGTACTTTTGAAGTACATTTTTAATAGGTTGGCAGACAAGAAAATTATGAAGAAAATCATTCAAATCAATCGATAAATCAATCCCTCAGCATTACGTTCAAATCACTTCTTTTCAATTTAGCTTGAAGTTTTAATCATCTTTATCAGTAACCAGAAATAGTACATAGCAGCCTCAACATACCCAAAAAAATAATAAAGATAACACAACATGTTTTAAGCAACTATTCCCCCAAATCCGGCACAAAAACGCAATCTCTGCGCCACAAGGGGATGTAGCTCAGTGGTAGAGCGCTCGCTTCGCATGTGAGAAGTCCCGGGTTCAATCCCCGGCATCTCCAATAGTACCTTTTTATAATGTAATTGAATGGTAGAAAAATACAAAAATTCAATAAGCATAGTTTTATGGAGTTGAAGTTAATAGTTTAATGAATACACCCTAATAAAAATCATTGGTACAACTTTTAACCAACATGGTCATCCTTTGTAATATGCCACAAATTTGGCCATTTGATTTGTTTGCACGTTTGTTTCAACAAATTTTAATAATTTTATAATATCGGTAGACCAACGTTGGATTTAACAAAAAGGCCTAAGAACTTTACCGCAATATCCCACAAAGTATTGGGATCATTATCTTATTGTTTGCTTGGAATACTTTTAAAGTGCTCTTTTAGTTCCACGAGTGCGTTCAAGGCAAGTGATCGATTATCATCAGCACCGTTGCTTATCGGGTGTTCGGAGAAGAGGATGTAATGAATATCTTTCGTGTGCTTGTTTTTGCCAAAACCGAGTTGTCCCCGTAAATCCTGCAGTATCGGTGCATGGTCGGTGCAGGGATATTACCTTTAAAATAAAGGTGAAACTTTTGACAGACTCGTTGCCAAATACGTTGTCGGTAAAACATCTCACAACCCGGGTCATCCCCCGGAGGCATCTCTCCTTCCGTCCATTACGGGCAGATGCGGAAGGATTATCGTTGCAGATGCCACCAAGGGCACCTCAGGTATAGACAATTACACCTCAATAGAGACAAACTGACTGTCCATAGTCGTCGAGATTGCCGTAATGGGAGAGCTGTGGCGACCGGAAGAGCGTGGTACCAGGCAGGAAGCTCTACAGGCGGGAACCCGTTGGGATTGGTTTATGATCATCAACGAAACGAAAATTTAATTAAACTCCCAACAAACCGGCAAAGGTTAGCGAGGCAGTTTATTATTTAAACCATTTATTGCCCTCGCGCAATGCATGCCTCAGAAGTTTTCCATCATGCCAAACGCAGCCAACCGTCGTTGTGCTCGGGGAAAGGAAAAACGGAAAACAAGTCCTACCCCTCGCTACGGATAGGTATTACATTAAAGTTTGATTAAAACGTCTCGTATTACGCACAGATCGGCGGCCATTTGTATTGGCTCGGTTGGTCGTAGGGAAATTACGGTTCACGGCTGGTGAAAATGGATGATACCAGAATAGAACGCCGCCCTCTTTGGAAACCCCAAGCGAAATAACGATTGTCGAGGGTTAGGGAAATGTATGTCGGCCATGTTCTGAAGGTTAGTACTGGCTCCCTTTATTCTTCCCCTTCGTTCACAGGGGATGATGACGATGATCGTGACAGTTGATACTGTTTGCCAGGATTGCTGACGGTTTGTTCATCTTCCACCCTGTTTGTGATGGGTTGCTTTGATTGTTTGCTGATGTTTATTTCAATTTATCAAATAGAGGACTATTCGGTTAGTATGGTGGCTTTCCGGTTTTGATTCTCCAGGACCAGCTGCTGCACAATACTCTCTCTTTGATGTGTCTCTCCCCTAGTAGTACACGGTACAAAAAAAGTTGGCGATAAGTGTGGTTTTTCGAGGGATAAATAGCAATTACATCGTTTCTTCAATGCACTGTTTAGGCAATGTTTCAGTAATAAAAGTATTTGCCTTGAAAAAACTAATTACGCTTTCACATTCGACAATTCTGTAATTGAACGTGTGCAAAAATCACTATACTTTTTAATACCGAAATATTGATTGTAAGTGCATTTGAAAAATATTCCATCATCATGAGGGTTATGTTAAAAAAAGCCTCTAAAATGAAAAAAGGACTTAGTTAATTTCATGAAAACGGCGATTTAATACCCATTTAAAGTACTACTTCTATATTTTGCAAAAAAAAATATTTTCTTTATACATATATTTACTTAGCCTAAGCGTGGTTTAGCGAGCGTAAAAATCAATAAAAAAAATTTCGTTTATGAACATTTGTATTTTTATACACATTTGCGCTAGATTACATAAGTGGTCAAAATGATTTTATAAGGCTCCAAGTAGTAACTTATTTGTGAGGTTGAGTGTGTTACTTCCAGTAGCTTAAATCAGTTCAAAAGTATAATAACAAAATACGCGAAAACTTTTATGCTTATTCAGTTTGAGCACTTAGTGCAAAAGAACATTATCCTTCGAAGAGCAAAATGTTTTTTGAACCATACCATAAGCTAATAACTTCACAGTCGCTTTTATCATCTTGCATGATCTCCTTTCGTTCGGTCGTTACAGCTTCCTTGCATTTTCATGTCGGAAGCGTACTGTAAATACACATTTGCCGACAGTGCTATCTAGGGAGAAAATGCATTACATAGCGAGTCACGCAAACATGGTCTTGTACACAGACAAAGTGCTTTTATAGAAGCAGTGCGGTCATATTTGTACTTGGTGCATCTTGGTATTCTATTGGCAAAGTTTTGCTCTGTAAGAACCGTATTCTGAACATTTCGCTGGGGAGAGGAAGAAGCTTTATAAAAATAAGCTATTGAAGTTTAATATCTACCACATTCGTTTTGTTTCAACATTGGTTTATTATTGAATAATTTAATGAAAGTAAATTATCAATATTTTTAAACTTATTGATGTCCGAGCATAATTTGATTTTTCCCATTTATGTTATTGTTTGATTTTAAAAATATTTCAATGAAATCTGTGTGTCATATATGCAAAACGTACTGGAAAGAATGTGCATACAGCTCTTAACCATCGCGCAATTGCAAATGCTCCCGGACAATCTAGATAGCAATGAAGTGAAACAGTCCTATGCGAAGGGCCGGCGAGCCGGATGAAACAAGTGACCCACGGATTGCACTTTCACGATCACTCGAACCGATCGCGACCGGTTTTACTGCGGTTCGCCTTTGCGGAGCGAGGCGGTATTTGTTTGGGGACGGCGTGTGGGGAACAGTGTGCGATCGTCGTGGGACAAAAACGGCACCCGATCGCATCCAGGCACGCAGTCGACGGACAACCACGCTACGGTGAGGTTTTGGTGTAATCTTTTGTGCGCTTTTAAATTGTTCGTCATTAAAACCCACGGCGATGGCGGCTTGCAAGATTGATCTGACGCTCGAGAACGGCTACAAGATGCCGGCGCTGGGATTTGGAACTTGGCGGGTAAGTGAGTGTTGGGGGGTTTAGATAACCGAACGGTTAGGAGGAGAGGAACGGGTGTACATGGAGATCCGTACATTCCGAACGTGAATAGTGTCAAGTACTTAATAGATTGTTCGTTCGTTTTACATCTCCTGTTTTGTGTCCCGAAAACAGGCTCCGGACGATGAAGTGGAGAAAGCGCTAAATGAAGCCCTCGAAGCAGGATACCGACACATCGATTGTGCACCGGTGTACCTAAATGAGCCCACGATCGGACGAGTGCTGCGCCAGTGGCTCGACAGCGGCCGGGTAACGCGCGACGAGCTGTTCATCGTTACCAAGCTGCCCCCACACGGTACGGTACTTAAAAGGTTTTTGTTGGTGTCAGCCATTTCTTGCGACGTTTCGGCACCGAGCAATTTGTTGATTATACATAAACATATATTTAATGACGTTCTTCAACAGGCACTCGAGCGGCGACGGTTGAAAAGTTTCTCAAACGATCGTTGACCGATCTTCAGCTCGATTACGTCGATCTCTACCTGGTGCATGTGCCGTTCACCGTGCCCGAAGTGGACGGACCCTTCCTGACCGACGCCAACGGGGAGCTGGTGCTCGAAACAACGACGGACCATGTTGCCCTGTGGAAGGTACGTACCAACCGCGCCGCTTATTAACATCACATTCGAACCCGTTCGGTCGGTTCGGCGTTTCACCCAAATTCGTTATTCAAATTTTTACTTCCTCTCGCTGGTTTTTGGAAGATGATTTCGTACCCTTGGGTACGAATGGGTACGATTTCCGCCTGTCTCGAACTAATTAAAACGGTGCTTTCACTGATTATTATAAAAATGAAAAGGAATTCATATTGGACATCTATAAAAGAAAAAGTGCAATGAACCCATTTTGGGTTTGCTAGCCGTTTCGGTTGAATGGAACTGATATAACATTCGGTCAAACTTTCTATTAGCAAATCATTTTAGACAAGACCGTCATCGGTAAATTAAATTGTGACCCCAGGATTAGAGATAACCTTGAGGGATGAATGTCACCCTGACGATGCAAACACCCTTCAAAATTAAAGAAAAAGGAAGTCAAACGTGATTATCGGTTCTAAAACGACCCACCAGAGCTGTTGTACAGTGCCGGCATTTGGACAATCTTTGTGCTCACAGATCATAATTGTGACAACATATTTAATGTTAGCAAATCATTAAAATTACTATATATTATAACCGAATTGCAACAAATATGATACACAATATGTTTTTCATTTGAATTGGGAAACACTGCAAACGTAGGATAAAGGCGTTAATAATTAATTTTACAACAGACAATCAAAACATATCAATTGTACCGTCTTACACCAACCCAAAAGACGTCGGTCCCTTCCGGTCGTTCTCGAGGGATACACGTTACAAACCCAACGCACCTCCTTCAATCAACGCAACTATTAACAAATCCCATCGGTTTCGGCTTACACAAGCTGCAACGGGAACGCCCTAGGGTTTGGCAAACGGTCCGGTACACGGTTCTCATCCCTAGCTGCCCTAGCAAGAAGCAGCGTGCTCGTTTCAGTCTCGTTTGATCTCGTTTACTTCCGGAACAATTTGACTCGCCCGGTAAATGATACCTCCGCCGGTGCACTTTGGGAATCTCCCCTTGAGTTTGCCAATCCGTGCATCGTGCAGGAACTGGAAAGCGTTCCTACATCAAAAAAGTCAATCTGAGTCGGGATGAGTCCCGACCGGCGAACAAATACCAAACCGACAACAAACAGACAACACAACCGCCCTGCGTACCCGGAACGTGCGTCTTAAGAAGGGTGCGTTACCGCAAACAATAAACAATCATCATTGTAGCAGCCACTTTGGCGTGTCCCTGTTTTTCCATTTTCCTATTTTCGCCATTTTGTCCCCTGTTTCGCTCTCGAAAACCTTCTCCACATATCTTCCTAACATCTACCGCATCTTCTTTCGCCAGAGCATGGAAGCGGTCGCCGATGCCGGTCTCGCACGCAGCATAGGCGTATCGAATTTCAACCAGCGGCAACTACAGAGAGTGCTGGATAATTGCCGAATTAAGCCGGCCAACTTGCAGGTAAGACAGGGAGCTCCAGCGGTGATCAGCAGTTCGCTACTGTTAAATCCGAGCGGATGAGCTTTTTGAGCCACAGCTCTTGGCCATGTGGTCGATGCGGGAAAATTTTACGAGTGGATGGACAATTCTTTGCCTCTCTTTTCGCAGATCGAAAACCACATCTATCTGCAGCAGAACGAGCTGGTGAAGTTTTGCAAGGCGAACGGAGTTACTGTGACCGCGTACTCACCGCTCGGTTCGAAGGGAATTGAAAAGCTGCTAAAGTGAGTATTTACCAGCAAAGTTTGCATGAGCCTAGAAACGCTTACTTTCTTTTCTTTTGCTGTAGCCGCGAGGTACCGGACTTGCTGGACAATCCGGCGGTCAAGGAAATCGCCCAGCGAACAGGGAAAACTGCTGCTCAAGTGCTGCTGCGTCATTTGCTTCAGCGCGGCATAGCGACGATCCCGAAGAGTACCAACGCGGACCGGTTGCGCCAGAACATTGCGCTGTTTGATTTTGAGCTGTCTAGCGACGACATGGTGAAGTTGAACGGGCTTGATCAGAACATACGCATCTGCGATTTTGGATTCTTCCCGGGGTAAGACACGGAAGAGAGGAGAGAGGGAGGGGCTTCCATCGTGCGGCACATTATGATCGATGCTTTTTCTTTTCTTTCCAACAGCATCACCAAGCATCCCGAGTTCCCGTTCATAGTTGCATCTTGAAGCCAACGAGGCGTATCTTTTTTTTATTATTATCCGCTAATCATACACTAATGTTAGTAGTAACAATATAAATTCGCTTTGGATAAGAAAACTTAATACCACCTAAGCCTGCTTATCGCGCCAGACGCGAATCAACTTGCGAGCGTGCAAAAATTTGCCGCACAGCTCCTGACAAGAGGAATATGACATAAATACATTTCGTTCTGTGAGTAGTTCAACTTTTATCACACCGAGTTATCTTTTTTAGTAGCTTGCCCTATCATATTTTGCTTTCTATCACCACATATCTGAGAGTTAATAGTTGAAAATAAATATAATAAGCAAAAGGGGGGGATTGTATCGCCGAGTTATACTTCATTCGAGTGAAGTGGTTCCTCCTCGACGGACCGAGACACGGCAGCAAACCGTCCAAGGCGGCCGAATGTACTCAGGGAGCTGCTCCGATGGCACCCGCCGTCGGTACTGTTGCTCCTGGCCCGCTCGATCCGTCCACACTCATTTGCTCTTGAAAGGCCGCGTACCGGAAGTTGTTGCTGTTCCGATCGTGATCGTGATGGCGCGGGTTGGAAGTTGCGTAAACGAGGAAGGGGAAAACATAGAAACACGGTAGATGATATGGCTACTACTACTAGCTTCTGGGTGGTTTTGGTTAGAGACAAGAGATAAAACAGGATCGAAGAACAGGGTTAAAAAGAGATTTTTTCCAACATCAAGGGTACCAATGTTTTAGTTTAAAAAAATAATGAAGATGGTATAGTATTGTTTGCTATATTTACAATCTGAAATGATATGCTCTAAGTTAATGAAAAATAAAAACCACAGGATGCGGAGAAACTCGTTTCACAGCAGATGCTTGCGCAGCGACAAGCGCAGGTTAGAGTTAGACAAGCGGTGTGCCACGGAGAGTCATGCACGTGGGTGATGCGGTGCAGTTCATGGCCAGCGGAGAGTTTAGAAACTTGCCATCTTTCGTTCGAATCAAATAGCCAGCAGACGGTCCGATAGTTTTCTTGCTATGAATGACAATGATGAGAATCGATGATGATGAACACATGATATGCTTTATGATCCGTAGGAGCACAAGAATGCCAGCTACAATTTCCCGGCACTAAGAATAATTCGCACAACAGCAAGATACGAACAGTACAAACCAGACGGGGGGAGAACATGTGATGAGTAAGGGCTACTCGCTCACTACTATATCGAAAAAAAGGAAACTACCTACAACTCCCGCCAACCGACAACGGATAGGTGTCTACGTATACGCTTTGAAATGGGAAGGTAGGAGGAAAGGTAGAGCAACTAATCTAGCCTACGCGGCTACTTACTTCCCCGTTGCGAAGGAACTGTTGCCATTCGCGACACAAACTGCCCAAATATTTTGTGGTAACGATTTCGGGTTCGTTGCCGATGTTAGAGATCAATTTGGTGGTATTTGATTGTAAGATCGGTTTAGTATGGTGACGAGTTTTGACGGGTTTTTTTTGTTTGTTTTACCATTTAAGAGCAAGCAAACGAAATGACACAAAACAAATCGGAAAAAGAAAGAAAGAAAATTGCTAAAATTGAAATAATTGACTGATTCATCAAGTTACAGTACAAGCTAATCTTTGCAAACCAATTGACAACGATATAACTAAAATCACTAACATCCTGATCCATTGTTACCTGTGACCTAACCAGGACTAATTTGAAATAAAATTTTTCTAACGGACCTTTAGGTCATACCCTTTTCGCAATGTTACCGATAATAACTTTACAATCATGTAATCTGCAGAATGAATAATTCAAGTTCTATTCTCTATATTCTTTTTGAAAAAAAAGGTTACCAAAATAAAAAAACGGTTCCAATATAAATCAAAAAGATCAATAAATTGAAAACGTGAAATAATTTGGAATCCTTGAATTGCACCAATCAGGAAATGTCTACGCAACAAACAAACCTCCTGGAGGACTTTTAATATAAATTATCACACTACAAACAATTACACTATATCTACGTTGATGCCCAAGACAGTGTTCCTTTTACTTACGTCGTAGCGGGTGAATAAATATCGTTGTTCGTATCTAGGCTGGATTTTCTGAGGTCAAGAAAATCATTCGTTATTGTTTTAGTCCATTTAGAAGCAATTGTAAGTTTCGATGTTAGTTGATGGAAATGGAATGAGAACTGATGTTAAACTAACATAAAATTAAATGTTTGCTTAATCGCTTACCTGGTCTGTGGTGTGGTTGGGCTATCTCGGATAGCACTGATGGTCACTTCAAAAAGCACCACCAACAGGCACAGTAGCAAAGGTCCAAGCAAAGCTCCCTCTAGGCCGAACAAATACATGCCCCCAGCAATCGACAGACCAGTCAGGTACGGATGGCCTCCACTGTAACGACAATTCACTGTTAATCACACGTATCGCGACCAATCAAAATTAACCTACCCCTTGATCTCCGAATGAATGATCGGATTAAAATTGGACGGAACGATAAAGTGTATCATCACCAGTATGACACCGAGCCAGAAGCGATCCTGTGAGAGCCACAGGTCCAGAAAAGCGGGCACACTGCACCAGTACGTCTCGAGGAACGGCGCCGCCGCTAGGATGGATGCAAGCACGGCCGGCAGGTACACGATATGTGCTCCGAAGACGGTGTGCGTTAGCCAGGTAAAAAGCCCATGGAACAGGGCCAGCTTTAGGGTCGCTACCACCACACTCGAGATGGAATCCTCCAAGGCTTGAATGATACGCGGGCCCCAGGAGTTGTTGATGGTGACGGCTGTCGGCGAGTAGCGATCCTGGCTGCTTTGCAGCAAATAAAATAATGTCGTGAAGAAAATAATCTATGGGGAAAAAGTAAAAGATTGTAACGGTTAAATGATCGGAATTCCGAGGTCAGAGTATTCCCGACTCACCGTGTGGAATAAAAATTTCAAAACTGCATGACCACCGCCAAGGATTGCCGATACCAATGTACCGACGGCGGATAGCAGCAGGGTCAGATTTGTACGTAGCAGCATCCACAAGGAATCAGCGACCTCCCAGAGCATGCCAAAATTACTTTTTATAAAACCAATAAGTCCAGCTTTAGTTACTAGAAATAGTTAAAAAAACATGATGAATACACTAATCTCTCGCTTACTTTCAGTTATAGATTTCTCGCATACTTGGATTTATAAAAATCTCATCTATCGTCATACGGATAGCTTGGGCAGGCACTCTTGGACCGACCATTCCTTCGGCATTGTTTCGATCCATCCAGCTTTGTATCAAACGGTCCCAAACGCTAAGTATTTGCATTTTCAGCTTGATTGCCTGCGTGGGATCTGTGTCGTTGAAAATACCATCTACATATTGCTCAATATGCGATCGTCCATATTTGTACGCGTTGTCGATAATGTTATCCATCGATTGCATATCTGGAAAGTGTGAGGAAAAAAGGTAAATTTTTAAAGTGTCCCTAATCATGGAAGAAGGCTCTTGAAAATTATTCTTACCGATGGGTAGCATTTCAATCAATTCCGGTCGATGGATGAGCGTTCGATTGACCAGATTAGAGCCAAGCTGGGCCACCGCGATCGCTTCGGAATAGATTTGCGTGAAGGCGAACACACTGATCAGCATGACGAGCACGATCAGAAAGCCGATCATCACGATCGAGCAAATGTCGTCGATATAGGAGCGCAGTTTGGCACATGCGTAGCGATGGATGTTCGTGTTTAGCCGCAGAATCCCCGGCAAACAGAGTGGCAAGAGTGCGGAGTGACGCGGAAAAAGCCATGCTTTCAGCGTATGCCAGTAGTGCTGAATCTTCTGCGATACGTACGACACAATGCCCAGAAATTCGGCCGCCCGCCGCACGATGTGCGCGCAAATGGGGATGAAGCCCAGAAACAGAAGCCACGTGTGCGTCCAAACGAGCGTGGCACCGCACGCGTAAAACAACAAACGGAAGTACAGGTCGCTTTCAAGTGCTTCCGCGTTGTTTAGCATGCTTGCCGGGTAGGTGGTGCTGACACCAGACGCATCATTCATCGTGCTGGAAAGCTGCGGCGTTGCGGTGACGTCGAGCTGTAGCTTCGATTTTATCTCTTCGATCCGCGACGTTTCACCGGTCGTTGTTACGTTTGGTGCAGCCATGGAATCCTCTAGCCGGTAGCTTGTGACGTCGAGTAGGCTATGCCATTTATCAATAAAGCGAATGTTGCGTTCATCTTTCTGTAAATTATACACCAAACCGATGGCGCCGTACGTAAGCAGTGCTAAAAAAACGGGAACCTGCAGAGCACCGAGGAAGCTGCTCCCGTAGCCAACGATCACCATCCACAGGACCTGCCCGATCACCAGGAACGGCGTAGAATGGTCTGGCGTCCAGAGAAAGTATACGCTTACGACGTAAACGATCAATATGACGACGACCATTTGAAGGGAAAGCGAACTGAGCAGCGACCGGAACAGCGAGTGGTTCCACACGATAAAGTTCCATATCGAGAAAAATACCTCCGTCGGTGTAAGCCACAATATGAACCGCAGCAACATGAGGCCCCCAAGAGTCACGGCAATAATCTTCAGATGTTTCCGCAGCCAGCTGGTAAGAAATTCCCCTAGCGAATCCACCCAGCAAACCGGTGCACTAAGCACACCGAGCAACAGGTACTTATCATCCTTCTCAATCCGTCCAATCCATCGGTTCAGCGACTCGGAGAGACGTTTCTTCGCTGGAAACAGGACGGCCCCGAACAGGAACGCCCACAGGAGCGGTTTGAAAAAAGGTGCCAGCACCAAAATCACGCCGATCACCACCGCTATTACACCGACGACGAGCACATTGTACAGGGCATTTCGCAGCGGTTTCTCGTGGCCTTGGTTCCGAAGATTGAGCCAAACGTTGAACAATCCGTCAATCGAACGCTTGAACGGAGCAGGGCTTGGCCGGGTACTCATTTTTCACTCGGTCGCAGCAAACGTTGAACTAATGCTATCGTGTTTTCCGCTCGGCATCACCTCAAATAACACCGATCGGGTGTAAATGATATTTTTTGTTTTTGCTTCCACCAGAGCGTGCCTTATTTGATTATTTCATGGTTGGCTACTACGCTCATAAGGAAAACGGTACGACTAAAACCTGCACAAATTCGTCATACTGCGCCTTCGAGCTAGAGACCGCTAGACTGCATATTTTTAGCGATGAAATCATAAACAAACCAATGTCAAACTGGTTAGGGTTACCAGACCACCCTATTGCTGTTTCCAAAAGAATGCATTTATAGAATTATCGGTTCAATTTGAGTGTTTTGTGAGTTTATTAAATGTCGAAAACATTTTCAAATTTTATTTTAGCAAAAACTTGCATCGTACTCAATGAGATTACCATTTTTACTATTCACATTTGCTGCATCGGTTCATCATTCAATGCTGGCAGTATTCTGTCAGTTTACGGTTTAATGTCAAATACAAAACAGACGCAGTTTGGGCTTCACTTTTAGTTCGTAAACAAACTTTCTGGTCTGGAAAATGCTTCCCAAAAGAAGAATGCTGTTGAATTCCGACGAAAAGCGTATGTAACTAAGAGAAACACTTTTGAATGTAGTTCTTGTCTAACAAATTTGTTTCCATCTGACCACTAGGCAAAACGCTTCAAAATGTTGCAATGGCGAGAGGCCGTTTGAAAGGCGCTTTGAAGCACAAAAACGTATCGTCTGGCGACAACTCCGAGTCGGATGAGAGCATCGAAGAGAAGCTGACGAAAAAACAAAAATATGAAGCATCCCCAAGCCATCAGCCGTACATCATGAAACTGTTTGATCGCAATATCGATCTGGCTCGATTCAGGGAGAACTCACCCCTGTACCCGTTGTGTCGCGCATGGTTAAAGAACCAACCCCGATCGAAGGAGGGCACCGAGGCTGAACCTAAAATAACACGGTCCGCTGTCAAACGTGAATACAACCCCGATATCGTCGAACAGTTCATGAATGGTGATCTTAGTGAAATAACTGAAATGCCGCGTCCGGAACCTGCAGGTGACATGCAGCCCTACCTGTTAGAAAAGCCGGAACCCGTGGAAGACATCGATCTTAATGAATCATCGTTGGATAAAGACGAATTACTTAATGAGCATCGTGAAAGATGGAAAAAGATACGTGAAAATTGGATATCCCACCGTAAAAACTACGAAACGAAGCGGTACGCGACAAGCTTCAAACTGCTCGAAGCTCTTCACAGGGAAGATTAACCATTGGTTGCTTTAGAACTAGGAGATATTCACCCTTTATTAATAAACGAGTATAAACTACCTTAAGACAGCTTTAATCATTCTTCAAATTGCAGTCAAACCTAAACAAGACTGACTAAAGCCGAAAATAATTTTGTTTCTATCATACAAAAATCTATCGTAATAAAGGTACTGACCCAAAAACACAAATTTTGAATCGAGAATTGCTATACGTTCTATCCGAATTATCTTCCATAGGAGCCAATCTAGGCTATAAATACAAGGCCAAGCGCCCTCCACGTGCCGGCTCGTTTGTAGATATCATGCCAAAAAATAACTGTTTCTATAGCGTTAACAAACTAACATCCAGTTTTTTTACCGCTACGAAACAAGGTTTGCAAACTGCTGGTTTGTTACTGAGCTCAGAATTAACTTCGCCGAGTTCAGGACGTGTGTCCGTTGTACTATTTAGGAGAGGATTTGCTGTCTTCAAGCATGGCTCAGCCGATGTATCGGGGTTTACTTCCGAACTAATTTTAACAGCGGCAGTTACTGTCTGCAAGCATGCTTCGGGGGATGTTTCGGCGTTCACTTCCGATCCAAGATTAACAGCTGCATTTCCTGTCTGCAAGCATGTTTCGGGGGATGTTTCGACGGTCACTTCCGATCTAAGATTAACAGCTGCAGTTGCTGTCTGCAAGCATGCCTCCGGGGATATTTCGCCGTTTACTTCCGACCTAAGAATTACAGCTGCAGGTGCTGCTGGCAAGCATGCTTCGGGGTATGTTTCGACGTTTACTTCCGATCCAAGATTTTCAGCTGCAGGTACTGCTGGCAAGCATGCTTCGGGGGATGTTTCAACATTTACTTCCGATCCAAGATTTTCAGCTACATCCACGCATGCAGCGGGCGATGTCTCAGTGTTTGCTTCTGGCCTACTCTTAACACTCGCCCTTCGCATGAGGACTCGGATATGATTTCCTTTTCCTTGAAGGCGTTCTTCGGTGTGTTTCATCTTCTTGGATTGTTGAACATGAGAACCGATGCCTGATGATTCTGGTTGGCGACGTTTTTGTCTGGGGCTGACAAGATCAAGGAACGGATTGTTAAAAAATCACAAATAATTTTGCGCTAAGAATATGTTACCATTCAACTGTTGGTGTGGAAGGTATGTCTGCAGTGACGGGTGATGGAACGCATTGTTCAAAAGTGGCATCTTCTGAAGTAATGATAGGTGCTTGATGGTTTATAGTCGTTGTTTCTAATGCGACTGCTGTAGAAACATCTTCTAACACTGATTCTTGTAAAAAGGAGTGCAAATGTTCCATCACTCGATGGAAATGTCTCGATTCTCGCACTGCTTCATGGTGTTTCCGGCAGCACTCTCGAAACGCGATACAGAATGCTATCGCATCGATGCAGCTCCTACACAGCGTGAAGTTAGTATCATTTTCGGATGAAAGTTGAACGCCGATGAAAGTATCGATGAAGCTCGTCATATCGGGACGAATGTATTGCTCGAATGGAAACAAGAGCAACAGATTTTCAGACGAGAAACAAAAATGACAATATTCATTTTCATTCGCAGAAGGTCTGGAAGAAACGAAATTTAATAATATGAAGCAACATTTACACTACACTGTTTCAGAAACTTACACTTTTAAGCCACTATCGCCCGGCGTATTTAGCATAGTTTACTAATTCTCAATGTCGGCTAGTTCTTTAACAAAAGAAGTAGGACATAAAGTAAACATACGTACTCAAACTGGCGTCCCTGTTTGGATTTCCGCTCAAACCAAGCACAGCGTTTCTCTAACGACAAACGTCAAATGAATGTCAAAAAGGCATTCAGGATCTTCATCAGTTTGGAATTACAAGCAGAAGGTCCAGTTCCAAATTGATCCTGTTACATTAGCGTAATTTAACCGCTTAATAGGTTTTTTCATCTACCCACACTTCCCATTCTGTATGTGAACACAATTTCTAACTTGTTAACTAATGACTTTACAAGTTTTTAATATTTCGCTTGGAACGTGCTCTGTTCAGAGCTATCAAAACTATGTTCGGATATCTATTTACAATGATCATATCTTTAGTAGAGCATTCAATTCTTATATTTTACTTCCACAAGCATAATGGTTTTGCTGGATACATTCATTTTTTCCTGCCCATCAATCCCTTGCCAATGGTTGTCGTATGCAACATTTCACCAGCGTACACGGGTAGAAAACATAACCTAGAAAAAGAGATAACATTGGTTAGGCCGCTAATTTCGAACACACCGGCACTAAACGATTGAAAAGCTCGAACCTACCTGATGGGGGTGTGAATGTCCTTTTCGTGGAAGCAAAACCAAGGCCCTATTAGATTTACCGCAGTCTTCTTGCCTCACGTTCAGACTCCAGCAGGGTCAGGATATCTCCCTCGCGGACGGGGCCCTTTACGTTGCGGATGATCTGTCGGTTTTGCTCGTTCAGGAACTCAACCTTCACCTGGGTACACTGTCCCTGGGAACCGGTACGACCCAGGACCTTCGTAACGCGTGCGAGCACAAACGACTTGTCCATGATTAGTTTTGTTGAACAATTTTCGGTATTTTCGGACCGATTATCTGAACTAGCGAGCGACCTGCGTGAGGCAAAACACGAGAAAGAAAGAAGCCTGTCATAATATGAAACGTCGTCTGTCAACAGTTTGCTTTTGACATTGCAGGGGAAGTGACCCAGTGCAAATGCTACGCATTATTGTTGTGAGTCAGACAACACGCCGAGTTCAACATTTCCACAAAATTTATCATAGAATTAAGAAAATTGGATAAAATCGTTTTTGTTTTATGATCGTTTGTGTTTTTTTATACTTTTAATAAATAGAAGACAGGTGCAAGAAAAATCAACGTTTATTTAAATTGTCCATCATGTGACACCGAAAAGGCTGAATTTCGGTACCAGGAGATTTGACATAACAATAAATCTTTTTTTAGTTCCATTCTAGTCCTCACTGCAGAATAAAACTGTTTGTGGAATACCGATAAAATATGGTTTTCAAATGCCAGGAGGATAGTTTCCTCAAAGAATTTAAAACAAAAGTTGTATCATGCGAAAAAATCAAGGGAGGTTTCAACGTGGTTCTTGAAGATACCGTACTGTTTCCGGAAGGAGGCGGCCAACCATCGGACCACGGAAGAGTAAATGATCGGCTGGTAAAATCGGTTATCCGAAAGGGAGCTCAAGCGGTTCACTTCATTGAGGATGAAACTGAATCGCCCCCGTTTACCGTTGGCGAAGAGGTCAGCCAGTCTGTTGACTGGGACCGAAGATTTGATCATATGCAACAACACTCCGGTCAACACTTGATAACGGCTATATTTGATCGCGAGTTTCAACTCAATACCAAATCCTGGTGGCTGGGCACCGACAGTTCTTACATAGTTCTCGATGCAAAAGACGTTACCCGGGAGCAGGTGGAAAGAGTGGAAAAAATCTGCAACCAACTGATCATCGATTGTACACCGGTTGGAGTCAAGGTTTATGAACCCAATGACCCGGCACTTCAATCAGATGTTACACGGGCAACCCGTGGTCTTCCCGAAGATGTCACCGGGCCGCTGAGGGTTGTGACCATTGAGGGCGTCGAAAGCAATATGTGCTGTGGAACACACGTGCGTAACCTGGGCCAGCTACAGGCGGTAAAACTTCTTAGCGTCGAGAAAGCGAAAAACAAATGCCTTGTCCATTTCCTCGTTGGAGGCAGGGTGTTGCGGAAACTATCCGAGTGCTACGAGAGAGAAGTTCAATTTAATTCCCTGCTGAACGGAGGCCCCCTCGCACACGTGGATTTGATCAAGAAGCTTCAAGCTACCGTTCGTGGTACGCAACGTGTCGCTAAAAAGCTTAGTACTGAGCTGGCCGCTGCCGAAGCAGAGCGATTGAATAAACTACAAGAAAATCCTCCAAAATATGTATTCTTACATCGTTGCGATGGGCCGGATTCCGATTTCGTTAACACCTTCCTACGTTTGTCGAAACTTCCAGAGAGCTTCATTTTTCTGACGAACGGTGATACGGATAGTAATGGCAAGGGGCAAATGGTACTGTTAGGAAAACAGGAAGATATTGCTAAGCTTGGACCGGAAATGTGCTCCCTTCTGGAGGGCAAGGGGAATGGAAAAGGTACTCGGTTTAATGCGAAGGTTAATAAGCTTAAGAATGTGGGACTATGTGAAAAATTAGTTCAAAGCCATTTTTCCGAAGAAGGTCTAGCTGAAAAGTAAGCGAAATCAAGTACGGTACACTGAAATTGAAATAAAAAGGACATGCACTATGCAATATATAGGAAATTTATTTTGATTTTCTCGTCATGCATTGAAAATGCCCTGAGAAAAGGAATCGTTTAACGATTTTTAACATGTATCCCACCGAGGTACTAAATAAATGCATCCGTTATGACCCATCGGAGTTTACATCTTCCACAGGGGTAGAGTTTATGGCATCATTCGAAGAGCGCCGTCCAGGCGAATTACTTCTCCGTTCAGAAGCGGATTATCGACGATGCTTTGAACAAGCTGGGCGTATTCAGCTGGCTCACCCAAACGCTGCGGAAATGGTATGGTCTTGGCCAAGAAGGCACGAACCTTCTCTGGCAATGCTTGCAGCATCGGGGTATTGAACAGTCCCGGGGCAATAGTCACAATCCGTATACCTTGCGTGCTGAGGTCTCTAGCAATGGGGAGCGTCATTCCGACGACAGCCGCTTTCGATGCCGAGTAGGCTGCTTGTCCAATCTGCCCGTCATACGCCGCCACCGATGCCGTATTAACAATCACACCACGCTGACCATCGGCGTTCGGTTCATTCTCGCCCATCAATCCAGCCGACAGACGGATGACGTTAAACGTACCGGCCGTGTTCACCAGGAGAACGCGTTGAAAATCCTCCAGTTTGTGTGCGACCTTCTTGTTGAAATTGTACGTCTTTACGGCCACCGCAATGCCGGCACAGTTGACCGACACGTCTAGGCGCCCAAATTTACTCTTGGCCACCTCCAGCGCACCGGTTACGTCTTTCTCCGATAGCACATCGACGGGAACGTACACCACTTTGTCCCCAATTTCCTTGGCAACTTCGTTGCCTTTCGAGGTTGGTAAATCACAAAGTAGAACATTGTAGCCGGCACGGGCAAAGCGCTCCACCGTAGCACGTCCAAGTCCCGAGGCTCCACCGGTCACCAAAGCAACAGCGTTCTTCAGCATTTTGATGGTGGAATGTAGTCTTTCCAGTGGATCCGATGTTGCTTTGCCGATCACTGATAAACGATCTCTATTATGTAATCAAGATAACACGGAGATGAGACAGTGACCTTGTAACAACACATAATCCGTGAAAAATTACCGTTCAAATAACTCTTTCTATTGCACTAAAGTTATAAAAGCATAAACTAATAACTAAATTGCTGGAAAAAGACGATCAACAAAAAAGCGTACAAATACAGAATAAAAAATAAACAAGTGGGATCAATTGACAGTTAAAGATTCGGCAAAATGAGATATCCTGCCGGAAATCGACAATCTTCGACGGGAGAAAATAATATGATTTAGAAATTAATGAATGATTATAAAATTTCCAATGGTTATCGACAATGAGTCACAACAAATGCTCAAATTTTATTATCGTTTGGAATACTTTTCAGCGACAAAACATTTTTTGAGCAATTATTTGATTCTACAATAGTGTATAATATTTCCACCGGGTGAAACTGATTTGAAGGCAGGACCGCTGCAGCAGTGACAGCTGCCGGATTTCGAGACCGCAATCACCTTTCCGACCGAGCGAAGCAGTTGTTGGAAGATTACCGCTGTACAGAGATCATCCGGGCTGACTAAGATGGTTATCACGAAAGTTTCTACAGAAGAACAGTACAAGCAGCTTATTGGGTAAGGCTGTTTAGTGCATTAATTTTCGTATGCTGATAACCATTTTTTCCCATTCATCAGCGCTGCCGGTGTATCGTTGGTGCTTTTTTCCGCGGAATGGGCAGAACAGTGTAAACAAATTACCGATGTGATGAATGAGCTCGCTAAACAACCCGAATTTAAGGCGATCCAGTTTCTCGACGTTCCTGCGGAGGACTTGTCGCAAGTATCGCTGCATCATCAGATAGACTCGGTCCCGACTGTTCTGTTTTTCCGTGCCGGTACCGCTCTCGATCGTATCGACGGCGTTGATGTTGGTTCGCTGACGCAAAAAGTGAAGAAATATGCCTCCGCCCCAGCGTCTCCATTAAGTTCGAGCGCCAGTTCAAACCTCGAAGAGAGGTTGAAGGCACTCATCAATCGCTCGAAAGTGATGATCTTCATGAAAGGGGACCGCAATACACCTCGTTGTGGCTTCTCAAAGCAACTGATAGCGATCGTCAATGATACAGGGTATGCTAGAAGACACACACCGCCGCCACATTGTGATTCTAATGAGCATCCATTCAATTGTTACTATGCTTTCAGAGTCGAGTACGATACGTTCGATATACTAACCGACGAGGCAGTCCGGCAAGGGTTAAAAACGTTCTCCAACTGGCCCACTTATCCCCAGGTGTATGTAAATGGTGAACTTATCGGTGGACTGGACATCATCAAAGAGCTGCTAGAGGGTGGCGAACTGAAGGAAACCTTGAACGCTTAGGGCGTAACACACTTCAATAGTAGTTTTACGCCTGTTTTGTGCGGTTTTTTTTTCGTTTGGTTAATTTATTTTTGCGTAAATGCAGTGTCAGACTCCGACATTCACTACAGCAGAATGAAGAATGTTATTTGGGTGTAATTAATGATCCGACGAAGATACGAACCGGCTTTCCGGGGAGAAACGATCAGCCTTTGGTTGCCTCTGTTATGAATAGACGATTGGTGACGTGGTTTTACTATTTTTTCTGAGGTATAATAAACCGTTTTCCATAAAGCGGAGCTAACAAACGAGTTTTATCTATGATTCTGCCTCACGCTTCTTTTGCATTTCTTTACTGAATAAAGCCAGCTTCATCTCCATAACCTCACGGATCGCTTCGCGAATTTTGGATTTCTCAATCCCGATGGATTCAATTTTTTCCAACTGTTCCTGCACGTACTCAACGCGCCGTTTGAAGAAGGCCTTCGCACTCTCGAGATCCTGGAAATGTGAGATTCACTTTTATCGTTGGCAAAAGAAATGTATCTAGATTGTGCGCCTTACATTTTCTACGTAATATCCAGTTCCAACTTCAATGATGACATTGTTAGCATCCTTTATCGTACCCGGGACGTACATGCTTCTGCAATTAAGTAAAAATTTGGCTTAATGAAACGAATCGGAAGGCACTACCGCTTTGTAAATACACTACGCAACTTACCCTGTCAGGGGCACCAGTATTTGTTTATCGTTCCAATCGGCTTTAAACTTTTCCAGTGCTTCTTTCGATGCCGAGTATTTCGATCTAGCCATTTTGATACTATTGAGAGAATCTTGAAACAGATTCAGTTCCTGCAAAGGTGGAAGAGCATTATAGAGTCGATCGTAGGCGTACTGCCGATTCATCGTACCTGATCTAGTTGATTTTTCAGCTGAGTCAATTGTTGCAAATTGAGGGTGTTGAGATCGATCTGCTGCATCTGCGGCTTTTCGCTGGCTGAAATTTGCGCCATCTTTACAATTGATCTCGATGGGTTTGTTCTAAGGAATCTAGCGGAGGTGAAATAGATGAACAACAATCCTAATTGAATTGATAATTTCCCGTTAAGGGAAAATTCTTTCTTCTTTTGTTGCTGCTGCGATCCTGCACGACACAGTTAGCGACTAGAAACCATCGAATAGCCATTTATGTCAAAATTTCCTGCATGCGCTTCGAATATAGCAGTGCAACCAGTAGATACGTTAATGTTGGACCGGAAAGATCCGTAAAGTAAAGACCAGGTAATGTACATACGAGTTAGCAGTACAAATAAATTTCAACATGTTTGTGCAAAACTCTGAACCAACTCTTAACCATAGATAACTATAAAAATTATAAATCACATAATCATATTCGTGCACAAAATGGAATTGATTGCCAACACTGGTTTCTCTTCGTCGACAGCCGTGTCAAAGCTGTCATCCGTGACAGTGACCCAAAATGCCGCTAAAATAGCGCGTTTGCCAATACATTTGTGTTGTAGAAACTGTTTGATTCGTTTGGATTGATCAACAGCTTTAATTTTCTGTAATAATGGCACATCAGGCTAATGTTAAAAGAGCTCGGGGGAAGCGGTCGGTAGAATGTGAACCCGTTCCAGTGGCATCTTTACCAAAAACACGATACAACCTTAGAAGCCAAGGTAGAAATCCCCAGGCGGACACTCGGATATAATAAAATCAACCCGTTTGCTCTTCAATTGCAGGTCCACCGAACTACGCACAGTTTGCAGACCAGGAATGCCCGATATGCCTTGAAGAGTATTCATCACCGATAACTATAGTTAATTGTGGACATTCTTTCTGTAGCGAATGCATTAAGAAGTGTATCGAAAAAGGAAGTTCCAAAACATGTCCAGTTTGTAAGAAACGCCTCGTAAATTCACTGTTCATCAGCTGTGAAGATTTCACAAAGCGAGTAGCAAAAAAATACTCAACCTCAAATAGACACAGTACAGTCAGTAGAGGAAAAAAATTCGAAGCATACCAGGCACAGCAAAGAAAAACCATCATTTAGCAACGTGTCTTTAAATTTGGGTAAAGAAGTTAGTTTAGGGTGAAGTAACGATTTCCGATATTTGTGATGAGAAGGAATTAGGACCTGATTAGGGTTAGTGAACTACAGATGCTCGATTATAAACCTGTGTTCTTTACCATTACATTGTAAATGGAAAATGGAAATTATGCTGAGGTAATAGAAAACTAAGAAACATTCATTATTACACTCAGTACAATTATCTTTCACCGTCATTCAAATCATTCAACAAGTGCCAAAATGATGTGATAGCATTTGTTGTCGTTTCTTGAATGTTATACTTACCTTTGTTTTTTAGTCTTAAGCAAATATATGCTCAATTGTGCAAACGATTGTACAGTAGTGACAAGAAGGTAACGAAATGAGGACCAACGTGGAATTCTACCTGCCAGTACCTCACTTGCTCACGTCCAATATAGCAGAACCGTGCAGTGACACAAACATAACAACGAAAAATATATAATTGAACTTCCCAAAATGAATTGCCATATGTGGCTGCTAGTAGCTTTGGTGTTCGTGTTATTCTTGCAAACGGAAGGATGCATTGATAATATCGTCTGCGTGGTGAGATGTGCAGTGCTCAAAGGCCGACGTGGAGCTTGCGTAGATGGCATTTGCGCTTGTGGTGTTACAAACGGCTAAATACATTCTTCAAAAATTGTTCGAAGTAACACCTTTCACTACTTTCTTGTTGTAGTTTTTTTTCTATGTTAAATCCGAAATGATTTAAACCGTATACACTTTCGAGAAAATTAATTAAAAAAATCATAAATGATCGCAATTCTTTTCTGTCCCATATGCAGATTAAATGATAAAAAGAAAACTGTTCAAAATAGCGTAATTCAAATAAAGTGTTACTACATTGTTGCCGTATTTGTTTGGTCTCCAAATTTATTTTTCGCATCTCAAACCCTGATTCTTCTCATTTACGATTTGGCCACCTTCACAATCTGCAGTCCCCGCTTTCTTAATTTAAGCCTACAAGAACGATTTACTAAATTTACCATTTTGCACTTTTGAACTACAAAGCCAGGCAAAGGGACTATGAATTTACAGCTTGTCAGCGTACTCACTTGCTGCGTACAACGAACCACAGATTGCATTGCATTGATAAAAATAACAACGAAAAATCTTAAATAAACGAAAAATGGTTGCCACGTGTTTGGAGTAGGATGACTCAGAAATTGTTGCCACATATTTCTGGTTTGTCCCCATGGCATTTGTGTCGTTTGCACGTTGTATAATCAGTTGTGTAAACGACTGGACAAATTTCTAAAAATCCAATTGGTAGGTATCAGATCAGTGAAAACGTAGAATTCTGTCCGCCAGTGCCTCACTTCCTGCGTACAACGAACCACAGAACCGTGCATTGATTTAAAAAATAACAACGAAAATTCTTATACAATGGAATTTTCCAGAAGAAAGATCCATTTGTGGCTGCTCGTCACTTTTGTACTCATTTTGGCGACAATACGATGCAAAATAAATTCAGAATGTAAGAATACTTGTGGAGGCCTAGGTGTTTGCACCAGAGGTGTTTGTTCATGCCCATTTTGAATAAAGAATTCTTAACAATTGTTAACAGCCAGTTGACTGTCTGAGCCAACAGTCAGAATTATTTTCACTACCGATTACGTGTGTGTGTTTTTTAATACTGGATCCGAATAAACTATGCATAATGAGCGCATAAGAGATTATTGGGATTAACCCAAGTTTACTATCAAATAGAACATTAGTAGGACATTTTAAGCAATGTATGCACGATGTTTGAATTATGTTTAAAAAACGGTTTGGACACGTGTTAGGAGCACGATGCCTCAGAAACTGATGCCACGTGTTTCTGATGCGTCTGCTTTGCATTTGTGTCGTCTGCACAATGTATAATCAGTTGTGTAAACGCCTGATCTGAAGGTGTATTTTGGATCGAGTCTCGCTCTCTTATTTATCACTTCAACCTACAAGGACGCTTTATTTTACGCGTTGGAAAACATAAAATGATGAAAAATGAATGTTTCGTGGCATGGTGCTTCTAATATTATTATTGCTTGAGTTTTTTTTAAATTACATAGTTTAGTTACATAGGGTTTGGTTTTTAAACACGTTTTACGCTGTGCTTTAAATGGACTTTGATAGATAGCTGAAATATGCTTTCGTAATCAGCGGCCCATGAGCGCCGAGGCTTACCACCTCGACGGCGTGGGTTTGAATCCCATCCGAAACTGGATGCTCCCCTGTACGAAAGGACTCCACGTGACCAGGCATTGGAGCAGGCATGACCAACGGCTTTCGTAATGGTGGAACTTGCTTTCGACGTCTTCAATAAATATATGAAATAGGATTTATTTGCGATTTAGCTGCTGAGAAAATCTCACTCCGTTGATCCAAACTATCTTTATCTTTTGGTTGCAACATTGTTTCTCTCCCTTAAATCTCCACAATTGTCTATGGATGATGACTTTATTTTATGTTCATTCAATTCTGTTTTTTTTTTATTTATGTTAAACGACTTCAACGTGGCCTTCATTCCACGATCTATAAATTGCGTCTTTTTAAAAAGCTAAATTTATTTTCTGTAGATCGTGTATTTTTGTCAATTTTGATTGGCTATGTCTTGTTTTTGATGAAACGAATCAACATTGCTAGACAGCTGGAGCACATTCGACATCATACGTATCAACTGAGCAAATAATTGATATAGAATGGATCATTTTCCGTAAGACGCCATTCGTACTTTACGACCAAACGGAAACGGTTGGAGGACGTTTTGTGCAATGGGCCTATTTGGAAGAGACATTCGTTTGAGCTTGATGGTAGTTTGCTTATTGATGCTGTTCATCCAGGTGGAAGGTCAATGTGATTGGATACAATGTTTCGTAAATTGTGCTTTCTTTAGAAAAGTACGAGGTACTTGCGTCAATGATTCTTGTATTTGCAAAGGATCACTCAATTCCTGACTAAAAAAAGATCGACCCAGAATGTTTGGAACAACCATGTTGGTGAGCTAGTGGTTTGGTTCTGACTGTTTTCCATGCACCATGTGCACAGGCTTCGAGCATTGATGTAAAATTTTGGCGTAATAAAAAAATGAATATCGAAATAAACGAGCGTTTTTCATTGTTTTAACCATAAACAATCTCTATCCAAATGCATTTATTTATCGTAATAATATTAGCATGCGGATACTTGACATTAAACTTGCGGGGTAAGGCGTGATAAAAGCATACGAAAAAATGTATCCGCATAAAACTATTCACTTGTTCAGCTTTTGAGATCCGTCATTCCAAGCATTCGTCGTGACCGAGTGGGTTCGCATTGGGCAGATCCTTGTCATCGAAACGGCGGTGAGGGTTGGAGAAATCTTTCGAAAACACGTTCATTTCCACCTCTTTCCGGTTGGCAAGCTTCTTCGTCGCAATTCTACTGTACCGATCTTCGGGGATTTCGTACTGCGCGAACGGTTGCGAGGCACTGTTCCTCCGACAGTCCAGATCGTAGTTGTACGATCGGGATAAGTTTAAACTGTTCGGTGGTGTTTGCGTTCGCTGCGCGTTGCTGTGCTGTTCCATCCGACCGGGAATGGTCCGTGGTTGCGATGGATGCTGCTGGGATTGCGCATGCTTTGCTGCTTTTTGCGGCTCCTCGTTTGCTTCCGTTGCGGCATCGATTGGTGCCGGTACGCGAAAAACCGTATCGTAGCGTGGTTTAAGAAGCGAACAGATCTCTTCGATTCCTTCGAGGGACTGTTGCACTTCCCCGTGTGGATTGGTTGGACGAATGTTGCGCCGAAGGATGGACAAATACTGTAGAAGTTTGGTGCGACCCACCGACATTATGTTGTATGTGTTTTGCAGTTCAATGCGAAGCAACTCGGGGTCCTTTGGATGAAACAGTTGTGGATAAGTAAGTTGGTTGAATTTTACACAAAAATTATATTAAAATAAAATGATCTTCAAAAATGAAATGATATTTAACGAGAACGAGCAAATTGCAAGTAATGTTCTGTTCGAATGAGTACACTCACATCTTCGCGATAACCATCGCTTACAGCTGGATCACGCACATCTGATTGACCTGAGTCTGCAATGGCTTTTTTGGTGGCCATACATGCAGCCTGACGTAGCTCGACTGCCGTAGCCTTTCGTAGCGTACCATTGTCGCGTGGCAATGAGCTGGTACGCTGCCGATCGTCGTAGGTGGTGACTACCGAAGACGATCGACTTTGCAGGGGATGATGATCGTCTACCGCAAGCTGTGCACGACGCTGATGTATCGCAGGAAGTGTGGAGTACTTGAGCTGACCCGACTCAACGGCCTTTGAGCGTGTCGCGGGTGGCTGCTGTTGATTCGGTTGGTGTTTCGGTGACGATAGGAAGATCATTGCGCCCGCCGGGCGTTCGTATACTTTGGGGGATTTCATGTGCAGCGCATGACGTATCACTAGCGCGATGTCAATGTTCGTAGGATATCGCATCAGGTAAGATAGGCAGGTGGTGTAGTCACTGTAAATTACTGTCAATGAAGGAAATCACAAATGCTTCGCATCAGTACGGCATCATCCCTGATTTGTCTTCTGCTTCTCTGGACTTACATTTGTCTCTTATTCGTATCAGCATCGCAACGACGATGTAGTTGATGAGACCAAGGTCATTGCCTTCACCAAATATTGCATCCCAGAGCAAGAGCAGATCCTGCAGCGCAAACTCACGGCCGAAAAGTAACCGAAGCCATCGGCTGGAAAAAATACGCATATGAACAAATCATTCGTATGTCAGCCACATCGCTCCTTTAACTTACATGCCAAAAATGGCCAGTGGAATGTCCAGCTTGAGTAGATGGTTGTGCAGATGGAGATCTTCTTTGATAAGAATTTTATCCTTTATATAGTTTAGCTGTTCGACAACTTCCACCTCGGGCTTCCGTTTGCTAGAACCGACTGCATCTGGACTAGCAGTGGCATTTGACGGACTACCGGAGGTTTGCACAGGGAAGTAACCAGTCGCCGAAGGAACCATATCGTTGATCCGGTAGAATGATTCAATCTGAGACATTATTTTTGCAAATATTGCGCTGCAAGGAAAGCCGGTAACTGTAACAACATTTCGATTGACAGCAATAACAGCTTGAGATGCTTACTAGGAATCTTCTTCCAGATACTCCGGGTTCAAAATCTCTAGGAGTTGCCGGCTGCAAAAAAAAGCCAAAGAACATACGGTTATACTTATGGCTACGTGCTAAGATTGGCAGTATGTGGCGTACTCAATGTCTGGATTTAGTTCATGTATGTGCGCCAGGGCCTGTTGGTCGCTGTGGATCACAAATATAAGTGGAGCCAATATTTCGTGCATACCCTGCCGGTAGCACATGGCAGGAAACTGGCGAGCGTAGCAAAAGAGAATGTTTGTCATCAGTTCCTGTATTGCGGGTTTGCGGAAAAAATCAACACCCGGGAAGGTGCGGACCACGTCCTGTTTTATCACAGCGCATAGTTCTTGATCACAGAAGTGTTGGTTCCAGAGGCTCTGCTTCGATTGCGATAGCGGATCGTCCCTGGTGTCCGTGGTCTGTTGGTGCGGATTCTGTACGAATTGATCCTTAAGGCGTTGATAGTGATGTCGCGCGGCCGTACGCTGCTGTTGCCAAGTTTCCGAGCCAGGAGTTTTCAGTACATCCAGAAAAACCGCCCAGCACACGCTTCGGAATGGGGATGCCCGAAGGTCCCCTCGCACAGCCTGCTGTCGTAAATCCATCAGGTTCTCCTCGTTTGCAATCGCCATTATATTCTTCCATTCTAATCTGCAAAACGAGAAGTGACGATTACACATTTGTCACCTTATGGGGAATAATCTACACAACAAAGAACAATCACGGTAATGCACTGGTTTCTTATCAAAGCAAACTGGAGTGGAACCGACACGATCATCATGATCAAATATTGGCTCGATACTTTACTCGTACTTAACTACCCCGGATCGACTGTGGACAGCTGTCACCGCCGCCGACGGTTCCGCTTCCTGCACATCGAGGTCAACACCCATTGTGGGCGATAGAGGACAGTTTGATCAGGGTGCTTCGAAGAAAGATCACTTGCAATCCGATTCGATTGACCGAAATCGAACCAGCTTACGTACGAGGTTAATTGCACTTTTTGAGATTCACTTCAACACTTTCAACAAACCGTGATCCTAGCAAAACACACGGGGCGTTTACTTGTTCTGTACTTCTGAAAGCACATTTAGGAAATATCCGATGACCTCATTCTCGGTTGATAATATTCTTTAGCCCTTTACTTAGGACGATAAAACACTACAATATACTGGAGGAGTTAAAATCCGACAGTCACCCTTATCAAAGGAGAAGGGAAGGGATCGACAACAGATTTGTTGGCGGCTGTGAAAATAACAAAAACATTATCCGCCACTTCAAAGTGCAGAAACGTCAGAAAATTTTATACGTTTATAATCTCAAGCTCGAATCTTCCCGTTCACCATTGTGGTGGAACTTTTAGTACTGGAGTAAGATTTTAGTACATTTTAAAATGACGGTTGAAAGAACATGCTTTCAATTTGGAAAGGTTTTTTTGAAATGGAAACAAAAAATAGATTTAAATGAGGATACATCGAACATTAAACTGACACACGGGAATGTTCAGAGTTCTTTTTAAACTTTTCGATTTGTGTCTAGTTTATTGAGAGGAAGAGAATGCAACACACGACAGGCAACACGTGCTTAATTTTAAGTCCTACCAACTGATTGAATGTTACATTACAAATGTTTCGTACAAACTTTTTCTTACTTTAATGTTGGTATAAGATAGAAACTCTCATTGGTAGTAACAGTTAGGAATTTGATTTTTTTACTAAAACAAAAGTTTTTTATTTGGTTATGTTTTTCTTTTGGTCAACATTTTGCACAAATTGATCAATTTTTGCAGTCACACATGGCATGAATGGATGAATACATAATGAAAACTAGTAATACTAGTCAACTGAACTGAGCTGCAGGCTACAACGAAATGATGGAATACTTATCCACTAATTAAAAGTACGAAGTTTATGAAAAACAATGCATATTCAATTTTGCGACTAGTGGTAGTGATTTGTTTGAATAAAAGTTCATCATTTTAGCTAATTCAGCACTCACAGCAAACTAGAATGGATTTTTGGCAAGACCAACTGCGTTTCCTGTCTTATTCATATCCAGATCCAATCCAGATTTGTCCACTCATCACATCGTCGTCGAACATGATCAGAATGGCCGAACTGTAATCTGCTGCAATTCGCTCAGCTGCTATGAACCGTTCAACTACTAATATTGCCGCCGCATGACGACGCGATAGTAAACAGCACTTTTTGCCATACTGGATCTCTACAAACATCTACCCAAGCGTACTCCGTGTGACAATCGAGCAACCGGAGGTCGCCGCGAATTGCGTTTGACGAACGCAAGATGTTCTTAACTCTCCGCTCGATTAGGTGGAAATAATATCCATGTCCAAGTGCTCACGAGCGAGCCTACAACCTTCACTTATGCCACGAAAGCTTCAAGGGTAGAATGTGCACATTCAATCAAAACCACTAAAAACGATCTCTCCTACTTCAACCTCTCAATGTGTAGACCCATATTTTCCGACTGGAAGTCAGCCTCGTAGAAAATTGTTAATAACTAGAGTAATCTTTGCATCAACTACAAAAGTCACTCCGTGTTTATACGTAAGCCACCTCGTGGGAAACAGTCATAGCTGAATAACATCCGATGTTACCACTGGTAACAATTTAGGAGAGTAGAAAAAACGTTTTTGAAACATCCCGCTTAGTCACATTGTCTGTGGGTAAGTGCATTGGGGCTGGATGAGACTGTAAGTATATCCAGACAAAGAGGGTGAAAGAGTGTGTTGACTCCAAAAATAGGTGTCTTACAATATAAGGCGAAACATTTTGCTGCGCTAATGTCCGCGCGTCCCTCTAGGTCAGGGATCGGCACACGTTTCTTAAAAGGGGCCAGATGATTACAAACTAGCCCGCAACCGCGGCCCCATCACCTAAAACGATATATTAATTTTTCGAAAATTTCATTAAACACTTTTTGAATGTAGTACACATTTTCTAATGCGGAAAGTAATATACACACAAGAAATAATGTATTAAAGTTTTACATTTACCAATTAATGTTGATAACTACTTTTGTTGAATTTGTGTACTTTTTCAACATCCTGTTCGTTTGTTATTTAATTTCAACATGTATTTGTATTGTTCATATGTTATTTATAATTGAATTAATCACAGGGAAATTAATTAAGGAAATCAAACTTAGATTATTTTGTTGAATGTAGTTATTTTACAACCAATAGTAAAACTGCAATTGTAAAAATCTTAATCTCTCTTAAAATCTATATAAAAGTATATGTGGAAGGCTTCTGGTGTTGGACACTTTGTTCAATGTTATCAAAGTATCTATGGTTAAACAAGAGTGATATCGTGACCAATTCCTACAAAAATTGAGATGAGACTTTATTAAGGGTGGG
The DNA here is from genome assembly GCF_943734705.1 of Anopheles coustani. Lineage (NCBI taxonomy): Eukaryota > Metazoa > Arthropoda > Insecta > Diptera > Culicidae > Anopheles > Anopheles coustani. Next base: position 12,174,666 of record NC_071288.1, read on the forward strand.
GAAAATAGCTGGCGGACGGGACTTTGGCGACCCCAGCTCTAGATCGTCCCCGCAGCGCGTGTGCAAAGGTAATTAAGCTCGAGTGGACTCTCAGCAGAGGAAGGACCAGCAGGCACAGGTCGCTGTTGATACTGATCCACGTCAAGGCGTAGACTGACGTCAAGCAACTTTTTCCCCCGATGGCATTTCGCTGGGAAGAACTGGGAAAAAGTTTATCGCCAGACCTTCCTGGCAGGCAGCGATCGTGCCCTTCTTCACGCAAGCGCGTGAGTTTGTTTGCAACGAAAGGTCCAGCTAACACACCGCTTTGTTCGTTGCATACAACTCGGATGGGATGCACCGTATGCACGGCTGGAATACGTACTCAGTAAGGGTCACAATATTAAATTCTGTTTTTCTGGCGTTCCGACGAAGGTGTGAAATTTCACACAGGAACGAATGCCTTCGACCGCGCGCTCATCGAAAGGGAAAATCCGCGCCAGCGAATTATGCGAGAATTTCGATACGCTGGTACCAAGCGGAGTGATATCCGAGCACGTTAGGTGGAAGCTTGTAGCTTAGTGGGGTCAACAAAGTGTTAAATGCCAACAAATCGATCTATTCTCAGAACTTCATCTAATGTTAAGCTAAAATTTACTATGACTGTGTACCTATTAACCCGATGTGGTTACCGATCAAAGTATTAATGGGCTGTTATGACAGAAACTATCATTAATTATTTAATGAGTAATTTGGAAAAGTTGCAAAAACGTCTAAGTTGTTTGAGGAGTCTCAATTAAACGATCAAACCATGAAAGTTGTCAACTATATTCTTAAAAAAATGTTTTGCTCATAAACATAATAGTAAAACGACTGTAGTGGAAAATGTTTGTGAAGTAAAACGACTGTGGATCTGGAAATATATTCGCCGAGAAAACGATAACAATCATATATATCCAGCAAAGCCGAAATACAATTGTCAAGGTATTTTCTGATAGTGTATAACATCAATCAAAATAACAAATTTGATATACAAGTTCAAGCTAATTTTAAAGAAACAAAAGGTATTTTTAAAGATTTAGATCAAAAATTGAAAAACAGTTCTACTGAACTGAACTGAACTGAATTACAAAAGATACAGTTCTAAAACTAGCTAGGCGTTGGATATCGATCGATTGCTATACTTCGAAAATTTTCCTGAATTGCCACAAGATAGTGAAGGACACAAAATACACAATTTTCGGGTATATTTCAAACCATAAAAGCAAACTAAATTACAAACAGTTTTACTGACAGATTTACTAAAATAGAAACTAGGAAAGTTAAATGGGAAAAAATAACCTAAATGCATCTTTAAAACGTGCTTAACGATGCACAAAATATACAAAACCATACTAACCATGCCAAATATTCATTATAATGGACAAAAAAAATCGCAATCAATCGTTGGTCCCCCGTCACACATCTCCATCTCACTATTGCGCAGGAGGTTAAGTAGGGTTAGTACGAACCAAGGAATCAATCATGCAAAAAATCGTTATTGCCTTCAATGTCGAAATTGGAAAAAGTATCCTTTTTTGCGATAGATCTAAGGTTCGATCTTCCTTTCTGACTGTGACTCGTCTGCGTAAATGATCCCCCTGTTGCAGTATTAGTGGTTGTGCTTTATGTCGCACTTCCGATGCATGTCTTGTACGTACTGGCGACAGCAAACCTTACCAGTTGCGGAACACCGAAACTGAGGTCAGAGTTAGGACTTTAAGATGCTTTGCTCGAATCCAGCTGATAAGGAAGAGGGCAGTCCAATGCGTCACCTGTCCCCTCGGGTGGGAAACGATGGGTGGTACGTGCCGGTCCGATCGTCCAGAATGGTGACATCCAGCCGATCGCGGGCGCGCTTTGTGACACCGTTTTCTTGCTGGTTTTAGGGGATGTGCAATAGTGAGGGCGAGACGCACGGTAGGACGCAAGGCATCGCGAAGAACAAGTGCAGACCCTCAAAGTACGCGCCGGAGCAATTGCAAGAAAGAGAGACAGCGAGTACGACGAAACGGCGAGAGCGAGCGATGGACGATCGGACGGAAGAAGTGTTCGCTGAGGCGCTATTAAAGGTTGCCCGGGTCCGGCTGGAGGGGGTGGGTGGTGGTCTCCGGTTTGCGACGCGGTGAAAATTTGCCACGGCCCGACACCGAAGGGCCCACACGTCGGTGGTGATGGTGGTGGTGGCGACGAGCGGTCGGTACCGATTTGGCCGGGTCAGACGCGCGACGGCTCCGGACCCTGGGTTAAAGGGAAATTTTTATAAAAGAGCCTCGCCAGCACCGATCGTCGTTTACTTCGCTGACTGATCGCATACCGAGCGGTTCGTAGCGGTACAACATCTGAACATCAGCTCCTGCTCGCCCGTTTTGCACCGGCAGTTTTTGGCCTCCACCGAATTGTCCTGCTACCGAGTTACATTGTGCGTGTTCCGGTGTGGTGCGCGTACTTAATTTTGAGAGTGTGTGTGTTTGTGTGCAAATTAACTGTTCAGTGAAAACTATCTGACCAACGCGACCGTGGAAAATTTCCCCGTGCCGACCCGGCTTTCCCGAAGCATCGCTTCCGCCCAGTGTCCGGAAGGAGTTTGCGTTCGTTTGGGGGAAAAAAGAAAGGAACAGCAGTTTGCGTCCTGGTGAGTGGCTAACTTATGTAGTGTAATATTACCGGATGGTGATGAAGTTTAGACAAACTCCAAGAAACAAGGATCGATATCAAGTAAAATGTGTCAACGCACATGTACTGAAAGCTTGAAGGGCAAAGGATCCGTTCGGAACAGTGATCGTTACAAGTGGCCAATCACACTTTCCCCAAAAGTACAGCACAGTAGGTAAACGCAGTGACTAACCCGGGGCGCAATGTAGCCATACCGGGCATACGGCGACCCAAAACGGCACCAAATCGATCGAACGTCGCATCGGTGGCGTAGAAATTTATGCCCACTATGGCACTTTTGGGTTCCAATCATGGTTTTTTTTTATCCTTCGCTCAGCAAAATGTTGTATCGCTAGCTCTATTCGCCCCGGTCCAACTGCAACCGCCTTTTATGTGTTTATATCTTTTTTCCGTCGGTTCTGCACTGCTCGGTTACTCCCGGGGAAGGCTTGGCTTGATTACGAATTTTGAGTGAGCACGCGGATGTGGAAGTGTTGCTGTTACACTTTGTTATTGGTACCGGTAGCAATAACTGACCGGAATTGGCCACCCATCCGTGTCATCGCAGATGGGCAGCAAGTTGGGAAGGGTACCTACCGAGCCATTGCATCCTGCTGGTCTGTTCCTTCATTAGAAATAAATAGCTGATCACTGTTTTGACCTTCCATTACTACAAAAACAGGCTGTCAATGTATGTGATAAATTAATTTGGGGAAAACATTGGCTTGCGCAAGGATATATCTGAACGCGAGTACGTGACACAAGGACTACCACATGGTTCGATTCTGGATTCACAAAAGACGCTTCGAAGCATTGTTTATAGCCATTTGGTATCATCAACTACCATCCAGGCTAGTGTTACAGAATCACCCATTGCTCAACTTTTGGGGGGACAATAAGTGAACCATTTATCTGCCCTCCGACATAACGCCGAAAAGACACGTCTATCGCCGTCAATCACGTCCAGCGGGCGAAAATGTTTTGCGTCCGTCTGAGTGTGTTTGGTAAACGCGCTCGGTACGGTGCACCGAAAAGACGAACTTTATGGCGAGTACATACTTATAACCCTGGCCGGTGCTGGCTGGTTATCACACCCAGCGGGCACATTGACATTGAACTTCGCGCGATTGCGCTTCGGCTTTCGCTACGCGACACTGTGGATAAGCGGTGTCCAGCCAGCCCCCGGTTGAAGCCAACCAACGGGAGGGTTATGAAATTGCTATTTATATAATGTCTACACACACGTGGACACACCGTTCGGGATAAATGGTAGATTATGCCGCATGATGTGATCTGTGCACCTTCAGCGAGTTCCAGGAGGAGCCGGTGAATTCTCAACTCAACGGACATGAAAACGTCCACCTCGTGGGACGTGGCAACAGCAGAAGGAGGGGGAGGGGATAAAAAGGGCACAAGAATAAGCAGGGTCAGTTGCCAAGGTCTACCAGTTCATCTGCCATGCTGGTTGCGGGTCACCGTGTAAGGATCCTGGCATGATCCCAACCACAAACGGGCGCGGGTCCTTGGGTGCCCTGTGACCCGAAACCTGTTTGACCGTCTTTGCCGGGTGTCCTTGTGCGTCGCGCACCAGAATGGTGGACGGATGAATGGGCCAGTCTGTACTTTGGGTTTGCTCCAGCCAACGCTCCAGCGTGGCATTTTCCTAACCACCTGCATCCTCCAACGGGCTCCACTTAACGCCTTTACTGTGTCAAGTTAAACGGGCGTCTTTAGACGGTGACGCAGGACCAACGCCTGGGTCTGACCTTCTGGTGTTGCGGTGGAAGCATGTATTTTGCTTCACCCACCCGTCCAACTAGCCTAAACCTCGGGTGATGCTTGAGGGTAATTTTAATTTTATTACTTATTTTATTACGGTTATGTGGCCCAAAACTGACACATCTCGGTGAGTCACCGTTAGATGTCTTGTTTGTTTGAACAACGCGTGTCTTTAGGAGCATTTATGCTCCCGCTGTTTGTCGCCCTTCACCATTTGTTTGTCGCGTACCGTGACCATTTGTTTTAAGTTTGTTGGAAATTACGTTCATAAATCACTGTAGTGTCGTGTATTAATGGTTTCACCCATTTGCACCGTTTGAATAAAATGTCTTTCAACTAATTGAAGGGGGTGTACAAAATGTGGTGTTTTACATCGACGATTCGCTTTGATCTTCGAGTAAAACCCAAGCTAAGGTCGTCAAAGCGGGTGTTCCCTGTCGTAGGGGTGTTCCCCGCCAGAGTTTATTAAAATTTCAATTAATTTACCCAAGCGCCTTGCCGCCGTCGAGGTGCAATAGAACCAATGCAAAGCGGCGATGCTTTCTTTTTCTTTACCAAGCCGTTTTCAAAAAGCCAAGCCAATGCGTCGCCAAACGTTTTTAGCATTGCTGATGAGCCACCAGCGGGGAAAAAGTAGCTTTCGGTGGGGCCATTAAAATGAAATCAACCTGCCGCGCACGGTCGCACACAGTCGTTCTTTGCGTACGAGAGCACTAATTAGCAGGCCAATTGCAGACTCGACCCGGGGTTGGTGTGTCGGTGTAGTCTTGGCGCACACTGAACCTTGGCCACACGGTGGACCGCAAAAGGGAACATACTGTGCATCCTTGAACTTCAGGTAAAGCGCGGTACGCCGCCGCACGTGCTGAAGAAAGGCACGTTAGGGAAAGGCTTCCGGGGAAAGTGAGTCCGTCCACAGGCAGAGGCGCGAATTCTAGTTCTTCCGCGGCGGATGGATAACTTCAAAATACACAGACAACTGGGCAGTGACGCATCGATCAAGCGTTTGATGTAAAAATAAACCTACGATCGTTAACGTCCCGATCGCTTGGTCAGCTCCCGAAGTGTGGCTCCACGGCCGTGCCGGTGGTCACGTATCAAAATTAGCCGGTGACCGGTTCTGTCTGGATTCGAGGTGACCTTTCCTGTGCGCACCCTGTTGAGGCAGGTTAGCCCCGTCCCTTCCCAAACAGGTCGCATACTCCGCACCGGCAACGATGTGGGCTAACCGGTTGGGGGAATTTCCGACAGACTTTCTTCCGTTTCGGAAGAGGAAGAGTCTGCCGAGCGAGGGAAAGAACTTGACGCATGCGCACACCCGCCTAGAATTCCACCAGCGAGTGAAAGTGCATACCGAGGCGTTACATATGCGGCGGCACCGTATGTTATGCTAATCGCCGATACACACTGTCGAAGGGTGTAACCTTCCGGTGCCGTGCGAAAGGCCATCATGCATCGTGTGCCGTTCGCTGAATCAAAACGTTCGCGGGCAGGAAAGGAGAGCAACACAAACTCTTAACCGGTCGATGCGCCGACTGTTACCGCATGTTTGTCGTCTAGGCTAGTGTGGTCAAGCCGTCGTGGGAGCATACCTATGTCTTGCTGCACGTGCCTCATTGCCTTTTTTTATCCAGCTGCCCCCAATACATTGCAATAGGATGGATGATGGTCAAGATCAAGTCTACCCGCTGGCAATGGTTAACTTGAGCGCGGTTTGAGCGCGAGCTTGGAACGCTTGGTGACCGGTGAAACAGGCCACAAACATTGAATCTAAGTACAACCGTATTTTTTGTACCCACTGCTACATAAATCACAATTGCTACTGAAAGGTGGTTTTTATACGCGTCGTAAAATGGGTTGAGACCTCGCACATTTGATCTGGGAGGTACAATCTCCGGCAAACGGCGAAACGAAGGAAGAAAAAAAAAGACACCCACAAGCTCGCACTGAATGCCATCGAGGTTGTAACGGGCGCTTTATAACGCTTGGTCGTATTTGGTGGGCCACAGTAAACGTTTTCCTGTACGGGGGTCTAAGCAATGTTATGCAATAAGAAGAACCTTTTTCGACCTTAACAAAAGTGAAAATAACAGCCGGTTTGTAGACCTTCCTCAATTACTAATAAAACAATTTATAAAAAAAAACCGGTACAGAAAGATGAGCAATTAAACTAAAAACAACAGAAATAAATAAATCGAATCGGTGACCGGCTTCAAGTGACCTCAAAATTACATGACAATTTGCGTGAGGGATTGCGTAGTGCAAACAAAAGGCTCCGGGACCCTTAAAACAAAAAGAAAGACGTTCTGCAATCGCCCAAATTGATCGCCACTTGAGACGGACAGGTAAATCTAACGAACGTGGACAAATTATACCGAGTGAAAAGCAATACCGGCTGGCTGCGCTGTCAAGAGTGTAGATAAGAAACTCAACAGCATCACCGGTGTGGGGACGCTGTTTCTGCCCTCCCCCAGGGGTGGTCGAGAGGCGTTGTGTTCTGAACTAGCGGGTTCGTGGCTTGTGTTGAAGTTGTTTGTTTCTTCGGATGGGTAGCAAACGTGTACCTTCTACATCGCAGTGCGTACTTGGGATTATTGGGCAGGGAGAGAGAGAGTGAAAAAAAGGTATAGTTGACACACCAAAGCCATTTAAATCGGGTGGTCAAAAGTACACAATACACACAAATTCAGGTGGGAGATCCTTGGAAAATGGTGTGGCAAACATTTTACGCAAAAACAAATACTCGATAATATTACACTGGGGATGATGCGGTTACGTATGAGTGACAGCAAACGTTTTATCATTGTCATTAAAAATTAAAAGTAATTGTTTTTGTTTACCAGTACCGAGTATTATTTGTGGGGTTTAACGTTTTTTTTTGTTCTTTTTTTGTTCACTTCATTCTATTACCGTGCACAAAATGCCACGTTCAACGTTTTCCGTCGTGTTTGCTCAGCACTCGCTGGCCGCGCGACAAAAAGGCTTTATTTTCCGTAAGAAGTACTCGCTACCAAGCAATCAAAGCTCTGATCTGTGCGACCCCGTGAATCGGGCGTGATTGGTGATTAATTTTTTTTTGTATGTCACTTATCGGAGGGGTACGGGAACTTGCACATTTTAGAGGACACAGCAAGAGTGATTCATTGTTCGCATCCCTTAGAGCTGCCGGAGTTACACGGGGCCGAGCACCGAATATCTATTCTTGCACGGTGCTCATCGTTAAACTCCAAAGCGCCAAATGTAACGGATAAGTCGTAAAAAGTAATCCCCCGGTCAGGTCCCGGGGTGCCTATAAGGAGACATTCGGAGACAAAATGTGGTCAACTCACACCGACGTTCGTCCAAAAGTGTAACCAGCGGCCAACACTAAGGGGACTGGCCGCTGTGGCAAGACAAGGCGACGGGGGACGGATTGAGCGAACTGGGGGAAGGAATCACCGGCACCGACCGAATTCGCATATATTAATCCTAATTATCGCGCCCAAGAATACCAATGAATTATGCCCTAAAGTATCGGCAGCTAGAGAAGTAGTGGACACTTCCAGTCGGATCGGTCGGGCAATCGCGAAGCGTACTGGAAATACCCCACGACATAAATAAAGCGCTAGAGGCTAAAGTTTTCGATAGTGCCCAGCATAAAGAAACGGATCGTTACACGGCAAAAATAGAACTGCCTATACGTACCGAACCCCACGGATACGTTCTTGCGAAGGGACGTGATTATAATGGATAACTGGGGGGCGCGAATGAACCTAACAGACACGTTGGAGTTTGGATACCTTGTACGAATTTGTTCCGCATTGCATTGGGAACCCTTTTTCGTAACAAGCGTTGAAGCTAGCGAAGAACTGACGCACGCCCGGGAAGTGAACCAGCAAAAAGAACTGACGCACTAACTGGACGTGATGCCAATTATGCTTCCAAATCGTTACACTCCATTAGGGCCTTGTAATATTTTTTTTTCTGCCCTCGGTTTGTGAACCAATCCATCCTCCCAGTGTAATTATTCGCCGTGAGTATAAACACAACACGAGCAATACGCGAAACATATAACCGGTTCAGAGGTTACGTGTCACAGGGTTGGTAATACTTTCTCCGCTTCGGCAACTCCTCAACTGGAGACGCGGATCAGTCCGGCTTTCGATTCCTTTTGCTCCGTTTTCATCCGCATCCTTGCGTTTTTGGGCGTGGAAAGCGAAATTTCTCCTCGAGACTGCAGAGGATGCGGAGATTCAATTTCACCGAAAAACGGACCGTTAAGATATGATGACGGGTTGCAGTAAATGAGTTTCTCTTTCGATCCCCGTCGGCAGGTACGTGACAGAGGAAGGACAGTTGCATACCCTGCGCCACAATGGCACCGAACGTGCTCGGTAATACGATATTGCTCGCGGAAGCGTGCATCGAGCAGGAGGACCGCAACAACAACAACGCTCCGGTCGGCACTCCGTACAAGAGCAAATCCATCCTGAACGTACCCATCACCATCACCACCAGTGCGTCGACGACGATTTTGGAGGAGTCCAAGGTAGGTGCCGGTTGTGTGGTTGTTCTTTACCGTGTAACATTTGCTAATTGCATACGTTCCATCCCAACAATCGCTTGCAGAAGAAAGATATCATCCACCAGGCTGAGGCTGTCCGACCAGCGGCGACTCCCAAACGACAGTACCACCACGTGTACGTGTGGCGAAACATTATAGCGTTCGTCTATCTCCATCTTGGCTTTCTGTACGGCAGCTACCTGCTGGTGACATCGGCGAAATGGAGCACATTTTTCTTAGGTAAGTGGGAGGGTGCAAAACATGGGAAACAATTTGCCAATCCAGTTTGGGATGGAAAGTCTGAATCCATTTAAATAGTTCGTAAGAACGGGCCAAACGGGGTGTGCAGTACCTTTGAATGCTTCGCGACTTTTTTGGGCCACAAATATGTTGATCATGTGATAGGTCCGGGTAGAAAACGTTGCAGAATCAATCAACGAAACATGATGCCAAAAATATTCGAAACAGAGAGGTTCAAAGTGACGGTTTGCATGCGAAAAATAGTATTAAATATATCTTTCTTGTAAAAGATCAGTAATAAATACAATCAATAGGGAAAAAAGCTCAAACTAACACACTAAGTATTACAGTCGAAGGAAAATTTCCCATTTACAATTCAGCGATTCCTGCTGGGTAGGGTTTCGAACACACATAAATATCGTTTTATTGCAACAATTTACGTGCCGTGCCGGTAAACCATTCGAAATGCAACTGTTTCATGATAACGTTAAATTAAGTGTCGCGCAGTTTGTGCTTTGTTTGTCAGGTGGCTCTTGCGTGATTTATCATCCGCACACACCAATGGTACGCCATTTGGTAAGCCGGTCTGGCATTTGTTTGATGGCCCGATAATGAGCTCGATCGGAAGCGTTGCGTTACGTTGTTTACGACCATTTCCTGATACGCATTCTTGGCCCGTTCCCTCGGTTTGAATGCAAAAAATTCAAGAATATAAGTAACCGTGGAAAGGAAATCCACCAAATACACCCACGTATGGGGCTGCAAAAGAAGAGAGATGTTTGTGGTCCTTTCAATCGCGATCGGGCGATCTGCCGAGTTCGGTCCCGTGACGGACGAGCTTTGATTTATTCCACCAGCGTCATCGTAGGCAGAGACTTCGATCGGAGAGACAATGTCCAGCGACGTGACGGAAATATCCGATCGATTCATATGGCACCCGCCGTTCCCCGGGTTCCCGACATTCCTCCCGCGGTCCCTGGCTGTGGCATCGTTTGCGTGGTCATTGTTCCAAGCACCTAACAAACCGAACGCAAGCTGATGACCGGACCGAAAGCGAGTTTCGCAACCGGCTACAAAGGGTTTTACGGAGGGCGACAACTCGCGTCAAGACATTGACGCTGGCGTTCTTTATTTGCTCGTTTCATTTTCCTTCATTTTCCCCACCCCGAAAACCGGAACTGCAACGGACGCGTTATGCAAAGGCAAAAGGGCATCGGTGGGAACGATTTCAATACGCGAAAGAGAAAGTTTGCGCTATGTTTTGCGTTTTCCTTTTCCGGATGCCACAGGACCGGCCAGCATGTCCCAGGTCACGGTCCCTTCCGAAGCGCCGCTCAGCTGAGCTGTACTCGATCGGTAGACTGAGTGGGGTGGCTCAAAAGGGGGAGGGTATGCATATAGCGAAAGTCCAAATAAAAAGGGCTCCTGGTGTCAAGTGCATCTCACTTGTGCAGTTGCATTACGCTTTGGCTTTGTCGCCTTCGATGATTGATCTACCGAGCGGCATCCAGGGTGAGGTGTTGCGGCGTTGAGGCTGAAGTGGGGCTGCAAATAGAATGAATGGGAAGAAAGTGCAAGCTTTAGAGGCGCTTTTGATTTGCACTCTCCACCCGGGCGCGAAAATGCGACGATGCAACCCCCGGTGGAGTTGTGCAGCTGCGATAATTGTCGATCGGTCAACAATAAGCGAGAAAGTACCCTTTTGGATGAGGCTGAAGAAAGGGATGAAAGGAAAACTCATTATCGTTTTCACCGGCGATTGGGGCAGGACATAAAACGTTGAGCACAAAAACGTACTTATGCAATTCGTCAAAGTCGTTGATTGTGATTAGCTTTCCCGTTGGACAAAATGGCACCCGTTGTCGTTGCCGGTTGGTGGATGCAGCAAAGTCTGAATGCATGCACATTTTCCTCCCGATTCTTTACCGTTCCAGACGGTGGTGTACACGTCACGCAACAGCCGTGAGCTTGAAATCTTGACTTCGAACGGCTAATCGAACAAGCTGGCGTGCACAATTTCGCATGCAAAGCATGCCGGCCATTGCGCGATTAGCGTCATACGTCGGGGTTTGGTTTTTCGACCCGACCATTCGCCGCTGCAACGGCGAGCGATGGCACGCCGGTTGGGAATGTAGAAGCCAATGGCTCGAACCAGCACACCGGGCAAGTAGAACGAATGCTAATGACGTGTTTCGAGGCGGGTTTGGGAGTCGCAAAATTCGGCCAGTTGATCGCCAGTTTGCAGCGGCCTGTTGCCATGTGCGTCACGGGTTCGATTTGCCCGACGCGGTTATGCACGGCACGGATAACGACCCCATCCTGACATCCGTCCACCGCCTTCGCCTGCTTGTCCGCATGGCCGCGTGCTAACGATGCTCGATGCGTGGACATGCGATCATGTGCGATCGGCCGAGGCATTTGATAAAAAGTCCCGTGGTCGTTGATTGATTGGGCCGAAGGCACGTCGTTTTCTCAGGCCAGTGGTGCACGTGACTCACCCCTCCCCATGGCCAAGGTGACCCAAGTGGTGCCGTGCGTAAATGGCTTCCGGAAGTTGGTGGTGGTAGTATGTAAAATTGGAGGTTGTTTACACGATTAGGCGTGTTTTTTTTCTCTTCTTTCTCCAAGATAAGCCACGACAGCACGCCTTATTAGATGCGTTAAACAGCTCGCATTACCACCGCACGAGCCTCAAAGTAATAAATCGACATTACAAGCGTATTTAGGAGCAATACATTTGAGGGGGAAAAAATCCACTCACCTAAAAGTAATTATTGACGTAGAAGACAACGAAATGGTCGCCCTAAAATTGTCCAAAGCGTGCTGCGATACTTCGGTATCGATCGGACTACAAGATTAGCCTCGCGATCACGGATGCAAAAGTGGTGGTTTCTTTCCGATGGCGGGGCTTCTTTTTTTATCACTTGCGGCCACTCGTTCGATTTCGTGATAAATAGAGTTTCCCCCATTTCACGCGTTTTCAGCAGCGGGCGTTAAGAGTACGAGATCGAGCACCGAAAATTCAATCCCAACTCCGTTCCGTGCCGTTCGGTGGGGATTTTAATTGCAAAAATTGAACGATCATGCTAGTAAACGATACGATATCATGCTTCCGACGTGTGATGGGGTAAGGGTTCTTTTTACACGATTAGGCTGATCATTGTCCGTAATTCGCAATTGGGGATCGTAACTCGGTTCGTGCAGGTTTTTATTTTCTTGCTTTTTTCGCGCGATAATCACGCGTCAAGTGGGACCGTGGACACGTGGAATGTTTTTGGGGGTTGAGGGATAAACCATATGTTCAGGGTTTATTTATAGCGGGATTATAAGTCATGCATCCAATCGCCCTTGAGCAATGGAAAAGACGGTCACTTGAATTACATGCCAATATTGTACATACTAGCTCAGCTAGTTTTTCTTTAAGAGTAATTAGACATGTTTGTCCATAAGGGTTAGATAAATAATTCATTTGTTTTTTGTTTAACTCATGACATTCTATAAGTTTGTAAATGCTAGCATTGATTGCATTTGACATTTGATGTTTGTTAGTTTAATGGGTTTTTTTGTTTATGTTTTCTTTAACTTTTCCCCATTGCCTTATTTCAATGAAAATCAGATTCATCTGATTACCAATATTTCTAAATACTGATTCAGAAAGAGTCCGTAAAACCAGCAAGCTATCTCGGAAGTTAATTATAATAAGTAAGTGCGATAATCAGCTTTAAAAACATTCATAATTTGCACCTTTTGTGCTTAATTTTTTGTGAAAAAATATACGGGTGCTTGTTAGTAGTAGCTCAATATTAAATAGGTTCTGCTAGCCTTTTCTGTCTAAGCACATACTGAATGCCAAAGTTTGGGTTTATAAGTTCATAGAGCAACGGAAATTTCAAACTTGGTTGATTGTGGTTTCTTTTTGTACAACACTATTTTAAAAAGAAGGATTTAGCTTGTGCTTTCAATTTCTTATTCGTTGATTAATATTTTTTTTATATTCTTGATCATTGCAAATTTCTAGCTTTAGCGTTGGGCTCCTGCGGAGCACTGGGCATCACGGCCGGAGCGCACCGGCTCTGGTCGCACCGGGCGTACAAGGCCAAGTGGCCGCTGCGCCTATTCCTGATGCTAGCGCAGACGCTAGCGTTCCAGAACAGCGTCTACGAGTGGGTGCGCGACCACCGGGTGCACCACAAGTTCACCGACACCGACGCCGACCCGCACAACGCGACGCGCGGCTTCTTCTTCTCGCACATCGGCTGGCTGATGGTGAAGAAGCATCCGGACGTGAAGGCGCGCGGCCGGGCCGTGGACATGAGCGACCTGGAGCAGGACGGAATCATCATGTTCCAGCGGCGCTACTACGCGCTGCTGATGCCACTGTGCTGCTTCGTCATACCGACCTTCCTGGCGTACTACTTCCTGGACGAGACGTTCTCCAACTCCTGGTACGTGGTGGCCATCTTCCGCTACGTGCTGTCGCTCAACGCGACCTGGCTGGTGAACAGTGCCGCCCACATCTGGGGCACGAAGCCGTACGACCGGTAAGAACCGACCGTTTGTTTGTCCTAACCTCTGCAAACGATTCCTAAACCTTCCTTTCGCTTCGATTTCCGTCCTGTCACCCTTCTTCCAGTAACATCTCCCCGACGAACAACACGTTCGTGGCGATCGCCGCGTACGGCGAAGGCTGGCACAACTACCACCACGTGTTCCCGTGGGACTACAAGACGTCCGAGCTCGGCACGTACAGCACCAACTTCACGACGGCGGCCATCGACTTCTTCGCCCGCATCGGCTGGGCGTACGATCTGAAGTCGGTATCGGACGATCTGATCCGCAAGCGCGTCCTGCGCACCGGCGACGGCTCGCACCAGTACAGCGAGAGCGAACTGCACGCCAAGATGGTGGACTACGTCAACACGCTCGACCACGAGTCCGAGCAGGCCGTCTGGGGCTGGGACGACAAGGACATGAACGAGCAGGACCGCAAGGACGCCACCGTGAAGAACAAGTGCGACTAGGCTGCTGCCGTAGGACCGTAAGAGGGATGGAGGTGTTCCGGTGGGACTGGGGCGGGACTCCGGCGGGGGAACGTGGGATAGTATGCGCTCGATGAACGCATGGCCACTTAAAGGACGAACAAAGCGAGGGGGTGTCCACAAGGGGGGGGATAAAACAAAACAATATTCTAGGGAGGTGTTACGTTTGTTATCATATTTTCTGTCTTTCGCGCTCTCTCTCTCTCTCACTCTCTCTTATATCTCTGTAAGAATTTCCACACATCTGAGCTGATGCACAACTACTTTTGGCTTAAAACTTTGGCCTCTGCAAAGCGTAGCATTAAGTCATTTCAAGTCCATGCCAAGTAAACACACAAGGGTAGTAAAAGTAATAGCACGACTCGGCGGCCAGTGTTTTGGCAATTGTTGGTCAGGAGTAATCAATCGACGAGTGGCCAGCTGCATAAATCATCTGCCACTCGAGCAACATAACGACAACCAATGAGAAACAAAAAACGAAAAAGCGCACACAGTATGAAGTGGGAGAAGGTTGGAGCTTAAACGGACCGAGAAGATCGATTCTAGCACAAAAACGAGGAAAGACAACGCACCAAGAAAGTGTCGTGTTTATTTATTTTTCTATCTCTATCTTAGTACTAGCTTAAGTTGGATTTAAATAAAAGACCACAAACAGAGGAGAGACGTGTTGTATTCGGGTTTTGTTTGGGCGCACCTCGGGTTCAGGTTTGGAAAGTGGGAAGGTTTATTTGGTTCAGGCAGTACAGTCCGGTCAACTAGCGGTTCCTTCCGAGAGCCGGGTCAGTTGTAGCCGGCGTTAAAGTAGACCGTCTGCTTGCTCTCCTGTTCGGCCGCGTGCTGCTTTGCCAAGTACATGATGGCCGCTGCCAAGGCCGCGTGGTTCACGATGCTGGAAAAGATGGTGGCAAACTTGAGCACGGGCAGGATCATCGGTAGCACGCCAGCAAGCAGCATCGAGGGAAGTAGAATCAACGGCACGCTAAACTGAAGCACCGTCTTGAGTCCCTTCTTTGCCTTGTCGCGCCCAACTTCGCCATCCGCAACGGCCACATCCTTGCGGACGGAAAATTCGAGCTGGTTGGAGTCGCTCGGCGTCAGTCGCACGGACACACCCGGCACCAGCGTCAAATCGACGATGCGCTGGTGGAGCATCAGGCGCAGGCCACGACCAAGCCGCTGGTTCACGTCGGTTCCGTTCAGTGCCAACAGCTTGTCGCTGAAGAGTTTATTGTCCGCGGCTCGATAGCCGGGCAGTAGCAGCTGCTGGATGTCGTGCGTGAGGTTGCCGGTGTTGGCGAAACGGTAACTTTTCGCTTCCATATTCTGCAGCAGGTACAGCTTGCCACAGTCCAGCAGCGAAGCGTGCTCCAGGCAGTCCAGGACGCGCAACGGGATCGATTTCATGTAGGCTTCGCGGGACACCACGTCGGTTACCACCCGGTGACTCGCACTGATCGAGAAGCGGCTGTGGAACTGCTTCTTGCGTGTTTCAAGCGGGACGAAGCTTTTACCTCGCTTTAAGTTTCCGCCGGCGGCTGCTGTTTTGTTCGTAGGCGATGGTTCGCCGGTTTCACACCTAGATGGCGCTAGCATCGCGATGACGACAAGTAACAACACAACGGACAGCGACGATCCTTTACAGTCAAACATTTTTCCGTACATTCCTAATTATCACACACTTTTGAGAAGAATGTTTTTCAACACAACCCTAAGGGTTCACGATGTCACGAAAATATGTATCTGAAGGTTTAAGAGCTCCAAAAGCTCCGCAAAATGTACTTCCAGCGTAACCGTTCGGATGCTAACAGAGGCGCGCGGTCTTTACTCGATCGATGCTGAGCGGCAACTGAGCGCCAGCGGCATCTGCCAGCCGAGCCTTGTTCTCGGCGATCGGCGAAAGAAAGTGGAAAAACTACTCCCCGCGCGAGATGTACCGCAAGTTTTCCCTGCGACCCAGTAGTGCCTTCGCGTTTTCCGGTGCTGCCTCCTCCGTTTTTCCCGCTACAAACATTAATCCCTCGCTCGTCGCTTGTAGATCCCAGCCGGTGCTGGGGGGACAATGCTGCTGATCAGATAGAGAAATCAATCGCTTCAGCACCACCGGGACAGACTATTCGCCGACTGGTTAGAATATGGATCACTTTCCTTTGCTACACTCGTTGCTACTCTACTTCCTGGCACCCCACCTGCTACACCGACTGGCCGACTGCGGAATCGGGTTTGAGCCGTCCTGCTTCCGGTGCGGTTCCGAATCTAGGTCTTGGCAGTCGGTCATCAATTTCGCGGGCACGATGCCAGTGCGCGCAGCATTGCGTTCCATTTCCGTCCGTCGAAGGCTGTTCCAAAACAAGTTCCCCGCTGGCTTCTGTCGGTGGGTTCCCGAACATTCCCGCTCGGCGACGACAGGTGAAACGAAGAAAACATGCCCAGCGCGGTTACGGTTAACTCGAGTGGAGCGCTTTATGAGCTAGCCATTTTCAAGGGGCTTAAGAGAGACGATAATTTTAAGATTTATCGACACCGGTTGAGGCACAATCTGATCTTCGAGAATAAGGGAAGTACTCAGGAGTCAGGTACCGCATGTGGGAAGGGATCTAGCGCGCGGGGATCGGCAAAAACTAGAAACGATGTCTGCCAGGTGACGCTCGACGTGGCTGACGGTATTTTTTCTTCCCTACCATACAACCATTTAACTGCGGTGGAAATACCCGGTTGGATATGAAAGAGTGACAGCGCCTAATCGAATCAGATTATAGCGGGAACAACGCGGCAATCGGAGGCAGGGGGGACGAGCGGGGGCATCGTTTATTAACGGTAAGTAATCTGTTACACAGCAATTTACTTTCTTCACACATCGTCACAACGCTTCTCGACTACATGCGCTGATGGAAAGGAAACTTGAGCGCAAGAACTATTTCTCACGCAAGAACTATTATTTTCAGCATAATAGATATTTTTCTCATGATTCTTCTTTGCAGTCATTAGGTATTTGTTTAATGATATCAGGCTGAAGTTTTGGACAGTTTGTTTAATCATTATTAATTACTGTTTATTCATTTCGATACGTTGGATTCCGTGTGCTATATTCTTTTCATCATTGAGTACTGTACATATTTAAGAAGCTTACGCTCTGCAGAACTTGTTGCCTCATACATAGCTGTATAATATTGTTTGGGGTTTTGTTCTAAATGAATTTTCTTTTTTTCTGATTCTAAAGTAATTTACGCTGATCTTGAAACCTCGGACTGAGCTAATACAAGGAACCCGAATTTTATGCTAATTCGGTGTAATAAAATACATATAACTTTAGCAACTTAATTAGCATATAAAATAAAATAAAATTCGTAAGTGTAAAAAATAGTGCATTAAATTCAACGCTGAAATTTGGAACAAATGAAGTGAATCTACAATACCACTTATTATCATTGATCAGTCAAGACGAGAAAAAGTTTGAACGAAGTTAGTCAAAACCACATGGTTGATTTCTTCATTAAAATGTGAATAATCTTTAAAGCGAGCTATAGCTTCTATTTCTTATAAGTTGATAGTACAATGTTGCAAAATGACCTTATTTTATTTGTTTCTGTGCAATTAATGCAACGATTTGTTGTCCACTGGGAAGATGGAACATGCTCCGATTCGAAATGCATCGATGCGCGTCCAGGCAAGTTTGATAAAACCGCCATAAACGACCGTCCGAGGGAGACAATTATCAATTTTCCCTTCTCTTAGGCGAAACGTAAAAATTGATATCGACTGAACAAGTTAATGAAATAAAATTACCCCACACCGTAGGGGGGGTGCTGAAATGGTCGGAAAAGTCGATTGAAAAGTGAAACTATACGTAGCAGAACATAATAACTGACGACAGGTTGTGCGGTGCTGTGAGTTTTCCAGAAGGAAATCTCAACCCTCCTCCCAATGGGGGCTTCTGTACGGTCTGCACAGCACCATGAGGAAAGTGCCCTTGAAAGTGGTCCCATATCCCGTTCAGTCCAGGGGGTCACTAGCAGCACGATGGAAAACTCACCCAGGTAATTACACCGGCTGCGCGTCCAGCCTGCAATTAACCGCTTAGTCCGGGGCTCCGTGTCCGCAATGCGGATGCATCGAGATGGAAAAGGCTGTCCGGTCCGCACGATCCAGATCCGTTCATTCCGGTTGATGGAATCCTTTACTGTGTCACGGTTTCACCGACGTCCAGCGGAGAAATGATAGCGTGCGGCTGAACCGGAACGACCCGGGCGTCGCACTGACTATGTTGACTCACTGTCGCTGCCGTTCTTATCAGCCGAGCACGGTGAAGACATAATCGTCTGCCTAATGGCGGTCAACGGCTGCTGATAAGGCGATTTGCATCCGGTAGCGCTCGGCGGAAGCTTTTCCCTTTTACGGGCGCCGAAGGAAAGTGATCGAAAGGGAGAGTTTTCCCGCACGCGGTTATGGTGGCGGGTGAAATCGATCGCCATTTTTATTTATACTTCGATACTAAGCTGCAAACTGTCCACCCGGCAATGGAATAGCATTCCACCAGCTGATCCGGCAATGGTTTAGCCGTTAGGTGGTGATGGTTCCTCCCAAAATGGGACAATATGGCCGCCCCGAAAACGTTTGCCCTAGTGCGTCACAGGCCCATCAGCTTCTGGGTGTGAACTTTTGCGGCATACGGGAGCGGAAGAAGTGTCTTTCATGGCCGGACCCCACTCCGGGAGAGTGATCCGTCGTCGTGGTATCGAAGGGGTCGAGGAAAGTTCCTTCCCGTATTGCCCCGTGCGTACAATGGAGTCGTGCAGTTGTTGTCGTTTTGGTTTTTTGGACGTTGGAATGTAGCACCGCCAAAGGTGCGTGCCTTTATTCCTTCCCATTTTTACCCCCGTCCGATCGTCACGAGTTTAGCGGGTGCATGGTGTGGGTGTACGTGGTCAATTATTTAAATACGATACTACCGGAATTTCGGGAGTACAGTCCGTTGCCGATCGTTCGCCTAAGTGCAGTGTAGTGTCCGCTGGGTGCGTGTTGTAAACGATTTAGCTAAAAGAACCCCAAAGCCACCTTACCTTCGGCGTCGAACCAAGTTCTAATCACAGAATCTCACTAAAAATGGCTGCCTTCGATCGTGCGATTGTCATCGGTGTCGTGGTACTCTGTTCTGTACTGTGCATGGCCTACGCTGCCGAAACGGCGAGCGATGTGAACAACAACTTTGACGGTGACCTGACAGGTTAGTGCAATTAGCGAAGTAAAAACTCGACCGATCGCTGATCGGTTATTAGAAAGATCAGCCGACGATTCCGAGATGAACTTCAATACGCAATCAGGCGTGCAGCCACTGAAATGGGGTCAATGCTTCTTCTAGTTGAGCCCTTTGGAGCAGAACAAATTTATCACTTCATTGTGTGGTCGCCGTCGCATTGTCAACAATCGCTAGCTCGAACGAGTTACGGCAATGCATGAATCATTCGGAAACCAATTGCGGTTCGAAATCTGCTACGACATGCGTTTGCTCTAGTTGCTTTTTTGTCTTGTTGATTGTGGTGCAAATTATGGTCCTTGTTGTCGGCTGGCTTACGGAGGTTTCTGGTCCAGTGACATCCACGATACAAGTAGGGAGAGGAGGAAAAGAAACGATTGATCCGATGTCAGACCTCGAAAGTACATGGAAATTATCATTAATTAGTCGAGTGAAAGTGATATTTACATCGTTTAACTCCTAAACCGTGCTGTCTTAGTACAACAGTGTAAGCATTAATGCACATAAACTGTATCGAGCGCATAAAATGATTCAGGATGTGACTGAAAGCTAAATCGTAGTAAATGATTTTTAAAGTCATTTGAGGATAGTAGTGGGTCAAATCGATTCGTGTAAAAAAATCTTGGCGATAAACAATAAGTTGGTCATCGACATGTCTTGGAGATATCCCTTGGATTTTTTATAAAGAGAACAGTTGCTCATTTAGAACTTTAGTATTTCAATAACAGAAGATGTTATAACAATTATTAAAACCACGGGTTTTAAAAAAAACAAGGAAAAACCGAAAGGATTTATCTTTGCACTTACTAAAGATATTGTGTATGTGAGTGTCATTCATGTTTCCATAATATCATTTTGAAACAAAAATTCCAAACGAAAATGATAGACGATAACCATGGCAGCTATCGAGTTAAGGGATGAAAATAACTCCAAAAAGATCCCCGTTTTACATCGCTACCGTACTTTTCCTTTCCAGAGGGACGCACTTTTGGGCATCACTTCCTGAAGCGCATCAGTTTTGCCATGATTCCGGCTGCGTTCGTCGTCGGCGTTATCACCACCCTGCTGTCCGCCCTGACCGTCGTCTCGATGAAGGGCCTGGGAGTAGGAGTAAGTAGACTTTCTAGTCCTTCGTGTTTCCCTCAGAACTGCTTTGGGAACGGTTGAACCGGAAGCTCACCTTCGCTTTTTTACTACACAGGTTATCCTGCTGGTGCTCACGATCTCGCAAGTGATCGCCCGTAGCTTCCCAGCACCTCTGCCCCCTCCGGTCCCGGTGGCTTACAGCGCACCGGCACCCGCCCCCATTCCGCTGGTCTACAAGGACTGGTGAACGGTTTGGCGCCACGGCACCCACCTACCCCATTAAACGATAGTAATTTATTTATTTTATAATAATTTATTTTCCAATTTGCGAACGTGCGCCCCAATCCATGTGGCTTACACAAACCAAAGAACGCACCAAGGTGGGCCAGGTTTCGCACGATCGAAGGGGGGCCAAAGGGAGAGGCAAACGATGCCACCCCCTATAGCGCCGCATCCGACAGGCGAACAGAGTTTTCGAGAGTTTGTGACAATAAATTTCACCGAAATTATAAATTCTGGTCTCGCTTCTTAATTGAGTTTTCAGTTTATGATGACCCATCGAACGAACGGTGTGTTGATGTGCATGGCGTCGCATCAACATTCGCAAGCAACGCGCGTGCCCCTTCTTTTAATTGTCCATCCAACCCAAACCGATCACCAGCGTCACGCGGAAACATAGTCACGATGGTCACGACGCGTCGCAATGGTTGCACGCGGGGCCAACTCGAGGAAGCCCGGATGGGGAGAACGGTCGGCGACACAGCCAGAAAAGGGAACCTGATCTAGATCTGGAGCGTACGTACCCGGTACCGGGTGTCCTCATTCGAATCCGAATCCGCTCGCGCAATGTGTCACTCTTTGCGGAAGACATACACGCGCGCTGTGCCACATGCCCATCGTCCATGGGAGGCGTGTTAGGGTTCGCCTTTCCGGCCATCGTCGGTACGGAGACTTTTCGCGGATTTTCCCGCGGTACCTCGGCTGTGTTCCCGCCAGTGCAACGCACTTTTCAAAACGCTCCGCTTGCGAACCCGCCGCTGACGCTGGAATTTGGCGACGCATTTCACTTTCGTCGGGCGCTAATTCACGCACACCGGTGGCAAATTATCATAAAACGGTAACAACACCTGCACCGTGTGATTGCGTCGCAAGCGCGGTGGGTGTGATTTGTAAGATAAAGCAGCAAACGCATAATTATCATCTGGGATTGTCGGTGGCTTACGCCGTTCGCCGGGAGGTTTTGGTCTGGAGTGCTCGGAGTGCTGAGCTGCTTGCGTGAGGCCCGCGATGCGACACACATCTGGCGGGGATAGGAAAATGGGAAAAGACTCGTCGAAAAACTGGCTCGGAGGTAAAACCGGCCTTCTACATCGAAAGTGCGGCTGGGAGGATGCGAGACGAAACGAGTTGATCGTACAGACGCGACCGTTGGATGTGGAAACGAAGAAATTGCATCAAAGCTCTTGCCAGTGCGTGCAAGGGGGCAAGCATTATACCGCCGACAAAGGGGGAAAGAAAGGAAAAGCGCAGAAGAAAGCACCGAGCAAGAACAAGAAAGGAAAACTGCGGCGCTGCTTTTCAATAAAATATAATCTTGGGGCAGGCAACGGTTTTCGCCATTCCGTCGAGAGGCGTCCGATCGTTGAGACGAGCCGCTTTTCACGTTTCCGTTCCGCGCTTTCCGGCGAAGAGTGTTGTGTGCATAAAGTTCATCTTTTGTACGGCATTCGTCTCGTGAACCAGGCATTGTTGTGCGTGTTGTTCGCTAGTATTGTTGTGTTTTATCTGCTACCGCGATGAACTTGTACCGAAAATATCGACCTTCCGTGTCCTGTTTGGCATTGATACTAGTTTTCCTCCTGGCGATCGTCCCGATGTCCCGCGGGGAGATGCGTAAATCTTGGCAGGCGAAGAGTGCCAACGTACAGATACAGCTTCTGAAGGCTGCCCGGCTCGACGAGCCACCAAGTGAACCGAAACCGCCAGAAACGGTGCCGATCGTCGACGAGGAGGAACGTACCATACCTCAACCGTCGGTCACCGAAGAGTTGTCAACAACGGAAGCTCAGACGCCTAAAACGGCGGCCGAGGTGCCCGGTATTAAGTCGGCTCAGTTTAGTAGTCGAGTGCGGACCAAGTATGGTGGGGTGGTGAAACCGGTGAAACCGATCGAAGCGGACGCAGCACCAACTCCGGAAGTACGCGATCGGGCTGAACCGCTTTGGAGTTTGGAACCAAACCCGAACGAGATCCAGATCGACGACGCCACGGTTCAGGATGACGACGACGAAGAGGAGGACGATGAGGATGACGATCTGCTCGGATGGAGTGCGCAAGCCGGGAAGCATGGCAAAGAGTTTGACCTAATCGAGAATATCCTGGAGGAGGTGGAAGGAAGGGTGAAGCAGGAAAAGCGGCCGAAGGGGCAATCGCAGAGTGCCCTACCGAGTGAGACTAAGGAACAAACTGTTGAGAAAATCAAGGAGTACACGTTCCCTCCCGTCCTCAATATGACGATAGACGAGCCGAACAACATTGTGCGGGTCAAGCTGAACCAGGATGCCGTCCGTGACATGCTGAGCACTGGTGAGTCACATCGTACCATATAACGTAAAAAATTAAGGAGATTCATGATTCTCATAATCCACACCCTCACTCTATATTTTTCTCGTACAAAGGTCGCGATGGTGGTGGCGGTATCGGCGGCAAGAAAATGCTACGCTACATCCTGCCCCTGTTCATACTGCCCTTCCTGATCCAGTCCGCCGTCATACCGTTCATGCTGACGGCCGTGAAGCTGTTCCTGCTTAAGTCACTGATGGCGGGCAAGGTGGCGATCTTCCTGCTGTTGCTGGGTGCCTTTAAGAACTTTACCAAAAAGGAGTCCCGGGACGTGTACGTGAAGGACGTCCCGGACCGGCGGTACGAACCGTCCAGCGAAGGCTTCGCCTATCTGGCCGAGGGCCGTCCGAGCAATTGGGTCAACTAGGCGAGGGCGCACGCAAACAGCTAATGAAGGGGCTATTTATTTATTTCACTGTAGATGAGGCGTAGATGAGCGTTCGTGTAGCTTTAGGAGAGAATATAGACGAAGGCTCCAACATGGGCCGGTACAAACAAATAAACAAGAATTCAAATCGTTGGTTTGTGTGTGTGTGTGTGTGTGTTTTTGTGTCTGTGGGTACTTGTAAAACAAATAGGAAATGGACGAAAACAACGGCAACCGAAGCCGTTAGAAGCACGCTATAGGCGCCACAGGCTCGCTTTCGAGTTAAGTGGGTTTGCCGATTTGGGTCGACCGCGGGGGAACCACTGGAAGCAGAACCAGTCTAATGTAATTGAGTAATAGTGAAGCCTATTTTTTCTCCCTATTTCACACATCATTCATTGTGACTATGAGCAACCGCTGGGTTGATTGTTACGGATTGGAAAGATTGAATTTCAATGCCATGTTTTAGTCGTGTAAAATTTCCATTATCAGATTTATCAGGTAAACGGTGTTTTGAACTAGAGATGTAGTTTTTTATAATTAATTATGGAATATTTTTAAGTTAAAAAGAAGAACGTTCAAATCATAGGTCCTAAGTGTTCTATTAGAAATCAGATTCATACATCATTTTAATTTCATGAGCAAACTTTGCGCCTGAGTTTCGTTCTCTAAAGACGACATTATTCAGTGATCTGTTTATAAAGAATATTGCTGTGTACCTTTCTTCATCCCCTAATTTGAAAACTCACGAAAATGGTTATCCATCATCTCTGATGAGTTTAGAAAACGGTTACTCACATCCCATGACGCTTTGAGTAACACTTTATTACGCTGTACTTCAATCACTCCTTTCGACAAATCTTCCTGTGATAGGCTACATCTAACGATTTCCCATGATATCGTAATGCAGAATGATTGGTGGCTTGATGCTGGTTGTATGAATACCTTGCTTTACACATCATCCAGTATATCGCAATAAACCCAATATAAGTACAAGGTTTATGCTCGTTCTATGTTCAGGCACGCTCTATGTTCCGGCGTGCTGCAACCAGGTGTCATAAAAAAGGGGATGTACTGGTTTGTTTGCACAAAGGGTAAGTCACATGGGGCAGGAATGTTATCAAGCTGTTTTGTAGGAAACTGTTTTTTCACCCACAAAACCCTACACCACTACCAATGGAATGTGGGTCGAGTGAGTCAGAAACCTCTCAACCTCGGCACGCTCTTGAACGCTGCTGGGCAGGTGGACCTGATAGCAGTGATAGCTATTGGTGTGAAATATGTTTCATCTTATTCCCCTCCCCGCACAGAAACGGTTTCCATAGAAATGGGAATAAATCTGGCACTGGGCGTGATATCGGTGCCGCCGTGGAGCTATTGGAACTGCCACGGCAAACCCAAAAATGCTTGCTACACAAATAAGACAAGGTCTAAAGTAAGCACATTTTCTCTAAATCTGCTCGCGTATCTAGCAGAGCGACTATGGATCGATCGGTGTAGTTCTTATCTGCAAGGGTGATATGATGTCTTATCAGCGGGTGTATTACGGCGATAGTACGCCATACCCGACGAAAAGAGCACCTGTAGCTCGTGGATACCGGATAGGCCGTGGTATTCGTAACCGTGCCACTTTGCTGAAAAGGTTAAACAACGCCCAACGGAGTAAAATAATTTCACTTCTTGTAAAAACTGCTTTGATTTGAGAGTTTTAACGGTGGAGCGAGCGCTATTGAAAGTCACAAATATTCTACTAAGCAAAAGCTTGTAAACGATCATTCAAGATGGGTTGTAGTGAAATCATGAGCAATATTGGTGGTAAGTTTGGCAGAGTCTTTCCGTGCTGGGTCGGAATTAATCGTGGGAAGCGATAGGGAAATTCACCTTCTTTCTACACGCTTTCAGGACTCATCATGGACAACAAACTACTCACCTTCCTGAGTGTGGCTTTGTTCGCGTTCGTGATCACCGTGATAGCGCTGGCAGTGTCGAACAATAATAATGCGAGCGATCTGGAGGAATGCCAGGCGCGAGTCAGTTTCTTGCTAAGTCAAACATCAACGACGCTAGCCACTACGCTCGACCCAGTGACGGTTTCACCCACGACGGAAGTTCCAGCGCAACCGGGAAAATGATTGGCTATTTTATGAGATCAATAGAAATCTCAATGTTAATCCAAGGAGCAAGTTTTTCTTAAAAGTATACGGTAATAAATTAACCATAAGA
The DNA here is from genome assembly GCF_943734705.1 of Anopheles coustani. NCBI lineage: Eukaryota > Metazoa > Arthropoda > Insecta > Diptera > Culicidae > Anopheles > Anopheles coustani. Next base: position 12,200,489 of record NC_071288.1, read on the forward strand.
CACCCGGTCACAAACCTCTACCACTAGTGCACCAATTACCTGGATCTGTCTGCGCAACTTCATAGTCGAGTGATACCAAATACTGGCCACCAGCGTGTACCGAGACTTTAACGGTGTTGCACATGTTCAAAACGATTCGAACACTATCAGCATGATCGAAAAACTGCATCCTGCTCGCGCCCACGGTGGACTGGCGCAATTAATCTTGATACCCCAAAGCATCATCGACGTGCCTGAACACGCATTCACTCACAAATAGCCAGAGATAATAGATTGGAGCTTATCATGAAATTCGCATGATTAATTGTTTCTACCGGAGGGTCCAATATGTTATTCCTTTTGTCCCGGTAGGATTTACCTTGTTTGCCATCGATATGTACATGTGAGTTGGTAGGAACCCCATTGATGTATCCGGTAAGAAGGAGTGGTGTCTGAAAAATAAATAAAAATAATTAAAATAAACTGACTGTTTAGAAATAAAGCAGCAGCATCTCAAGGTTTCATACTGCAGCTATATATGAGAAAACAACACATTAGTTTTTTTTATTAAATCCTGGTTAATAGGTGCAATAACTAATCTAGTGTTTAAGTATCCGTTGGAATCTTGTATACAATAAAAAGCTCACGAAACTTTTCCAAAGATGAAGCTTTTACTGCTTCAAAGAGCAGAGATTCCAAATGGTAATTTAATTTTGCAGAATCTGGATAGTTTATTTAATTTTGCAGAATCTTGTCATGATAGTAATTAGTTTCACCATCATGTAAGTGATGGATGTGGACATTCAACAAGAATTAATCATGCAGTAAAGAAGGAATTACAAAGTTAAGTCTACCATCATTTCAAATGTAGTAGAATTTAAATCACAAATGTACGATCAAGAAGAAAAAAAAGTAAAAACTGAGTTAAATTGTTGAATTAAGTATACAATAAATCCTTTTACACGTGTAAATGGCGGAGTAAAAAATATTATTTTTTCCAAACACAATTTACACTAAGGTAACCTACTGTTGAAAACCTGTTGCATTGCCTAGAACGCAAACATCACGATCCGAACCGGTTCCTCCGTTTAATTCTATTCTGGTTCCCAGTACTAACACAACAGCAGTGACTCTGTGATGATTCTGTTTGAGCTGTTTGCGTCCCATATTACGCTCCGGCTCGTCTCGATGCCTATAAGATTATTCAGCATCGGGCGGCCGAGGCGAAAGGTACAGATACTGCGCATACAATGCGATTAATTGTGGTCAAGTTGAAGAAACGCGTTGATTAGGCAATAAACAAGAAATGATATGGCCACAGTGCAGTCGACCCAACGGTAGAGGTAAAGTGTTGAGGTGTCTGATAACGGGGCAGTACAACTGATAGCGCCTTCCCGAATAATCGTACATCAAATTTATCTCGAGTGGCTTCAGATGAGACGTACCCGGTTTTGGACCGCGGCTATCTTCCTCCGTCCGTTCGGTCTGGACTCAGTTTAAGCCGCTGCACGACGCTGTAAAGATCGGCAGTATGGCTGGTGGTGACGAAACTCAGTCGAAAGCGAAGGTAAAACCAGTGGAAACTTTCCCGACGGTCCCCCCGGCAAAGGATGCTACAGTCGACGGTAACCTTCACCAGCTGGAAGCACAGCACGGAATACTCGGAATAGTACTGCTGCTCTTCTGCGGCACGGTGTCCAGCTACCTTTGCACATACCTTCCGGATGCACTGACGGTGGCGGATTTGGCTAGCCATCCGACAGCGTTTATAGCCGAACGGGCGTGGGACAATCTGCAGGTGTTGAACGATTTCGGTCCCAAACCGACCGGTTCGCGAGCGAATGAACTTGACGCAGCTGATTTTCTTCGTCGCGAAATAGAAAAGGTAAAGGCGACGAAGCATGCAGCTCAGCGAGTGGAAACGGAGCATCAGATCGTTTCGGGCGCGTACCCGATCGTGTTTATGGGCAATCCGCTGACGAGTGTGTACCGGAATGCGCAGAACATCGTCGTAAAACTGGCCGGTAGCGACGATGTCGGCAATGCGCTCATGCTCAACTGCCACTACGACACGGTGGCAAGCAGTCCGGGGGCGAGTGACGATGGCGGCAGCTGTGTGGTGATGCTGGAAATACTACGCGTCCTATCGCGTGCTCCCGAACGCACCAAACACTCGATTGTGTTCCTATTCAATGGTGCTGAGGAAACGCCACTGCAGGCGGCTCACGGATTTGTCAGTCAGCATCGGTGGGCGAAGGAAGTTCGCGCTTTTCTCAACCTCGAATCGGCTGGGTCCGGTGGAAAGGAGCAGCTGTTCCAAAGTGGTCCCCAGCATCCGTGGTTGGTGGCAGCATATGGACGTGCAGTACGCCACCCGGCCGCACAGACCGCTTCGGAAGAGATCTTCCAGTCCGGGCTCATTCCGTCCGATACGGATTTTCGCATCTTCCGCGACTTTGGCCACGTTCCCGGGATGGACTTTGCTCACACGATCAACGGGTATCGGTATCATACGCGCTATGATAATATTGACTATCTCACGCTACCGGTTCTACAGCGAACGGGGGATAATATTCTTGCACTCACTCGGGAGCTGGCCAACAGTGAGGAACTGGCCCGGGTGGGCGTTGACCCGACTCTTTCACAAGGCTACAGTGTGTACTTCGATTTCTTGGGATTTTTCTTCTTCCATTACTCCGCTGCAACCGGAAAAGCTCTTAATTTGGCAGTGGCGATTCTTTCGTTAGTCGTGCCATTCGTAGAGCTTCGCAGCACGGTTAAGCGAATAGGCGAACGAAGCATCGTACGCGAGACATTGGTCGGTCTGCTTGGGACCGCCTGTGGAACGGTGGGAAGTCTTGGAACGGTGCTGCTGATCGCGAATCGTTTGGATGCGTCCGGACGGGCGATGTCATGGTTTTCGACCCCGTACCTTATTCTGGGACTTTACGGTTGCCCTGTACTCCTAGTGCACTGTTTCAGTCATCGCTTATGCAACCATTTGCTGGAGGTTAAAAAGGTAACACAAATATTTATTCGGATACTCCATTAGTAATGATAGATACTAGCGGAGAACACCATTTAAAAATACGCAAAGTTATTACTATTTCAAATCCATTCCTTTCTCTGCAGACTCCACTCAATCTGACCCAAACTATACGTTCACGTCTGATCGGAGTAAACTTGTTCTGGGCGTTACTGATCGTCGCTCTTACGCTAACTAACATTCGGAGCGCATACATCTTCACGGTGATTCTACTGTTTTCGCTTCTCTCCACCATTCTGACCTCGGTGCTTGGTTATCAGCGAAAAATGCTTCGCTGGCTCGCCGTACACCTGGCCTTCCAGGTGCTGGCCATGCTATGGGCGACAAAGTTTTACCACCTTCTGCTGAAACTGTTCGTCCCCATCACTGGCCGCATGGGTGCAGGCACGAATCCTGATTACCTTATTGGGCTGCTTGTCGCATGCCTTGGCATTCTATGTACCAGCTATCTTTTCCCGCTCGTTGGCCTACTGAAACAGGCTTCGGAACTTACGGCACGCTTGATCGTTTTTGCATTGATCGCCTTTCTGCTCGCTTGCTGCACGCAGGTTGGTTTCCCTTACAGGGACGAAAGCAACGGAGATCCATCTGTACAAAGGCACTACGTAACGGTAGGTTGAAGGCGTTAGAAAAATGCAGCTTTGAGAAGCCAAAAATTATAAATCCAATTCTTTCACTCTCTTCCAGCACACACTTCAAGTGGCACATGGTGGCACTGGGAATCAGGTTGAAAAGTCAGGATTTCTACTAAGAGAAATGGATCGCAATGCTCTGCGCGTAATACGAGGTGTTGCTAAGCCGGAAGAAGTTACCCCAATGCGCCAAATGGACACCTGCCGCACTATGCTGTTCTGCGGTGTACCGTTCTACTCAATCTGGCATCAAATTCGATTCAAGTAAGTGAAGCTTCAAATGGCAGCTGAATATTGCGATATGTTAACCACTTGTTTCGCATTGATATGTTAGCAACTACTGGTTAGACGGACCTCCACCTGCCCTGGAAAAGTCCTCCTTGCCAACATTTGAGCTCCAAAGAGTGACTCAACTAACCAGCTCATCCCGCCAGTATACATTTAGTATCAGACATCGTCATCAAATATCGGTCCAGTCAGCGCTTATAATCGCTCCCAAAGCCGGAGTACGTCTTATAAAGTGGAGCGTGATGGCAACCGTACCGGATATGGTAGAATTCAACGGACAGCGTGCTCATTTTGTATTGATCACGTACGGGCTTGCGAACCAGCCGGATTGGGAAGTTACGTTAGATTTTGGATATGATCTCGATAACGTTCAGGAAGCGGACAACTTGTTCGACGTCAACTGGATTAATACATACTGGGAGTATAAGGATCATCATACGGAACAGTTCGATGAGCTTATCGAAAAGTTCCCTGAGTGGGCGCACGTTATCCCATCGGTTGCCGTTGTCAATATGACTTCCTACTGATGTTGTAGGCGGATGGAAAGGACAAAAGAGACTTGGGAAGGGAAACTAAGAGATAAACAGAGCAGACAGCAAAATACCATCCTCGTGGAAAACGATAGTTTCTACTTTATCTTAGTTTCTGGGAGTGAAAAATTACACAAACTTTGAAAAAGTGCCAAAAGACAAATTTGCGTAACAAATAGGAATCGTACATTCTTGTTAATTGTTAATAAAATATTGAAATTTTTAATTTTGACCTGTTTCAGGCGGTATAAAATGTACACTGTCGAGAGCTTACCAAACTGGATTCCTCGATTATTTTTTTCCATGACCAATTTTCAGCATCAATCGTCACATTGTGGCTTCGGGAAACAACAAACCTTACCTGAAAGAATAGATAAAATAAACACGTTGTTACTTTGTTTTGCAAGTTATTACAAAATATTTAATCAATTCAAAAACATACAAACCTGAACAACATAATTAATTTTTGTACATTCACTTTGTGATCGTACGATCACCACACAAAAGACAGAAATGACTAAATATGTGAATCACTGACCGACAACTTTACACTAAAGACAACTTTAATGAACTGTTTGTGTTTGTTATTTTGCATGTTGTGTTGAATGTTCTTAACTGATCATGTTGTAAAAATCACATCCTTTTCGCGATGGGGAAAAAACGATGCTGAGTGCAATAAAAGTGCAACATAAACTGCCGGCAGTTTACGTTTTGCTTTGACAGCAACTGTCATTCGTCGACTGCAGCAGGGGTTTGTTTATGTTTCAGCGAAGGGCAACACTCCCACTTTTGGTGATTGTGTTTTCCTACGAAAATCAACGAAGGGCCAAATTTAACGGCGAAAGAGTAGTCCTTTTTGTGTCAATAAGGAAGGTTTTACTAATCGTGTTAAACAATGGTGAAAAGTCCCGCCGTTACAGGCATATCGCCGAAGGAAGGTCCTCCGGGAACCCGTGTTACGATACGTGGCGAATTTCTTGGCAACAAAGCTACAGATCTCGTCGGTATGTCGAAACAGGTCGCACTTCGTTGCAATTTATTAAGCACCTTTGTCCCGTTTGTGTCTAGGTCTAACAATTTGCGGATGCGATTGTCTACTGTCGGCCGAATGGAAGTCGGATAAAAAAATCATAGCCCGTACCGGGGCGGCTAAAGGGAAGGGTGATATAATTGTCACCACTCGCGCGGGTGGCACGGGCACCTGCACGGTGCAATTTCGTGCGTACTATGAAACGATTGGTCCGATGAAAGAATCCGCAGTATGGATCGAAGAATCGCCGATGCAGTCGTTAGCCTGGGGACGTCGCACACTGGCACCGACCGGTTACACTCAAGAAGACCCGCTTGGACTTTCCAATGAGGGCAATGAGAAAAAGTTTCCCGATGATTTACGTGACCTATTTCCGGATGGATCGGGTGATTTGTCGCAGGAGAATTTCATGCCTGGTTGGTTCCTGTTGGAAAACCATCACGCTACCTCCTTCGAGGATCTGAAAGCGGGTCTATCGTATCTGCGCCGGCGGGTGGAAAGTCAGAAGGAGGGCCAGCTTTCCTTTCTCAAGTCTAACGCCGGATCGGTGATCGATCAGCTCGATACGCTGATGACGCTGCGCGATCGTATCACGCAAGACAATAAAATGCACGGGAAGGAACCGGTTCGCCACCTGGATGTAGCTATACGTAGCTCGATCGATGCTTCGCATGAGTTGTTCAAGGATGTGCTGGTGCGAAAGGAAAAAGCCGATGCAACGCGAGCTGCTCTTTCTGCTATATCGCGTTATAAGTTCCTTTTCTGCTTACCGAATACGGTTGAAAAAGCGGCACTGAAGAACGAGTTTGATATAGTTGTAAATGATTACGCACGTGTGAAAAATTTGTTTGGAAAAACTGAAGTTCCGGTAAGAAAAAAAATGGTGATGGAGTAGAATTATATTCTTAAAATATTTTATGGTGCTGCTTTTACAGATCTTTCGAAAAGTGCTCGAGGAAGTGGACATCAAAATTCTTGCCATTCGGCAGCAGTTGCATGGGAAAATCAAAGTAATGCCCCAGGGAGTGGAGCAGCAGAAAAAGATGATTAAAGCTCTGATCAGCTTGGAAGCCCAACAAGCCGGCACGAGTGTAGCGGGAAAGTTGAAAATAGAGGATCCCGCCTGGGACGCGATCGAAGCCCGCGCCAAGCACCTCGAAGAAACGTTCCTCAAGGCCTACGAACAGCACACAGGAAAGGAGTCGACGCACGGCAGTGACTCGAAGTCACGCACCGATCCTTCAGTCACGCCGGTGCGGGTGCAATTTTGCGAAGAAATGACCGAGATAGCCGCCAGTCAATTCCCAGATTTATGGCGCCTCGGGCAGGCTTATTTTACTGGTGAACTGCGTGGTGCATCCCAACCCAAACCGGGCAACTTTAAACGAATCATTCTGACGGCTATTGAGCAGTTTTGTTGTTATTTGCGATCAGCATTGCTCGCTTCGAGTAGTTCCCATCGGTCGTTAGCTGCGTCGGTGACTGCGGTGAAGGGTCTACCAGCTTGGCCCTCTGCAAGCCCTTCGTTGAACTTCCTCATAACATGGCTTCCGCACTGCTTGCGATATGTACGCGTGTCGTACGCCACTCTGATCCGTTTGGATCTACCGAACGAAGCGCTGGACATAGTTCTGAAGTTCATCGATGAACTGCGGCTCTATTGTATGTCAACGATCCTGAAGAAGGCAAACGAACGAGTGAAGAAATTGCACGAGAAGGAAATGTGGGAACTAACGGTGGCGGAGTTTGCCGGTGCAACCAGTTTACCTGCAAAGCTGGAGGAAATTTTGATCGAAGTAATCGACGATGCACAGGTCGCTTGCTTGACACCTGAAGTGAGAGAATCGACCCTGCTCGAGCCACAATCGGATGGCCAACGCGAACTTTCCAAACGCTTTCAGGAAATTCTAAGCTCCTTCTGCACCGTTATCGAAACACTGGCCTTGCAACGGTCTGACGAAGATCCGCAGCAGGCACCGATGCTGTCACAACTGATCGGATTTCCCGCCGCACTACTCCAGCAACAGATGAGCACCGGGGACAAACGCGAATGGGGCAGCCCTTCGATTACGTGGGAGCAACGGTTGCTATGCTGTCTGTCTAACTGCATCTATTGCAACCGTATTTTCTTCCCCAAGTTGGGTGATCTTTTCACACGCCACAGTTTTCCCGTGCCAACGCTGGCCATCGAGAACTCTCGTTCGACTGTTAACGCGCTGTTCGGAAGTCTACTCGATATGTACGTAGAGCACAAGAGTGACCCACTGGTTGGTACGATCGAGCCGTCGATGTATCTCGGCCGGTTCCAGTGGGATCTGGTGGGACCATCGGAGAAGCTTAGCCCGTACGCACACGAATGCCTCGACAATCTGGTGTCGGTGTACTCGGAGATTTTTGCTATTTCACCATTTCTACTAAGGCCGATCCTCGAACCGATCGTGCAAACGGTGGCAGAGGAACTGGCTCGCCTGATGACTTGTGTACAGAAATTTAACATCCATGGAGCAATGCAAGCAACGGTGGATATTCACGTCATACGGGATGCTGTGCGTGTTTACAGCAACGAGACGGCCAAGTAATATTTTTACGACCGACCCACCTAGAAAACGTGGTGATATTAAAAGATTTCTTCTCTTTTTTAGATCATTCTTTGTAGAAGCATTGGATGCTATACCACCAGTGTCTGAAAGCGAGAAGAAGTATGTAAAGAAGATTACACCCTTCAAAGTAATTATTTACTTACTATCATCGTTCTGTATCATTGCAGGATCTCAGAAACGGTCAAGACGATCAAAAACAACATCCGTTTGCAGATCATGTGCCTGCAGGTGGTGGATCCTTGATTGGATGCCTTCATATGGATTTCATATCGTACGAAAAAGAAATCCATAGCGAGAAAAACGGAACCAGCCAAGATTAAGAACACCCAGTAAAATATCATAAGCTATTGCCTTCGTTACCGGCGTATCAACATCTATTGCACTGTAGAAATGTATAATCTAAAAGGAACTATACTTTATGGTTAGACATTCTAAATATCTGATCGTTTTTATAATATGGCCAGTGACGCTTTTAGCTGTTTAATTATAAAAATAACATATTAATGTATACTGCTGTTTCAAAAATATATAAAAGAAAAGATAATATTCCAATGAAGTTTGTTTTGCCGGTTTTTGTATTTGAACTTAAAAAGCTATTGTCAATCTTGTATTTGATTTCGACCTTTATTTCTAATCGTTTGAGGGGTTTTTATTATTTTTGGCCGGATTGAGATAAAAAAATGAACCGTAGTGAATTGCGCGATTTGAAAATTTTCAAAATCCAACCTGATGAATAAACTCCCCTTGATTTTTACAGCTGACAGCTGTCAACCATTTAAAAAAAATGAGCTTCATCAGATTGTAAACAACCAGAACAAGAAAAGTTTTCTTGGTTCGTTGTAGATAGAAGTGTTCCTGAGAAATTTTAGTAGAGAAATTTCTTTCGAAAATCGGTGGAAAGGGTTTTAAGACGATCATCCCAACATGTCTTCTGCAAGACGATGGATTGGCGTAGTAAAATGGTATTACTGTGGATTTATCGCAGTTTTCCTATTAGTTCAGCTGGGCGGCGGTGAGTCAGCAGAGCAGTCATACTATGGCGGAAGCTTATCAATTTTTCGCATTTTACTTTTCTTCGAATGATCATGTAGCGCACGGTCAGCGAATGAAGGATAATATGTACACATCGGTTAGCGGTGCTCATTGCTTTCGCCGTTTAAACGGAACACACGTAACGGGTTGTAGCTGTAAGTGTACAAGTGGCATAAAGAATTTGGTGCAGTAGAGTAATGATACGTGTTTAATATATTTCAGCAAATAATGGCGGTTCGGTTGGTGTGTTGCACGTTATAAACAGCCAGGAAGACATTGACTTTATCGTCCATAAACATCCATCACCACCGTACGCACCGATATTACCGCCGGCACTCTACACCCGAGAAAATGTTCTCAGGCTGAGGGACGAAGCCGGTCCGTATGTGTCAGTACTCGTGCTGATGAATAACGCAAGCGGACTTGAACAGTTCAGTCAAGAATCACGCTGCCCTAATCAGTACAGTGGGCTAGCCTCGGTGATGAGCCCGGATAGTGATACCAACGATCAGCAAAGCTGTAGTGTTGATCGTGCCGAGGACAGCTGGAACCCTTGGGGGAGCGGTTTGCTGCAACAAGACTTCCCGTTTCCCATATACTATGTGGCGGATGTTTCCGAGATGGATAAGCTTGTAGAATGTTACGAAAAGTTTAATGGATATGACCTCGATCGACAGCACCAACGCAGTTTGTGCAGCATTGAGGTGAAAGCGTTCATGGCGGCGGCAGTCAGTACGGCGATGTGCATCCGACGGTCGAATTCCCACAGTTCGCTGTTTCCCGCCACCAAATACTGCGATCCGCTGCAGGGCAAAAATGTATACGCGACACTATTTCCACGACCAGCGGTACCAGAAGAGCAACGGAATGCAAAACCGGAACGTATAGTGCTCGTTTCGACACGCACCGATACGACTACTATGTTCGATGGAGTAGGAATCGGTGCGATGGATTCCGTCGTCCCCTTTACCGTGCTCGTCTCCGTAGCGCATTTTCTGTCGAAAGCGTTGCCTAGCAATGACCGAAATGTGTTGTTTGTTTTCTTCAACGGGGAGTCCTACGACTACATCGGTTCGCAGCGATTCGTTTATGATCTCCAGACGGGAGCATTCCCATCGAGGGGCACCCAAACGAAGCCAATCTCGTTAGAAAACATTGAACTGATGATCGACATCGGCACGTTGGATAATTTAACCGATTTACACGTTTACCACGCGGCGCCTCAACCGATGGCGATAAAGGTATCTGAGTTGCTGCGTAAAATAAACCTCTCTCATAACTTCGGTATCCAGTCTGGGCTGCCGGTTCTAACCACCAATCTTCCCCCGGTATCAGCCCAATCGTTTTTACGGGAAAACATTTCCTTCCCGGCCGTAATCATTACGTCCAAGCCGGGTAATCGATTCTACCACTCAATCTACGACGATCAGGAAAACCTACGATACAAATACGGCAATCATTCGAAGAAGTACGATTTCACTGAACTGGAGGACCTCACGCTTGGCGATCGTCGGGAGATGTATGGGCCGGATTCGCTCCAGATGCGCATACGTAACGCGTCCACCCTGATTGGTATGAGCATCTATGAGCTGCTGGTTGGCCGGGCCTATGATAAACAAAATGGTACGAACAGTGTGCTGATCGACGAGTTCCTGCATTGCTTCCTAGAATCAGCCGATTGCCCACTGTTTCGAGCGACGGTAAAACCGGAAACACCGCGCGTTTATCCTGCACCACCGTCTCGGTACATCAGTGTTCATTCGACGCTTACCGCCGATTCCACCGGGTGGACGTACCGGGTGCTGGGACTGCTTCTGGGGCAGAAGATAGAAAATGTCACAAAAGTTGAATGCTTGGCCATGCATTTACCGTTCCAGTGGATGGCCGGGTATGGTGGGACTGGTGAATGTCGCCGAACCACGCAGAACATGAGTCTCGCCCTTTCTCCTGCGTTCCTTAACGAGACATATGACTTCACATCCTATCGCTACTCGACCTGGACCGAGTCAACATGGTCGGAGATGTCGGCACGCATTTTCCTGCGACCATCGCCATCGCACGAAACGCTGACGCTCTCTATCGGGATAGTGGTGATGGTGATTTCTTTCGTGCTGGTGTTTCTGGTCAACAGTAGATCGGATGTGCTTTTCAATCAGGGATCAACATCTTCGATACCGTAAGTTTTGAACAATTATTTACTTCATGCATGGAGTTCTAGTTTTTTTGTTTGCAATAAGCAATAAAAACATCTTTTCCCCCTACTCATTATGTGGTCATACTGTTCTTGTACTTAACCTTCTTTGATATGAACAAATGAATACCTTTGCTTACTTCCCTCGCCAAAAATGTGTTTACGTTTCCATGGAAACCTTGTGTTGTGAATTTAAATTTTTTCTTTTGTAATTACAGCATCGCTACCCAGCCGACACAGTGTTAAAGACCCGGACGCAGTTCCATCCGATCAAATCCATCCGACATCACGATGATGTCTCGCTAAAGATAACTCGTGTGACCATTCTGGTACGTCTACAATGGGTGAACTCGTATCCCCGTGGCAGTCCTACTATTCCATCAAATTTTAGATTACTTAAACAAATGAAACTAATTATAGTACTACCTATGATAATGTCCATAATACAACTCATATTTATAACAACTTGTTTGTGATAAGGAATTTGTGATTGTGAAAAATATTAACCCATCGGAAGTTTATTTCACACCATTCATTTGATTTGTTACATTGCAAAAATAGTTCACACATTATTTTGAAAAATTCTTATAAAAATACGGAAGTGGCCTCTCATCTAAAAGGCAGAGCAACGCAAATTAGCGGGAGCAAGTGTTGAATTGGTCAAAGTATGCTTGCGTGGGTCTATTCTGATACACAACTTTGTCCAAGTGATCGAGCTTTCGCTGCTGGTCCATCGAAAGCTGTAGATTTTCTTGGCGTATCTGTTCGGACAGTGCATGCCGTCTACGCATTAGCTCTTTCTCTTTCATTGTCACGGCCCGGTCGAAATCGATGGCTAGACGGTCCCAGGCTTCTCGCTTGTTGGCCTCTTCCTGCCGCTTACACCTCAGCTCCTCCAGCTGTAGCCCCTGAGTTCGCCGTATCTGTTCGATTTCCTCCGGAGACATTCCTTTGTACTGCGCGGTTATGACCCGGTTTGGTCCAAAGCTGCTTTTCGCCACATCCGGGTTCTCGGTCAATATGTCACTGGTGAGGTTGTTATAGATTTCGGCCAGGTTGTCTTCCTGTTCCTCACGCTCCCGGCGCGTACGTTGCTGCTCCTGTTCGTTCATCAGCCGGTGATTAAACTCGTTGACCGCTTGTTGAATTTTACCTCTAGCGTACTGCTCCTGAGAGGCAAGCTGGTGAAGGCGTCTTTCCCGGGACATTAACGCATCCTCGAGGAATGTTTCCGCCGCCCGTCGATCAATCTCTGCCTGGCGCTTCTCGCGTATCTGCTGCTCCAACCAGGAACGCTGTTGTTCTTTCTGCACCTTCCGGCGATGGCGCTCTTCAAGATCTTCACCGTCAAACACCTGTGCACCAGACACGCTCAAGCGTGGATCGTCATCACCGACCCGAGCGGGAAGGGATTTTTTCAGTCCGTTCGGATCGAATAGATCAAAATCGCGCGATTGTTCGGGCCGTTGGTTGGAAGCCCGGAACCGGTTGAGCTCGTTCTCGAGACGTATACGCTCCTGGCGTTGTTCCCGTTGCTTTAGCAGCAACACATGTTCCTGGCGCCGAATTTCTTCCGAAAGCTTTCGCCGCTGTTCAGCTTCCGACTGCTCAATCTCCTTCTTTTCCTGCACTTGATACCCGAGGGCGTCGGTATCGACCTATACGGAGGCAGTAAAAAATAAAAGGAGTGTTTTAAATCCACCGAGCCTGGAGGAAACTAACATTCGTGTCTTTAGATACTATTTTTGTTTAATTTCATACCCCAATAACACGACGTCTAGCGTTGAAGATGCGTTGCTTTCTTGCTTCTTCGAACCGTCTCCTTCGTTCGATAGCAAGGGCCTCTTTCTGATCCTGATGGTTGATAAAAAGAGAATTTAACATCTTGACTTGTCCGGAAACACCACACCACTAACGAAGCAAATGGCAACTGATACATGGTATCTACGATTCGAATTGGTTCTTCAAACAAACTTAACGCCTTGCCATGGCAACGTCCCACGGAGCTGTGAGTTTGTGAGAATGTAGCATAAAAATGTCAGAAATTACTTGAGTTCAGTTCGGCTTATTTTCTGCATTTTTTTATTGAAAGCATAGTGAAATAGGTACAGAAGACGCGAAGTTGTGTAAGTTTGTTTTTATTTTAGCATTACAAATTGATTAACTATGGCATACGAGCATATCATTGAGTGTACATACACATACGTCTGATTAAAATAGATCTTGACATTTTAACACTAAGGAGCACCTTTGAATTGGAACATTTTTAAGTACATATAGCATCACATATAGGTTTTTTTTCTCGAAAGCGATTTGAAGCCCGGGTTCCGGTAAGTATTATTGCACCGTTGGGAGCAAAGCTTTATCGCGTAAATTGATGATAGAATTTGCAATGACACGTGCCGAGCTACGTAAATAACCACCACTCAGCAGCATTACCAAAGGGATGGACCGCTCCATAGCCGCCCGGAAAACAATCTCATCTCGTTCTATCACACCTTCCGGCGTAATGTCCAGCAGCCCTAGGGGATCACCTTTCAGCACGTCGGTGCCCGCATTGTAGATGATAAAGTTTGGCTCAAATTCCGCAAGCGATTGCTGCAAACATCTGTAATAGCATTCAAAAACAGTGAAGGTTCATTGTAAGGTAATATTTTTGTATGAACCACTGGATGTGTAACCCACTTTCGCAACTTCCTTAGATACTCTTCATCGTCCGTGTGTGGTTTCAGCTCAACCGCACGTCGGATGGCCAGCTTGGCCGGGTGATCGCGCGGATAGATGTGATAGTTGTACATGTCCATAATAAACACACCCGCATCGTCCATTAGGTCTCGCTCGTAACCATTGCCCTGATGGGCATCCAGGTCTACTATCAGTATGCGCTCGACTCCTTTGCCGCTCCCCTGCAGCATCCGTACGGTTAGAGTGATGTCCGCGTATGGACAGAAGCCTCCTCCACGATCGGCGCTGCAGTGATGAAAACCGCCACCTAAATTTATTGCCCATCCAAGACCAGACTCGAGAGCGGCACGAGCTGCCAGTATTGACCCGGCGGTTTGGTAGCGCATAGGCCGAAGATAACTACGCTGCACGAAACAATTCGGTACAAATATCAACGGTGGGATTTCCGCTATTTTAGCCACATTTAGGCTCCACTAAAAAATTGAAAAAAAAAAAATATACGAAATATGAACAACAAATGACAAATTAAATATGAACAGAAAATAGCCCTTCACCTTCAAGCTTTCAATGTAACGTTTCGTGTGCACGTCCAGCAGTTCCTCAAGAGTAATTTCGTTCGGAGCGTAAATATCGTCATCGTTTTGGACGAGTCCATTCCCCTTCAGCAATCGATAAATGTTACCTCCTTTGGCTGCATCGAAGGGATGCAGCTTCTGTAACCCACAGAACCGCACCCCGTACTCTGGTCGATAGACGATAGGAATGCGCTCACGACTAATAGGAACCACGATCGAACGTCCACCTATGGCTATGACTGGTTGGGATGGAACCGAATCGTGTTCTATTTCCTCCTCACTGCTGCTATCCATCGAACATTCCGTAGCGCTAGGGCTGACTCTCAAACACATTTTTCAGTTAGTCCTTTACCCAGCTGATCCTTCCTGCGAACTCATATCAGCTGATACGCACTTTTCCATCGAAATCAACAAAACAAGCTTTTCAAGGTCACCAATTTGTTATGATAGGTATCTGAAGCCTAGTCCAGAGCTACGTGCCAAGGTTACTGTATCGTCTGGACAGGCAATTTTCACAGGTTGTCGATAGAAAAAATGGCACACAAATTAAAATGGTTTGTTCAAATTGCAATTATGTCGACGATAAATAGAGATAGGAATCCGTGTCGCAAATTTAAAATTTTTTGACGATTATGCTTTTTTCGGCTTACGTTTTGCCTTTTCTGTCGAATCTTTTGCGAAATGCAATTGTTCAGTTGGTAAGCGCCCTAAAATGTAATGAAAGGTGTTTAATATCTGATGAACATAGTGGAAGATGTACAGATGTAGATGTGTAGATGATACCGCAAAACGATCTCCTGCGTTCTGCTGACCGGCGTTATTTTGACGGACACATTGTAAACAACATAAGTATCCAGAATGGTTCTCAGCAGAATCGCTTTGTCGTGACCTGGTCAAGTGTATATTCGTCTTGACAAAACCAGCACGTGCGTTTGCATATTGTGACAACCGGCTTGAGGATAAAAGGCGCATTATCGATTCACTAGTTTTATCATCTATTATCCTTGCTACTGCAGTGTCCGTGCAACATAAATTAGACCGCATAAAGGAATTACCATGGCAAGGCAAAATGTGTTGAAACAACCCGTGGGACTTGAGTAAGAACCGTGTAACTTGTAATCGGAAAAGCAACAATCTAATAACATGGCGCCTTTTCCAGGGAACTGATCAATGGCGGTGCATCGTTCAGCGTGGACACAGAATTGATGGAGGATAATAAAGGCTCTGAAAACTTCATGGAGGACGAATACGGCAGTGCAACCGACGACGATGAAGATTATAAGCTAATGATCTCCCCGTGGGACGGTAGCTTTGACGAGTTGCGCGGACAAATGGATAAGATTTCGGAATATATTTATAAGCGTATTAAGTGTAAAGGTGTCGGCGAACCGTTTCCGGAAGACGGTAACTTTCGTGTGATGATCCAGTACAACGCTTTCCAGGAGAAGATAAGAAGACCGTTTGATTCCACCACTTTGCGGTCTTCTCCGTGCCAGTTCCTGCTGGGTGACGCCAATGTACTTCCTGGGTTGGATGCTGCGGTGCGGACGATGCGCGTTTCCGAAGAGTCCGAGTTTGTTATTTCCTATAAGCTGCTCTTCGGCGAGCTAGGATGCCTGGATCGCATTGGGCCGAAATCTGATTGCCTGTATGTAATCAGACTGATCAGAGCGGAGGATGTTGGCGACTGTGATGCGCTCACAAAGCTCGTTGACACGGACCGTCGGTCGTACTCGAAAGTAAAGGAGAGAGTGACACAGATTCGCACCTACGCGAAGGATTGCTTCAAGCGTAAGTTATTGTCGAATGCGATAGTCAAATACTTGGAAGCTGTAGAAGCCCTTCACTTGTGCCAATTGGACGATGCAGATGAAGAGAACGAGCTGAAGGATACTATGATCGCACTGTACACCAGTTTGGCTGTGTGTTACAACCAAAAAGATCAACCGAAGGACGCCCATCGAATGTTGAACGAATTACGTCGCTATTGCGACCTAACGCAGAACGCTAAAGCGCTCTACCAGGAAGGCAAGGCCTTGCACAAGCTGGGAGAGTTTTCGAACGCCAGAAACTCCCTGAATCGGGCACTTGTGCTTCAACCCAACGACAAGAATATCCAAGCGGCACTCAAAGAGCTAGAAGCCACTGTGGTGAAGAATCGACGCGATGAGAAAAATATGTGGTCCCGTGCATTTGGCATGCCCGGACCAGAACAACAAGAGAAGATCGCCGAGCAAAATAGTGATTTCCGGCAGGCTGCTAATACTTCGGTGCTAACATTCGTCGACGATGAGAATCTCGATACCTTTTATCTACCAAATACGCTGTCGGAAACGGAACTGTCAATATTGAAGGAGCTGTGTGAGCAGTATAAGCTGAAGCTATCATTCGACATGGATAATAACAAGAAACGTTATAAGTTACAAAAGAAGTCTGCACCGTAAGACCATAATATTTTTATTCATTCATCAAATCATTCTTGTTTTCATTTTGTTATTACCAGCTGTATTAATCAACATTCTATTCCTAGAACTTCCCAGACAGACATTCGTATCGTATCTCTAATCATTAACGAAACAGACACTCGTATCTTATCTTCAACATTAATATGTCTGCTGATCTGGAGGAGGGCAGCTCTGAATTTTCAAAACATCGTTTAATTGAATTGCAACTCGCTCACGAAATTGTTCTTACGCTCCGTTGAAATTATTGATTGAATTAAAATAAAACTTGACGATATTTGGTCGTTTCAGCCAGTAGCAGCGATATTCTAGTTTTGTTTTTAACCTTAACCATTAAACGTTAGTTCACTGAATAAGATGATGTAGTTTAGTGATGAAATGGCGAAATAAAATCGTTTTATGTGTATTTACAAAGAAAAAAATAAACGCTAGCATCGAGGCTACTTTTTATTAAAAATCCAAAATGCAACAATCATATAAGATAGCCTGGAAACATCGTCTCAGTAGATAGGAAAGTTGGGATCAACAGTTTTTGTCCAGGCGTGCAATCCTCCACTCAGGTCACGTGGTGGGGCCAGATTCCTGGTTCGAAACAATGGCTCAAGATGGCGCACAGCTAGCTGGGAATCGTTACCACGACGACACACAACGTAAACCGGAACGGGCGAGCGCTCCAGCTTGGATAGAATTTCGTCCGTGCGCTTACCGCTCAGTATGTCTTCGATGGGAATATTGATCGGTGTGCCCGGCAATTGACACATCTCGAATTGGTTTGCTCCGCGAACATCGATCAGCAGATGCGGTTGGCCGGTCGCGACCCACTGGTCGTGATATTCGCGTACCGAAATCCGCTCACTTGGTGCCAACAGGCTAAGGGCGGTATCTTTATCGGTCGCCTTCATCCGGCAGAACTGCTCGTAGTCGACCAGCTTTGTAACCGTAGGCGTGTCGGAGCAGACAGCACAGGTTGGCTTCTTCGGGCGCAACTTCAGATTGCGGAAGGCACTCTGCTGCCCGTCGAACAGCAGCAACCGTCCACTGAGGACACCCTCGTTCGACAGGACGATTTTGATTGTTTCCAGTGCCTGCAATGCTCCGATTACACCGGTGATGGCTCCGAGAACGCCTCCGTCCCCACAATTCGTCACGGATTCGGGTGGAGGTGGTGTAGGAAAAAGGCATCGATAGCACGGTCCGCCACGGTAGTTGTACACCGTCAGCTGGCCCTCGAGCTGCAGCGCGCTTCCCGACACGAGTGGCTTACCGAGCATCACACAAGCGTCGTTGAGCAGATAGCGAGTTGCCACATTATCCGTTGCATCGACAATCACATCGTACTGCTCGAGAATGACGATGGCGTTGTCGCTCGTCAGCTGGGTGTGATGGGTTTGAATTTCTATCTGAGAGTTCAATTGTTCCAGCTGGGCCTGTACCGAATCCACCTTCGTTAGGCCGATTGTGGCCTCCGTGTGGAGCAGCTGGCGATGGAGATTAGTTAGTTCCACCTCATCGTAATCCAGTACTCCGATGCGTCCTATCCCGGCTCCGGCCAGATAGAGCGCCGAAGGACATCCAAGCCCGCCGGCACCGACCACCAAAACCGATGCTTTCTTTAGCTTCAGCTGTCCTTGTACGCCAATATCCGATAGAATGATCTGACGACTATATCTTGCGATCTCGTCATTGTTCAACTTGGTGATACAATTCTGTAGAGAAAAGAGAAAAGGCCATTTTATTTCTACTAAGAGCATCGCAAGTTCATATGTTCTACCACGTAGGCAATAGTAAGTTTACCAAACTCATAGATACGCGAATCAGCTTCTCTAGGCCAGATGTCGCAAGACTCTTGGCCAAGAAGAGCCGCTGTTTTGCAACCGTGCCATAACGTCATAGTGGAGATCACAGCACACCCATACACCCATTCATCTAACATCAAGGGGACCGCGTGATGCCCGTGCGCTGTGGTTCTGTGGCAATCATGTTACTTACTTTCTGAAAATGTTTTTTCAAGGTCTTCAGCTGCTGAACCTTCTCGCGTAGCAGCTTTCGCAATGTTCGTATGTCATTCTCCAGCACCTCGATCTCCATTTCGCCATTCGATTCGCCCATGCTCTATCCGTTGTTTCGCTGCAACCAAGAACGAACTGCTAATGTTTTGAAATTAACACAATAATAAATTTAACTAAACTGAATTATACATACGATTTTACGGACAGTACCGCCACGGTCCTTTTGGAACCGTCGTTATTGTTTCTGTGTGTTTACAATGTTGACACAATGCTTTGGCAGCTGATTTCGTCCGCAGTTGTTTTTGGTGGGGAGCAGGGTATGTATAACGTGGAACATATGATATGATATGTGCACCTTGGGCCAATTTTGAATTTTGTTGTTAAATACCATGGATTGTTACATTAATTTTTCGTCTCTTCGAACCGGTTTAGCAGATTGGCAAATATCTATCTACATCATCGAAAAAGGATAATGAATTACAAGAACTGTCCACGCGGTTTGAAACCGATTTATTGTTTTTTATTGCGAAGGAAATTTGTTCAAAATGGCTTGACCTGCTCAGCGTAGAATGACGTTGGTTCGGCTACTACTTTCTTACGTCAAAACAAGAACGCCGGGAACAGCAAGTGCATGTTGTTTATGGTTATTCAATAATTCTTTCGTTTTTCGTGAGATTGCAAACATCCTACAAAATGCTATCAGTGACCAGTGTTGGTTTTATTCGATGGTCAACGTCCCCTCTTCTCATCGGCGGTGGCAGGTTACTTCATACGACATCGATGGATCTGGCCGCCCGTAAGGGTACACGAGAGAAGGCACGCAAGGCAAAAGTGAAAAAGGTCGTAGAAAAGGTGGGATTCATCCGACATGATCTAAGGAAAAAGGGAAAGTATGTGCTGCGTCGTTTTCGTTGGTGTTCCATAAGGGATTCAGTGCGTTAACCACTTCTGGTTTCTTTCGTTATCATTCCAGGCTAAATCTGAACGTAGCTAACAAACACATCGACGATAGCTGGAAGCAGGAATCAAAGGATGATTGTTGGGTAAGCAAGTACTACAAGTGGCGTGTGTATTCGGTCGAGGAAGCGGTACATTGCCATCGAGAAACGCACCATCCGACGGTGTATAACCTACCGAACGCCCCGCTGTTCGCCCATGTGGAACTGAACATGCAGGCGGAAAAGGCAACGCGGTTCGTTGACAACTTTCAGCGGATGGTGGCCGTACCGCATCGTTTCGAGCACGGTGAGAACCGCAACATTATCGTTTTCGCTAAGGGACAAGATCCGCTGAAGGAAGCCAAAGATGCAGGCGCTTCACTGGTCGGTGGGATGGAGCTGATAAAAGAAATCCAAAATGGAGATCTGCAGCTCTCGGAGTATCCGTTCGTGCTGGCACATCCAAATATACTGCCCGAGCTCGTGGTCATCCGTGGGTTGCTGAAGAAGAACAAATTTCCCAATCCACGTTCCGGCACGCTGGGTGTGAATTTGGCGGAGATGATAGAAAAGTATGCCCACGGCATTAACTATGCCGCCGCCAAGGACGAGCAGCAGAAAGATTTCGGGTCGATTGTCGCCTGCATCGGCACGGTAGGTCGATAAGAGCTCGGTCGGAATTGTTTGATGTGTTTTAATGGAATTGGCGGCGGCGTTTGTCTTTGTAGCTACAAATGGAAACGAAACACCTGGAAAGCAATCTAGCAGCGCTGCTGCAGGACGTAAACACGATGCGGCCAAAGCGCGAGGGAAAGTTCGTAACGCGGGTGCTGCTAAAGAGTCCACCGTCGGGCGAGAATTTAAAAATCGATCCGTTCATTTACATCCCGGAGGAGGGCACGTTGGGCAAAAAATCGTCGAAGGCCAACCAGTCGGATGCGGGCATTGAGGAAGACGATGAGCAGGAGGAAGAACCAAAAGCTGCGGCGGCTGTAGGTGGTGCATCGTGATCGGACGTAGGGTTTTAGCTGGCAGTATCCAACACTGTTGTAAAATCGTTTAGAGATTAATAAAGATGAAAATCACACACCTACACATGCGCACTCGAAATGGCAAAGAATCGTGGAAGGCAGCCGTTTTTCCGGCCAGACAGGCCCGCCAACATTGTATGGGTGAAAATTTTCACAAATTTTCCTTACCGCAGTGCAGAGCGCTGGGTGGTTTTCACACCCATGCTCGGTCGGTCAGTCGATCGAGAACGTTTGCGATGTGAAGTCGCACCGCGTGAGCTGCGTCCCTGCGCCGAAAGGGGACTACCGTGGTGGCCTGTTTTAAGTGGAAAGATTCAATATTATTTATCTCCCAAACGCACTTCCGGGTCAGCTTTTTGAAGAGGTTTCGTCCCCGTTCGTTCGCTTCAAATTTCGATCCGAAAAATGACCCACAGGTGAACCCGCGTTCACTTTTCACCCAAAGCAAAGCAAAGCAGAGCAAAAAAAACGGAAAACCTTTCGCGATCGTGACACTACCATCAGCATTCTCACCTTCGATCGCCGGCACGATCACCATAGAGAAGTGCAGACGAGAGCGCGTCGTGGCGCGTGCGCGGTCACATTTCACGCAGCGCGGTCAATTGTCGACATCGTCGGCGGAACGTCCGCTGCGCTGCTGTTCGGTTCAAGCACTCGCGCTGCAAACACGGGCGTCCGCCATCGAGCACCTCGAGACGATATCTGCTGGTGCTACGGTTCCGATCAATTCCAATGCTGACACCTCCGGCGCACGAGATGTGTTCCGGCAGCGATCCGACCACGCAGTTCGCAGCGCAACTCCAGTGCGGAAAACGTCAACGCGCGATCGATACGTAACGTCCGGTCGAAAATGGTGCAGTGATTTTTTTTTCGGTTCTATCATTTCGTGCAATATTCTCCTAGAAATAAATCTCCAGTGTGCTACGATTGAAAACAAAGAAAAGGAAAAATAAAATTCAAAAATTCAAGGTGAGAAAGTGAGCTGATTTGCAGGACCTTCCCGCACACGTGTGGTCCCTCTTTAAGTTCTCCCAAAAGTTCACTTACCATTTCAAGCAGTGTGCCGCTAATTTGTCGTTCAACATACGAAGGTGGTCGTACTTTCCCTCCTCCTGTCGTTTTCGATACGTCGCAGCAACTTGTAGCAACAAATGATCGTTCTCGCGATCAAGTGGTTCCGTGTGCAGGCGTCTGGCCGTGGCCAGAGAGAAAAACGGCATGTTTACAGAGACAGTTTGGCGAGCTGCCGCCAACCGACCGAGTGTGGGCCGTGCAGGTATATGTGAGTGAGTGTGTGTGTACGTATGTGTGTGTGTGTGTGTGAGTGTCTGTGTGTGTGTCAGCGGTCGATAAAAGTCGCCATGGTTTCAGACAACTGTTCGCAAGAAACATGCTCAAGGAGGCAGCAGCAAAACGAAAAAAGGAAACCTCATCTATGACGATCTCGTCGACCTTAATGCTGGCTTCCGTTGTGGGTAGCGGCGGAAAACTGTGCGGAAACGGCCACCGAATGATCATTCAGCAATCTCTGGTCGAAGGGATGACCGAAGCTTCCGAAATGTTCAATGTGGGAAAATGGCCAATGGCCGGGAAATATCATATGGTGATTCGGGCTTCGGACACGTTCCTTCAAAGGTCATGGAGAAGCCTGGTGTTTTGATGGTTTGCCAGGCTTGGTTGAGAGATTAAAAAAATAATAAGCAAATATTCTACAACATCGAAAGCGGATTTAATGAGATTCATTACACGGATCATCCGGTTGCATGGCAGGATATGGTTTTCCCCTCATGGTGGAGTTTAATTTTTTTTGGACGTTAGAAGACCCGGTGCGTGTGGTTATATTGAAGCGCACAGACATTAGTTTCCTTCTGGTATGGTATACTTGGCACAGAATGTGAGTAATTTGCATTCTTCAGAAGCGTTGATTCAGTACCGCCTTGGAAACCCAGACGGTAATTGTAACCAACTGGCTAGCGGCAGACGACTTCCGTTGTTGTTTTCTTTTAGAGAGTTCGATACGAACGATGCGGTTGGTATGTTGCGGTGTGTCACAGTAGTTAGCTGACAGTGAACGACCGTAATTCATTCGATCGAGCAACGAACCATCCATGACTTACACTCTATCGGAACGGTCTTGGAATGTAAACTTAGTGGAGAGGGGAGAGGGTTTGTCTGGGGACTTCATACACAAGCATACATAAGTACCAGATTTAGAACAGCACGTCCGAGGTAAGCGAAGTACCGGGATGGCCATCCGAATCCAAAACAAACGAGGGATTTGCTGACATTGAGTTTCGTCAGCTACTCGCCAGCGGTTTTGTTCTATCTTCATGTCCGTTTAAAAAAAAGGGGGGAACGATAAGATTCTTATTTGTGGTGAAACCCACGTTGAGTTCAAGAGGATTCGTTTCGTATTTTATTTCATCTTTGCCATGTTGGTGATTGCACTCCGTTACCTGGTGTTGTGCTTAAGTCATCTCCGTCGGTTGGAGAAACTGTTTGTTTCCATCCAGAATGGATGCATTTCTTTCGAGACCGGTGTTGCGTTCCATCGAGCCATATGGAGTCGTTTTACGAATTAACGATGACTGTGAATTTCCCATCTTCCGTCCAGCGTAGTCCCGCCTGAGAGAATTGAAAGGAAGTGAAGTTGAGTGATACAGATTGTGGTGTGGAAAGCAGTGCAAACGCAGTGTGATAAGTTGTGTTCTTTTCTCTATGGAGAGAAAGGAGGAACGGGAGAAGGAAAAGGTGAAAGCACATCGCAAACGTTCCGGGGAGCATCCCCAGCATTCGGTACGGCGCGACCTCCCGACGCCACCGCCGGATCCCACGATCGACAGACATGCGCCGGGCACGGTGCCGCCGGGTGCGGAGGTAGTCCCGGACACTGCTGAGGACGTCTTCCGCACCGGCAGCTACCAGGAGACGGACCCATTTAAGCGGCTGTTTACGTATAAGGAGCGTGAGGCACAGTTCCTACGGTTGCTCTGCGAAGGTGGTGGTGACAGCGGAGGTCCGAGCGGTGGGAATCGGAAGTCCACCACGGCATCCACCATAGGCCCTCTCCAGTCCGCCACGGTTGGTGATCCATCGTCAAAGGATGCGGTGGGTGCAACGGGAGGTGGCAGCTCACGCACCGTTCCGGCCGAGCCGGGGTTTGAGTCGGCCAACGAGTTCCTGATGCTGCTGAACCGTGCTGGACCATCGGTGGCCGCGGCTCTCTCGACGAAGGACGCGATCGATCAGCTGGATCGGTTGCATGAGCTGATCGAGCAATTTCTGACGCTGCAGGAGCAGAACATGCGAATGCACTGGCAGCTGCGTAATGTGGAAACACTGCGAAAGCTAAAGCTGATGCAAATAGCGGTAAGTCTTGTTGGGTAATCCAAAATTCAGCAGATGGACTTCTCCTCACAATACTTTATCTCCCATCTGCTTCCCTGTGTCAGATTGCCAAAGATCCCGAAGGGTTCGTGGCAAGTGCCATTCCGGAAGACACGTCGGACAACGATCTGCTGGACAACGAGATCGAACAGAATCTGGCACTGCTTGAAACGATCCTCGCCGCTGGCAACACTGCCAGCAGTAAACGAAGCAGCTCGAAACGGTAAGAACTTCCGCTGTGAACTCGATAACGCATTCCGGAGTTTAATCGGATCGCGTTGTTATGTCCCTTCCCCCCATTTCGTGCAGGGAACGTAGCAAGTCGGTGATCAACGATGAAATCGGAAACTTCCAGCTGCTCCGGAAGGAGAGCAGCGGCCGCAACTACCCACTCCGTCGCCAGAGTGCCATCTCCGACTTCAAGCCGAAGGTGTCCAAATGGACAAAGGTGAAGGCGGCGTTCAAGTGGGAGAAGACCAGTGCGCTCCCATCGAACGAGATCAAGAGCTCGGAAGCGATGATGATTCCCGTGAACAACGAAGTTGCCAGGTAGGTTGGTTGGTTGGTTGCTTGCCCGCGATATGTCTGTGCGGATGGCTGATCCCCAGGCGTCTATGTTTATCCCACAGATACCTTCGAGTGCCATCGATACCCTGCGTGGGGAGCTCGGGAGATTCCGTGTTCAGCTCGTCCTCTGGGATCGTCGTCAGCGGAGGGTCGGCACCGGGGACACCGGGCGAGAACAGTTTGGCCAGCTCGGCAGAAAACCTAACCGACATGAACGAACCGGATCCCAGCACCGGGGGCCGCGAGAGACGTAAGTGGAATAGACAAAAGAAACAAAGTTTACGATAAGTTCTTCCATCCAGCCTCCGGCTGTGCGGAATGCCATGCACGAGAGGCGTAAGAGGGATATTTTTGCTTACATTTCTCGCACACTTGGGTTCGGGTATTCGGTTTCCGATGAAAGCCAACTTTGCAAACAATCGCCTGCTCCCGCATTCCGTTTCCGAGGAGCGATGCAGGCTGGAAGATGGCAAACCGAATACCCTCTGCTGGAGCATATTTTTAGAAAGACATAACTGCATTCGCACGTAATATTGCGAGCGTCTCGAAAGCAAGCGTTTCACGAATTTCAAATTCCTGGATTCTAGAACACAGGCTGTTAACTATTTTTGTTTTCTCGTTACATCATTTGTTGATGAAAACAATATCGTGGTGCTACACGCTGAGTAGGCCATTGCAAAAACGTGAGATCCTGTTTATTTTTCAACGATCATATCAGATTCTTATACTTCTCGATTCTTATGACATCTACAAGGGCAAGGGGTAAATATTTTAAATATCCCAGCGACAAACCTCCGTTTT
This sequence comes from Anopheles coustani, assembly GCF_943734705.1. Lineage (NCBI taxonomy): Eukaryota > Metazoa > Arthropoda > Insecta > Diptera > Culicidae > Anopheles > Anopheles coustani. The sequence continues at coordinate 12,226,272 of NC_071288.1, forward strand.
TGCTTTAAATAAAATATAGCAGATTTTATGGAGACACTACGCAACCCTTTGCGATGGTTTATGTAGACAATCCAGTCGTTAGCTTACGCTTGTAGGTACTTTTGAAACTGTTTCCTTGCAAAATAAGTGTACGTTTTGACGGACTGACAAGATTTGCGTACTGAGTAGTGGTATAAAAATCCTGCCTCTAATCTGCACTTTGAGCGAGCCCATCCCACTCCGCAATCGCAAAATCTGGAGCGCTTCATTCGTTCTGCGTCGATTTGTTTAGAGCGTAACTGGCGGGATGGGATGATGATGGTTACCTGGCGCCAGCCAGCACGCGCCAATCCACCGCACTGGACACCCCGCGAGCTTTAACCGTGCACTTTCGGGGTGTGATTTGCGTCAAAAGCGAATGATGATACTATAAACATGGCGCCGCCCCACGGAAGACTGGGTACGCGCAATGAACACTAGAAAGTATCACTCCTTGCTGCGAAGAGGTTGATAGTGTGAGAGGGGGAAGTGAACTCGAATTGCTTCCCTCACGCTACTTCCTGCCAGCAGCAAGCGGAAGATTAAACCGTCATGGAGCTAAACTTAGTACTCGGGAGCTCGGTTTCGGCTGTGCCGATTTGCTCGCGATGAGATTATGACTTCATGGGGGCAGGAAAAACAAACAGATCTGAGGAAAAACCAAATGTTCGATGTACTTACGGTCATTGCACAACTTATCCGGAACTTAAATAACTCAAGTACCTTCCGGGCAGGGCCACCCGAGCGCCAGTTAACCGACGGCGTTCCGAATCCTTCCACCATACTACTTAGCCGATGCACTTGAGTGCTTCACTTTCTTATCCTTTCGAAGCTGCGACCGACTGCTGTGGTTTGTGTCTGCCAGCGTGTTTGGGTGCTAACGCCTCTCCCTGCTCCGGGACCGACCCCGCATGTCGTGTGAAGTAACCGCTACCCCGCACAAAACGCGACAAGATTCCGCTCAAATACCGGCCCCGACCCGTACGAAAATACCAGCCCTGAATGGAGCGTGGAAGGAATTTGGGGTTATTTTTAAAACTCTTTCTCCCGGCGTGCTGAACACCACACCTGTAGAGCGGTTATGGACCGGCCGCGGACAGCACCGTACCGTGCTATTCCCTTTGCTCTTTTTGTCTGTGTGTCTCTATTACACTCTCCCCGGTGAATTCTAATCCAATCCATGTACCGACGCGGCGGGAAAATGGGGGCACGGTTGATGGTTTTTCGGCCCGTTTGTGACCCCAAAAAGGGGGTAGATTTTTTTTCATTGAGTTACAGTTTACGTGTGGGACAGGGATACTGCACTGTGACATGGTGGAATTTTTCCCCTTTTTGGACCACGATGTCGCATTTGGATGGCGTTCATACGGTTGGTTGAGAGGAATATATTTTCCAATTGTATTTGAACTTTTTTTTTACGAATGGATGGCAACCAGGAAAATGATTCGTTTAAGGTTTCTTGGTATTATTTTCGCATTAAAACAAATCACGATCGTTCAATAGCACGATCTATTTTTCGCTGCATCGAAAAAGCACAGCCTCAGTATTGGAAAATGCCATGTCCATTCGGCAGAGTGTTGGTAACACGTGCTCCAAAACACCGGAGCAGGCGTTTGTTATCTAAACGTGGCAAACAAGGGTAACACAATCGTCGCAACATGAAGCTTATCTATTTGGCACAGCGGAACAGGTTTTCAGACTAGCCGTATCTTAAACAAACAGTGCGCAAAAGAGAAATGTGGCATAAGAACCACAAACATGTTAAGAAATTGTGTTGACTAAACAGCATTTGAAACGGTTCTACATCGGTTGTTATGTTACGTTGTCAACTTGCGCGAAAATAATATCAATTGGGGTTTGTTTTGTCGTTTGTTTCGGTTCGTAAATGGGTAGGATCTGTGCCACCAAATCGTCTTTTTTCCCCTCCCCGCGGCGGACGGCATTGACCGGGCACTCCGGGGATGCTGATGACGCTCGAGATACCCGAATGCAACATTTGCCATCCCCCCTCCTAAGCGTTTCTCCTGCGAAAGGGTTTGTGGAGTTGCGGTTTAAAAATAATTACCCGTCGGTCGGTGCACGGTGGGGACGCATGGTGCCGCATGGCTTTACCGTATCTTTGCACTGAGCAAAGGAGGGTGAAGGGGGGGGGGGGGGGGGGCTGAATTCTGTGGTGCATCGGAGCGAAGGAGATGGTTGAAGAAAATCACGAAAAGCGGTAGACACTTTGCATTCCCGTGGTACGCCCGTGGGTTCCGGGTTCAAATGAGATCGCACGGGATGTGTTCGGAACGCCAGGGATGAGGAAAGCGCCACCGCCACTGGCGTGCATGTGTGCGTGTGTGTGTGTGTATGAGGAGGATAAAGAAAAACACCCGATGCAGTACGTATTCGGCGGTTTCGGTTCAACGCAAGCTGCACGCAACCAACGGCTCCGGCAGCCGCTTTGGAAGCCGCTTCTCCCGTCGAAACCCGAGAGCTTAAAGATATGCTATGACATAATCGTTCTATTTTGGGTTCGACGCTGCGCTGCGCGATTCGCACCCGATTCACCGCTCGTCGGTCCGTTTCCTAGCGGCGTTGGGCTGTCGGCACTAGCGCGCCCCGTTTCGCATACTTTCACCGTACCTCCTGCTCATCCTGTCCCGAGAGCGGCGGGAGAAATCCCGTTTCAGCTTTCCCACCACCCTGCGTTCACCCTTCCAGCTGACAGTTTTTCCGATGAGCACGAGCGGACTATGTTCGGCCTGCAGGAGGGCAAATAGGGGGACACATGAACATATTTGAGGCGGAGATCCAAGCCCTACGACACCATACGGGCCGCAAGCAGAAGGATCGTATCTGTGTGCTTGTTTGTACGGTTGTGTGCATGTGTGAGGGGGGAAATTGATGAGATTTGTAGCGCGGAAAAGGAGTAGGTAGGCCTCGTCTTCGCGTGGGAAACAGGTGATTTTACTTTCAATTGACACACCCGAGACGGCTGGCCGATCATTAGTGTAAAGTAGGTCAAACGCGTCGCCGTCGGTGGTTTCCTCCCAAAAGAAAAATAAAAACTAAACGATACCGGTACCGGTTCAAAATTCATTGGCCATTGGTGCGTTTGTATTGGGGGGGTGGGTGGACTATGTTTCGAACGCCCAGGATCCGCTCCACGAGATCGAGTGATCGTAATCGTCGAACCGTTTGGAGGTCTTCCATCTTGCGTTCGATCGTGTCGATAGGGATTTCCAGACGTTCCCTTTCGCTTTCGCGCTACCTCACCCCGCACACGGGCCCGCCTTTCCCTGGAGCCGACAACAATAAACAAACTTAAAATAATCTCGAGCCAAAAGCGCTATCATCGGCTCGCACCCGCGGTTCGAACGGTTTCGGGTGCTCTGGTTTGTGTCAGCTCGCACCCGCGCGCAACCACCGGACTTTTCGGCCCAGTTCCCGAGTTCCCGAGTGCGCCTGTCGGCATATAAGTTTTCCCTGGATGGACTGGAATGTTTACACAAATAAAAAAAAAAAAAAACAAAGAGAAAAAAGGAATTTGATATCCACAAAAAAGTGACTGCCAGCATAAGAACAATAGACCAAATTAGTGCGATTTTATATGGTTGCATTTGGAAGTGTTTGGTAAATTTTAACACCGAATTTGATTTTCGAACTTATTCGAAGCAGAATTTAGTTTGAAAGTTTTCAACCGAGTCAACATTTTAACGCTTTTATTTCCGCTTTTCCAAACTAACCCAGCGAAACAAAGGCCTCCGGGCCCGAAACGCAAAACGAACGGTTGGCGGAGAGGCGTTGAAGTGTTTGCCGATCGTTATTATTTATGATCCCGCGGGACGCGGGTGCTTTCCTTTTATTTATTTCTTCATTTCGGCGAGTGAAGCAACACACGCACACACATACATACAGATTTCGCGTCCTCGCAGCGGTGTCGATGAAAAGGCTTTTCCGGTAGCAGTGTATTCGCGGCGAGGCATCTTTCCCGTGCGGTGACGGAAACCAACTGTTTCTCGGGTCGCGATGGGATTTAAATTTGTTTGCTTGATCCAACAGGCAGTAAGTGGAAAAACTCCATTGCAAAAGCCGACCGGTATATTTATGTTTGCAGCAAAAACTCACGTTCATCATAGATTATGACATCAGCAGCATTTGACAAAAGATGAAAAGAAATCACATAAAAATTGTCGAAACTTGTTTGCTTGATGGAGTTGTGGAAACATTCCGAGGAAGCTGGCCTCATGTTTTGTTCAGACATTACTTTATTAGGCAAACAATATACCACCCCAAAACAGTTTCCACTGCCTGTTCCAAGGCCTTACGGATCCCAACCTTGGTCGCGATCGTTACGTTTTGCCAAAATAGTAAATCAACACGGGCAGCAGCGTGTTCCAGGTCCTTCCTTAGTTTACTTCCTTCACCCTTTCGGCACCCGCCAGATACGCCACCCAGTGGTGCGCGGAAAAAACTTCGGTGCGAGCCGAAACGTGCGAAAAATTAAACGCCAAAAGGCGGGAAAGAAATGGGGAAAAGCAAGTGGCATAAATGATGATCGTTTCCCCTGATCCCGCACCGTTTTCTTCCGCTCCCTGCGTTCCGTTCGCAAAGACTGCACCCAAACAGTCCTTCCGAGCGAGTCCTCCCAGTGGAGCTCGTAAATCAAAACGCTGAATGGGTCCTCCGCTCCGGGAGGAAATATTTTCCCTCCGGACCTGGGATGGGGAGGGAGGGGGAGGTGGCGATAAATAATGGCTCCACGGCCGGACACCACGGGCGGTCGGAAAATCGCAAAACTGCAACACCAATGCGTGCGTATTTTCACGGATCGTGCCCTTGTGCACGCGTGCGCACATGTAGTTGTGTGTGTGTGTGTATGTGTGTTTTTGTGTTGTGATTTTCTTCTGTAAACACGCCCAAACATGCCCCTGGGTTCTGCTGCGCATTCGATGAAGTGGGCAGCTCGGCTCGCAGTGGGACTTCTCAAGTGGTGTTTTTATTCGTATTTGCATTTAGCTTCTTTAGTCATTTTTCCACTCTGCCCCTTCACTCCCCTACCCCTCTAAAAAGTCCCGTAAATGTCTTGGGCGAGGGTGGAATACTTCTGGTAAAGGTTCCGTGTTGCAAACGCAGTTTAGTGTTGTTGATTGTTTAGGATTCCGTTAAAAAAAAGATAAAGTTTCAATTTCAACCGCTATAACGCATATTCGAGGTGAACTTCTTTCGGGGGATGCAAACGTGACATATTCTCTCCTCTGATCCTGTTTGATGTGATACGCAAATGATGACTAATTCGTTCTATCAAATAACTTGCACCACGATGGCCTTGTTTGCGGGCAAATAACATCAATTCTTCCGACCGGAAAAGACCAGCTACGCACGTTCCACATCAACCCGCGCGGACTCGACGCCATCGACGACGGCGGCCAACCGTTGGACACTTTTTCGACAGACAGTGAGTCGAGACATGTTTATGTTTATTTATTTTTCACACCACACCGTAGTTCCGCCATCGCGCATTTTTTCTTTCTTTTCCACCGGTTGGGTTTTGTTCTTTCGTCGATCTCGGCCGGCCCCAAGTGTGTGTTCCCCGGTTGGCGTGGACAACATCATCACGTTTGTTTCGCTTTGGAGCCGCGCGCGTAGGCGGTTGGCTATTGGGTTTGTCGCGGAAAACTCACCCGCCGTGTCTACCCGGTGTGGGACGGTTGCGAAATTTCTTTCGGCGTGTCGCGTTTTGGAACCGGGAAGAAGGGTGCGAACCTTGGCGGAAACTGGTTGTGATTGCGTTTGGTTTTTTTTTTTGTGAATCCCCTGATTTTCCTGGTTTTCCCCGTTGACCTTCAGTCGGGATTGCGTTTGGGGCACGGGTCGTTGGAGCTGGGTCGTTTACCTTGCGCTCGTTTTATGCTCTAAATTTGGTCCAATTTATTTTTCCTTTCCGATCCCAGGTTTTGTTTTCCGCTGTTTCTTTTGACATCACGCAAATGAGAATGATCGTGCTTAGACTGTTTTGTAGAAAAATTTCAATTTCAAATTTCAATCTCTGAAAGATGGAGACGCCATTATGCTTGAAACATATTTGTTAATTTGAAAATCTAGATTTTGCGAATAACTAAATAGATTAATTTATACATTTTTATGCTTTCTTATTCATTTTCATCCATCAAACCAAAGCGTCCTGTTTGCATCCACATACTTACTGTTGATCACTGGATTGCACGAGCCAGAGAAAAAGGAACAATATTTGGCACGGTCAAAACGCCAAGAACCGCGCCCTTCCGAGCCAAATCCGTCCAACGTACGCCATTCGTGCGGCCCCCAGCTAAACGCACGCGAAACAATTAATATAATTGTTTTTGCTGATTTGTTGATTCGCGACTGTTTATTTAATGTTCCTTGCCCCTGCGATCGATGCATCCATTTGCGTCCGGCTTGGTTCGTGTCAAACGCTTAACGTACGATCGAAGAAACGATGGTGGGGGGATGGGTTCGATCAATAAATAAATTGAGGAAAAGCTCACTTTGAAAGACCGTTTGATCGATGCCCTACAATCGATGGGCTTGGAAAGGGGAGGGTAAGGGAAGTGCGATGGTAAGGGAAAGGGTTCTAATGTGGTAAGGCCTGTTCCGTCCATCTTTTGTGGGGTCTATGTTTTTTTTGTGTTTTCTACTGGGTGGTCGCACGTCACAACGCACTAATTTGCTCTAGATGTCATGTAAAAATAGTAGCGTCTTTAAGACGCAAAACGAAACGTTGCAATAAGCACGCGATGTTTCACGCACGCAGGCGAAAGTGCAAGGACCGGCCATAGGATAAAAGTAACGGGGGGCATGTTAGTGGCCCACGTTCGGAAAAAACGTACTGCTGGTAGGTAAATCAAAAGCAGCGTGCCCACATCTGACGAATCGACCCTTGGATTGCGCCTTGGCCCGGGCACAATGCCACCGAGAGTTGAACGAAACTATTCGTAACTGCATTGCTTACGCACATGCAGCATGCATCGTACCGTTGATCACGTTTTTCACAATCTGCACTCGGCTTGCTAAAGGAAATCCGTCGAAGCTGCACTTGGTTCACTTTGGAAATGAATTGTTAACTGAACCAGAAACACGATCCCATTCCGAAGAGTATTAGCTGGGTGTGAAAACAGTGTTGTCCGTTTCCTCATAGCCCTTCGGAATGTGCCCTCCATGGGATAGGCATTCGGTTTAAAGAGTGCGGCGGGTATTCCTCGAAGAAATAAAAACCCCTTCCCTCTATGGATTTACTTCCAGCGTACGCGCTCCGTGCGCGAGGACGGGAAAATAAATATGACGATCGGTTGTACGCAATTGGCAGTGGTCGAAAGTAGCGCGCACCGACGGACCGTAGTGGACTTCAAAGAGCTCCGGTTTGGGCGGAAATTGATGAAAATCTTCACTTTTCCAACGGCAATCGAAGGACTGGCGAACGGAGTCAGTTTTACGATTTCAGTCGAGAAATGTACAAATATTGATCAAGGGTATGTTTTTTGGGAAGGAGCGAAATCTTGAGGATTGTTTTTTCAGTCATGGGTCAGGGTTGGAGCATAGCTGCCCTTATAGATTATCCCAGTTTTCGGTCTAGGTCGTTTCCTAGTATTTATTTAAATCGTACCATTTTAGAGTTATTGACTTGTCAAAAAGTGTTCTAATAGTATAGTTCTAATACACAGGGAGTCATTTTTACTTGTTTCGTATAAGATTTATATCATATAAATGGATCGGATTAAAAGCGAGTTTAAATTATTTAACCGCGCATATTGAATCCGAGTAAGTTTTAAACTACTGAATTTTGCAGACAGAAATCTATTCAAACTACCAACATTTTAAACTAGCTGATAACAATTTGAGGCCTGGTAAGGCCTCAAAACAGATCAAATTTATTGACTTCTCTAATAAAATTCAGATCTTCTTAGACAAAACGTAGAACCATCAAATTATTGTGTTCATTCTGATTAAAACAAAGTTGAAATGATGGTTTTAAAAATTTACTCTGATTGTTCTGTTTTGTTTTTCGGGATCGATCAACAGGACATTTCTAGACGAAAAAAAATTGGTAGTGCATACGGATTGAAAAGATAAATTTTTAAAATGTTAAAGTTTGCTGCATGAAGTTCGAAAATTTGAAAACACACTGAAATACTGAAAAAAGGGCGTTAAAAGATAAGAAGCCAAGGTTTGTGCCGTAAAATCCGGCATCCAGCGAGAATGATCATTTAATCACACTAAAATCGGACACATACGGGCGCACCCGGGGCACATAAACACCAACACATTAAAACAGTTTAAGCGCAAAGTAAACAAGTCGTAAAATGTGGCGAGGGATGAAAGGGGGAGAGGGGGTGAGGGGGGAATGGAGAATCAAACCGTGAAACACATCCTCTCATTTTTCACCCCTTTTTCGCGTGGTAGTATTTTTTTTTTTCTTATGTGGGGTGGAATTTTCGCGCTCGCCGTTCGCGCGGTTTTTTGGGGGAAAGGAAGTCCATCGGTGTGGCGCGCAAGCTGCCGCAAAGATGCCGCAAACATTGACCAGGCAAAAGAAAAAAAAACACCCGTCGGTGGGAACGGCCAGAGGGCAGGAGGGTGATCGTGAGTCGTGGCAGTCGCAGTCGATTTCGAAAGTGAAAACATATGGTCCCGAGGGGAGGGGGAGAGGAATGGATGACGCCGTTCGCCGACGATGCGCCACTCCGCCAGGCCGAAGAAGTTCTTGGAATTCGGAGATACCGTTCGATTGAAGGGTGGTGGTACTTCGGCTGCGGGCGAAGATTGAAGCGCAACCAGTCCCATTTCCACTGCCAGTTCCCGTTTGGAGTTCATCGGAGCCAGCTTTTGGGAGACGTTTCTGTTGTTTCTGTTGCCTGTTCCGGTTGGAGTTACGCCACCCGTAGACTCGGGGGTAGCTTAGGCCGGGGTGGGAGGTGCCTGGAGCGGGAGTGAGCGAAGATGCGTTGGATTCGATAAAAATATGTCGATCCGGCTAAATATAGCGCGGGCGGTCTGTAACACCCGCACGTTTTCACGATCAGCGAAGACAGAACGTCGCATTTGGTGTCGGCGGACGGGGGAGTTCCGTTGGCATGGGGTGTCATTGGGACACTGGCCGATGCGAGGTCGAACCGACATCACCACTACCAACTAAGCAATCAACCAACCGACCAACCGGTGCCGATGATCGTCAATTTAGTTAATTGTTTACGGAGACGAATCGATTCGTCAGCGTGGCCCGGAGATGGCCGGACGCTGCGATGCCGTGTTCGCAGACAAACTGGTGTCATGCTGTCTCCGCTCGTTCTGCTCTTTCAGATGGCAAACGGGACTCGGTGAAGAGCACGGACCGGGGCAGCCAGGAGGAGGATGCACGCCGTTCCCGGTCGCTCGATGGTGAGGCAATTCTCGAACCAATCCGCCAGATGGATAAGGTAAGTGTAGCGCAGGAGCGGAGTAGGCCAATGTGTGGGTGTGTGTGTCACATCTCAACCCATGGTCGTGGATCATTAGATTACTGTTCGTCTTTGGAGAGGCTGCTCGCATAACATACTCTTTTCGTTTTTTTTTCAAGCAGAATAAAAACAAATCGGCCTGGAGCAAAGTGAAGGGCATCGTGAAGAACCATCGTGGCTCGTTGAAGTCGAACGAGTCGCGCCGAAATGCGACCAAACCATCGAACAGCGTGGGCTGCAGCCGGGAGGCAAGTCCCTGCGAGTCGATGGACGCGTGCGAGATGGCACAACATCAACACCGGGAGCGCTCGGATTCGTTCTCCTCCAGCCAAACATCGCCCGGGCATCGGTCGGCGGCGGTTACACCGACCTTTTTGCTTCTGCCGGCATCGACGGGGGCCACCACCGCGGGGGATAGCAGTGGTGGGGCGCAGAGTGGTCCCAACTCACCGTGCGGATCGGTACCGACGACGCAGGGCACATTTTCCAGCGGCGACGATGCTGACTGGCGACCATCTAGTGTGACCGAGTACCGAACGGTGCGAAGTGGCAGTGGTGATAAGGGAGTCGCGGCCGGAGGATTGTTGGTGGCAGCGCAATCGAGTGTTGGAACAGCCACCAACGTCACTACGGTCACTAGTAGCACCAGTAGCAGTGCGACTACCAGAAGTTCCCGCAAGAGCAAACACATACCTGATATTGAATCCGTACCTGAGGGAGTCCCGATCGAAACGAGACCACACGGCGGTGGTGGTGGTGGTGTCACACAGTTGGTGCCAGCGGCCAGTAGCAATGCCAGTAGCAGTAGCAGCAGTATTAGTAAGCTAAGAAAATCTCCCCCAAAGCCACTCAGCCTTAGCCGGCAGCAGGAGTCGATCGATGTGTCCGTGTCGGACCAGGGGGACAGTGCCGGGATGTCGCTGTCCTCCTCGCCCGGTCCCAAGCACTCTCCGAAGCGCAAAAGCTACGCAGGCCTTTCGGTTGAACCGGACTCGGGTTCGCTGCCCGCCAGTCCGTCCGGCAAGCAGTTCACTTTCTTCGGTGGCAGCGCGGGTCCGTCGGAACGTGTGGCCGAAATCGTCGAGGCGGACTACTCGAGCGGGGACGTGTCGGATCAGAACACTCCGAAGCGGAGACCATCGCCCAAACATCGCACCCTGCAGCGCCAACGGGAAGAGATCGAGCGGCGTTATCAGGAGCTGCAACTGAAGTTACAGCGCGAGTTCGACGCCAAGCAGCAGGAATGGGAGCGGATGCGACCGGCGGCCTTGCTGATGAACAATAGCCCCCGTAAGTATCGCCTAGCGTCGAGCGAACGATGGTGGCTCTGGAACCACTGAAATTGTAGCGGTTGGTATATTCCAAAGTATTGCTTCTAGTAAACCAGCTGTTGAAGGAAGACTCGAGCAGTCCATCCAGTAAGGCTCAACCGCCGCCAATCGTAGAGGATAACCTGACGCCGGACTTTAAGAAGAAGCTGACCGAATGGCGCTCGAAGGTAACCCGGGGGTCTCTCTAGTTCTCAAAGCAGAGTTTTTGAAAGTGCACTGGAAACTAATCGTTTCAACTAATCTTGCTTCAATGTCCACAGCAACATCAACCGCACTCGTCGAAAGATGTGGCAGACTCGAAGAAGAAACCCATCACCGACTGGCAGCTGTGGAAGACGGGACAGATCAAGCTGGAGGGTCAGGGATTGAAGCAGTTACCGGATGCCAAAGATCTGCCGGAAGATTTCCAGAAAAAGTTATGTGAGTACAACTTTTTAGTTGCCATTTTGATGCAATGTAATCAATGTTTGTATTTACGCCTCAACCAGCGGAATGGAAACAGATGAAGGCAGCGAACAAAGTCCCTCCCTACTCGAGCCAAACGTCCCAGGTAGGTGGCGGTGAGGCGAGTACGTCAATGAAACGCCAGCAGCCCCCGAAAGGCTCCGCCGGTGCGGTCAAGAAGTCCAAGACATCCGACGAACTCGAGAAGCACAAGACGGAAGGGTTGTCCAAGCTGAAGGCGCTGGTGGGAAGCGAAGCACCCAAAAAGGAACTGGTGGTGCAGACAACGAAGGGTTTCATCAAGTTCGAAGGCATCTCGCGAAAGTTTACCCGCAAGCTGTTCGAGTGGGAAAAGGCAAAGGGCATTGGACCGGAGGCGTCCACCATTGCGCTGTTACATCCGGGATACGCACCGGTTGTGGTCGAAAACCGTGGTGTCGTGGTGGAAACAAAACGTACGTTGGCTTATAGAAGTTGTCGGAAACATTCCAGTGAACCAGGGGTTCTTAATCTTTTGTTTTTTGCAGGAGAAAAGTCACCAGGACTTGCCCGATCGCTGTCTATGGATAGTATTGCGCCAAACCCTTCCGCTTCGTCCATTTCCCATCAGCCATCAAGCCTGTCACTCAATGATGCAGATGAGTTGAAGGACGTCGATAAGGATAGTGGCTCGAACCGAAGAGTTTCCTCAAACCCGGAGCTCGAGCTAGCGCCGGAAAGGGAAGAACCAGGTGCCGTTTTGGTGGAGGTCGAGGATGAGGTGTTGGAGGTGGTGGATCCACTGCTACCGGTACTTCCCGGGGACGAACGGAGACAATCGACAACGCTCAGTGTAAACCAGAAAGCTAAAGAGTAAGAAATTGTTTATCGGGTTCCCGCTTTGACGAGTGATTTGATAAATTTCGTTTCTTTTGTAGCCCTGGCTATACGTCGAGACCTTCGAGTAATAGCAGCACGATTCTTAAAGACTCCACCAAGCTACTCATACGGCTGAGCGAACAGGATTCGGTCGATCGGGACGAGGTGCGCCGGTTGAAGATAGTACTGCGCGCACTCATCGCAACCCTGCCGGAGTTTGTGGAAACCGGCTCGCGCAACAGTATTGCATTTTTCGTCTACATGAAGGACCTCGCCCTGGACGTGCTTCGCCATTTGCACCGCTTTGACGATGGTTCACTCGCTGGGGATGCGGGCACCGTGCTGGCCAACGTACAGACCATCAATGGGCTGGTTGCGGAGCTGAAGAAGTCGCTCCATTCGTACATGAAGTACGCCACCGGAAACGCCAACGGTCGAACGAAGGACGAGGACATCCCACAGATCAGTATTACGCCCGCACTCGGGGCACAGGCGACGAGCTCGATCCAGCGCACGGAAGACTCGTTGCGCAGTATGGCAACCATCAACGTGACACCGACGTTCGTGTGCAACGCCGTACGGGTCAATACGGTCGAACTGGTGCAACCGACCCCCTCTTCCCGTCGGTTTCCCGTGAGCTCGGAATCTGAGCCAGCCCCACTAACCTCACAATCGCCCGATTCGTCCGCTCACACGCCCGACCCGGCGGCAGTGGAAGTACCTTCCGCCACGACACGTAAGGATTCCCCCGAGAAGGACGGGGGAGCGGGCAAAAAGTTACAGCGGAATCTAAGCAACGGAAGCCGGCGGAAGACACGCATCAAACGGATGGGTTCGCGGCAAAGTAGCAAGACCGAAAGCGACAGCGACGACAATCCGCAAAACTACGTGCTTGATGTGCCTCGAAAGACAAAACGCAAGACAAGCCGAGCGAAGAAACCGTCCTCAGATTCGCTGGAAAAGCTGACCCCCGGCCCAGAGCGTGTCGTGGACGACGTGGTGTACGTGCTGAAGATACGACCCGGGCAGAAGATTGAGCAGGTGGAGCGTCCACAGCCTCAGAACGCTTCGCTCAGCTGTGTGTCACAGGGTGCTGGAGATGACGTGCTCATATCACCGCAGGAAACGTGCGTGGAACTACTAGAGGCACCTCCCAATCCGACAGTTACCACAAGCGTGCTGGTAAAAACGAAGCGTAAACTCTTCACGGCGGTTGACAGTGAGGGAGCAGCGGCGTTGGGTAGTTCCGGGAGCATCAATCAAACGGTCGCCATCAGCCATGAGCTCGAGTCAAGTTCCGGTAACGACCCGGAGACGGTGGTGAACGTCGTCCTTGCACCCAGTCCCCAGGAACAGCAGAAGCTGGTGACGAACCTTCCCCCACTGCCACAGTCTCCAGGTATGCAGCGAAGGGTGGACCACTCGAAGGCACCGGCGAAGGAGCTTTCACCCAACATTCGACTCATGATCGCCAAGTACAATCAGCGGCTCACGACGGAGAAAGCCGGAGGCACTTCACCACACAGCTCGGGGTCCTGCTCGCCCGTTGCCTGGCGATCGCCGGTGCTCGATCGACGAGTCAGAAAGCAGACGGAGAAGTATCAGGAGACCATCCAGCTATCTAAGTCGGCAAGTGCCGGCAGTTTGCGCAAATCGCTCCGACAACTAGAGGCGGCACAGCAATCGTTCGACATGGCGGGAAAGGCTGGAACTGGAGACAGCTTGGTGGTTATGAAATCGTCCAGTACCAGCAAGATTGAAGGTGCCCGGCAAGCGGAACTGCCGATGCCAAGGGAACAGTGTTTGGAGCCCGATGGGGCGAGGGAACAAGAATCTTCAGAGCTGGGCACCTTCCCGGCGTACGATAGTCTACGGCGGCGTGACACACTGTCCAGGCTGGAGAGGAGCAGGGCACTAGCAGGCAGAGACCAGCAGCCTACAGACACGGGGAACGAGTCCTCCACAAGTACAACGAAGGGATCGACGACGAGTACGGGAACGATCAAGAAGGAACGGCTGTACAAGAAACGTACCGAATCTCCTATCGCCAGCGGGACAACTAGTGCGACAGTTGGTGGCAGCGGTGGAAAGAAGGTAGCGACACGCGGTGACAAATATGCCCGGTGCCGATCCGTTCCGAATGAGGAGTGCACGGTGGAGGTTTCGATTTCCTCGAAAGCTCTAAAGCCGCCCAGCCCTCGATTGATCGCTCGTCGGCGGCTCAACCTCGAGCAGCAGCACCGGGTAGAATGCTCTCGATCGGCTCCGACGACACCACTCGACGAAAACCGGACCATTCTGACGGTGCCGATGAGTCAGCGGGCTCTCAAGCTGAAGAAAGCTAAGGAAGAGTTTCTGCGCGCTCCTAGTCATTTGGATCGAACAGGACCTCGAACCTCCCCCGCCGAGGATCAACTCGCCTGGAGCAATCGCATCAGCCAGATCAGTGCCACCAGTACGGCGTCCTCCAGTCTACTGGAGAGTGATCTGATGCTGATGAAGAGTGCCAGTGCCGGCGTGATCGGCACGATGGGATCGTCGATCGCCGATGAGTCGGAGTTGCTGGCGGCACAATTGCGTCGCAACGAGTCCGGTTCCTCGTGCACCGGGGCAACATCACGCCACAGTATCAGCACAATCGGTGAGCAGAGAGGTTCGACTACCACGGCCAGTACCTCCGGAGCGGGTCGTTTCGGCGGGCTTTCGAATCTTGCGTCGAAGCTGCGCAAGGTGAAGCTACGGCGCAGCAGCAAGGATCTCAGCCGGATGCACGCCATCTCGACCCTCTGCCGGCAGAGTCTCATGGTGGATATTAGTGGCGAGGCGGCGCGCAAAATGGGAAGCGCCCAGAGCCTCGGGCAGGGACAGGCCGATGCCGGCAGCCGGCGTGACGGGGACAGTGAGCCGCTGAAGAAATCTGGCAGCGTGCAGGCAATTTGCAATCGTTTCCGTCGTAGCGGTGAGCGCAACGAGGAGCTAAAGAAAAGCCGCAGCCTGGGCTTCCTCGAGCCCGACCGGAAGGGATCGGGATGATGATGATGATGATGGGTCACGTGCAAAACTGCACTTGTGTATTTCGCTTCGCTTTAGTAAGTGTGACCGCCGGTGTCCGTAGTTGGTTGTAAAACTTTCCGTTCGGTAAAAAACCAGTAAACAGATGCAGTGCAAAAATGGCCGTACGTTGTGTTGTGAAAAATTCTTACCCAAACTCGGGACTTGGGCGCGGTTGTTATTCGTCCGGAGAATTCGGTAGTAAGGCCACTCGTATTATGTTAGTCTAGTCCAGCTCGTTCTTCCGCCCCCTTCCGTCGGTAGGATACGCACGCTATGTAAGCTTTAGCAGAAATTGGAGATTTTCCTTCCCCAAGGCAGGACGCAACGTCAGGTATGATCAAGTCAGTCAGTATGTTCCGTCGTTAATTGTGTCACCATCCTTCCACCCCACCCCTTCGTTCTACGCCTCATACTGTTCATGTTTTTTTCATGCTCTTCCGAAGAGCAGAGTATTGATGTCTTTTTTCCTTCGAATGGAAAATGAAATAAATATGAAATGATGAATCACAATGGATGTTTTATTTTTCCTACAGCAAAATGGAATGGCGGTCCGTGCAGCTATATGGGTATATATCATCAACTGACCGCGTATCAGCCCATTGTAATCTGTTGATGGATGAACGTGCAGTTTCCTAAGGAGAAGTTGTGTGCCGTCGATTCACGTTGTTTCTAGCGCTTATCAACTGTTGTCATAGTCCAAACTCGATAGGTCATGCGTCTTATCTATTGAAGTACATCTGAGGTGTACATCTTCTGAGCGTGGCCCTCGAGTTCGTGGGGGAATTTTTCAATCGTGGCCGGATCTGTGCAATAATTTATTTGTTTCAACCATCCCATTTGGAAGGTTGGCTGGAGGAGAAATGGATGGGTAAGTTTCGCCGAGCGAAGTAATCGTTATGGCAAGCGATGGCAGGTGAGATCCACCGGTTCGTCGGCGAAAAGCGACGTTGCGCCAGAGCAGTGTCGGGCATATGTCTGGATGCGTTATGCTCGCATTGCAACACGTTTTCCGGATACAGTGTGTTGTCACGCGGGGTTTGAAAGCTTATCAGTTGGCATGCGGCCGGTACCAGCGATGGGTTACATTCTCACGGCGAATCCCTTCCGGCCGAAGCCATACACAGAACATTTACCATTTCGTCATGCGTGGTTAGATGTGGAAACCTGTGCTGAGTCAGAATGTGATGGCTGTACCTGTAATTGCAATAGGAGTTTTGTTTTGCTCTAGTTTTGGCATTGTATTGGGTATATTTCTCAAAGGCTAATACATTTGAATGGCCGTATGTTCACTTTAAATTACGTTTGTTTTACAAGGATAACTGACTAGTAAAATATGTCACTTTGTCGCGAAATGGAACAAAGACACAATCTTTAGGATACAATTATGGAATTTCATAAGCTCGTTATCAAGTTTAGCTCATTTTGAAAACTTTTATTACGATTGACAAATATTAGACTCGTTTTATTTGGTCGAAAGTCTTCGCTAAACGTTTTCTAAGTAGATCAAGGCACAAGCAAACGCGTCCATTGATTTGTGATTAGCTATCTTATCAGCAGTGGTACCACAATTAATCCACTCATAAAACCACGCGGAGCACACGGTTTCGGATAGCGACTGGAGGGTATGTGAGTTGTGAAAAATAAAATTCCGTGTACTAAATATAACCATGTACCGAATGGGGTTTAGTACAACCCCCACCATAGTTGGATGGTTGGATTAAAGGGATGCTAGTAAATGAAGGATGATAAAATTAAATCTCAGTTCCTTTTGATGCAAGGATTAACGGAACCCTTAAGTGTACAAGGCGTGCAAATAGAGGCCGGCATTGAATCCTACGTCCGGAAGGCGCAAGAGCTGGAGTTTCCCTCGACGCCGTTCGACTGTATCTATGCTGTGCCCCTTCTGACGCCCCAGGCCGTTTCTTTCGGGCCGGTAAACCTGGCGGACGCTCTCGTCACGCGTTCGTTCGTCAGTCGCACGAAATAAAAACATGAAGAAACAAACCCCGGCCAGTGGCCTTATCTTATCAGGGTTTGAGCCTCAGGTACCTGGTCCTTGTTTACCTAAGGTGAAAGGCAACCGACGGTACCGAAGCGGCTGACCCGGTGAAGGGAAAGTCGCTGGGAGAGCCGGCTGCGCAATACAGACAAACGGAACAGTGGCCAACCCGGGCCGGTTGGATGAGGCAGAGGGCGGTAGACAAGGTGGTAGCACGCTGTGTATCAATCATTCTGTGGCTCGATAAGGAAATTCCATATTTGATACGAATGCGATCGAGAAGCTGCCGAGAAGAGCCAAGCACGGTGATCAAACAGCCTGCGATGGATTTTCCTTCATGAACTCGTCGAAAAGTGTGCAACAGAATGATGTAATGCTGAGAAATTAACTCACTCGAAGGTTAACATGCACGTTACATCTTTATTAACCAACAAAATTCTTCGATAATAACGCTTTTACTTTTTTCTGTTTGATTTTACATCGTTACAACGGTTCATGTCCATCAGGATCAAAAGAAAACATGTTTTGGTGTATTTGAATTTGTGTGCCGTGAAAGAATTGTTCTTTTCCCCTATTTTTCTTTCTATAGTCTTCAAGAAATGCACTAAACTATTATAATTGTTATCTTGGGTCTAAGAGTACTTCATAAAAATCAATTGAATACTACTGTAACCACTGAATAATGAGTGGAATTAATAAATGTTGTTCTATATTGACATGTTTGTGATGATATTATATAACTATTATGCAAGTTAATCACTAATTTAGTAATAGTTCTTGTGCAGCTGGTCCATCAAGAACACAATAATTACGTAACTTATTATTTGTAATAAATGTTTTAGGTGGTACTTTTACGATCTTAAACGATCTAGGTTAGATGATTGCAATTAGATTGAATGCACTTGTCATGCCAGCTTACTTCAAAAATTTTTCATGATTCCTACAGTATTTTTATGGATTAAAAATGGATGTTGCTCAATTTGTGCCAACTCACAACCTGTAACCAATTTTGTCATAGATTATAAATCTCCAAGAAGCGAGTGATAAGAAGTTACTTGGATTTCTCGGTCCAATTTCACACCTCGTCTTTTGAGTTGATTCCGAAAAACCACCTGAACGACAAAGCCTACGCCTCGGTAGAGATTAGCGTCCTTATCGAACCCAAACGTTAATGCCCAAGGGGATTCCGAAAAGACTGACCGGTCGGTGGTGACTTTCTTGACGCATTGAGTGAATTCTTATTAGCTGCCGTGGACCATCCCGTCTCTGTTCTTCTCGGTCGTTTCTAGGAAAGCAGAAAGAACCAATGCGCTGAAATCGTCAAAATCGATAAGTCTCCCCAGGCGTTTCCTGTCGCCCCAAATAAGCTACGAATTATCGTCAATCCTAGGGGGGAACCTGCCAACGTGGGTCCGACCGTGGAGTTGTGCAATGTCGTCATGGCATTGTGGCCGTTTTTCCAACCCCTCGATACCCTCGCTTAAGATACGCACTTTTCTTACTCGCGAATAAGAAGGATCTGAGTTTGTCGACTAATCTGCTGAAGTGTGTATCCTGATACCGATTCGGTACCGCATTTTCATAGTGCCACTGTATGAGGTTTGTATGTGTGTGTGGATGTAACCTTCTAAAGGTGCAACTCATGGGGCGCAACCGCGATCGACTCCAGGGCCCCCGATATTTTCGATCTCCCGATAAAACCGGTGCTTAATTTCGCAATGCCCGAATGCCGACGTGAGCTGGTTCTGGGGTAAGCGTCATTTTGGACGTTGGGTGTCTTACTGCCTCGGTTTAATCAGTGCCATAAAAAACCCACACAGTTGTGGCCGTTGTGGCCCGCGCTTATCATCGATAGTTCTCCCTTGATATGGTGAGGACACTGGTAAGGCGTTACCGGTGTGTTGGTAACGTGAGTTTGAGTCGGAAATCGTCACACGATCGAGGCACCAGGGGTTGAGGAAGTGTCAAATAAAAGATCAAAAAGAAAGAAAAACATATCGCACCAGGCGGGACGTGGGTCGGGTTGGGTGGAAACCGGGTAGGACGCGATTTTCCTTATCAGCGATTTCGGAACCGGATGGATCGGGGGACAGGTGAGCGCTTGCGTTGCGCTTGCGTGGCCAGGGTTGTGGTTGGCGAGGGCATATAAATACGAACGACACGGTCCCGTACGACCGTCGTGTGTGTCGTTTATCTATTGGCCGTGCAAGGCGCGAACCGAACACATACCCGCGAGACCCCAAAACGCTATCACCATCGCGGAGGTAACGTCGTGTTTGATTCCGAAGTCACGGGAAGTGGAATCGATAAGCGGATGGGGATCGGTCCCGTTCGCACACATCGATATCGATTCTCCTGGAGCCGATATTAGGGCTGTGTCGAGGCCCTCCGATGCCCACCAACACACACGTACACTTATACTTACGGGGACACATTTGGCCGTGTCGCACCAGTCCGGGGTTCGGTTATCGGTAACCGTGCTTATAAAAGCTGTGTAAAATTTAAAATTTCTCTTATAACAGTTCATCGCTCGGTGCGGAGTGGATCGGTATCGCAGGAAAGGCGTGTCTTTGCTTGCCAACGTGGCAGCCATTTTGGGCTGTCTAGCTTCACCTCAGTCCACACAGGATTCGCGTTAATCAGCTTCCGTTCAATAAAACGAACCGATTTATCCGTGCGTTACGCGTTACGCCAGGATGCGCGCAGGAACTCGCAAAAGTGTTTAAAGTGTGCGCAAGTGAGGTAACCTACGCCGTTTTGTGCTAGTGAATTAGTGAATTTACGGCTTTCCGTGGTCCATTCATCTGGTTCTACTGGTTTCGCCGGGCGTTTCGCGTTACGATCGTGGGTATTTTAGATCATGGACAGACACGTCTGCGCTGCGGGCGCTCGGTGGAGCAGCAGGGATGGGCCGCGCTGGCCGCTGCCGTCTCTGCTCCCACCGGCGCGCGATTCTTTTCCGATGCTGTCAGATCTACTTCATACCCATGAATGGTGGCGTGATGCAACGACAGAGCGACGGCATGATTCATTCGAGTGTCGAGTTTTCTGAGCGCAACCTCGCTTTTGCACCGGAAATCACGATGGTGGACGCACCCCTATCACGATATGGAATAAGTGGAGTAGTGGTCTCATCGCTTAGTTTCAGAAAAGTGAGATTCTACTTCTCCGACTTAATTCATATCTAGTTGAATCAACGGTCCATCGAAGCAATCAAGGAACGCCCCTGGATGTAGGCAACAAGCGTTGCACGTAATCGAGTCGAAATTCCGTAGTGAAGAACGTTTGAATTTCGGGTCCGGTTTTCAATCATTTTCTTTGTGCTTCGTGTGTTTTCGCTTGTTTTCAGCTCTTTTTTTCCACATACTGTAGGCCGAACGCATTTTTGGACTATTTTCCTCCAATACCTCCAGAATAAAGAAGAAAGAAACTGCATGCTTAAATTAAAAAATGCCATTGGAAACGGAATTGGTGCGCGTCAGAACATACCACGACGTGGTTGGAAGCAACATCTTGACGTTGATGATGCCAATTGATAGGTACACGTGCCTAAGTGACACCTTGGGGAATTGCCGATGGCCTTACGTCGAACTTGTAGCCCTTGTTACTTTATCCTTAGCCTAACAAGACCCTCCGGGGGGTTGGGTTAGAATAAGTTTGTTTGTTTGTTTGCTCAATTAAAAGATGGGCACGAAGTTAGAGAGCTGTGCAAATGATTTTCGCATCGCCGGAGGTTCGCCAGCGTGGGGTAATATTTTAACGATCGTCGCAAGATTTCGAACCTGAACGCGTTGCGTTGCAGCACGTGGAGCGTCCTTTCGTGTGGGCCTGTAAAGGACACGTCAGACGGCGCTGCCATATGCAGGAGAGATGGCAAACATAGGGACACTGATAATTACAGGGTTTGTACCGCGACGCGCCGCATAGTGCGATAAAAGCTGGCGCGTTGCGTGGCGCAGTAATCGTTTCGGGACCCGCCGACGATGGTTTTGTTAATATTTCTTTTGGAAAATAAAAATAAACATTCCAGCCACCGCCGGTTCCCGCAGCACAACCGGGCGCATCGCTCATCTCCGCCGGCTTTGAGATGTTTGAGTTGCGTAAGATTAATAACTCAGCGTTTACGATCGACCGAAGGATCCCGAAGGAAGACGGCCGAAAAGGGGTGAGGCAACTAGGACCTCAAGGCAGGGACCAAAAACAAAAAAGGATACCGTGCTGCGATCCCGTGCATTTGATCGCCGTCCGATGCTGTCGGTGGGTGTGTTTCGACAAATTAAGGGAAGCCGATAAAAATAAAATTTCAATACCTTCGATTCTATTGCATACACATAATCACCGCATGAACTGCAGGACCTTCGATGGCGCAAATGCAAAGGGATTTAAGGGAAGGATTTAGGAGAAAGTTTTAGAGTGTGTTTAAAGTAAGTTCGTGACCGGTTCGATCAAACCCGGTGGTCCGGGAAAAAGTCCTTTGGTATGACCGGCGCTTGGGGAAAATCAAACGAAGGACGCGTTGCGGCCGCCGTTTAAATTAGAAAGCATCGACGTCCTGTAATGGTCGTGTGAAATTGTTAATAGTTTCGGCTTCGGCTCTGAGGGCGAGCTTTTTTTTAAACCTTGGAGCGCCATTGATCCTTGGGAGGATGGTGAATGGACACGGGTCGATCGAGTTGGTCGTTAGATTGATTTATCAAAAAGCGTCCTTTCGGGTTGGGCCATGTTGGCAATGCAAAGAATCAATAAACAAGTCTATAAAACATTTTAAATGGGTGTCTTTTATTTGATGGTAATAAAAAAAAGGATATCTTTTTTATGAAGAAATCATGTAAGCGATATGTATGGAGATGAAATAAACATTAATAAATTATTGAAGAACAAGTGTATATACTTGTAAAGTTCTCATATTTAAAATATGTACTGCATTCATTTAACATTTTTAGAACGCCCCAATGATTTTAAAATGGAAAAGTTTTGCACACTCTCTTAACTGCATTAAAGTTTGATTGAATCCGAAATCGATCGACATTTCAAATGTTCAATCTATCTCCAATGTTTAACTCATTCTGAGGCTGCCCGTTAGCCATGAGAAAAAGGTGCACCAAATGCATCGACCCCACCCAAAATTTTTGCTGAGAGAACGCGGGACGAGGTGCCGCAGTGTCAAGTTACAGATAAACTGTGTGTGGTTTAGATCGTTAAGCTGCCAACCGGGACGTCACTAATTCAGTGATCAAACTGGTGGCTTAGCGCACAACGTAGACGGTGGCAGAAAGCGGTATCTTTTTGGGTTTGTTTCGTTTTTATGATGCCACAAATAAGAGGACTTCTTCGTTTTGGCTACTGCGTCGAAATCCCACTCGGGTTTTTGTTTTCCAGACCGTTGCTAACGTGTCTGAGGATGCTATCTTCACAAACGCGCATTGTCATCAATCATGCTGGCGAATCGGGTGGTTTAGCTGCGAGCGACTTGTAATCATGGCCACGTTAGGATTCGGTGGTGTGAAATTGTCGGATTTGTTGCGTTTAGGTGGCCGCTACAATGTTGCGCATTCGGTAATGGATCGCTGCCTACCAGGGACACTAATAATGCGTCAAAGTTGGCCACCACTAGCACGCGCCCCGTGACGGGGAAAACAGTGTCCCGCTGGGGGTCCGAACGTTGCATCGAGGCACAGGTGGTCGGTTGGCTGTTAGAAAATCCGTAATTGGAGTTTAATGTTTCGCGTGCGCTGGCTTGCAACGGGGCGGTTCGAACAGTGAGCGAAGTGCGCATGCAGTTAAAGGACAATTTTTTTTTTGCTCGCACGCCCTTAACGTCTTTCAAATAAGATAGCAAATTAAACAAACAAAAAATATCCATGCGCTCGGTCGTGTTTTACAGGAGCCGAGCCGAGTTCACGAACGACGAATGGAAGACAAAAAAGTCAACAGTAAATAAAGCAAACAAAAAAAATGAACAAGTCAAATTCAGATACAAGAGATAAAAAAAGTAGCGTGCTCACGTCTGGTAGAACGCGGGGTGAAGTTACGAAAAATCGATCAAATTTCAGCTACTCCAGTATGGCACACTAACACACCAACACCGCGATTGCTACGGCGTTTGAAAGGACCCCCGAACGAAGGCCCAGGGTGCAAGGGGCGGGACGTAGTCTTTTCCGCTTGAGTAGCAGCAAAACATAACAGGAAAAAATTGCGTATCCGAGTGAGTCTTCTTGTCCGGTTAAAACAACGTCATCGGTGCGGTTAGCGGGAGGGATCTGGTTCCTGGAGAGGTGCATTTCCAGGAAACCTCGTTGCCCACCGCCCACCTAGCACCTTTCGTTTCCTCCTTTCTGGCTGGTCAATTTTCATCCGAAGGAACTAACAACTCGTGCAACTCGGGAGTGGCAAAAAGGCATTCGAAAAAGGGCACGAAGGACACGACCTAGGATGTGGGATCTAGCAACCCTAGACGCGTCGCAACACCTCACGCAGTATCACAGAGCGACGGCAGGATCGCAGTAGTCACCGAGACGAAAAAGGGTGAAGTTCGGTTGTAGCCAAGTTTGACAGCTTCCCGAAACGGGCAGCACTTTCGCGCGAGGCCATGTCGGAGCAGAAGCTGAAAACCGATAAGGATGGAATACCGATCGATGATCCGTCGATACGCGGGTGGTCCCGATATTTTAACAACTGCACGATACGTGGACGGGCGAATGTAAGTATCGCATGGTGCGTTGCCAGTTTTGTGTTTACCGACTGACCATCCAACATTGCAGGTTGCCAAGGCAACGTTGGCGCTGATGGTGGTGGGAACCGTCTACTACCGGTACTTTCGCCCGAAGGGCCCGGATATCTCCGAAACTGACGCGTCGGTAGCTAAAGCGTGAGCTTGATCGGGATGAACCAAAGATGACCAGCGGCCATCTGGCATCGGTGCGACGTTTGGTATGAATTCTTCGGAGCATTGGATCTAATAAAAAAATCTCAAGTCCTCGTCGAGTGCAATCACGCACGATTCCGTCCAAGTTCTAGATCGAATGTAAGAAATAGCCAGAGGACGGTCAGACCTGGAAGGCTCATCAAAACCGGGTTTTGGCTTTGCTTCTGCTTCTATTCTTCGTACACGGCTGGCTGAAGAGGCCAACCGTACCGTAACGCTCGATTCGGGGCCGAAATCATGGTTTGTGGTTCGAGAGCCCTTCAGCTGCTGCTTGGGCCAGCGGCGGATACCTCCGACACTCTCGATCGGGCGTAGGCTCACGTTTGATTCGGACCGGTAACGCCCGGTCCGGGTGTATTTCGGAGCCGCGGGAACTTCGGCACGGCCGAACTGTCTGATTCACTTTCATTACGTATGCAAATCATCCAACGCAGTGCCTGGGAAAGGTGGCCTCCATTAAGGTTTGCGTGTGCGGTGCGAAACTGTGTCTATCGCCACGTTCGTGTGAGATGCTTCAAGGTGGAGTTCTGACCGAGGCACGCTGTGGAGTGTTTTAGAAATCCGCAAATTCTACCAGCTACAGCACGGGCTGTTCGCTCCTTGGCATCACGCACCTAAAAACCGGCTAAACAAACAGCCTCCGGATATCCTGACGATGTTCCGGGCGTCGAACGGAAGGATCTTCACTTCTTACTAAATTGCTAGCGTTGCGTCGCTTGCGGCGTAAATATGCAACGTACGAGGAACCGGAGATGACCGGGTGTCGGGGATAATGTTAAAATTGGAATCAATTTGCACACACCGCGCAAACCCCGCCAGCGTGTTGTGTTCCTGTGTTCTGAAAACAATGTTGAACCGCCCGCGGACGTCTACAGAGCGAGATCTTGTTCGCTCCTTGGATCTTCTTTTCCCTCTCCATCCATCGCCCTATCGACGAATTTTTCGGACAATTTTCAGAGTGGCCACGGCCTGGAACGCCGACCGGGCCATCAAGTATGTCGGATGCCGATGGTAAGAAGTGACGAAGAACGCTGACGTTAAACGCGCGACGAAGTCCCAGAATCGTCTAGGCGGGATGCGCAATCCAGGCAACAGGAGCGACGTGGATTCCATAGAGTTCAAGTAGCGAACGAGCGCGGCCAACGCCATGGGAGTGAAACTTCTACTTGGGTTTGGGTAAGGTTGGCGGTGGAGGCGACGGAGGAAGCGACGGTAACCCGGTAAGAGCGCTGCTCACGGTGAGTATGTAAACGAGCACCCACTAGAGCAGGATTTTGTTTGATTCGTACGTCGTTTCTCCCGATGGCCGAACGGCGGGTCCCAGAGTCCGGGCCAAGTGGATCGATGGAGATCTGCTCGATTGTGATGGGACTACTTCTCGAGGAAATTCTCGACTTCTTTCCCCCCCCCCCCCCCCCCCCCCCCCTCCTGCTTGCCGTTATGGTTAGAATAACAATAAAATAATCATAACAAAACGCCCCATACCCCGCCGGGAATGCGTCCTCCTGCGCCGCTTTCGTTGGACGCGGGAAGATGGACGTCGGGAAAGCGATTAATCATCTCCATCATCGCATCGTCATCACCACCGCACACCGAAGAGGCCTCGATAGATCGTCCTCCAGCTCTTCCCGCGCTCGCTGTGGACCCATTGAGATTATGTAAATTCATGCTGCCCAGCTCGGCCCGGTGAGCGTCGGGCTGTTTGGATAACACTTTTCGGGCGATTCCCGTTTTCGGGCAGGGCTTTCATCATCCAGCCTTCGATGGAGGCTCGATACTGACCACCGGTGAGATCGGTCACAATAGAATCCGGGAGACATGAGCTCGTGACGAGCGCTTCCAAACGGTTCGGGTGGATCGAAGGTGGGTTGTTTAGGAAGCTGTTTCGGGTTGGTTCGGGAGCTGAGAACGTGTCAGTCGTAATTGCTCCAATAAACTGATCCCATTGTGTGTGGCGTGAACATTGAATTGGGGGCATTTATCCACTCATTTGGGTAGCTTCTGAAGCGGTAGCTGAGATCGACATGATCCCTGGAGTGGCACTTGGGCCTGTTTGGAAAGAGCTCGTGCTCTACATGTTTAATCTTTTGATACCCTTTTGATACGCAATCCGAGATCTGAATTCAAAACGACCATTGGCTTCTTTTTCTTGTGCGTCCCGAGAACATCCAACACTTTCACTGCGATGCGAGTGTAAAATATGTATGCGCGTGTTTTTCTTTCCGCTATCATCGATCTTTCTTCAATTTGTTACAATCGATCGACTCGAGGAGCTTCCGGGAAGGTGCCTGCGACACTTGATCGCTTTCATCGGCCCCTCGGACGCCTCGATCGGTGCGAAAAGATAGCGTCAGGGAATCGAACGCCGAAAAACGGTTGGCGCTAGGGGTAGCCGGAACAAATGAGCTACCATTTGTCACTTTAATCTTTTTTTAATTCATACACCCCTACGCCCCCTTTGGGGAGAGCGGAAAGCGGGGCGGAAAGTACATACCGCACGTAACAAGGGTGTCGAGGGTAAAAGGGTTCCGGTGGATTGTCGTGCTTGTGTTCAGTTTTTTTTACGAAACTGTCCGTGAAATTATGTCTTCACTTTCACTCGCTGACAGCTTTCCCCTTGAGCGCATTGTTTTCGGACCTCTTTGGCACCCGTGGTTTGACAAATATTGTCGCACTGTCCGTAGGGTCCTGCGGTCTGCTTCCCCATGTTGCCTTTTCCAAGGTAGGGAAATAGGTTTTTTTTTATCCACGATAAACACCTTTGAAAGGAAATGCCCTTGCAAAGCCCTACAACAGGTAGAAGCCCCGATCGAGCGAGGATGGCAAAGGCAAGGTTTAACAAATTGTCAAGCGAATATCCTTTTTCCACCGGGGTTTCGCAGTAGCCGAATCAAGACCAGCCACGCAGTACCGTTTATGAGCGCTGATGTTCGTGCGGTAGTACCGGAAGCTTAATCTGTTTTTTTCTTCTATGCGCCATGTGCAAACAGCAAACGGAGGAAAAGAAAGAGAAACGTGGAGGAGACGTGATTAATAAGTGGAAAATTTGATTTCCGTTTTCCGTGTTGCCCTCGGTGCCCTGGAACCGTTCGAGGGCAGGATTAATTATGGTAAGGCAAATTAATATGGTACGGTTTTGCTTGCATACATCGAGGAAGCCTTCGCAAGTCTGGCGTGCATCCTCAAGACGCTAACGGATGAAATGATGGTCCTTTTCTTTAACAACATGGAATCGGAAGGCGCACTCCATAAATCGAATACCGTTAGTGGAAAGGAAAGAATCAGGCTTCCTTTGCAACCGTGAAATCAATTGGTAACATATCGCACCCTGTTATCCTACAGGAACTGTGGTCTATGGGCGAACGGTGCAGGAAGGTCCTGGTACCGGAAGTTTACCGGTTGCTTGAGTGGCTTGTTGCTGAAATGTGGATACAGTTAATTATGAGTCCTTAGGCACGGTTTGGGTTTGAAAAATCACGGTCGGTATAATTATTATCATTCTTATAAGCAGTACCGTTTTTAAAATTCAGAAAGGGGAAAGACTACCGTTTCTTATTTGTAGCAATTATTTTCAGTTGTTGAGGTTTTAAATATTCTTATTTATTGAAATTTTTTTCAATGTTCTTCTTTAGCCGGGATTCAAGCAAGCCTTTAACACTGATCAAGCGATCTTTCCACGGCTTCTGTTTTTAGGACGCCTCAAGCGTGAAGTAGAGCCTTTTTTCGGATCCTTGTTCGGTGTGTTTGTCTACTTCCTGGTTCCGAAAGTTTATTTTTTCTCCATATCTTCGGCATGTGCCAGCAGTCGAAGGACTCGTGGACGCGCTAGAAGGAAAGGCAGATGTTACGATCGGTTGGTGCAGACGCTGCACTGGATAGTTTTTTCGTTGTTTTAACATTCGGTAAAAAACATGGATTTGATCCTTTCAAAGTGGAATTAGGCTTACAACATAAGAGTCGCAAAAACTATGCTTTCAAATGAGTGTCGAATGAGAGAATATAAAAAAACCGTTTCACGTGAAGCCCCGCAAGAGTTCGGTGCTTCTTGTTACTAAAATTTCTTAGAATACAACGTGGACTCAACAGTCTTGTTTTTTTTTTTGGGTTGGAGCCAGTTCGCGATTGCTTGCTCGTGTGGCGTATTCGTTTATCTTTTCTTTTAAGGCCAAAAACAAAAAACCTAAACGCCACATTTAGAGTGAAAATGCACCGAAAGATAACCCGTTACCTTCAGGGAAGTGCTTCGGGCTGGAGCAGGGTCAAGATCCTTGGGCTCCAAATTAGAAGGCGTTAAACAAACAACTCATCGCGAAAATCGTGCCGGTTTTTGGAAACGCCGGTGCGACGCTTTGAGCTCGAAACGAAACGGGCCGCACACTGACGCGCTAATTAATGGGCACCGGCAGCCGCGTGAGTTATGAGTGATGCTGCGTTCGCACTGGTTTGGTTTCGCGGGTTGACGACGATCGTGGAAGAAGGCTTAAGATACTGGCTAGGTTTCCCTAAGGCTAGTCCTGTCTGTCCTATTAGCGCCCTTTGATGTCTTCATTTAGAAAGAATCCATTATTAAAGTGGATCGAAAAACAAGATCAACGAATATAACTTGATTGACCTGTCCGTTTCGAATAGTTTTAAATGTGTAGAGTTGATTTGTTTATACAAGTAAGCAAGCGAATATCGGTAATATTCTCTGCATCAATAATAGGATTCAAATTTCGAACCATTTAGTACGTGAGGATCCTTTTAAAATAACTCTTTTCTTCATAATTGAAGCTGCTATTTATTATTGATCCTGTGAGTGTCGAAAGGATTGAACCCAAGCGAAAGTGCACCCTTCCCTAAACTAATGCTCTTTTTGAGAAAAAATCAAGGCCCCAACAAGAACGTAGTTTAGCAAGATTTATCACTTCTGACCCATTGAAAGTGGTCGCACCTTTTATGCACCCGATTGGAGTTGCTTCACCAAATTTTCCACTGTTCCCGATCCCGATCATCAGCAAGGTTTGTGTTTCTTAAATTCGCATTTGGTGCAAAAAGGGAGCCAAAGATTTCGTGTTACTCTGGCAGACCGGTGCCCACTATCGAATTAATCAAATTAAATCGGTCCGGCTTTTCAATGGGCAAAATGGATGCGCCCCGCGGGAATGGGGCTTCTGGATCTTCTGAGAATCCCATTGATCGCGGGTTCTCACACAACCGATCGATCGAAGGGGAGGAGAAGGCAAAAAAAAACGAAAGAAATACATGGAAGCTGCGTTTACATTCAGGAGGAAAACGATCGCGCGATCGTGAAAACGGAAATGGTCGTGAAATAAAAATCGAAAAGCATGAATGAAACCCCCAGCCTTACCGCTGCTGCTGTCAGTAAAAGTGTTTTCTGAATGAATTGTTTTTCTACCGGACTGTAAAAGTAAAAGTCGCTCCTGAGCGATAGATTTACACTTTTATTGCACATTAAGTACAGCTGCTGCGGTTGATTTTTATCGAGTTCTCTAACTCGTTTGCGCCGCCGTGGGAAGAACACTGGTTTTGTCACTTGCTACATAACGACACGGGAAAAGGATAACACACAGCCATTGAGTGACATCCTCACGCCCTCGCCAAGTTATCACCGTTAAACATCGAGCACAAAGGAATCGAAAAGCCGGTGCGGGTTTTGTTTTCCCGTGTGATAAAACCAACCATTCTACAACACACCCTTCATGGGCGTTGCTGTCATTTGACTTTTCTGTTGCCGTCCTCACTTCGGGACGCTGTTGTATCTATCCCACCACGTTGTCGGACAAGTATCCTTTTGTTATCCTTTCGCTACCTGTCTACCAGTCCCTGGGGGCGTCTTTAATAGCGCCGAAAAACAGCAGACTCCGGAATTGGAAAGGGGTTCGTCGCTTGTTGGATCGGGCATGTCTTTCGTTCAATGAATCTCGCTTTGAATAAAACGCATTAGCAGAGTAATAATAGTGGGATGGTCTCAGTGTGAACGCCTCCGGGTGAAGAAAATACACTACTTCTAAAGAACCCACCCAAAAATACCGTTCTTTTGCCTCAAATATCAAACCAAATCTTTCGCGGCGCAAAACACCGCTTCAGCAAACAAGGATCCGTGAACTTGTTTGAGGTTTTCGATCATTTTTCTATCATGGTACCTTGTTGTGGGAAACAAAATCTCTATCCATGCCGTCAGAGAAATATTAAAAAAAAGCTCGTCAAAACGCATCGGAAAATTGGTAACAGTCCCACCGATTGCGGTGAATAGAACGAAAATTGGAAGTTCCGCCATCCTTCAAATGAAAATTCGAGCAGGTTCTATCACTTCGAAGCTAGTTGGCTTCTTCCCACTGTCCTTGCGAGAAGTGATTGCGTGCTGACGAGGGAACGCAACCCGGCAAACATCGACCTCTCCAAAAAGCGTTCCCTTGCCCGAGGAAGAGTCCTTTTGCCACCGAATGGTAACAAGTGTTGGGAAATGGAAACAAGGATAACGCCAGAAAAAATCTCATAGGTGATAGAAACAAAATAGAAAAAAAGGCTCAGGTAGAAGTTGTTGCCAAGGGGATAACGTTGGGATTTGTGTTCGAAGAGAGATTTTTTTCTGTTAAATGCACCTTCGTCCGGCAGGTACACCAACGTCTTCCCAAACAAAGCGCAACGCAAACGAAACATGCCCGAATTTATTTGAAAATAATTGTTTCAGCTATTGTGCTGTGAATTGGATTGAGGTTTTCCTGGCTCTGCTCGGAAGAAATCGTAGTCTGCGTCGGCTCCGGAGATTATTGCGAGGCGGAAGAAAAGCAGATCACTTGAGCACTTCAGGAAGTGGAAGATTGCTCTTTGGCAAACGGCACACCAGGGACCAGAAATCTACTCCCAAACAGGAGCTCCTTCAGAAATTCCTCTAGTAATGTAGGGAAAAAAGAAAAACTCCACCGAGCCCGGACGTAAACATTCAAGCACCGGACCAGAAATTGATTTATAATTACAGTCTCCGATCATGTCCTCGTCCTCGTAGCGAACTTCGAGGACTACGCCAGGCCAATCAAAACCAGTGTCTTCTGGCTGTTGTTTGGAGTTTGGGTGCATCGGCGCACGCACTTCCTCGGCCGGCGTAATTGGCGCTATTGTTTCGCTAATCATAGTTTATGCGTCGGAAAGTAGTCCATGTCAGCCCATCAAATTTCGGTCACGATGCCCACCCGGAAGTAGAGTTGGAGTGGAAAATTGATTTCGTCCAAATTTGTCCACACGGTGCGCGCCGTTCCTGGTGCTGAAGAAGCTACCGTCTGCAGAACCAATCGATCCCTCGAGGATGTCCTTATGGCTCAACAGAAGTCATCCTGCAGGAGACGTGAAAATGGTGCAACTTGAGCTGATAAAAAATAAGTCGTTTTTTCAACTGCGTCTGGCGATCACTCGTTGGCAGCATGCGTTATTTGTGTTGATTAAATAAAGTGCAAAAAATCTCTTCTTTAGAACACAAAAAAAGGCTTTGAACGCAACATCGTTTAATTATGGTCATAAATGTTTTAACCAGAAAAACCGCACACACGTTCTGTCGCTCACGTTTCAGGGAGGCGTTTGTGTAAGCCGCAAAGTTGCAGTCGGGCGGAAAAAGCCGTAAACCACCAGAATCACAAGCCACACATATTAGGCAAGAGCTGTTCGAGCCGGTCAGGACACAGCTCAGGCTCGTAGTGTGTGGGGTCTTGCTATGGAAAAAAGCTAACAGAATATTGCGAAACAAGTGTAACATGAGATGTCCTTTGCTCGGGGGCAATTTCTCGTCGGACCGAATGCACCCTTTTCCATGAAGGAGAAGAAGACGATGATCGAGGGAGGTAAGCACGAAGTGAGGGCGAAAGGCAAACTGTCACAAAATTCTGCCACTTCTCGGGTTCTTCCCTGCAAAGTCGCCCAAGAACTTGCTCTTGAAACGGGAAGCAAAACAAAAAAATCTTTCCCAAAACTGGGAGAAAAGTTGGTACCAAGGACCGGTCTTCGCAGTCGCGGGCCCAGGAAAGGCACCCGGAGACGGCACATCACCCCAATATCGGAAGATGGGACTTTAATGTTCCATCCACCCGGTGCGCATAGAGCTTGACTTCCTGTGCTTAACTTTTTCCCACCACCGGACGGAAGTTTCATCTGAGCGTAAATCCCCCCGGTTTCGGCTTGGCCATGGCCTAAGAAAGCCTTGAAGCGGTCGTCGATGAAACGCAAAAACGCCGCGCTTGACCCTGGGCGGGCCCAGTCCAAGGCGATCCTCCCGCAAAGAGGAACACGGTACGGTTTCGACCTCATTCTGAAGGTTCCTTTCTGGGAAGGCGCCGACGGTGCCAGGGTTCTACCGCCGCTAGAACCGTTAGCGAAAGGATTCGATTACCATGCGTCGGCAATGATTAGTTATTCTAGAGTAAGAAAAACAAACCAACACGCACACACACCACACAGTAAAAGAACTAGCTTTACGCACCGCCGACACGCACGAATGCGTATGGGTGCGTCGGGCGCTCACCGACAAGGCCTTGTATTTTGGTGCGGAATTTTACGCTTTGCTGAAAGTGTTGGAACGGATCAAAACAAAAGCTAATCAATTAGTTTGGCAGGCAAATGTGGTCGGGATGGAGATGGAAAGGATCGTCTCGGGGCTTCGGTTGGCAGATTATGTCAGAAGACGAACGGTAAAAAGGTTCCGCATGCACAGTGATGGGCAAACAAATACGTTTATCCTACTTGAATTATTGAGATAAGCGCCGAAAGAACGGAACTCGTTTCGGAAATAATTTTAGGTAGTTTGTAATGTTTATTACAATTCATATAATTTATTTTCTAGAAAGAATGTATAATCCAAAATTTACTTAAATGAAACTAAACTTAACTTTTTTAATGACTTAACGACTTTTTACTTACTATTTCTTATACTTTAACATATTTGGTTGAAGTAATCATGTCTTTTCAAAGTAATATAGCGATGGAAGTTAAATTGTTTGGACATTTAAAAATTAAAGGTAATTTTAAATTTTGATTTTCAGCATTATGAGGATCATAGTAAAAATAATTTAAACGTTCTTTCGATAAGCACGAAAGAAAATAATAATTTTCCCTCGCTTCGTTACTTGCATCCATCACTGTAGAGTGGGTTCTAAGCGCCTTACGTGGTTGCGCTTGGGTCAAGGGTATTGAATAACACAAAATCTGTCTCTAATCCTTTCCCGGAGCCGGCGCACTCGTGGGTGGCATTCGATGTCGGGTCCGGAGCTTCTGCTTTCCATCCAGGCGACTCTGCTTCTTGCAATAAATTCTGGGAAACGAGTTGTCCCACTTGTTTCGTGCGGGATGCTGTGCAAAGCAAGACAGTGGGACAAGGTTAGTTTCTGCTTTGTCTTGAGGGAGGATACCGAAACGGTGGCGCCACGGTAGTCGTTCCCTTGTGCTGTACACCACATTCGTCAAACCGCCAACGACCCGGGGTTGCGTTTGAGTTTTATTGGATTTTAATTTGACGCAAGCCGCCTCCGGCAATCGTCCCGGTGTCCTTTGCCGTTTGTCATTCGGCCCGTCGGCAGATCTCCGCCCCGGTAGGACAATCGCCAAACAAACACACCCCCTCTCGGTGTCTGCCGATCGGGGTTGGGCTCATAAATAAGGCAGCTACCTTTCTGTCACCCGGTTCGGTTCGAAGTACCCGATGTTCGGCGGTTGCTTCAAGGATTGGCAGGTTTTCGGAGTTTGCACGTCGGCGGTCGCATTCATTCATTCATTCATTCGCGAGACATGATTCACCTGCTCACCCGGTGTGGGAATTCCTGGAGCGCAATGAATTTCAGGCTTGTCTCGTCGCCCCCGATGACATGCAGATTGCAACCGCGGACAGAACAATGCCCCCCGGAGTCGATGGCCGTGGACCTGCTGCACGCCGTCAAAACCGATACTATAGAGACATAAAGCAAACGGCGAAAAATATGTACCCACCCGTATGTCCGAGCGAATGTATGATCGGGACCCTTTCGAAGCGAGTTCGATGCGCACGACCCGGAACGGGACAAATTGAAGGATATTTTGTCAAATCGATAACCATAAAATTATAATCCTCCCGAAGCGTATCGGTATCAAAGTATCGCCACCGGGACGGCTGCACGGACAAATGTTCTGGCGAAAGAGCACCGGGAAATGGGTGTGTGTCCTTTTAGGCGTTTCCTTTCTTTCTTTTGCAGTCCCTTGACGCCCGAAAGCCGCTTTGGAATGTCGATTTTCCGCACAAGATAGCGTTGGGGTGGTAATGCAGAATGACCCCTAGGAAAGCAAGCGAGTACGGCGATGGTGAAGATTTGCATTTTCCGTTAGCCTTAAAAACACCTGCCCTTGCGCCGGGTCGTTGGGTGATCTTCACCGGGAAAGATCAAACGCTCGGCAATTGGCAATTGTAGAAACGAAAGGTTGGGTCTCCGAGCGGACGGGAGGAACTTCTGGTTCCTAGAGCAGATATAGCCAAACATTCTCGAAAGGATTACACAAAGAAAGCTAAAATGGATGGCGTTCAGAAAAACGAAGGAACGAAGCTCGGGGTTAATCTCCCTGCGCCATCGACGAACGGGAAATTAGTGGCACCGGTTTAATTTCCGCCAGCGCCATCGGAAGGGTATTTATCGATTAGCGATCGAGGTAAACGCGGCAAGCGTAGCGGTACGGGTAGTGTTGTGTCAAGTAGCTCTTTTCATTGAGCAGAGCAGAGCCTGCTCGCTCAATTAGATGAGCAGAGCGAGCCACCTAGCTCAGCTGCTCAGCTTGCTACTGAGCTGAGCTGTTGTTACTGAGGTGGCTCACCTGCTGAGGTGGCTCACCAACTGAGCTTGCTCACCTACTGAGGTGGCTCACCTACTGAGGTGGCTCACCAACTGAGCTTGCTCACCTACTGAGGTGGCTCACCTACTGAGGTGGCTCACCTACTGAGGTGGCTCACCTACTGAGGTGGCTCACCTACTGGTGGCTCATCAAACTCAGTTGTGCGGTGGCTCAGTAAACTCAGTTGTGCTGGTGGCTCATCAAACTCAGTTGTGCGGTGGCTCAGTAAACTCAGTTGTGCTGGTGGCTCAGCAAACTCAATTGTACTGGTGGCTCTTCAAACTCATTTGTACCGGTGGCTCAGTAAACACAGTATGTTTTATGTCCATGAACCGACAGTTGAGTAACATTGTAAAACTGATAAGTTAGATGGTCAAACATGTTCGTTTAATGCGGTTGGTAACACGTTAACCGCCATGTCAGTCCCTGGGGACTGACCGTTTCCGTTGGGTGAAGTTTTCGTTCACGTCACGTCGGTCCCTTGGGACTGACAAATCTATGAGTCGTGTCGGTCCGCCAGTGTCGGTCCACCGGTGTCGGTCCGCCAGTGTCAGTCCGCCGGTGTCGGTCCACCGGTGTCGGTCCGCCAGTGTCGGTCCGCCAGTGTCGGTCCGCCGGTGTCAGTCCGCCGGCGTCGGTCCACCGGTGTCGGTCCGCCAGTGAAAGAGATAGCGACATACGGTCTTAGGCAAAGTGGAAGGGTACGATTTTCCCCTTCGTGCCCTACTTCTTGTCTCGTCCTTCGTTTTTGCAGGCTGTTTGCTCTGAGCGAGGTGCGGATATCGCGGCGCGTTTGGGTTATGTTCTTTCTTTTGCTTTTATTCTCTTTGTCGCACTTGCACGGATTGCATGCGCGTATGTGTGATTGTGCACGGGTCTATTGGACCCGTTATTTTTTGCAGGCCGTTTGCAGGCTTATCAGTTTTACAATGTTACTCAACTGTCGGTTCATGGACATAAAACATACTGTGTTTACTGAGCCACCGGTACAAATGAGTTTGAAGAGCCACCAGTACAATTGAGTTTGATGAGCCACCGCACAATTGAGTTTGCTGAGCCACCAGCACAACTGAGTTTACTGAGCCACCGCACAACTGAGTTTGATGAGCCACCAGTAGGTGAGCCACCTCAGTAGGTGAGCCACCTCAGTAGGTGAGCCACCTCAGTAGGTGAGCCACCTCAGTAGGTGAGCAAGCTCAGTTGGTGAGCCACCTCAGTTTTTGTTTCAGAGAGGTAGCTCTCTGCTCAGTGAGGTGAGCAGAGCGGCTCAGGTAGCTCATCTGCTCACTACACAACACTAGGTACGGGTCGGGTTTTCTTCGACGAAAAGTTATCCACAGGACCGCCTCCCTATTAAGTAGCTCGCACGAAATCAAATTTAATTTTCGGGAAGTGATCCAATACCGATCGGATGGATTCCCGAGAGTGGCTCGCGAAGTCAGGGTCAAAGGGAAAATGATCGAAACAAATGCGGGCGAGAAAGAAAGAGCTTCCTCAACCGGTGGTCGTGGGAATTTCTCCGGCAGAAGCAGCGAGTGACGGAAGGTTTTTGGGCGGATTGGCGTTTGCGCGCATTCCTTCATTTTCCTGCTCGACCCGGTGCAGTGGACGGTAGTAACCGCACGGAAGCCGATGAAATCTCGGGCTCACCTTCGCCGCTGAGTGGCCTTTCCGGTCCTTTGGCGTCTCGTGGGAAAGTGAATTAATTAAAAACGGTTGCGAAACACAACGCAAACGTAAACAGTGAACGGCGTCGGCTTCAACTCCACGAAACGGGGAGGGTAAACAAGGGTGAGATGGCCATCCATCCTTCGCTAGGGGTTTCGCCTTCCATGTAGCCGCCGGGTGCGAGGAACTCCACGGAAGGGGAACGCACTGCATGTCCTGCGCACTAGCTCGGATGCGGTTGCGAAGCTGATGATTGGTTCCCTGGCATGGCACGCGTGTCCTGAGGTGTTTATTTTTTATTCCTCTCCACCGTCGAGCGGGACGAAACGGCACGAAGTGATGTCAAAAGCGGAGAGAAGATTCAGCATCGAAGTAAAGGTCGAAAACAACGAACGAGAACATGTTTTTCTTCAGTTCTGTTTTCCACGCCGTTCCCGAGGGTGCTTTTGGTCGAAGACGAAGTGAAGTTGAACGAAGCCACCCGAAGTGATGGCCGGGGTTGGTAAGGTATAAAAAGGCGCTGCACCAGGAAGCGGACAGATCAGTTTGGAAGAAACCTCTTAACGGAGCAGAAACAGTTTGAAGCAGCTCGGTCAGAATGAGTGCGACGGAAGTTTTCTACTACCATCAACAAAGTTATCCGGCGTACTGCGGACATCAAGCGGATCCACAGCAACAGTTGCACAACTTTCCGAACTCCTTCGGCCATGGAAACGTGGATGGATACTTCACCGGAGCCGGGTGGTTCTATCCTCCGGTGGAAGCGAGCAGTGACGAGTACGACCCCTGTGCGAATGGGGACATTTTCCCGCCCAGCCCACAGTCGACCGGTGGCGAAAGTGTCGAAAGCATCGCCACGCCCGACAGCTACTCAACGGTCGAGGTCCGTTTGAATACGCCGGTCAGCACAACGTCGGACGGAGCTAGCACCTCCGACAGTGATATCCAGAGTCCTGCCGATCCGCTGCCGAAGGTGACGAAGGGGAAAGGCAAACGGGGTGGCGCCGTGCCGACGGTGGTGCGACGGAAGCGACGCCTGGCGGCCAACGCGCGCGAACGGAAGCGGATGCAGGGGCTGAACGAGGCGTTCGATCGGTTGCGCCAGTATCTGCCCTCGCTCGGCAACGATCGACAGTTTTCCAAGCACGAAACGCTGCAAATGGCTCAGTCGTACATCGGTGCGCTGGTGGAGCTGCTGGATTAATTGCGGAGAAGGTGCGGAGAACGGTGCCGGGAGCAATAGTTAATTTATTGATTGTTTTTACTTATGTACAGTTCGTTAGCATTTATAGTTATTAAGGATCTGTAAGACTTGTTAAAATAAATCAATATTTAAAGAATAATATAACAAACATGATTGTTTTCTTATTTGTTGATCGCAGTTGTTCGTTACTATGAAAAACATTAAGAATTTTTGGAGGGACGGTAGTGGACCCAAAGGAATCCTATTAAAATTCAAATGTATTCTTTTTAAAGTCTTTTTTACAGTAACCAATCAACTTTAAGTTATGGTTAGATAATGCGGTTCTTTCATATGAAATGAATCCGAAAACAAAAAAATTTTATTCTAACAATTTCAAAGGGATGCCTTTGTTTTATGATTTTCGAATACACAAATTAGTAAGGATGCAAATAGAACACAAAAAAAATAACAAAGGAAGTTTTATTTTTTTAAATTAATTTTGAGTAACGAAAATTTGTATTGGAAAAAGCGAAACATAAATTTATCTTAAAAACAACTTTTCTTAAACTCTCATTGAAATTGACATTGACCATTCTTCACGTAGAAAGATATAATATTCGTCTAAGCTGAGGGTTTCTACAAGGCTCGTGAACCGTTCTTGCATTTCGGTTGGTTTTGTCCCCTTATTTACAACTTTATTTAAAACTTGTTCATCAGTATCGTTAGTTACAAACAAACCTACAGTGTGTATATTCATGCTGGATAACAAAATTTCTTTGATATTCGAATTTACTTTATCCTTCTTAGCTTTGATGAATTTCTTTCGCAAGACGCGAGGACGCGTTGGCTGTTATGTTATGCTTTTAATATTTAGGTCCCTTTTGTAAATTAATTTATCAACAACTCATGAATTGAGATAAAAACAATGGAGTTCGTTAAAAAATCTGTTGTTTCTGTACGAATCATAATAAAATCCAATTATACTGCTTAATACCATTTGTGTTTACTCATTTGCCAATTTCTCCTTCCGCTAAAAGTGGAATATATGTGCATTTCACTTTATTTGATATCGTCGATTGCGAGTGAGTCCTTTCCGCAACCCATATGTAAGGTGCCAAAACGATAATTCATTCCGTCTCCCGTTTACCCTCCGTCAGCTCGCACTTTTTCCCTGGGCCAGCCGGCAAAATCCGGCCTGCGCACAAAGCGGT
Source organism: Anopheles coustani (assembly GCF_943734705.1). Taxonomy (NCBI): domain Eukaryota; kingdom Metazoa; phylum Arthropoda; class Insecta; order Diptera; family Culicidae; genus Anopheles; species Anopheles coustani. The sequence goes on from NC_071288.1 coordinate 12,265,260, forward strand.
CGACCCGAAGCACGTGGGTGTGATGTGCGTTTGGGCAGATTTTAACAAAACAAACACACAACAACCGTAACGCTGGGACCCGTCTCCGCCATATGGCCATAGTAGTCCGGGGCAGCAAGTGAGATTGGAAGGAATAGTGTTTGTGGCTTTTCCGATCGAGAAGATCGCACAGGTTCAGGAAAAAAAGCCTGCGTTCTAGGTACCGGATAAGATAAGGAGCCATTAGGTAGCATCATGGGTTGCAGGAGAAGTTTGCCAAATGTTCCTTCTAGGCGAACTAACACGTGATGTTGGCGATTGAAAGGGAACGACGAAGGATACTGGAACTAATGTGACGTAACGCGCCGTATACGCAGATGTTAGACGTAGGATCGTGGGCAAGGAAAGCTAGCCGGTGCTGAAAATCACGTCAATCAAAATGGAAATGGAAATTGCAAGCAGAAGTGAATCCTGCGCACGCGTTAGAGTTGATCGGCGCGCAGGCACGAGCACGCTTAATTTGTGTCTGATCAGCCCCAAAACCGCAAACATTCAGGGCGCACGAGCAGAATCGCCGAAAATTAGTGCCATAATTTTCTGGCACGCAATATGAGCATCACGGAGACGATCGTGGGCCATATTCTCTCGCTTCCAAGCCAAGTCCAACCAATGTTAGGTTAGTCCTCGTAGGAACCAACCGTACCGCTCGCCCTCCGCGTTCCGGAAGTGGCCATTAAAGGAAGACGCTGAAAGGCACGAACCCTTGCATCCATTGTCAACTGGTGCTTCCTTCATCTTGAATTTTTTTCGTAGTTTCGTCCTTACTACCGGCCTGTCGACAGCATAAGGCGTCACTTGTTCGTTGGCCGTGATGTGTGTTTGTGTTTTTCCCCCATTCCAACCCGGCCTGCAACCGCCACGTCCGTACGCCAAGCCACATCCGAAATGGCAACATATGTTGCCTTTAACATCCTGATGAGTTTTCCTTTGCGCTACGGTCATGTTTTCGTACCTTCGTGTTCTTTCGAACCACACTCACCAACACACACACACGCGCACGCTGAGGAAAGGAAACTGAGAAACTGTAGGTTTGATCCCCTCCGCCACCTCGTTTCCCCACCGGACAGCCCGCAACGGTGTGGCGTGAATATCCTTTGTGTGGTTTCCTTCAACGTGACGCGCAACTCCAACTGACTCACTCCGGATCGGCAGAACAGTTTCCTCAACCGGAATAGGAAAAAAAACGACAACGTCAAGCTGAAGCACACATAGACGACATGAAAGCGAAGAAACAAGCTCAACCACAACACCGTGCACTCCCCGGAGGGGGATGAAAGAAGATCCTTTGGCACGTCCTGCGTGTGTGTGCGAGAAAGTAAGTTTCTGCGCATGTGGCTTACGATCGCCCATTTATTTGTGCCGGCCGATGTCCAGGAGGAGCGATGCTCACGCTTGGCTGCGTTTCGTGCAGTGAAGTTGTGGGTTGTGGTTTGCTTGTCGGTGGTAATTGTATTGTGTTACCGGCAGCGTGTGCCAGTCGCGTGGCATTCTCGTAAACAAAAAATGGAGGGTTGCTAGTAGATCTTAGCATAAGAAAGAAAATGTATATAAGATATGAACAAACTTGGAAAAGTTATACTAAGAATGAGTGTAGAATGTTCTGATTTTGAGTACTGATCTCTTAAGGAAGAACAGAACATATGAATTTTATGGTGAGTTGTCCTTGTTTTTTATTTTAAACAAGAAAACGTAATAAAAATCACTATATGAAGGTCTAATGAATTTATTCATCATAGTTGAAAAAAGGTTTTTCCAAAAATGCTACTTCAACTCTGTCAAGACATTAACATTATTAGTTAATTTTCATTAAAATAACTTGAAGTCCTTAATTAGTAACTGATTAGCCTAACTTAGTAAAACTAAGCCAATTTTATCTCTCCCACTGTTATTTTTATTTGTATGTAACGCAGGCATTTAAATGTTTCTCAGAATTACTAAGTCCGTAAATGTCTCCAACTTTCAGGTCATAACAGTACAGTATATTTTAATCAATAATGTATTACAGTATTTTAAAAATGAATAAGTTTTATTCTAATTTAAAAAGAGAAAGGATTTGCAAACTAACATCAGCGTACTTAATTTGAGATTTATTAATATTAATATAATTCTTTGAACAATCAGATTCAACAACTTAGACCAAGTGAAGAGAATAATAAAACTTTATTGTAAAAGAATTTCCTTCAGTTCAAACCTTTCTATTTCTATTTGGCCGTTAGGGAATCAGAAGATTATACAACAATGCGAAAAAGCCTGTGTTGAAATTGGTTTTTCAATTTAAATCAATCAACGAATAGAAAACTTCGTGCATTTCTAAAGATACATACCCATAATGATAAACTACATATACTCGCAGTCAATCTCTCTTCATCGGTCCGGATAAAGAGTCCGGTCGTCCATGTGTTTGTCGTTTGAACCGACCGGGCCAGAATGTCTGGTAGAGCACCGCGCTAGAACAAACAAAAAATTCGCGAATTTCCCACTGTTTGCCCAGCGCAAACACACCACATCAACTCGCCGGAGGAAAACGCCGTCCATGGACACCGTATTCTCGACCGGGGCCGCTTTTCTATCCGATCCCTCCGGATCGAATCTGCTCTCTAGAGACCGGTTCGGTTCTGGGTGGCGATGGACGACGGATTACGTGGCAGCGCGAAAACGGCTCGCCATGATTGACGCATTAATTGGATCAAATGCAATGGCCCGCCGTGACCGGGCGCTCGCTGGGTTTCGGTTTCACTTGACTTTCTGAACCCTTTCGGGTATCACCGTCGGCCCTATAAAATCCATCTCTCTCGCTTTGTGGGCCACTGTCGGTGTAACAATTAGTGACGATTACGCCACGGTTCAGGTTTGGCGAACGGAATTGCATCACTGCACGGCGTTGTGCTTCCAGTCGGCAAACATGGAAGCACATATTATTTATTTGAAAAGTTTTCCCACCCACCCTGGGGATGGGCTGGATGGATATCCTGTGAATGAGCTGAACCGAACCACCGGACAGGGTGGGGGGTGAGGATGCAATTTTTATTGTGATTTCAATTTGACGGAAATGATATTTATCTCATAAATGATGCGCACACGCGGAGAACGTACGGAGAAGCTGGACGGGAACAAAAGGCTGCCCGGGAGAACAAACGGGGAAAAAGGGAATATCAACACGCATGAAGAGCGGACTCCTGCTCGGCAAGAGGAAGTCAAGTGGATGGCATAATACTACCGGGCCCTCTTCGGTTGCATACGGACGATTAAGCATCGTTGAGCTGCGTCCGTCCACTTGAGGGTTGGGAAAATAGTAGGCCATCGCGTTGCTGTTAGAGTCTAGGTCTGGACCGAGGAAGTATCCCCGGGAAACTGGGAGAAAAAGAGAGGTTGTTTCGCTTTCTCCACATTGACCCCTTTTGTCCGGTTCGCTTCAAATCACTGTCAAATAACTGTCATAATAAACAGTGCAAATCGCTCGCGGGAAAAGGAAGCAAAAGGGTGATTTTGGGAACGAGATTCGAAACATTCTGCAAAGCTTAGGCCTTGGGGTTTTTGCGTGCGCGTCACATTAGAGGCTGGTCACCTATCGATCTTACTTCATCGGTTTAGAGGGAAGGCTCCAAAAACTGGTGGAAATTTAAACTGAAATGGACCGAGTTGGACGACCGGTGTTGGTTTGTACCGTGTTTCATACAGGACCTTTCCCCTTCGAGCTCGTGCTCGTGGTTTAGGAGCTGGACAAACCTATAATTATCCTTGGCGGCCACAACTTTGTAGCGCATTAAGGGGGAAAACAATAAAAAAAAAACATCGTTGGCGTAGTGCGTGCGCGCTCCGGTCCACGGACCATCCTTTCCGAGGATCGGGCGTTGGGTCGAAAAATATTTCCGAGGATCGGTTCTAAGAATTTTGAAAAAACACGACCGGTCCACCGAATACGATGTATAATTTTAATGTGAGGGATAGAAGTGGGGAAGTGGGACGAAATGAAGTCGCGACTTACCGATCCGCGGGTTGCGTGCGATGAAGACGTCCCGAACCGAAACGCAGAAAGGACACAAGAAATTCAAATGTGCCAAGAAAAAAAGGATAAGAATTTTGGATCGCGTCGGTGCGTATGATTATCGCAGCGTGCGTCCGACGATGAGGCTGGAAAGAGCGGTATGATGAAATTGATTGAACTGGACGCGTACGCACCGCCTCGAAGGGTAGCATTAGGGTTGCGGTTTGGTTCTGTTTGGACGCTGCAGACGATAAACACGCCCCGACGTCCGCGGTATGTAAACAAACCGGGCACCCGATCGAACCCCGGTTGCCTGGATTGTTTTATCGCGAGGGAAAATTAATTCATCTTAGCTGCCAAAGGATTCAAAGGGACTGAGCTTTGAGCAATGTTTTGCTTCAGGTAAAGCCCGCAATAGTCGGCAATCATCGGCTTTTGATTTTGTGTAACGAGCTAGGTACGTCACTCGGCGAAACGCGTTGGAGTGTGAAGAATGACGAGTGATTGAAGCGATGGGAAGCGTCTGGAAATTGAGTCCTCGCAGCTTTCGGCATGCCTGTCAAGACAGCATAATAGGGTGCACTGTGGGTCGGCTTCTCGATTTCGGCAGAAAACGTGTTCCGGAACGGCTTGGGATTGGACTGAGGACGTGACTTGGTGAAAATAGATTCATGCTAGGGACCGTCAAAGAAAGGATTAGATTGATGGGAAAGGATATAGAGCGATGTTATTTTAAAAAAATGAGTTCAAATTTAAGCTTTGCGGCATTTTTAAACTAAAGCACTTAATAAAGTAAACAAAAATACGGTAGTTTTATTTTGTCGTCCTGGTTTCTATACATTTGCTTTATTTCACACATACTTTCATCATTGTAATAAGAATTTATTTGTGATAACATTTTTATCTTTTGTATTTACTGATTTGTAACGTGTGTTTGAAGTGTTATTTAATAAAATGAAATCACGATATTTCAAATGATAGTATTATGAACGTAGTATTAATTGAAATAAACCTTTCTTTTCGTTGAAAACATTGATCGTGTCGTTTTTTCTTAAGCGAAGCAAAACAACGTTTCATATTTTTTCGTTTAATGTTCTTTTTTTGGGAAATATGATTATAAGACATCTGAAGAAATTTGTTTAATTGGTCTATTGGTAATTGGTATTTTAAATTGGTCACGCGCAAAAATTTCCTATAATTTAGTTACTAAAGAAAACTTACTTCAATTTAGTACCGCTTTTTATAAAATCTTTGACTTAAATTAGGTAGAAAGAAATGAGAAATAACAGTAAATGAAAACAACAGCTCGTGTGATGAAATAACTGCCATCATGGTCTTGTTATTATTACAGCAATCTTTCAGAAAAAATGTTGCTACATAAATATTTATTCTAATTGCTGGATTTCAAAATTACCCTTTCGAATGTGCCGTTTATCCACACCCACATCTCGACGATAATTGCGGAAACAGAAAAATACCCAAAAGGTGTATACGAGTACCTTTTCATATCAAAGGGATTGAAAAATCAAATCGCACCACTTTCAGCCATTTAATAAAAACAACAAACCGCTTCTAATTGTCTCCATCTAATTGGCACCTTTCGGCAGAATCCTTTTGGCGTTTGGCGACCGAACCGACTAGATTACCCGCGGGAAGGAGCGGTTCGTTTTTTAACGTACGCAGTTTCTTCTTACTTTTGTCTTGCTGATGATAGTCATTAAGTCACCCTGACGCGTCGATCAAACTGGGTCAAAAATCGATTTCCGGTTTCGGGTCAATTAGAAACTCTCCGGCAGAGGGAATGGTTTTGAAAGGAGTCGAAAATTGTTAGCTGACATCAGCCCGGCACTAGAGTGGCGTTGGCTCGAGTGGCGAAAACCATCGGCGAGGACTACGCAGTCCCATTCGGGCGAGCGACGCGTTACGCCTTCGATTGATACAATAAAGAAAAGGATTCACCGAAATAGGAAACATTAATTTGATTCATAGTTCCGAAAATGCATTCCCTCGCACCGAATCCTTTCTTTAGCCCGTCGTTTCGGGAGAAAAAGGAAAAAAAGAAACACAGCCTCTCGAGGACGCGATCCCAGCGTGATAACAGATGTTGGAGTGTTGCTCGGGTGTTACGAAGCTGACATCAAAGACGGGAAAATCGGAGATCAGTCGAAAAGGAGGACGCTCCTCGCCGGCGAAAGGATCTTTAGGCAGCGGGGAAATAAATGTTGCCCCGTCACGGCGTGACGATCCGGAGCGGCGATCGAGCCGAGAGCGGACGTCAGTTTCCACCGGCATCGGAGGATATGTTACGCCGGATTATATTCCGATTGGTATCCTTCACCCTTTTTATTTGCTGCCGAGTCTAGTGCAGCGATTATTTATTACTTCCGAGTTTTGTTTTTTGGGTTATCCCTGGGGAAGAGAAAGTACGACGCGGAAGTAGAGTCCACACGCGTGGCGCTGCACCGGAAATCGATTATGTAAATCTTGCCCCTTCCCATGGAGTGGGAATTGGTCGAAAATCTCTCCTCCGTAGCTCTATACTCAGATTAGCTGGACCCCTTGTGGTGCAATGGAAATGATCTGCAGGGCATTTTTTGGTTTGTTTTTGCAGAGGTCCATGTTTCTTGAAGAGGATTATTCTCCCTCAGCAGCTGGTTGTGAATCCGGCACTACTTCCGACAGCACGTTTCTGCTGATCCTCCAGACCGGAAGGAAACTCTTGCGAAAATTGCGAAAGCAGTCCGTTTTGGGCATGGTTTTCGGTAATGCAAGTGTAATGCTGGTCCAAAGAAGCAGTCGAGGGTAGTTTTGTCGGAGGAAATCGGCGGTACGTCAAGGTCCACCGTGGAATCCTTCATGCCAGCTGAGCGATTGACGGAGAAGGATTACTTTTCCCGACGTTGTTGCACTGACACCAACTGATGGTAAGGACTGCACCGAGAAGTGGATGAAAAAATCCGAGAGACAGGGCGAGAGAGAGAGAGAGTTGCAGAAGGCATGGAACAGCAGTGGCAACAATGTACCTTAAGACTGACGTGCGGACTCCGACTCAGTGTGGCCACGTGTGCACCTAAGGGTATCCGGGCACTGGTCATTAGATTGCTATCGGGCTGCGTGAAGCAGCACAAGACGCTGGCCTAGATCACTTTACCATCACTCTTCCTTTCCTCCCCCCTCCACCGTTCCGTCGCGCTTGGCGGTCATCCTTATGTTGCTCTTAATTTTTCTATTTTCTCTTGCGCACCCGCACGTGCTGCCATATGTTTGATGGTTTTTATTTGTTTTCACCCTCCAACCGCATCCATCGTCGTAATTAGTGCGCGGTACCAGAAACCGAAAAGCGGCCCGGTTCAGTTGTTGGAGTCCACCGGCGGATCATCGGACGATCGTACACCGATCGCATTTGCAGTCGCTCGAGGAAAAGGATCTGGCGTCGTCTCTAAAGTATCACTTACAAGTAACCGAACCGAGTATCGATTGTCCTTGGACGGTATCCGGTATGAAATCGTCCTCGAGAGGAAAACGTTCGCACGCACATGCTTGGGAGGGTAATTTAGTTTTTCAAACATACCGCCAGCCTTTGGCCTGTCAGTGAAGGCGCCTCGCAATTATTGGCGGCGGGTCGAAGGTGTGCTGATTGTGATTAAGTATGACAGGCGTTGAGTGGCGATCCCTCCAAACACTGACTGATTGTCGGCACATTTATTTTGATCTAGTTTCATCGTGAGTTTTATTTGACGCCGGCTCGGTGAGGTATCAAATCAGAAATTCAATTTGAGAGTAAAAAAATTATGTACCAGAATTGGTTAGGTACGATCCATATCGTACAAGGATAGAGGATTTTTTCCGGTTTTGTTAACTATCATAACAACGAACGGTGATACCTTCCTTTTATATCGTTTTGATAACTTAAAATTTTTTTAAAAATTAAAATATTGTTTGTTCTTTCACTTTTCTATCTGTTTTTTGCCTATTCTGTTGTTCTATTCCTCTAATTCATTTCTGTGTTTGACGTTCCTACGTAAATATCATTCGAATAGAACCTTTTAAAAGATTCCTTAAAACTAACAACTGTTAAAAAAGCATAAATGCTATTTGATCATGATATTAATCTAGAGAAAAGGAAAATTACTGTCCGCTCGTTTTATTTACTTTGCCCAGATTTAACCATTGATCCGAAGCTATCCTTCAACCGCCCACTCGAGCTGATTAGGTCGGCTCAATCCTGTGATCATTTTCCTCGGCGCACGTTAGCGTCAGCCTTGAAGATGACATCTTTGCGAGCCAAAACTGCAACGGCATCGCCTACTGCTCACTAATTAGACCTCAAAGCGACCGAAAAACCGACCCAACCGAAGCGCTCGACGGACGTACTTCAAACGAATGTCGCTCACTGGGGGAAAAATAAACTACTTAGAAGGCGGTCAGGTCTTCCCTTGCGGCCACTTCCGAATTCCGACGGAAACGCCCGCAACGGGCAGCGGAGTGTTGTTTTAACAAATTGCCTCCGTACCTGCCGCCATTCCCGAGGGTTGCGCAAAAATAATCCACCATCGCTACCGTAATGAGAGGGTGGAAAAGGACCGCTCTCGTCCTTCCGGTGCAGCACGGCGTAGGGTAAAGGGACTTTTCCGGCTGGTATCGTTGGTGTAAATCTTTCATCTTACCGTCGGCTGCTTTCTTGTACGGCGTTGTGCATTGGTAAACTAAGGCCAGGTAACGCGAGGAAGGAGCGTTGGATTTGCGGGCCACTTGCGGCAGATCGGAAGGTGTGAAAATATCCTCAACAACAATGGAAGCCACTTTTCCAGGGCCAGCGAAGGGTGAGCGTAGGTGAAAAGAAGCGTGTCATTCGAACGGATCGATGACTCCGTAACCGTCTTGGAACGAATTCATGAATGCTCGGACTCTTCGATCGGTAGACCACCGGGTTCGTTTTGGGATCTTCCGAAGCAACGGCAAAAACTCGATAAAATTTATCGATGGCCTCCATTCGAAAACAGACCACCTTTGGCCGATTTCTACCCAGACCGGGCTCGGAATCCTTGGGGTGGATCGATAGAGTTATAAATCACGGCAATAAGGATGCTTACTTTTGGGTTCGTCGGGTCAGTGTTTCGGTCCTGTCTATTCGACCGGTAAGAGGAACGCGGTTTTGACCCGTTGGGGGCGTTTTTTGGGTTGGATCTATTTTCTCTCGATTAATTTCGGATTAAAACTATTTTGGAACAGTTCCTTTTTGTTAAGAATCGAAACGGATGAACCGAATTCAATATACTCGATATTGAACAAACCGTTGGATTGGGTTCCTTTCAAATAACGGGATATGCTCAAGGATGTAATTGTGGTTGAGCTGAGTGCATTATTAAAATACATTCATGTTTTTTTTTCTCATTTTCAAGCTGTCCTGCATTCCCTATGAAATAAAAGATTCTTAAAGTTGTCGTCTAGAAGCTTATAATTTTCTTGTTGAAGTATTTAGAAGTAATTACATCAACAAGCATGAAATTTGTTCGGCATCGGTCAGTGATGTCATAAAATTTCAAATCAAAATAATCGGAAAGAAAATCAATTAAATTGATCCAATAATCGATACAAACTTTATAAAAAGTTCTGAAAATTAGACATGAAAGTAATATAAGTAAATCTTTGCAATGAATTAGTATAAGTATGACTGTTAAAAAACTATACTCTACAATGCAAGTGATTGTTTTTGATTTAAATGTTAATTCTCACTGAAAAGACCGGATAACCATAACATTTTAATGATTTCGGAAGAGGGCTGCTTTCGACAAAAACCCAGCGTCCTATCCCGGGCGCCATAAGACACGGCTCATCTCGACGGTGTATAATTTACCGTTTTGCTCAATCACCCCCTGGTGCCGGGTAGTTTATTAAGCTAATCATAATCCTCACATCCTGTCAATCGCGCCTCGGGACGCGCTGCTACATCCTCGGGGTCCAACAAATCCGCTCCGGGGTCGCTGCCGTATAAGCGTTTCTTTGGCGCGACCTGCCAATTTTCTGCCCAGAAGGCAACCATCAATGGGAAACCCCAATTCGGTTTGCACTCTGGTCTCGATCAGCACTCCGGAGCACCGTTCAACCGGATCGCTTATCTCGTGATCGTGGTTGTGTTGTTAATTTCTGTTTGCTTTACCCTTCATCAGGTGGTTTTGTTTGTTTAAAGCCAGCAAGGGTTTGGCGAAAAGAAAAAAAAATGGAAAAGGGAAAAACGACCAACAAACCCGCCGCGATAACCCTTTGGTTCCTTCAATTTGGACCCGTCGCCGCACGGCCATTTACGGGTGCGATATGTTCTCGCCGAATTCGGCACCAGAGCTGACGAAAGTGCCGCGAAGTTTCACGCCGAGATTCGGCCTGCGGAAGGTAATCGGCCGATGGGTGCGGGGCAGGACGCGAAGGTAACGTGTAAAGGGCTCGTTTAATCGATTACTCGAAAGGGGCGCCTTCGAGCGATCGGACGTCGTTGCACGACGCTGAAGATGATGGAAGCGATGGAAATCTAAGAAGCTTGATGAAAGGGTGATGAATTGGTGTTTTATGTGTTTTTTTCCTCTCCCCGATGGAAAAACAAACAAAATTGAGACATTATGAAGTAGGTCCACTTGAACCGTGGAGTGTTGTTTTCCTTCGTTGGATTTGGAGGTAGATTGATAGGAAGGAAACCGGATTAAAATGCAGCCGCACTGGAAATGAATTGTTGTTCTTGAGGTTAAGAATAAAATCAGAACCATTAAAAAGGTTCAAAATATGAACGAACACCAGCAATCCAGCAATAATATTGATGACGTGATAATGATCTGATTCGCAGTAACAAAACCCAAGACTTAAAGACTTTCGACTTGCAGTAAACTTCTACCGAAAGAACCCGATGCCCATCTTTGCGAGAAACCACTCTATAAAGCCTCATGCATTACTTTCTTCACCACCGCAAACACCATTGCTTTTACCAAGGAGTCGCATTTCGGCTGTCATCATTCACTTTTCCTCTAACGAGCGCCAGATGAAAGGTTCCGGCGGAAGATAAAATCTGTTCGGCAAGGATCCTCCCAACGCGCACCGACCACTGCTCGATCGCCGGCAATCAGGATCCGAACCCTCCGATACGCTTGCCAGAGATCGAATTCGATCACTTTTCGACGAGGTCACTCACTTGCCAAACGTTTGCTAACTGCCGGTTAATTGCTGGGTTGTGGTTGCAGCCCGGTTCGGTGTTCTGATTTGATGGACTGGATTCAGAGGTAAAAAACTGGTCAACAGTTCCTGGTACATGTGGCCCTGGCACGCACTATGCGTTGTTTTTTACCTGCCGCCTTAAACATGGCGACATGGCGTGCAGTAGCTCGTGTCCAGGCAGCACACAGTTCGTCAGGTTCGTCGTCGACTGTCTGCATATATTCTGCGTTATCGGTATGCGGCACAAAGTATGATTGATGGCTCTATATTTAGGAAGTGGAAACACACAATCGGCCAGCCTGTGCTATCACTGCATGCAATGTCGGCGTTTGCAAGAGCGGCTGGCCGAATGGTGAGACCCACCGGTTGCCGACTGTCGAATTGAACAAATTAAAAGATAATTTAACACCTTTCTTCCTCGGTATCACATGTTCGTATGTTAGCTTTGCCTGGGTGTTTCTTGCCGTTGCTCAAACTTAAAAAGCTCCCGGAGTGGGATGTCTTTTTTTTCTAATGACGATTTTGCACTTTTCGGTTACAAAATCTCTTCCAGAGACCCGACCCGACTGCATGCCCAGCCTCGGGAAATCGATCGATGGGCGGGGGAAGATCACTTAAGGGGGCGCATATCAACGCACGCCATCGCCGTACCTGCCAAAGACTTCAGAACTCTCGAGCGGCTAGGTGGGATTCTTCAGAAGAAAGAAATTTGAAGCAGCCGAACGTCTTCCGCGCCGCTTCTTTGACTTCGGTTTCGATTCGGGGTCAAAACGTCGAGCTGGTGCGGGAGGGTGGGGAGGTTCAGGGTTTGCTGCAAATGGAGGCTGGACACACATTTAGAAGCCATTATGCTAAACAGTGCACACGCACAATCACACGTTGGCTTGGAGCGGTTGATCCACCGCCAGACATTCCTGTCATTCCAGGCGTCTTGAAAGAAGCATCCAAACTATTTCGAGTGCGCACTCAGAGGTATTTGAAGTGGAGACGATTTGGAAAGGCTTCATTGTGACATTGTAGAGAAGGTAGGAGAGTATTCAATATTTCATTAGAACTAAATATAATGTGCATTCCCGTTTTTGGCAAAATTTATTCTGTTTAGTCATTTCACTCTTGTTTCATATTTAATTTTTATAAATTATAATCAAATCTGTTACATCATGTCATAAGAGTAAACAGTGTTAACACTCTGGCGACCAGCTAGGTTAGATTAGGGGACAAATTTGTTCCCGCGAAGTTTGCCTACAACAGAACTAACAAATCACCAGTCCAATTAATCTCCCATCAGCGTTTGCCAAATAAAACCGTCATTGGAAGAGGGTTTTGCAAACACCCTTGAGGTGTACAGTCTTCATCGTGACTTCCCCTTTCCCACCAGAAGGGGGACGTTTAGTCCCCTCGTCCTGTTTTTGGTACTACCTGCAGGCCTTCAAAAACAAGTGTATTGAGTAATTACCTCTGCAACACCCTCGGGAAGGAAAGAATGTTTAAAACACATGTAACTCCTTAGAAGCTGCATTCTCTTACATCGCCTTGGGCGTAGGAACGGGCACAAGTCCAACGACGCAGACCGCGCTCCGAGCTGTTTAACGCAATTTGGAAGGATTGGATTACGTTTTGCTTTATGCACCCCTTGCTTTTTGTTGCATCATCGCACCCTTTTTTCGACGGAATGAACACAATTATGCTTCCCCGCAGCGAATTTACCGAATATAGCCAAGGTTGTGCCTACCAAAAACCGACCGCTTTGTTCTAGCTAATATTTGGACGCACGTTCCTTCGAGCGTCTCGGTTTTTTTTTCGTTGTTTCGTGACCGGATCGCGTTATCATAGTGTGTGACCAGCGGGACGTTTCGCTGCCTTGTCGGGGGAAAAACGGGAAAAGTGTCCAACCGAGAAACAAGACCGCGAACCATTCCGTCCTGGCGGTGGTCCTTCTTTGAACCGGTATCGGAAGACGAGTGCGGCCCGTTCCAAAATGCTCCACGATGCGCCCACGGTGCGTCTAATAAAGCGATAAAATTTTCCACGGTTGCACGGTCGGGGAGACGATTAATAATTTTCCGTTTTTTCCGTTCGGCCCGGTCGTGGCGCATACCGTGCGCTCGATCGGCAAAAGAGGTCCTTGCAACAATGCCGCCGCGAACAATGCTGGGGTGGGCTTGGGAACAAAACACAAAAACGCTGCGTGACCGAGAGAAGGATGCGGCAGGTTCGGGAAGGTCCTCAGGCCGCCAGCGAAGAAATCGAGGGCTGGTCTTTGTTGTGATTTACGCATGGGGAGAAATTTTCTCACTTAATAAATTTGTTTGACACAAAGTGCCACCCGCCAACAAAACGGTAAAAGGGACCGCCAGGAAAACAATACCAAGGGCCGGTAACGATTAGCATGGAGGATCTGAAACCGAATGCGTTGTTGGATTCAGAGTGTAGGAATTTGAACAATTATTATCAGAACCAACCATTAGTATTTGGGAAATCCAGACTTACATTTGGAAAAGGTTAACAAGCCAATGCGTGATGAAGCTTCCGACAAACTTTGTGCAGATTACTTTGGCTTAATTCTGGGATGACCGTGTGAGACGATGTGAACCAAAATGGACAAGATCCGAACCCCTTTTTTCTGCGTACTCGAAGGTGTTGTTGACCTAAACGAGGTACGTAAACGATTTAACGCTCGTTGACCAGGCTCGTCTTCAACGGTGTCTTAAAACCGGTCGAACCCTTGTAAAATCTGCAGATCCTTCCCGAATCGACCCGATCAACCAACAACTACGACGCAAAAAGGGACGGTGAATGCCCGGTGAGGGTGCAATAAGTCAAATTGGGTGTAATTTAATCCTCCTCGGTGCTCCACTCGAGCAGGGCTCGTTTTTCTCCCACGGCTAACGGAACGCGTACTCGAGGGCGTACAGACAGGGATGGCTGAAGCCGAGGAGTGCATCAGCGAGCGATCGTCTTTTATCAGCTCGATGCTGGCTGATTTTCCTAGTGGTCCTTCGGTACCGTTTTGGGAACAGGGACCCGCTCGAAATCGATCACCCAACGATCCAAAGCAACGGTACGCCGTCTCGGATGAGCGAACGTCGAGCCGAGGGAATACGAGCTGCACGAAGTCGAGGTGCAAACTAAGGATTATGGAAGGAGACCTGCACGGGGGATCCTAACGATCCTAATCATCATCTCCAGAAGAGGACAAGATCGTCACATCGCCCACCAGGTTCAACACGAGCAGCTTCTTTCCGCACTCATCATCATTAGCAGCGAATCATCGGACGAACGGTAAGATGCGTTTAATTGCCGGTGCATCGGTGGCCTTAATTAATTTCGTCCTTTTGATGCGCGTCGGTGTTGCGGCGTTAAAAGACCACCGTCGTAGAGTAAACAGAGAGCGACACCTGAGGGCGGGAGTGGAAAATTGATGATCCTCGAGGGCGGAAAATCAGATCCGTTTCCGACCGGATCTGTTTTCGGCAGAATCATTAAAGAGCACGTAGAATCGAGTAGAATTCGGTCGAATTGTTCAGGGCTAGGGAAGGATATCATTAGACAGCTTTTCCCTAGTCCTTTATCATGCGAGGACCAGTTCTGCTCCAGTCCAACCAAGCGACGTTGTGGTCGCCAGCGACGATGTCCCGCTGGACAGTTGTTGTTCACGGATTCGTTTTGCTGTTAGTCTGATTAATACGTGCCCTACAACACCCTTTTTACGGCGATTTAGTGACGCCGCGGGGTTTGTGACGGTTTCGTACCCAGAGGACACGATTTCGACGCACCTTTAAGAGGATCCATGACTCTTGAAGACTTCCTACCGGGCGGCAGTGTCGTGTGAAGTCCCACCGCCCGCCGTCAGTACTTTATTCTAATTCCTTGGTGCCAACGAAAGCCACTAACAATGACCATCATTAGGCAGCCAGCATCCATGTCATGTCGGGCCTGGCACAAGCAAAATTGGACCTCCAAGTTTTTGTTTTCAGCCTCCCTTAGAGCTCCTTACGCCCTTTGGTCTGGGGTCGTAACTGCCGGCCTAATTTGCTCTATCGATTTGGGCACGCACGCCCAGACACGCTCGGCACACGCGACTCTACGATAATTTAGAGCGTTCAAATTACAAAGTAATATTCATGAGCGGATGCTCCCTAATCCAGGGGTCTCTGGCGGATGAATGCCGTTTATTGTAGGCTGCATTTAGAAGCGCCAACTTACAGTCCCCAGGAAGTTGTTTGCAAACGAATGCTTAGGTTCTTAACAAGGACCCAGGGGCTGCTTGGTACTAGGTGCGTTTTAGAGGATCGCTGTGCGAACTCCCATTACTCTTCCGTGAGACGGACAAGTGATCCCATTAAAGCTAATGCTGTCCCTAGGACGTCCCTCGGCGTCTTTAAAAATGCAACCGGCTCAAAATTGGAATCTCATTAGCCTAACAAGGTCCCGGTGACTTGGAGTGTGGACAAATCCTCCGGAACGTGTTTGTCTTTAAGCATCGCGTCTTCATTTAGAGACTTACGTTCAACATCCTCAAGGGTTCTTTGGGGAACCTTTCCGTGTTTTTACTGAACACGCTGTTCACTGAGTTTTGCGGACCCTTAGATCGCTTCAGAACATCTTAAAATGGATCGCGAATGAAGTTCTCACGCCGTCGATGTCGAATGTTTTTCCTTTTTTGTCTTTGAGACACTCCGTTCGCGAGCGGAGATTTAGCCGATCGGATCAAATTATCTCCTCCGAAGCGAGGCGTCGACCTTCGAATCCACCATCGGTACATTCCCACAGCTCCCGTTAACGGACCTCCCACCGTCCTTTCGCTCCCCACGTTTGGCTCGCTGTTGATCCTTTCGGGATGGGTTTTCTGATCCTGTCGCAATGTTTAATGCTAGCTATCGTGTCGTTAATTTTACCTGCTTTTCGACCCTCGGGAGAAAAGAAGGAAATGCGGTAAGCTAACGTGAAACGCAAGGTGCAGATCAGCCCAATCGGTTGCATTTAACTCTTTCACCGTGAAATAATACCACACGGCCCAAAGTGAACCTTCCGAAATCTACCGAAAATTCACACCGAAGCTCGGAATGAGCGAGTAAGACGCGCCACGCCAAGGGTAATTTTATTTCCGATACATCCGTGGTCCTACGCGTGAGCATTAAGATTTCCTTTGGGCCTTGCCCGTGGAAAGCCAACGGGTCGTAGATTACCCGTTCATCCCCGTTGCTTCTGCAGAAGGATGCCAGGCTACTCACTTCCTTCCCTTCCTGGGCAGGGAAACCTACGACGCAACGACGATTACCGATAATCGCTTGCCGAAAAAGTCAGAAATGTTCGGACAACGCTCGGCCCACGGCCTTCTTCAGAGCGTCGCGAGCGGAAGCGAGTTTGCTTCCTTCTCCGGTGCGTCCTGCGGAGATTGCCGGGAGGTTTGGGTGTCGAGGTCCTCTCGAGAGAGGAACCGCTTGGCCTGCGTCTGACAGGCAAATTAGGGCCTGCGGTGTTCTCGAGTTTTTGGCTGGAACCCCTCGGGGGCCATAATTGCTGGCCTGTGCCCCGAGAGTGCCATACCGAACGATCACACGGGATCGTCCGGGAGGATGCGTTTTCGGGACTACATTAGGGCACCGGCGGGGATCGCGTAACCGAACCTGGCGTGTGAGTGGATTTTAATTTTATTTCCTCATTCAGGAACAAGCAATTCGAATAATTCACCAGGAAACCGGGAAACAAGCTAGCCGAAACGCTCTTCCTTACTTGATTACCTACTTTACATAAATTATCGGACCATTCACTTCTTTCCTGCTTTGTTGTTTTAGTATAATGGATTCAACTTTTTGTTTTTAATTCGCCATGAAAGCACATTAATCAAATACGTAGTTTTTTTTTGACGAAGTTTTTCTTCTTTGAAGATTTAATATTTTCTATTTCTTTAAATTATAAGTAATGTAAGTTACAGTTGCACAAAATTAGCCAAAAGATTGGCCAACATACAGGTTATAAAACTAGAACGGTCAGAAGACATTTGTGAAATGAATCATTTTCAAGTTTAAATTTAAATTAATCTTGTCTCGATCGGCTTAGCAAAAAGCCCTTGAAAAATGGGTAAAACCTCATCTATTCAACCCTCGGCCGAGGTGTTCCTGCCGCCCGGGACAACATGTGGCATCCTAGGCACCCCGAACACGACGCACGTGTTGCGTAAAGGTTGAAGAGCTACAAAGTGTATCAACAACAACAACAGGGAGAACGAAAAAAGGAAGTAAACTGAAAATCTACAACCCTAAAAGCATAAAACTATTTAAAAAAAAGGTGTAGTGTGCCACCAAGTGTGCATATGGTGTAGAAAATCAGAAGTTTCATAACAGAAAAGAGGAATAACGCGGGATTCAATCGAATCGAAATGCAGCAGAAGAAAAAGGGTTAATTATCGATCAACATAATATCAATACTTATCGAAACGGTTACCTTGCGTTCGGAACTCGAAAGGGCGCCATAAATCGAACCATGGGTTTGCTGTTGTTTTGATCGGAGGTGTTGTTACAATTTTCTTTCCTACTGAGTGTACAAGTGCATCGCTATGTCGTTTTTGGTGAAGGAGACCATCACATCTGGAGCAATAGAATTTTCAAAGCGGCAAAAATCAATCAATGTGAACCACCAGCATACACTTTGAACGGTAGCTCCGTATCTGGCAAGCTACTGACCACCATCGGGAAAAGTTTGGAACACATTCGCAGCATGAGGGCAACCTTCGGACGGAGGTCCTTTATATGGCCGGCCGATTCGGTCCTGGCGCGGAAGCATGGCAAAATGGACCTACAAAATGGATGCATTGCTTTTGTCCTTCCCGAATACCACCCGCCATGCGGTTTTTGGTCTATTTCTTTTTGCGTCGTATTGTTCAATCAGTATCCTTGTTCTTTTGTCGACTGAACTCGATATCTTCCGTCAAATTATGGTGGTCAGTGAGGTTATGGATCTAGTATGCCGCATTTTTCATACTGCTGCTCGTCAAATCATAAGCGCCTTCCATTGTACGCTGATGGCTTTAGACAAATGGCACGGAAAATTATAATTTTGATCACACAAAGCGGCATAAAAAAAAATGCCAGTAGCAATTATTTCAGCTTCCTGAAGATTTGGCGCAGTTAAGGGATCTCTTTCCTTTTTCTTGATTTATATTTTTCTAGATGGGTTTTTTCCTACTCTGGTCCGAGGCGCACCAAAGCAGACGAACGGTCGGAAAGGGACGAACATCTAATACAAAAGTAACATGTGCGTGACTTTGTTTCGTATCTGCATGATGTTGCTCTACGGCCGTTCGGAAACAGGAACAGGCATCGGCCCACAAACATGAATCGAAAAGATCCTGGGCACACGCCAGCGAGATGGGTTTTTTTGGTTAGCTTTTATTTCGATCGAAGCCTTCGAGCTTTGGCTTAGGCAAAATAAAACGACTAACTTCTGCTGCCGTTTTCCGAAGGTAACAGCTGTTGTCGTGTTCACGCGCACGCCCGGCAAAGGTCCTTTGGAGTGGTTCAGTCGGTTAAGCGTATGGCTGCACAATTATAGAATCATGATCGGAAGCTAAAGCTCACTGGCAACAGATTGGTGATCTATTATTCGTGCGCCACCTCAACTCATCCGCCCGAAGTTTCTGAACAATCCTGACACATGAGGATCAAGAAATATGAAATGGTAGAGCATTCTATGGCTTGCGATGATCATGCAAAACTATTTCAAGTTTATTTTCGTAGATCAAAAAATCTCACGAACATGAAAATCCTAAGGCTTCCCAAAAATGATATGCTCCTGTCAGATCGGACAATGGGCAGGCGAAATATTGCACACTGAAGTGAGGATAAGACTTTCTCAGCCGCAGTGAAAACGTACAGAATAATCCCTTTTGTCCGGGAGTGCCATTTCCCGGAACGCTCACCGACAGCGAACAAAAGACGCACCGTCCGACGGTGAGTGTTGTTCCCGAAAAGATCCTTTCCGATTTCATTTGATGTTTTTTGACTTCTGAGTATGCTAATCTTGTGAATGGATTTCTGGCCGAAAAGATCATTGGAAGGAGTCCTGTTTCCATCCCTCGCTACTCGGTGTATAATTTCTTTTGCAACTCAAGAGCGGCTTCAGAGTGAATGAGCCCGAAGGGACTGCTGCCGGTTCATTACCGGTCAGTCAAACGGCAACGTAGGGTCGTATCCTCCCACATCCTGTCGTTAAGGACGAACTGAAGTCCTACTTTCTCCCTAGTCATGCTTCTGTTTGCAGGTCATTAGCGGAGTCGAGGTGCGCCTTGTTGAAAGCGATCCCTGCCCGAAGGAGGCTAGGACATCGGGCTCGGTATCGCTCCAAGGTTCGGGGCATTCTGGAGGCGCCAGTCCAAACGGGGCGCCAAATATCGAGCAAATATTGACTTCTCACGGACCTGGGCAAGGGGATGGTCGAGCCTGGGCAAGGGCCAAGCTCAAACGGAACCGCAAAACTATAATTTGTGCCCTCTGACGGGGCAGTTTTATTGCGCAAAAACTCCTATCGGCCGAATTTCGGAACCGAGCTAACGAGCGGAGGCGCGGGATAATTTATGAAGTTCGCAGACGCAACTGCAGCAACCCGCAAGTCTGTAAGGATCAATGGAAACGCGTGTCGCTTTGGATGCGTGCCGTCACTGGCGCCATCGTAACCGAACGGCAGTTCGAACTCTGCTGAAACCGATCCTTCCGGAGTGCCTTTTGTCGGTGCGGACAAGGTGCGGTACACCAAAGAGGGCAAGGATCGTAAGCCACCAGAAATCAGGAACCACCCGAAAAGGATATTGTCAACGAGCGGTCTGAGGTCAAAGAGGTCCTGGTGATCCTGCTGAGAGGTGATGACGAGTTCTGCGGTCCTTTTGTTATGGCTGGTAATGCTTTTGTTTGACAACGTTTGCCACTTGTGTTGCCGTTGACAGTTTAGCACACTTGAAGAAACAATTGTTTTTCACCATCTTTGAACATGTTCACTTTGCATGGGAATTTTATTTATTCAACCATTTTCTAAATATCAAAAACTCATTCAATCATTTTGTAACGGCAAAAGTAACTCATATCGAGATCAATGTTGCTTGAATGGAAAACGATAAACTTTGATCGTCACTGTTTATTTTATTGGCGGTTTTTGTTTATATTATCTCTTTCAAAGAAATTTTATTCGATTCTTTTTTGTTGCCTCGGGATTTTTTCAGCATTGGCTTCTTTTAATCTTCAAAACAGATTGGATGTCACTTATTCTCAAATTTAAATAAAAAAAGTTTTGTTCTATACCTTAATACGTAATTTGATTTTAGTATGATTTTTTCTTTACCACCTTAATGCACATTTTTTTTAGTTTGATTTTTAACTTTATCAGAATTATAAAAATAAAATAAAAATAAAACTATAAAATAAGTGATAACTTATAACCCTAATGCTAATTTGCTTTGCATTTCAATACATTGTCGCATCTCATTTATAAGCAACAACAGAAAAAAAGGAAAAAGAACAAGATAAGATATTTAAACACATTCGAACGAAATAAAGATCCCTAACGGCAACTCTCTTAAGCATCGAACAAACTTTGTGGATGAAAGCAAAACAAGTGCTATAGGCGCATAGCACAAAGTTTAAAATTCATTCAGCCCTTGGCTGATGCTGAAGAACCCTTGCCCGTACGGGTTCTTGTGGCTTCTTTTTATTCGCTGCAAGCATTCCGCCAAACCGGTGGAAATGTTGATCGATAGCGGTATCGGCCGCCCCTCTGCACCCCAAAGCCGTGGGAAAGTTTCGATCGTTTGGACCAACGGTGCACGGGGAACGATGGAGTGGCAATGGTGTGCAATGAACGAGTGACTAATGGAAAATATTTAAAGCAGTATGCAAATAAACAAAATACATAAAAGTCATCGAGAAGTGAACAAAATAAAATGCAAACACAATGCGTTGATTTCGCAATTAGATAAATTTATTTATTTCATAAGAACAAATAATAATAATATTACTACCAGTGATAACAGTATGACAAATAATTTAATCTCTTTTTGTACAGTTCAAACTTAACTATAAAAGTGTGCCGCGATTCCGCATGGGGGAATCATTCGTAGTGAAAATATGTTGCGATGGCAAACGGAAGAAGACGTTGGGCTCCTTGGCGGGGCGGTTAGACACCACCCTCACCATCGAGCTGCGAAGAGAAGTAGCCTCGTTTTAGGTTTTGTCCGCTGTATAGTAAACACTGTCCGCATGCTGCGCTTCCGGTTTCTGTACAATGGCAGCGCATCGGTGCTCTGGGTTTTGGATCGGTTTTGTAGATTTCGCTAGCCTAAACATTAGTCAACTAGTAGCCGCCGGAGCAGCTCATTGTAGCAGTTCGCAGAGTGCGGTAATGTAGGTCTGTGCCATCTGAAGCGTTTCGTGCTTGGACAGCTGCCGATCGTTGCCGAGCGACGGCAGGTATTGCCGGAGCCGATCGAAGGCATCGTTGAGATTTTGCATTCGCTTGCGTTCGCGTGCGTTCGCCGCCAGACGGCGCTTCTTCTTGATCTGCAGAGGAACTTGCTTGCGCTTCCGCTTGCCCATGGTGCTTCCGGTGGCGGGACAAGGGTTGGCGGGTAAGACAACGGTCGGCAGAGCGGACTCGCACGGTTTGAGGAACGGTTTGGGCAACGACGGGCAGGAGAGTGCCGCTGGCGAGGTAGCGTTAGTTTCGTCGAGGAGCTCCGGCTGCATTTCCGGCTTGACCTTCGGTTTCCGATTGTACTGGCGTTTTTTCACGGGCAACGCGGCTCCGGTGGAGCCTGCTCCTGCCAAAAGCGACACCGAGGGTTGGCGTACAGCGTTACCGGACTGGGAGGGGGGCATCTGAACGTTAGCAAGCGGTGGCGAAAGAGGTAATGCTGCTTGTGTCAGTGCTGGGGCGGTTGGCTGGGATGTCTGTTGCATGACTACTAGGTTTTCCTTGTACTCCTCGACGTCGATGAAGTGGCGCTGAGGCGAGCTGGCTAGGGAGTAGTAGTCGGGACTCTCGGAGCCGAAGCTGGACGGGCTGGGAGTCATCCAGCTGTCCGGGTAGTTGTCCATGAACCCCGGCAGCATCACCACATTAGGAGCGTTGGCGGAAACTTGCGGCGACATGGAGGTCGCGCTCGGGACGCCAAATCCATATCCGGTTGATACGCCGAGGTAACTCTGCCCATCGGCTTGTGCCAGCGGTAGCTCCAACTGCTCCATTTTGACGTTCACACCAGCACCGGCACTGCACGCGGACACCGGCTCGTGGCCGTAATAGTAGAACGGATGCTGCCGGCTAAAGTCACTGGACATTGTGGAGTTCTGTTTGAAGTGCTCCAAAATCAGGGTAGGTTCACTTGCGTTCACTGAATTTCACAACTTCAGATTAATCGTTCTTTTGCGTGCTATCTCTAAACAGCAAACAATGTTTCTAACACCTCGTCTCGATTGAAGGCACCGAGTAGCCACGTCTTCCGTACGATTTGTAGGTAAGTTCGTATTAAACTAAACTCCTTTCGGGACTCGCCGGTTGTATTTATACGCTTCCCATCTACCTGTTCTTCTGATCCTGAACAACCGATCTTCACCGAATCGGAAACTTCATCCCCACCCCGGTTCGAGTTCGGTTCGCTGGACTGAGATGAGTCGGAACAGGTTGAGAAATGGAACGAACAAACGTACGAACGAATCGGAGCAGGTTCCCAACCCGGCAAAGGAAGCCGGTGATGAAGGACGGGAGGAAACGAACGGTCGGAAAACGCAAGCACGTGCCAGCCGACCAATCAGAGAATGGCGACCGGAACCTGATGCGGCCGACCGGTTTTCCAATGCTTGTGCGGGACAATTCTGACGACTGTGGCAACATTTCCAAGGGGTTCTATAATTGTAATCCTTTCAACAAACCCCTCGAAGCAAGTGCCTTAAGGTGCGGAATTGGCAAGCAAGGTGGTTAATGCTTGTGCAGAAGGAATTAATTTGAAAGGAAGTGGAGGAAGAAAAACACAAACTTTGCAAAAGCTGGAAGGTAACGAAAATTTGCGAAGGGGCAAGCAAGACCGACTACTTTTTTAAAGCCGGAACCATCCAGTACTTCCTCCTCACAAGGAAGCGCGTGGTCAGTGACGGTCCTTTCGCTCGAAGGATGCAGATGACGCGCGTCGGTGTTCGAAAGCGTAAACGATTACGATTGATGCGTTCCGGGAATCCTGTCGTGGTCTACACCGGGGGGTGAGGGGGGACCCACGGAAAGCGTTGGTCACGGTTGGCACCCCAACGAGGACGAGGAAGTGCATTTACGTTCCGAGGATCCTCCGGCAAGAGCGAAACAGACCGAGCAGGACCCTCTGTTAGAGAGAGGAATGAAAGAAATGAAATATAATAAAATGGACAACAAAAATAAGCTCGATCCTCGCTGAACACGATCGCTCTCTAATTTCGGAAGGAGACACTCAAGCCATCTGGCACGCGTCGGCATCATGCTCATCATCAGCATCGTTCGGCTCGATGTAGGGAAGGAACATTTGAACACATGTTAGGGTTTCAACCTTGTTGCTCGCGCCTCGAAGGATGATTGTAGCATAACAGTTTTCTTAAGGAAGCGTACAAAAAGTAAAATAACCGCTTGGATCAAGGAAGTTTTATTAAAAGTGAACTTTTATTGAGTACGCCTCTAAAGAGATCCTTTTACTGATAGCATTCACCGTAGGATCCTAACAGGACAACAGTAATAAAAATGTCAATAAAATTACCTGTACATCCTCTATGTTCAACATGCATTTGATAGTTTTGAAGAAATATACTCTCATTTTTATACACATTTGAAATCCTCATTCACTGTTTAGTGCTTGAACCAGTAGAAAATTTTGAACCAAATCTAAGTTTGATCTTTTCGCACAAAAGCACTAATGATGTCGATCCGGCAGTGCACATATCGTATTTAATATAACAATAAATCAAATTGATTACAAATCATTTTTAACTTTCCTTTTAGTAGTAAGAGTATGTTTCAAAAATAATTCCAAATACATAAAAAAAAGTTACTTTTCGATTATAAATTTAGATCCCAGTTCGAATTTCGGTCAAATCTTGCACACAACTATTGCATGCTGTGGAGCATAGCTTTCATAGTAGCTTGTGTGAAAGCTTGTTTGATAGGTTGAAATTGTTTGCCAGATTTCAGGATTCCACCGATAGGACGAATTCTCTCTTTGCTACCGATTTTATCTATTTTTTTCTGTTATTATTAGACCAATTCAGGGTAAATCGTGAATTACGTGGAATATAATGATCCTTAAATTGGGGCATCAACATTTTGTTAGCAAAAGAAAAATTTCGCACTCAAACTTTCACTGTAAAGTTTAATGTAACTCTGTTTTTTTAACAACCCATACTTCCGGAACCATAAACATATTGAAAGCAAACGGAACAAAGGCAACTATCGATAGCATTGTTAGTGATAAGGGAATGTGTTCGCCTTTTACAAAGAGCCATGCCAAACGGCACGAGCTGTGCCTGAGGACGTTTTAGGATACTCGTAACTTCAAACGTCCGAAACAGTGCTGGATGACTATCTTCAGTCATAAATTGTGAAAACATACGGCCGTTGTGCTAGGCTGAAGTCTATGAATGGGAACACTATTGAGCACACTCGAATGTGCGACACAATAGCTAGGTACATACAAGCGAAGCGAGCTCAGGCGATGGCTTAAGGCAGTAGGATTTGCAGTATGTAACAGCATATTCCTAGCATATCTGCTCGTTAACAAAGGGCTTCTAAGGAATCTGAAAATATTCATCAGGAGCATTCATGGTTACGGATTATCGAGACAGTTATCATGTCAACGGTATCGATGCACAATATGCATCGGCCTGATTGAATAGGCATAAATAGCACAATATAGAGATTTCATGGAGCAATAATAGAGAGGAATTATGCTTATGAATTGAAAAAATTGTTCATAAATATCTTAATACTCCCCTGAATTCAATAATCTTAAAACTGAATAAAACCAAAATTAAATTACAACGAAGTTCCTGCTTACTCAAAGGCCAGTCACATTCACCATTTCATCAGCCCACTCGTCACATCATGCTGCCAATGCCAAACATTCGGCATGTAATTTCAACCATACTGTCTTTCAGCTAAAAATAAAATATGTTTTGATATTATCGAAGGATTTTCGACGAAACGCTAAAGCAAAAATCTGCTGATAAGCGATGTAATTTTTCCTTTCTCAATAAATGATTTCGAAATCGGCTCTCTACTCGATTAAGCGGAGGGCAATAATTTCGTGGAAAACTCGTTCGTAACGTGATCCTGATTGACAATCGATTGACAGTGGCATGCAAGGATGTCACTTGACTTCCCTTCGAATGGCGTCCGTCGGTGTGGGACGAGGAACTGTAGACACTGTTGAGTTTTTTTTTCTTACGTTTTGGAATTCCGTGGAGAAATATTAACATTCTCTACCAAGTTCTATTAAACACTCCGTGGTAGTCGAGTTCGGTACAAAATATGGTTTTTGAAGCTCTTTGAGGCCAACGACACGGAAATTCATACGTAGGTGTTGGTCCTATGTTGAACATTTTAGGCTAACAAAAAGACAGCTTTATCTTGAAACGATGCGTTGCCGTTGGATGAAAAACGTATAGTTGGAGTCGTTTCGTGGATAAAAGCAGCTTGATGAAATCGCTACAATAAAAACCAGTGTACGAAGGGACGACATCAACTTGAACCTAAAACTTTGATGTTGAAAATAAAATTTGTCAAAAGACCCGTGTCAAGTGTAACCCATCGTAAACGTGTTCACATCTTTCTCCGCGAGCCCGTTTGTGCGTAAAAATAAACTTTTCAAACAACCACAACACCAGGCGAAGATTACGATGGCGCTGAGCACGTGGACAGTTGTTTGATTGCTGTTTTTCTTCCCTCCCGTCGTTCGCTAGCGCCAAGTAACCGAATAAACACCCAACAGGCTGTCAATAAACGCCCCCAGTCGGAGGTTGCAACACCAGCCGGTGGAAGGATTTTCTGCCAAAGTGCTAAAATAATGTGCGGTTTGCAGGCGAGAAGCCCCTCGTTGGTCAGTGATGGTATCTTCCTCTTGCCGGAATTGAATTTATCGACGGCTGATATCGGCACCGTTGTTTGCCCGCAAGTGAGATGGTGAAGAATTCGCAATATTGATGAGTGGAATGTTCAGGAAAAGGGCATGCTGTGGAGGTTTGTCCAGACGCAAAACAGCCAAGCCTCCGTTGTCATATCAATTAAGCTACAACCGCCCCCGGGCATTTGCGATTGAGCACGTTTGCGATGAAATTGTATCATTTGCGAAAATATTGAAATGAAAGATAAGAAATAATAAGCAAGAAACCATCGTTAGAGAGTATGAACACGTGATGGGCTGGCGGATGGCGTGGGACACGAAAAAGCACCGACCAAACGCGAATAGAAATAAACTCCATGAAAGGCCACATTTCAATAGAATACAAATGGCGTATGAAATGCACGATAATAGGTAAAGTTGAATTACATTTAGTTGCTGTATGGCAAACATTTTAGCTGAAGCCATTAGCTAATGGGAAAGCGTAAATTAATTTTCCACTGATTAGACTGATTTCGGAATGCATTACTCGTGCTTTTCATTTTGTGTTCAAAATAAACTATATTTGAACAAATTTAGGATCATTTTCCAAACGCATTGTTGAGGTTTACAGAGAACTAGTAAAAAACACAACTGGAAATAATTAAATGTTGAGTATGCATTATTCACTGGACACTTTTGGGGCTTATAGTTCCATTACTACCAGAGTGGCAGCGTGCAATGCAATTATTCGAAACAGAGCAGTTAAAGACGAAAATATTAGGAAAAATATATTAGTCGATGGTAAATAAGAAGCACTTTAACAAGTCCATTCTTACAACCCAAAAAAAAAACATTTAAAAAAAAACAACTATTAGCAACACGTGCGCGGCAGGCAGAGATACTATGAGTGCCACGTAATTTGAGAGCCTTCGGGAAATCCCGAATACTACCGAATGTAGCATCGACCGTTGCGTGCACCGGTCGTGAGTGCCTTTAAATAAGCAGCATCCTTGCACGGCGAAGATCAGTCGTTGCCCGCGATTCTCACTAACATTTCGTCCAGATGGAATACTTAGTTGCCAGCCGTCGACAGTGGAACGCTTACGAAGAATTGGATGACATACCGCGCGAAGGGGTGCGATAAGCTGTCACGATGACCACAGTGTCAGTGCTGTTTGATGTGATTTATGCTAAAAGGTGCAAGTAATTAAGAACTCTAACTGGCTGAAGTGTCCAACGGCCAACGGTGTGTAAGCAAAATGTAGAAAGTGGGATCAAACAAGGACTGTCCGGGCTAACGCTGAAAGCTGCTAATTGTAGCAACGTAAATCATATCGTGTTTTGAAAAACATACCCCAACAATGTGTGCCAACTCAACCAACCGTGACGTGTACATGATCTTCAGTGCCGCTTGGAGCACGGAGTCGGCAAGGGTGGAGTGGAGAAGGATTTTAAAAATTTACATTTACACTTTTATGCTAGCGTCGGTGTGTTGCGGTAAGTTTGTCGTAGATCTAGGTTGTGAAAAATGAAATGAAAGGTAAAAAATGGAACTACTATACTTCTTTGATTAATTGGGCAGCAAGATATTTCAAAGGGTGATTGCTAAAATACCAACAAATCCTTTAAACGAAGTAAGTAGGCTTCCGTACCGAAGTGGAAAATAAGCCGATTATGAAGAGTACTTTAATTGGACTTTAAGAAGAAAGAGATGATATCAAATGCAAACAAAGTAGGAGGAATGAAATGTTGACAAATAATCATCCACAATGGCTAATTTTCCTACTACGTTTTCGTTGGAACCAGCTAGATTCATTGAAATCTTTGACCTGAAGAATACGGATTCGACTAAGCCTAGCAATCGTTGCCATCGGTCACAGCCATTTGTTGAGCTGGAGAAAAAAAAAAGAAATATAGCCTATATAACGCCCGACCCTTTAAGGTGTGGTTTTCTTTTTCCAAACTGTCCGCAAACATTACTTCGCCAGATTCTGAGAAAGTGAGCCGGGATAAATTGACAAAGCAACCGAAGGTCAAAAGACAGTCGATTGGAAACGTTGACGTATATGTAGGTTGGTACATAATTTAGTAACCACGCACGCTGGCCCGGACGAACCAACGGTTTATAAATCATTTACCTTAGATCAGAAGCCTTACGATTACCGAAGAGTAAAACAGACATGTCAAAGTCAGTCAAAGCAGGAGCGTCATGGTTGCTTCAAGTGCGGTAACTTGGTATTAAGAAACGAGCTAAATTCATCCCTCCTCCCACATACACCTCACCTACCCGCCTGCTAAGTATGAAACCTCAATACTAAGCTACAATAAATTTGGGTATAAATATTTGATCCAAAGTTTAACCCAAACTGGGTGCTAATCCCTGTGGGTTCAGAAATATCTGTGCCTTAATGAGGTCTCGTTAATTTAGTTTTATGGTACTTCAAACGCTATCGTCAGATTTTGGGACACAATTCGTAGCCTGTGTGCCTGCAGAGACATTCCGGTGAGAATATGATACTGATTCAGCCCCTTCGGTCCCAATGTCGAAGGGTTTTAACTAACCCTAATTGGTCGTTTAGATAATTCTTGAAAATAGTTTAAATTAACTGGGGATTAAACTTGCAACCGATTTAGCTGAGTAAACCTAAGATTTTTGATAAACGTTTGTAGATGCGATACGAAAGCGTAAGGCATTGTCAATATGTAAAATTCTGTAAGAGAAGCGAAGGGAGACCGGATGGTTGTTTACCATCAGCTCGTAGAAACTTTGACGACCGTGCCAATATGTTGTTTGCAAATATCAGGCAGCCGAATTATGGCAAACTCTTGGTAACTCATTAAAACTCCCAGAGCTTATGTCGATCATATTCGGTGGGGTTTAGGTTGGTTGAGGTCGAAATTGAGGTACGACAATAGAACCAGTATAGGATTATGTTGTGTTATTTCTTGTAAAGTAAATTTGTTTATTTCATAACATTTACTGTGGTAATATTTGCATTATCTGGCGGGTTGAGTGTCGGTTGTTTAATTGGTAGATAATTAAATGATTTCGACAAACATGTGAATGTGAATGTGAAAAGTTATGTGAAAACATAACTTTTAGTATATTATCTGGAAGCATAGTCTCATCGTTGATTTTCCCTTACGTACAGAAGCAAGTTGTATTTTATTTCGTACCCAGAGCAGCACAACTGCTGTGCGAAAATGAATTTATGACCAGCGAGTGGCGTTAGTATCCTGCCGCCGCAGGGAAGTCTTTAACAGATAATGAATTTCCGATTCCACCCTCCACTGGTCTCCAGCATTCAATTTTAAATGCCCCCACCTTAAGTATTCCTTCCCCGTCGTTGCAGAGTCCGCACAGCAATCGTTGGGTGCCCTGCCGGAGCCGGTCTGTGGCCAAATCTCGCAGATGCTGGACAGCTGCTTCCGCAACTCGTCGCCCACGATCGCCGTCGAGCTGCTGTACTCCGTCAAGATCCCGGACTCGGTGGAGGAGATAAGTGACCGGTGCCTGTAGGTTACGACTCCCACTCCCCCCCGGCACCCGCCATGAATGTACAATTTTCCGACCCCACTCCTTTTCCACAGGCTGTTCAACCGGGGCATGGAGTGTGTGCAGCACTACTTGAACGTGTGCGTCGACCAGAAGGAGCGGAAGATCATCGAGAACGAGGTGTACGGAGCGAAGCGGCTGTACGAGTTCCTCTGCCGGGACCGCTCCTACCAGCAGGGTAAGCAGTGGGCGGGACGGTGGGGATCGTTCTGGGTATTCCGTGTTTTTCTTTCTTCATTGCCAGCCCCTTCCGGGCGGTTTCGGGCTTGCAGTAATATTTTAAACTCCAAGCGAGGCAAACAGCACGCGCACGAAACGAGGGGCTTTATCATTTTGCGTGCTGCCAGACGCAAGCATGGGTTCTCGTGCGCGCAATCGTAGCTCATCCGATGGAAAGTTCCGGTGCACGCTGATCCTTTTCAATTTACCGGAGCTTATAGAAGTATCCTTTTACCACGAATGAGTAATAATTGCAATGGAAAATATAATTCAAAAAGTTTCCCGTCCGACTTGGAACTGAAACATTTTACATGTTGATTGGAACAATCGTGTAACATTGTTATAAGAATAAGTTTTGTAAAGTTTTGTGTGAGCGAGCGATCTTTTTGTGATTTAAAAAATTTCCTAAAAAGACAGTCTTGTAAAATTTGGAAAAACAGTGTTCAAAACAATGCGAAAAGTTGAATGAAAAATGCTGTACGTTTACTGCCCAATTGTAATGCAAACGGGTTTTTCTGGGGTACGGGTAAAGTTTTCTGACAGTGAGCGATCTTAATGTAATATAAAATTTATAAGTCATGTAAAAAGTGGAAAAAACAATGTTCAAAACAATGCGAAAAATTGAAAAGTTTGTACTACAAAATTTTCCACTTTAAACAGTCATGTAAAACATGTTAAAACAGTGTTGAAAATAATCCGTCAAGTTGATTGAAAGCTGCGATGCAATGAATGTGGAATTGAACACTCCATAGGTGTTGTAGGTCGCATTCCAGTGCAGCCATTACGATCCCACCCGCTTTTCCATTTGCAGAATTCCTACGACACAAGACGTGCTTCTACCACGTGCATCACGACTGGGACGCCTGTTCGAGCAAATTCATCGGCATCCTGAAGGAGGAAATGACCAAAACGACGAAGCACTCGGTCAACGTGCAGTATATGCAGTTTTGCTGGTAGGTGAACGAACAAAATGGTACTTTCTTGCCGATAATTCGCCTTCCGGGATGTAATCAATCGGTTCCGCTCCGATGACCGCTCAATGATGACTTGGTTTTCCTATCGTCGTATGTTTTTCCCCCCCCCCGTCCCCCCAGCGCCCGGTACGGCTACGAGAACTGCGTCGCGAACAGCGCCCGGCACAAGTGTCGGCCCGACTCGGCCCTCTTCCTGCGTACCGTCGCCAGGCTGCTGTCCACCGACCGGCACTTCCTGAACTGTGATAAAATCGAACACGAGGTGTGCTCGTCCGGAACGAAGGCAGCCGGGTGGGGGGTTCCGTTGGCGGCTACGTTGGCATTCCTGCTGGCCGCGATCCGGCGAACTTCGACACTCTAGACAACGCGACGATCTTCGAGGAAGGCGTGTGAGCGTTGAAATCCGAACCGAGTGTTGAGGATAAAGCCGAAACAAGAATAATATACCAAGGGATAATAGACGCTCGGTTGGCTTTGGTCATCCACGCCAAAGAAAGGCTTCGGTCGACGAGCAGAACAACGGATCAGTACGCCATTCGAGCGTTCCTTCCGGCGAGCGAAATAGTGGTTTCAGCTACCCAACTAAAACATTAGTACCACATGCTATAAGAGCCCAGATTAGGATTGTCGGGTCGGGTCGGGTAGGGAATGATTTCAGAGTTTATCGTTAACCAACGAACGATCACATTTATAGGGACGAATTTGTACTTAAAAAGCCAGTTGTCTGTAGTCATAGCGAACAAGGTGTCTCGATGTCGGCTAGCCATTTGCAAAAGTGATGACGAGCAAGGTGGAGTCCGGTCGCTGCCGGAACAAGGATGAACTTTTCAACGATTCTATCCCACAGCGTGTTGTGATACGAAACTGCATACTAACTGTTAAATATTTGAACACGTTTGGCTTACTGATAAATAAATAAATGTCATAAAATGTTACTAAACGCTTTTTTTTTCTTTTTACTGTTTCATTTGAGAAAATTTTGAATTTCTTCCTTCGAAAAAATACAGTATAACTGTACAAGAAAAGGTAGGATTTTACAAAAACCTTTAATTTCATTTGTCTGACATATTTAATTGACATCAATAATACATTTCCATTGCATCGCATTGCAAAAAGCATTCCATACTTTTTTCCCTATGTTAGGATTCGAACCCACACCGTCGAGGTGGTGAGCCTCGAGATTCATGAATCTGATTGGTTCTTTGCGTTTTAGAAATTCATGAATCTTTAAATGAGAGATTCATTAATCCCAAAGATTCATCGAATATGAAAACTTATGAGCAAAAATGGGTAGAGGGGCCCCTTTTTTGTCACATGATCCTCCTCAACGAAAGAATCATGGAGATGCGTGAAAGTTCCATGAAGGATTCATGAAAATTTATTAAGGTTTTGGACGATTTATAAACGTTTTAAGATTCGAATCCCAATAGATTCATGAATCCATCTGAATGAAACTTTGGTGAAAGTTTCATATGAATGAATCTCGCCAAAAGATTCATAAGGCTGTGCTACCGCTTGGGTGTCGCGGACCCTCATCAAACCTGTAATCAATTTATAAAAAGCTTTTCTGTGAATCATAAAATTCCATTTGTTTTTTGTTTGCTGCTAGTCAATCATTCTTTATGACTGTGGAGTAGGAATCTCATTTCAGTTGAAATGAACAGTTGATAGATTGGATTAGGGCTCACTCTGGAGCTGCTGAAGGGTTTTGCTATTGGCTGTCTTCGTTGGCTTTTATCTACGTTGGCATTGCTATCTCACATTGTTGCGGTACACTACGGTGTTGTTGGCCCATGTCCATTTCGTATAAGCGTTCCCTCATTCAAAACCACTTGATCGAACCTTCCTAGAGGATGATTCGGTTTACGTGCGGAACCCGTTCATCGCCAATGTGGAGGTAATCAATTTCGTTCGTTCCGAGCAAGTTTATTTTAAATTGGGTGCGAATACCTCAGCAGGTTGAACATAACAGCGCCCAGTCTATATCTATCCTCCAACGCTGCAGACGAGCTTTTCCGACCACTAAAGCCAACGGCGATTGATTGGCCGGCATTCGCTGTCGGCTTATGCATTGTTTCCGTTGGCAACGCTGGTTCCGTTAAACGAGATGAAAACTCCAGACTATAGCTGGAACACCTGTTACGGATCCCCAAAACATTCACCACTCAGTTCGATAGGAAAATACAAGAGTGGTTTGGCCAATTTATGAGATTTCCAACTCTAGTGCTAACCAAACTGCTGTGCTCGGTACTCTAACCCAGGGGTCGGCAAAGTTCGGCCCGCCAACTGACTTTATCCGCGCCGTAAAAAAATGTTAATGCTTCACACAAAAATCGTTCTAAAATTTTTCTAGTGTCGCGAGTCTTGTCAGAAATCCGAAATCTCGTGTACTTTATTCATATTCATACCCATTAGGTTTAGTTCGTAGGGCTCACAATATTGAAAACTTATCGTAGTTGAGCTATATTTGTTACTCATAGAGTACGCCAGTTAAACTAAGATATTTTAGAATAATTTATGTACAGGATTAATTTCAAACACAATTTAAAAAGCAATTAAAATGAAACTTTTTAAAAAACATTGTCGATACAATTTCGAATATTTTAGCTTATATCACTGTTTATGCTACTTTGCTGTTTAGAAAACTGATACTCTATTCAAAAGGGTTTAGGAGTACTTTGAAAACATTAAATAATCGTTTAACGTATCCTGCCCTTGCTTTCGGTTTATCTTTAATCATCTGGCCCTTTTCAGAAATCGTGTACCGACCCCTGCTCTAACCGCTTGCATCGATGTGCAATTTGAACAGCCGGGAAATGGCAGTAAAATCTACTTCCACAAGTAGTACATTGGAAAATTGTGGTGCACTGTGTTGAGTGGATAGGTCGTGGTCAACCATAATTGATACTGTGAATTCAGATACATTAGCAAAGTAGAGCGGATGCTTTCTGTGATTGTTGATTTAGGGATTCGTCGAATAATTTCACGCTCTTGGACGAACATAACACAAGTGTCGAGAGTTGATAACCTAAGTGTTTTTTTGGAAAGCAATTTCCAGCAATGATTTCATTTATTCCTGGAATCATTGATCTAAATTTATGATTTTCATATTTAGGTTACGATTCTGAGGACTATATACGATTAATTCCGTTAAACATCGATAACAATATCGTTATTAGGTTACAACACAGTTGTTTTTTTCAATTCCACTTTATTCAAATTAAATCACATTTATTCGACGAAATAAATTTTAATCATTGCACGTTAAGTTAGCGTACTAAAACTAAATGATGATAGATTTCTATGCTTTCCACATAGCCAGCTGGTAAAGCTGTAAGAAGCATCTTTCCAATGAATCAGGAAAGTGATCGATTAACATAAATCAATAGCATTTTTCTGCATTTTTATATATTGTTATGGACTTAAATACTTCAAAAACGGTAACATTTGTATCTTTTATCAAACCTCACCATAGTATGAGAAAGCAATTCCAAGCTTTTTCTGCAGTCCAGAGTCCTAGAATGCGACTTCTAACTATTGGTTGGTTCTTAATGGCAGTACTAATGCTAATTTGCATAACACCACATTGGCAAGAACGGAACACATGTGAACGGCATTCAAATGGACCATCGTGTTAACAGGGGCTCGGGGAACACCGCCTACAATGCCACAATTCAGTTCGCGGGACTCTAGACAGTGTAATAGCCTGCCATTCTCGACGAATTCATTACTTCGCCGGCGTATGATCGACGGTTGATTAGTCAATTTCGCCAAAAGTGAAATCCCTCCAGACGGCGGAACGGAACTCGGTGCTTGGAATGTTAATTTCGACGTATCTGGACCAATTCATCATTTGTTTCAGCATGTCGCGCCCAATTGCACCTGGCCCTTCAGCAGGCGAGGTCCTTCGGCGCCCGGCTAGTCGCAGTTTCGACGATTCATTATGGCGCACTGCTCGTCTCGTGACATTCGCGAGTCCAATTTGTCATTCGCAGAGGAAAGTTCGCGAGCGATTGGCTTCGTTGCGCCGGCGGGATGTCGCACTGGTCCGCGCCCTCGACCGGTGTTAGTGTTGTTGGGAAGTGGTTGCATGGCCATTGTTAGAACCGCTCCCAGTTGAGCGGAGTGATGCGGAGTGGCATCATTAGTATTTGCGAACTTTTGAACCACCATTCGCAGATATTGGATTAGTGTGAACCGGTGCCTCTTTTGGGCCAATTCTAATTGGATTTGCGAATAGTTCCCGGCAGCATCATGTGCACAACTGTTTAACGCATTGTTTTGAGATGTCAACTTGATTTATGGCGGAGGTGCATTCAGTTGTATTTATATCTTACCGCTAGAATGGGCGTAGGCAATACAATTTATCTTGTTTGTTTGATGTGCGAAAAACAATTGAATCCGTGAGAATGATAAAACACGCGTCGAAAAGTTTGTGTTTACATGGGCATTAACATGTTTTGAATGTTCTTCTCCAATTTTACAGGTGTCCGCGTTTCCAGCCTTGGGTCACTCAACTATTGCAGGATGTCATAACTAACCAAATCCCCCGGAAACACTAATTTAATCGAATATGAAACCCTAAATTTAGAACACTTTTGATTCCGTAATTGTTCCCAGTTCCAACATAATGGATGTTGTGTAATTTTTTTCGTGCCACAGGGCGCTCAGAAACTCACGCAGGAAAAACTGAATAAATGGGAAAGTTCGTTGAAAATAAAGTGCGTCCGTGAGGGCAAATGGGAAATTTTGCATGCCTCACTGCACTGGCCAGGACGATCGGGGCGCGCAGATAGCTAGTAACGGCCTCCATCGGTCTCCCGGCGTCCGGTGGACAATAAAGCATAACATTCAGCAGCAATCAGCGCACACACAGGATATCGTTGGCCGAAGGTAAATAATATTGCTTCCTGTTGCCCGTGAAACCCATTTCAACCGAAGGAGGGGGAGCGGGTTTATGTTCGTGGCACAATTTTATTCCTTTCACTGCCGGACAGGAAATTGAGCGACATATAATTCAGTTTTGTACCATTTTCCACCGGATGGAAGGTCGAGCTATTGAAGAGATGGAGCAGAGTGTACTTTAACGCCCTAAACGCTTTAAGTGATATGTTTCTCAACGGATTTCGTTGAGTAAGAAAACTCACGAAGATTGAAATATATACTTATATTATGCATATTGTGTCATTTGATTTTCTAATGTGTATAAAGAAAAATCAGTATAAATATGTAAATTGTAATTTAACTTTTACTTCTAGATGACTAAATTTCCTGTGCATATTTGTTTTTACCAACCGTTACCAGACAAACCTATTTTTGTGGACAACACAATAAAGTGTTGATGTAATTAAACAACATTCAGTATGCTTTTTCTGTATCACACTTTGGACAACCGATCAAATTTATCTGACATCCGCTAGTCAGCATCGTTTTGGTGTAGAGAAAAGTTGATCCACCGTTCCACGAAGCCAGATCTGATAATGAAATGACAATTATTACTGTACTGGCTCGATTTCACCAGAAACCTTATCTTTGCTCTGGTGCGTTTTGGAAAAATACGTGGGCAAAAATTAACGATGATTTTCACTAATGTGTTTTTCATTGACGATCATCAGAAGAGGAGAGACGATAATACAATTGCAGTGGAAAACCGCAAGGAAAGTGGTGTGTGTGAGTGAACGTTGGTGGGTGGAAAGTAAAATCAATTTAGTGCAACCCGTCTCATTACTTTCGAAGCCATCGATAGCCTGTTTTTCCTTGTCGTGTTCCTGTACTCTCAATCATTTCGCGGCTCATCCGTGGGTAGTAACATAAATTGAATTAATAAAATTATATTTCAAATTGTACCAGCGCAGTAATGTAGTTTTTTTTTAAGGGATAACATATACACTCCATCAAATAGGTGTTTTATAATTATTTTTCACGCTTTAAATACGTTTAAATGCTCGCGAAAAAAAGCGGCAAACAACAGTACGAGCAAAGTGAAAGTGCAAACGCGTTTTATAATTCAGCTCCCCTTAAGTGCAACATTAGCTCTCGTGTAGATATGAGCCAAATAACCATTATTTGCTTCGCCACCCAAAACAACAAATGGTGGTTCACCATTTTCGACTGCTGAAACGAAAACATCCTTCGGCAACGAAACAGTAGAGAAGCATTTGGCGCCATCGGGAGCATTATCATAAAGCTCTCCAAAACGAGCCACAAAAACAACGAACGGATGTCGCCTCTGTAAGGTGCTGTTCTCAACACTTTTTCGTGGGTTACACCATGTGTTGTGGTGGTTGGGTTGGTTCAAACTCTGGGTACCATGTTTGCCAGGGCGGGTTCTCCAAATTACGTGTGTCACCAATGTGGTTGTGGTGGAGCACGGGAGATTTAAAGAGATTGCACCTTTGTAATATTTCATTTGCCCCAAAACATTCCCTCATATATTCAATGAAAAGTGAAGAAGTTTTACAATGCGTTTTGTGCAACATACCTACCTACAGAAACTTGGCCATAGAAATATATCAAATCATAGCAATTGCTGAAAGAATCGCGAAAATCAAGCACTTCTGCCATATAAGTTTTCCTTTGGAAAGAAACCTTTTTCAAAGCACCGTTGTAAAAGGTTACTGTTGATTGAATTGGCTTGAAGACGTAAGGGTTCCACCCGTTAACTTCGAGCCTCACCGTTGCTCGAATAAGAAAATGGAACAAGACGTACGGAGTTGAGGAAGACGTACGCGAGGGAAATAAAAAGGTCTTGACCCCTAGGGTCATCCTTTTTGATGAAAAGCATCCACCGCAGTAAAGCAGTCCAATTTCATGGTTTTATTTTAAAATGGTTCCCTGTTTGAAACTTTTCTCAATCATTTTCCGTTTCACAGAGGTTGAAAAGATCCTTTCTAAATAAAGTAAAGAAGCCTATCTAAATAATGTCTATTTTTTCATGTTTGTAGATGAAAGCAAGGAACTAGCTGTTTGGAATTTTTAAAACAAGGCTTGTTGACTGGAGTGGAAGGTTGGGGAACCACCGAAATGTTCCCGTTATTTTCGCAGCCTTGACGAAGCATTTCATACAAACTTAAACCTATGTGAACGGTTACATTAAACATCGCATCAATCCCATGTGTGATTATCGGTCGGGGAAAAGGATAGGTTCGGCTTCTGGGAAATTGTGCTTTGCCGTGATTGGGCAGAATGACTCATATTTCTTCAACCGAACATTTTCAATATAATGGGACGGTTAGAAATATAAGCTCCCAACATACCATGTTCCTTTGTGTCTGCAATCCTCGGGCTTTTGCAGTTTTCAAGGGGTTAAAATTAAATTTATGTCAACGAATGATGCACATCCTTCCGCCGTTCACGCGTTGAAGCGTCGTTGGATCTTCCGCTTTGCCAGCTCTTCCCTTCCTTATTCTCCTTGTTTCTCTCTCTCTCTCTGTCTCTGTCTCCGTACTTAAGTGATTCACAGTATGTCTTTATCCTTTCAACCTGAACCGCTGAAAAGTGACAGGAAGTGAATAAATCTACCAGTATTCCGTCTCGTTCGGCCGCGATTGGTTGCAATGAAAATTGATGCAAGGTGCAGCTTGGCCCTCAGGGGAAACTAGGGACAACCATCACCGATGCACGTGTGTTGAAGCGAATGGAGTGAAGAAAACGGGAAAATTCTACCAAACAAAGAAACCCATTTAAACCAAACGGTGGCCTCCGACCGAATCGAGTTGGCAAACCCCGGTGAACCCGGTGTGCCCCGAATGAACCGAAACCACCGGCCGGAAAAGTTTTCGTACCGCAAACCGGTAGGAAAGGCATTTTCGTGAGTGTTCCGCACCTCCGGGCCCGTTGTTTTCCCCCAAACGTAAACGCAATTTATGGTCTCCTGCGTTCACGTTTCGCTTCCGGCGGTGAAAAAAAAAAGAACCGAGCAAGCGAAACAAAAAAACATTAAAAGAAACCGACCGCGGCTTACCGTGTGAAGCGTTGGAAACAAACGTTCCGACATAATGGAAAAGTAACATTAAAAGCATTCGCTGCAGGACGACCGTGTGGGGTTCACGCGCATTTGAGGGAAGCTGAGATTCTTTCCGTTGTCGCTTTTCCGTTTGCCCTCCAAACGGAATCTCTAATCTCTTTTAACCGCTATTAGGAAAACTTATTGCACTTCTAGGCTTGGGGAAGGTTAATACAGCAACACAGCAGTTTTGCTTTATTGGACGCTATCAGATCCGGTGGCCCTCGGGCGGCACATTATCCTTCCCACGGCGCTGGATGGGCGATGGAAAATTGAATTAAAAGTACGCGAAGAATCTAGCTTCATCATCACAAACTTTTTCGCCCTTCTAGACGTTTACAAGCGACCAAAATCATCGCTCGTTTCCCACCTCCCCCTCTCACCACTAATCCCTCCATAATTTTCCCGGCTTGAATTGGTAGCGGGGTTTCGTTCTCGATAAGCCGTAGTTGTTCGTGCTCCACACTTTGTTTGTAGTCCCGTGTACGCACGGTAATATCTAGCGAAATAAATTCAATTCAATTTCGCATTTGTAAATACTAATGATGTTTTAAAATGCCGTGCCGAGCATAAATAAAAACAACGCCACCGGTAGGGCGTTTAATGATTTGCCAACCGGGGCCAGGAAAACGTTGGCCGCTGTTTCACCTGAATTTTTATTATGATTTCCGTGGAAGGCATTACCATATACGTGTTTTTTCAACGCCTATGTAATTTGGTTGAAAATAGAAATGTGTTTTTTTTTTAAATGCCCGTTTTGCTTGGCTTCTTCGTAAAATATAACTTTAGGTAAAATATTCTATTTTCAATCAATTCATTCAACAAAACAGTTTCCAAAAAAGCAACCGGTGAAACATAATTTGGATTGTAAAAGATTAGTGAAACAATGTCCATAAGTTCAATTTATTTAAAGCCCTCCCAAGAACATTATTTCGGACTCTTAAAGCTTCTGCTAGCCGGCTGAAACACGATACGCGATCGATATGATAAATGAGTTTTCCCGGCATGCTAATTAATCACCTCAACGATTTGGCATGTTCATTCTTCTGGCAAGTGAAATAAAAAAGCACATCCATACAAACAGTCGGTTGGCGTTTCGAGCTAACTCCGGCCAGTAACTTTTGTTGAATGATCTGGCGATTTGTATCGGCCATTGTTTAGCAGTCCAACTGAGAGGTTTTTGCAGCAGTAGCATCAAAGAAATCGGATTGGCAGTTAATTTCAATGTATTGTATTTGATGCGTACCGAGAAAGTTTCTCTCTATTCGGGTCCATCTCTTTATTCGGGAATGGTACCAGCGAAGAGATTAAGTTTTACGTGAATTAAAATTCTTGAGTTTTGATAGAACGTTTACTTCCCAGCCAAATGCCAGCTTAATCATGGCCATGAGATCACGCACCAGCGCAGTTTATCGCTGAAATTCTTCGCTGCTTGCGGAGATTTTCGGAGAAAAACTACAAGAAAAAAGGAACACCGCTCCAGACAAACACAAACTTTCGCTGCCAAGTTAGGCCAAAATGGGATAAGCGAAACAAAAAAGGGTCGTAATATTCCCAACGGAAATTTTATTCACGCCGCGGAATATACCCATCGCAGTGCAGTGACCGGTAATGGAGATCCGGATGTACTACCTGAAGAGATGGATGCGCATTAGGGCCTTTATTTTGAAATAAACGAATTTAAGCATCGGATGGTTTGCTTCATTAATTAAATTAACCAAGGAGAAAATGTAAAATACGAACATATTTTATTTTTGGTTTAAGTTTCAATTTCAAAGGAGTTAAATTTTAAACTCATTACGGATAAGATGTAATTTCCTGCTCGATGGAGGCGCATGGTCATTTGTAGCATTGAATTACAGCATTTTCCGGCTTTTTATTCCAAAGTCTAACTAACAAGTGCAAGTGAAGCATGTTAGATATTGAATGTTGGTTTGTAGAACGGTAATGTTGCCATGCCATCGATGATGCGTTGTTGCCATGATAGAGCGCAACTTGTCAGATGAAACCTGAAACTTGTTAGTGTTTTGATGGGACTTTGGAATAAAAATCCGGGAAATGCTGTATTTACTCAATAGCATGACGCCTCGGTGGGGCTCGAAGGGGTGAAGAAAAGAGTTATGATTTTACTTTTTACTTGAGGGTTATGTGGTAATGCTTATCCAACAGTTATGCATCCACTTTTTCCGACAAAACTTTATTTGAAACGCTCCCAGGAAGCATTGGTCGAAATCCCGTTCTTGATGTAACTTTCTTTTTTATGAGATTTAGTGGTTTTGAGATATTTAATGTAATAGTTATAATTGTAGCATATTTTAAATGATTGATAGTTCATTGATTCCCTCTATAACATATGATGAATACATCTTGACATACATCAACTTCTGGACGGTTTAGTATTGGTTGAGTTTTTAGTGTACACAATAAAAAACACAGGTAAAATATAAAATTGATCAATTTTCAGCAATTAAAATTGGCGTACGTGAAAATTTATGATGTTTCATAAATATTTGAGTTTTTCATAATGTACAATAAAGTATGTGTATTTGAGTTTTCCATGATGTACTGTAATAAATCTTTTTAAAACTGTGTCAAGAATTTTCTGTAATTTCAAGCTCAGGCATCACTAGGGAAATTCCAACATCAACGAGCGGAATAACCAAACAGTGCTGGAAAAATTTCAATTTCACAGAAGGAACCAATATCGTGCGTCCATCTTCTGCAAAACCCTTCTCCAGGTCTTTGCTTCAATGTCTTTTCTTCAACCGCACTCTTCCTACTGTTTCTCACTTTCGAGCGTTGTGTCAACACACGTTTCGGGAGAAAAAAAAGGAACATTGACCGCAGTACGTCGTCCGTATTACTTAGGGCACTCTACAGCACGCGGTCGTCTTGCGTTTCGCCGAACGTTTCTGGACGACAGCTGTTGAATCGATAACAGTTCAAACACAGCCCAGAGTCTTTCGTGTGAAATCAGAGCGAAATCACATTTGTGGCCCAACGAGATTAACACCTCGGGCCAGATGGCGTCGACCGGATGGCGCCACAACGAACTACCAAACCCCTCGCTGGTGAATCCCTTCTTACATGAACCCTCCTGGAAACACACACACACACAAAAGTCGAGTGCACACTAGCACAAACCGTGGTGTCCCAAATGGTGCTAATTTATCGTTACGCTTTTGCATCGATACCACACTCCAAGACCGGAACGGTTCGGATTTGGAAGCTTTTTCGGTCCTTGGGACGGTTGCCACGCGCCGGTAAGATTCATTTTATCTTCGTTTGTTCTCCGCGGAATGCTACCACGGGGTAGAGGGAAATACTGGGCTTCAAATGCCCAAGAACGACCGTTTGAAAGAAACATCACATTCGAACGAGCGCTGAGCTGAGCATTCGGCCGAAAAAGTCAATGGAAAATATAATAAATTTAATCAATCGACGTCTTTTGTGTTGAACACAACCTAACGCCCATGCCTCCCACCCTTAAAGTTCCATCCATGCGGCCAAATCCTTATCGAACGTAATTGCAAATGGTTTCTCGATCGCCGCCCACGATTCATCGTACGACAAAAACATGGCTAAAGAAACAACTTCCAGCAAGCGGACCGTAAGGAAACCGCACGATCAGCATAATGGGTTTTCCGGGCAGTCAATGGATCGATTTTAATTACAACATTGTTACGGCTAATATTTGCCACCAGCTCGCCATAAGCTTTTCGGCAGTTTCTAGTTATCATGGCGATTGCATTCCATTATCGGCCGGGATCTACGAAAGTTTTGAGTAATGGATTCGCCTGTAGCATTTACGCTGGAAATAGTAAGTTATTTCATTTAATTTTTTTTTAAAATACGTATTATTTCAAAGGATATGGTTTTTCCATAAATTTTATGTTGATTTAAAGGGCGCAAGCATATTTATAAATTCTATACAATTGTTTGCGAAAAATTATATCACGTGTTGAAAATTAAAAACCG
Source organism: Anopheles coustani (assembly GCF_943734705.1). Taxonomy (NCBI): domain Eukaryota; kingdom Metazoa; phylum Arthropoda; class Insecta; order Diptera; family Culicidae; genus Anopheles; species Anopheles coustani. Next base: position 12,308,316 of record NC_071288.1, read on the forward strand.
TAGAAAAAGAATAAATTTTAAACAAACTATACTAGAATCACAAAAATGATTGCAATGTAACTCTAAATTCATCAACAAATGGAACCCTGGCTAAGTGGGCTATTAAAAGGGATTAATATACGCAAAGTATATGTGTGTTAAACTAATGAAAGTGGTCGATTGTAAAATCAAAACTATGATATCAATCTGGCTTAAAGCATGCAATTACATGCTTTTTCAGTTCTTTCAAAACCTTACGATTTCTCAGCTGCTAGTAAAACTTATTTCAATTCCAGTAATGCATCGATTCCAACGCTGGATTGGGTACACAAAAAGGTAAACTAGCTAGCAGTGCGCGCTTTTTCGAATGCCCGCAGGAATTTCCATTCCCAGCAGCACTAATCGGCACTGCAGCAACGGCATCCCTGCGAACGGAAAACGACTCATTGTCGTTCTGCGGCACGAGTATGCTGATACTTGTGAGAGCCTTTTCCCAAGCGGCCAAGTCCGGTCATCGCCATCTTCGATCGGCACGGCAGGCATCGGTCTAGGGTTGGGGTTTAAGAGGAGCGTATTAAAATGCTAATTTGCCTTTACATGCTGCCGTGATTGCAGCGAAGGTCTTGGGCGGATGTCTGGGTGCTGCATGTTCATGTTCGCTTTCAACGGGTGCATTGGGTGCCGGAACTCTGCGTTGCGTGTTGTTGTCTGGCATTTTGGTGCTGAACAGAGGTGTAGATGTTGTTACATCAGGTTGCGGAGCGAGGTTTTCGGTATCGCTGACTGTGGTAATTTGTTGTAAGAGACTATGCATCTGTCTGTTTACTACCGAAGCAGTTTCTAAAAAGCTCGAAGAAAGATTACATGTGGCGTAAACATGGAACGTAAACATCAAGCGATCAACATTGAATGCAGTGGAAAGCATTAAACGTGCAAAAATCAATTCGCACCCATTAAGCCCAGGGAAAACTGGTATGAACGTTGTATGAGCCTCTTGTTTTTGTATTATTTTAACAAGCTTAGATGAGCAGCCCTAGTGCATCATTTCTTCAATGTTTTGCACAAGTTCAAACATGTATTGAGATGTTATGATTCATGTAATGCTATAATTATAAGGTTAAAATTGTGCCAAATTTATTAGAAAATTAATTTCCTCTTAAATTTTATTTTTAAAGTAATAAATTTGCCTTGACATTCACTTACAGTACATCACGCCCAACCAAAAACGTTTGATAAAACATTGAAAGCCCAAGCAAAGATTGTCCGGTTACTACAAGACCACTTAATACAGCCCCCTTTGAGGCGATTTGACGCCATCTCAAGCTTGTGTAGGTATAGGTATAATAGTTTTCAGAGTTTTAGAAGGATAAAGGTTCGCCTAACATGTCGAAAATGGACGTTCATGCTCCGGTGATGGTTGCATATTATGTGATATTTATATAAACACATCCAACGAGTTTTCTCCCACGCAAAAAGTGTTCAATACACCGCACGCTGATGATACCGGATAATACCTCTACGGGATCGTCCTCTTTGCTCACGGAGGGCGCCAACGAGTTCGTAGTCTGCGTCATAGATGAACCACGAGCTAGCTGAGCTGTATGACGAGCCGGACATTCTGACGGTGTCGAAAGCCGAAAGGATCCGTTGGTTAGGGCATGGCATGAGGATGCCGGACTTATGCCCCACCAAGAAGGGGTTCACCGGGTCGCTGGTCCAGCACGAAACGACGAGGAGCCCAGCGAGATCGGTGGATGAGGGGGCAGAGGGCGACGATGGAGACCTACTGCCATGGACCGAGTATTCTGAGGAACGATTGGTGAGTGGGCCAGACAAGAAGAAGAACAAGACATCCAACTCAATATCCTCAAAGAATTAAGACGTAATTATTGCCCTTAGTTCTATAGCACTTGGACAAAGTGTATTGATTACCATTTTATATCAACAGAACTTTAATTAAGCGCATTAAGCTTCGCTTAAGCGAACTTTCTTTTTGTGCAATAATTATACGGTGTGCTATGGCAACATCCCTTCAACAGAGATCTATTGTTTCATAGCTGATTACATCAAAGGCTTTATCGAAGGCATGAAAAGCCTTCAATGACATTTATTTCTCATTTTAAGCCGCTCGCTATTTCATTCCATTTAATCTAGATCATTTCGAATGCACGCTTTGAACTATTGTGGTTATTGTTGCGATGAGAAACAAAGCTTCTATATGTGACAATTTCTTCGAAAAACACTCATCCTAGAGTTTCGTTATTCAAACGGTCGCGAACAAAGTAAGCTTTAACCCCAAACAAGTGCTAGTGACTGCCGTTGACAGCAGCGAGCAAAGATTTCCATCCCTTGCCAGGCGTGCAAAGCCTACTCGACAGCGACTTTTGCGACAGTCTGAAGACAGCAGCCTCGGAGCAGTGCTTGAAGGTATTAGTCAATGTAGGCGGCATCAAGTGATCTCGACAGAAGCTCCTGCATGCAAGGAAACCTTGGTGGGTTGGCAATAGCAAGCGAAGGTGCTTGTGGTGCCTCTTTTCCATGGCACTAACAACCGCTTCGGATGGTTGATTCTCCCACGAGTAGCTCTCGTTATTGGCGGGAGTTCTATGGAACTACTTGGGCTTACAGTTGAGACAGAAAAATAAAAATAAAACAAAAAATGGTAATAAAGTTACCACTTTAACTGTTTTTAGTGACACTTCTCATGACACGTGCAGGCGGTCACCACTTTCCTTTTCCCACACATCGCTACATTGTAACGTACTGTGTGAATAACTTTTCATGGCATGACTTTGGGCACTCCAAGCACCTGGTTGTCCTTATGCTCACATCAAACACCCACATCTGTTAGCAGGAATGTAAATCCCATTCGAGCGTCTCTTCATTTGCGAATATCTTAACTATTTTAATAAAAAATTGTTCCGGATGACATCTGCAACCATACTATATGCACTGTGTTCACCGGTGTGCAATCTAGAACATTTACCTGAGCAACCTTTGAACTGCAGATAAACCCAACTTTATGCAAAATGCCATATAATGCATTATTCACGTCATGGGAAAATACCGGAAACCGGCGGTATTTAAGATTTACCCACAAGATTCCGGAATAAACCCTTTTTGGAAACTTTTTCATATTCATATGCACCGGAAACATCTTTATACAACAAACATTACTTCTAATTGACAGTATTAAATGTAAGAAAAGATGCGAAAATTATTATCAACTAAGCATTCAAATCAATTGAACCAAAATGATGTTATTTTTTGTAATTATGCTTGTTTCTTGGAAACATTTCTATATCGAACAGATCGTTGCAAAGAGATTTGTTAGCATAGATTTAGAATAAAATATTTCCAAAGATAAGGTATAAATATGTTTTCAACACAAAATAATAAGTTCATACAGGCAGAATCAGAAATAAATTCAAAATCGAGTTTATAATCCACTATCACACTTAAGGTACACCATTGGAATAATTTACGAATTGACTACATCCTATGTAAAAGATAAAACGTTGTTCACCATCTGAACATCACCCGCAAGGTTAAGCAAAGGGGAGGGTGGCAATGGAGAAATATGTAAATACGCCAATCCTGAGTGGTTTACTTATTACTTTTCCGAACGATTTTCGACGGGTGAAAAGTGCCAGACAAATCTGGAACAAATTGAAAATGCTTGAATGGGATTTTCCACAACTCGTTGCGAAGGGGCGACACAGGCGAATTCCGACTACATTTAAACTGAATCCCGATCGACCCATAGAAACGGGCAATGAATATTTATACCCGACGAGAAGATACACCCTGCCGAATATACTCTTTGATTTATGCCAACCGGCGGGATTTGTTGGGTCGGACAACGAATTTATGCTCACCTCGGAATGTTCCATTCGGCACGGGTTTCGTATGAGCAGCGATAACTTTGACACTTTCGGACACATTTAATATTACAATTTGAAGGATGATTAAACAAAAAGTTGAATATGGACGATTTTTCATTTAAAGCGAAACACACTTGTAGTCCGTTGTGAACCCCCGCCTGTCTGGCAGGATGCGGTGCATTCTGGACCCGGTTAAGAGTACTTTGAACGCTTTCAGGTGTTAATGGGTGATAGTATGAATTCCTAATGAACCAATCTAAATTCAAATTACTTCTACATGACCAACACTCTGGTTGCAGTTTCCGCCTTACCGCATCACTAACGACTTCAACGTTCCACTATGCACGTGCAAGGATGCAATTTAATGGAGTGTTTATTGACAACTTTGTGTACGGTTTTATTTTCATCGACATGTTTGTTGAGACGGAATCTAGAAGTCCAGGATGCAGATCCAGAACACGTCAACATGTGCTGTTCAGTAAACTGACATGAATACGGATCGATGAATCGGTTTTCACCAAAAATCGGTATAGAAACGGGAGGTCCCGTTCTACTTTCGAGTTGTAAATTTGACTTGACTTCAACTTGTTTCCAAATGGAATTGAGGGTTTCCATTTCCAATCATTGTTGCATAGGGCTTCCATAGTGTGCTTTTGTTACGCCCAATGTTGCGCAGGGATGCTAAAAATAACTGACTCCGGTTTTGTTTATCATCCCCGCGAAACGGGTTTCCAGGTTTGATGTTTTGATAGAGTTAGAAGAATAACAAAACAAAAAACAATTCCTTACCTTTCGAATGCCTCCAATCGGAGGCTCCGTTCGGCTCCAACGCTTCCAAGGATTTGATGCTTAACGATGCAGCCCAGGTTGACCTTAAATTAGACGAAACATCAGTGTTTTGCATTCTGATTCGTTACATTGCAAAATGGGAAAAATTATATTAAAGACATCTTGTATCTCCAGCCAAACGAGAGGTAAGCTTTTCTGAAGTAGTCTAGTTTACGTTTCCAGCAAAAAAAAAAATGCAATTCCAAATATAACAATTTAAAGTCAACCGATTGGCCAACATTCACGAAGGTTTTCTCGTAGATAGTGATAGTCACCTACGGTACGCTGGACAACCTTTCTGCTTTACTTGCCACGAAGTGAACTCTACCTACCTGCAACTATCTTGTCGACTCACTTTCTCGTAACACTATGCATGAATGTTACATGTCTGATTTGCGTCAATAACGGCAAATGTCTTTCGACAGAACGCTTGGCCATGGCTGGTGTACCGTTCGTGCCATCTGTGACCAGCTTCATGGCAAGCGGAAAGAAAAACTAACCATAAACACGTGCCATGACTATTTCCTCGAAGGACCCCAGAAGCCACCGGAACAACGTTTACCGAAGAGGTCGTTAAACCAACCAACCACTCGTTAGGCATCAGCTGCGAAAAAACAAGCAAATAGATGTTGGAGATTTGTTTTTGTTTATATCTTTGCATGCAGGGAATGGTGACGGAATGTATGAGCCCGTTGGGAGTAATTTCCCAAGGGCTGTGTTCCGATGAATTCATGCAACCTCATTCTGTATCGATCATTTACATGGTCATCTATTGCCCGCCCAAGCAAGAAACGAAACGTACGAACGCGCAAAATTATTCGGCGAAAGCAATGACCCGGACCGGAATGAAACGCCAAAATTATTTGAGTCGGTATTAGCAAATAGTGCTCGGATGTATTTCTGTTTTTGTTTTTTACTTCCATGCGTTTTTCATTCCTCCCTTCTCGTTCTGATCCCGGCCACTCTCCGTCTGGCTGTCTACCGGTCTCTTACGCGCACTCCTACTGACTTCTGTTTTTTTTTCTCTCTCTAACGATCCACAAAACAACAACCCACCGGCACCAGTGCAATCCCTGAGACAATCTGTCCGCTTTCCGCATAGTCCGGAAAGTTTCAAACTCTATTGCTAGCATTTCCTAACCACTACCGTCAATATTTTCTCATCTCTGTACACCGCAGGTTCACGATCCGCGAAAAATATTTTCCACTTCTTGTTTGTTTTGCTTGCGCTTATTGCAAATTATTTCTAATTTTCATCTCTTGTCTAAAAGGTTTAATAAATGTCTTACATCTTTAACGTTACCTCTGTGGTTGCGCAGGGGGCAGGCTCTCATGCTAGAGCTAAGGGAGGTTTCTGCTTTCTTTACACCATCAGAGCAGAGTCTTCGAAAGAATAAAAACTAACCACGCAACGAAATTAACGGTTCAACTATGTTAAATGGTGCCTTTACATCTCAGCTGGTTGCGAAATAGATGTATATAGATATATAGATATATTTTAAGATTTAAAGACCTATGTGAATCAACCACTGCACTCAATTTGTTTGTTATTTCTCTTACTTTTTTACCTGTGTTGATGCATGATTACTGCATGCCACTCTTTCTCTACTCTCCGTTCTTCGATCTTGTCTTTGTCTGCTTCCGGTCGGTCTTTGCGCCACCTACATTATGATACTGCCATTATTGGGCAATAAACTATGCACATGCATTCACAACAGTTTCAAAAACATGTAATGAAACGTAACACGCAGTGCAGGTTCGCTCATTGAAAGGTTATGCGTATGTGGGGTTGTACTTGTCATGAAAGTTCATAAAACTGTGCTCAACAAACTTTTTACCGTTGGCTTTTTGCAACCTAACCCGACCGAGATTCAGTATTTTTCGATCAGCAAGTTTATTAGCGACCGCTACCACTTCGAAGATGCTTTATACTCCAAGCGGATACTACCAATGTCCGAATCAAAAAGAAAAAAATAATCATAACACAATTAGGCTTTACTATTTTTATGATGGATATAATATTGACCAAAATATTAACATCCGAATTTTGCGCACACGACTACGATGTTTAATGTAGCCTGGACTTGAAGTGAAGCATTTCGACAAATTACTCTTTCAGTACGACAGTAACTTTTGTTATGCTTAAACTGAATCACTAGCCGACACTACTTATACATTATTGCCTTAGAAAAAAAACGGTAAGTCGTAAAGATAATGAATTAAAATTGTAAGAAACCGGAAAGAAAGTAGAATATGAACGTCACCATCACCCACCATCCATGACATTTATATCGGCGCATAAATTACAATCGCACTTACACACTAGTGTCCTACAGGGTAAAGATATTGCAAATTGTGTGAATGTTCGTCCAGCGCATCGAGCGTCGAACGGATTGCTTTTATCGATTTCGAAAACACAAAAACGAACCATCGTCTACGCTTGCATGTAAGTCTTACTTTGAATAGAAAAGGTTTCAAAAAAATAACCCCACTCGAATGGAGGTCTTTAAACGGTGTAGATCGCTACAGTAGTACTGTTATAAAAGACAACGGAAATTGGACAATTTGTTTATGAAGAAGTAATGCAACAAGGACAAAACGAAACTTTCGTTTCTACCTTGCCGTAAGGTAGCAAACATTTAAAGGCAATGTTAGCCTTTTCACTATTGGTTTAAAGAAATGAGGTTTTTAACTGCCTCTTGCCAATTCATAGTTCTACCGACACGGCACTAATTACAGAATGCTTAACTTTGAAATTGACTCCTAATAAATGGGTTGGGACAACAGGCTAGAGAAGCACTACGAACTATCGGACTACGGTAACCTATATGCAAATACGGAGCACAGTGAGGAGAAACAAAATCTAAACATCGTCAATTTAGATGCAACGACGAAAAGCATTTAAAATTTTACACAAAAGATTGTCCGAGGAGCAAGAATGCGCGACGGTGGTTTGAAATAAAAACGCGACACGATTGTACTACACAAGATAAAAAAAACAGATACCTTAAAACTACGTAAACAATTCGAATAACGCTCCGGTAACCATAATCCACGAAATCATAGTCAGATTTAGCTTTAAAGTAGTAATGCAGCTGTAGGGGTTTGCTAATCGTCTGCTGTATCGCTTTTTGTCTCTCACCGCGCACTTCCGAGCAATTAAAAAATAGGCCAACAATCGGGCCAGTATCCTCGATATCGTCCTTAGAAGTCCTCTCCGGGTCGGGACGGAGCTCCCCGCCAACAATCGTACCTCTCTATCGCGATACCGACTCGAGCATTTCGACGAACAGCTTGTTCATCGTCACGTTGCCCTCGATATGCACGTTCGTCCAGAACTTACGGATGATGAAGTCCGCCTGCCGGAGTGATGGCAGCAGTAAAAGCAGCTGCTGCTGGTGCGATACAGCCTGATGTTGCCTGAAGGGGGAAAGAACAACGATAGGAAGCGATTGAAAATGTGCAATTCCCTCTCTGCTAATTGCGGATGGTAAAAACAACACTTTACCTTAAAAGCAGCACACAGTCATTGAGTGCGTACAGTATCGAGTCACGGATCTTTTTGAGCGCATTGTAGTTGTCCAGTCTGATATCACAATTTGAGAGCGACAGGGCCTTTAGCAGATAGTATTCCTCCTTGGTGGCCGAGATCTTTTCCAATCGTTGGGTGATTTGTGCGAGCTGTCGGTAAAACAAATCGTAACAAATGGAACAGAATTAAATAAAATTGTTACTTATTCAACACTCAGGGTTAGTCAGTTTTAGTCATAGAATTCGAACAACAAAAGAACACATCGAAAAGTTTCAAAATCTGCCATTTTTCGCGTTGTCTATTTGCACATGTTTGTCGAAAAAAAAGACATATCCGGCAATCGTAGATTTCTCAAACGAAGCTATCCTTCACTCACAAAGAATAGTTTTTTTTATCATTTTTTGTCAGATACATTTTTCTACAATAAATAGAAAAATAATTTACCACTGTTCCTTTTCAAAGGCTACTTCTAATCGAACCTTCGAGTACACTAATCGAGGGGTTTTGTATTGCCGCGAGAGGGTTACACTAGAAAATTTTGTATTTATCATATTTGAAATTTAGGAAGAACAGCCTATGATATAATTCTCTTCGTAGATTTATAGTATTAACTTACATGGTTGTAGAGATCGAGGGCGCCACACTCCTTTGCCGATCGCTCGTCGAGCCAAAAGTCGGTGGCGAAGTAGAGCCGTCCATCGAACGGGATCGAACGGAAGGCGAGCATCAGCGTGAGCAGCTCGGCCCAGCTCACCTGCAGCAGGCGCATCTGGTCGTTGAGCGGCAGATCGGTGAAGCCCGGTATCTGTTTCGCCCAGCCGATCACACCGACCAGCTCCTTATCGTAAATATCACTCAGCACGCTCAGTATCTCTTGCGCGTCCCCGCCCACCGTCATTCGCTCGACCCCGGAATCGGCGGCCGCTGTCGCCCCGGACGCACTGCTGTTGCTGCTATTGCTGGTGCTGCTGCTCGAGGACGAGGAGGAAGTTGCCACGGTGTTGGCACCGTTGGGCGACTGCGTGGCACCGCCAGCGCTTCGCTCCTCGCCCGTGCTGCCGTTCATCAGATCGCCACAGTTGCCGATCGAGAGTGGGTCGGGCTCGAACGAGGCTAATACTTCCAGGATCTTGATGTCCTCCAGCGTCTGGGGCGTGTACATCGGGTTCGACTGGACCAGCTGCATCTGGTACGTGTTGGCGGACGGATTGCGCCGGTACTTCTGGCGGCCGCCCCGTACCCGGTCCAACCGGACGCCCTCCTTGAGCATGCCCATCAGCAGACACTTGCGGAACCGGCACGCCTGGCACGCTTTCCTCCGCCGCTTGTTGATCTCGCAGTCGTTGCTCGCAGGGCACGTGTACTCAATGTTTCCTGCGGAACGTTTCGAACGGAATAGAATCGAACCTTCTTCCTCCTCTCTCCTTGCGCTCCTACCTACCTTGAATGGTCCGTTTGAAAAATGCCTTACACGCCTCGCAGCTCGCGACGCCGTAGTGAAATCCGCTCGCAACGTCACCGCACACCAGACAGAGCCGCCGTGGGATCTCCTCCTTGATCGTGTCGTTGTTGGTGCCATCGCTGCCAAAGTCGCCGATTGCGGAGGTGGTGGAGCTGCAGAACTGTCGGTCCGGCGATCCGGGTGACTGTGGTTTGACGTTGCTCGGGCTGTGTCCGCTGCCACTGCCGTGCAGCTCCGTCAGTTGCGTCGTCTCGTTATTGTTGTTGCTGCATTTGAAATCCATCTGCAAGAAGAGAAAATACATTTGTTATGTCCGAATGTAAAGTGAAATTGTATTTGTGAATAAACGAAATCAACTTAAACATTGAACAGTGGTCAACAGCTATGGGATGTGTTGATGTGGGTAACAAAACGTGGTGCATGCTTGCTGTGAAATGGTTGGTCCTTAACTTGAATGAAATGGCATATCGGTTTTGGCGATTTTTAATGAGCAATCGAATCTTGATTCTTCCACGCCTCAGCAAAGCGTAATAAAAGCTTTAGCACCCTTGCCAACCAGCTTGCGATGGGGCTCGGGAAGGCATTTCTCTCGGCTTAAAGTTACCTTGCCACTGGGTGCATTGCCATACAGCAGGTTGATCTGGGAGAGGCTGCTGCCGGCGGACGATGGCGACGGGCTGCAGCACGACGTTTCAATCAGTTCCTGCTTGATCCTTGCGGGCGTGCTATCGCTTTCCATCAGGGACACCTGCAAAAACGGAACCGAAACCGAAGTGGTAAACGTGAACTGTCAGCAACATCGGGTAAGCAACACAGCCAACGAGCGAACGCTTCCAAGACAAACACAATCCCGGAGGTAAGGGAGGGTGAGGTGGTTTGCCTTTCCCAATTAGCAAAACTTAAAATCAATAATTGCACGACTTCCTTTCAGAAGCAAACAAAACTCGTTCCGTTTGAATGCTCCAAATCATATGTTAACATAGCTTATAAAAAAATAGTGCAGGCGAACATTTTCTCCAGCGAAAATGCGAGAAAAGTGATGAAACTGAAGGCAAACAAAAGTGAACAAACATTTTACGGGAGATAGGAGGAGTGTTTGCCTGCTGAATAGTTCGTGCATAATGCCCTCGGTTGGAACATTTTGTTTTGAAAGGAAACTTAACCACACATCAAACATCATCGAAAGGCAAAAATTCAGCTGCTTCTTGGTCCTTCAGAAAAAAAAACAATTTCCGATTGCCGGTGCTTTTTGGACCCATTGTCATAATTTTTCATAATTTATGTTTTTGAACCCAGCTATTACATATTTTAGCTTTTTTTATGTATGGAGTTTTGTGTATACAAAAAACTCGATCAATACTGAACTGTCGCTTCTGAAACTTTCCACACATGAAGTTTAAGCACTGCAGACGTCGATGAAGATTTGTTTAATGACTATGTTTTGATAAAAACTCAGTTTTCCTATCACAAACTAAACAAACATGCACACATATGTCAAGAAAATATGCCACCAAACTCATACAACACGGGGATATCACTGAAATATCCACCATTTTAAATATACCGTAATTGTAACTATTCAATTAAAACATAGCTCTCAAGTAAAGAATTAAAACCCTAATTCTTTTCTCAACCCCTTCTTCATCGGACATCGCCGGGGCGTCAAGCTAGTAATTTATGTTTTTAAATACTGCCAGAGCGAACTGCGACTTATATTCTTCAATAGTTTTCAATTATGGAAAAATCAGGCTTAATATAGACGCTTTTCGGAATAAAAACTATTTAATAAGATAGAATTCCAACATGGATTACTGCTGTGTTGCACTCACAAGCCTTCAAAAGAAGGAAGTTTACTTATAACCAACGAAAGCAATCAGAACCTTCACTAAGCCGATAGTGGCTCAATTTTAAGCTCGTTGTTTAATCGAAGCTATTCCCAGAGGGGGTGCACTTATCGTCGATTGCTTGCGAACGGGCGAGCGAGCGAGCGTATCGAAGAACCAGGAGCTCGATAATTCCAACCGGATGAGAGCCTCCTTCCCGGTTCAACAATGCACTACCGCTAAGCCGTACTTAATTGCACTTCTGCTAGCAGGTTTGGGGGAAGGTCAGCTGCAAAACCAGACGCTCCCTGCATCGAAACAATATCCCTCTACCGGGTAAAAATGGTCCATAATTAATTCTAGCATTATTTTTTGTTTTGCTAATTTTTCCCTGCTCCCTGCTTCGATCGTTTCCACTGCAAACCCCGTCGTACAGGAATTGTTCTCTCGTTAAGCACCTTTCGGATCCGTTCCGCAGAAAAGGCTTTCGGGGGGTGAATGCCGAAAAGTGCACCCGGCTTCACGCTAGTCAATTTCGTGCAATTTTCGGCCTCCACTTTGCGGCCTCGAAAATTGGGCACCGCGCTGCCTGCCCGAAGGGGGGAGACGAATCGGTGGGATAGGTTAAAGATGGCTTTGTCGTTGGTTTTTTGGCGGACCAGACTGGACAACGGAACACCACCAACATCAAGCCGAAACGAGCGCGCACGGGACACGCTTAATGCACAATTGATTGATGGATTTACTGCGATTCGTTCCGCGTCCCGGTGGACCGCACAGGTTCCGGCTCCTGCCACTACCACCACCTATTCTCCTCCTCATCGTGCTCCACCGCCCCACCACTTTACACGTGCAATGCATCGAGTCGAATAATCTCCTGTCCTGTGTTCCCCAATTACAATAATCATTTCCACTGGAAGCCCCCCTCCCCCATCGGCAGGTAATCCTTTCCCCCTCTAACCACCAGCTGGAACATCTCGTGGGCCACAATGATAGAACTGCACGCTCGGGGGGATTCGCCCAAAACCAAAACCACGGGTCAAAAAAAATCCTCCTTCATGGATTCCCATTAATCGATCCCCAAACTATGGAGGAGAGAAGCGTGTAATGAGCTGCAGTTTGATGCAGATTTCGTTTTGTTACTTGCTCTTGGTTTTTTTTTTGGGCAATCTCCCCCTTCTTCTCCCACCGTTCCACCAGGCAGACTTCATCCTACATCATCGTTGAACGGGGAGTATTATTTTGGGGTGAAAACCTTGACACTGTGCAATGACCTCACACACACACACACACAGAGGCTATTCGGTGCACTTCCCTCCCGTCCCTCGCAACGCCGGTACCGATGATGTTAATGCACCATCATCGTCCACCGTCAGCAGAGTCATCATTAGAGCATTGTGCAGTTGCTGCAACCGGTGGTGCGTAGAGGAAGCGTTAATTTTATTTTATTTCATCCTCTTCCACCGAAATCATCCCCCCCTTTGCGGTTGAAGCCTATTTTTTGCCGGTTGGAAAGCCAAAAAAAGGCACGCAACCCCCTCACGCGAAACACTAGTACAGCGGAAAAGTAGTAGGTAAAATGGTAATTTTCGCCCACGGATCGCGGGGGGATTCTTGATTGCCGGTCGTCGCCGGGAGCGGACTCGATTGAATACGAATGATTGGAGGCTTCGGGGGAACATTGGTTTCTCGATAGGCGTTAAAATTGTCTGCATCAACAAAAAAAAAACCAAAAATAAGCGAAGGAAAACGGTTGCCGTTCGAGTGGCTGTCGGCGAAAAAATGGCGAATCGAAACAAAAAAAAAAAAGTGGCACCATCGGTGATCGGTGGTTTATTAATTTAACGCAGCATGCAACCGAAAATTAGCTCTGCTTCAACCGGTGGTCAATGCAGCTCATTTAAAATTTGGTAAAAATCAAACCCTTTCAAGCATGACGGGTTCGCGGAAGAAGGGGAAAAAAAGCTTATTTTTTGCTTAATCCTCACCCCGATCACAACCGGAAATTAAAAATCGAACCTGCAGCCTTCTTATCCTTTCAGCTACGTTGTTCGGCATCTCGCCATAAATTCGGGAGAATTCTTTTAGTCTAAAATTGATTCAAGAGTTCTCCACTTGATTGGCAGCTGGCAAAACACGAGCCTTTAATCCCGTGAAGTAAACCACCGAGGGCCACTTTTACTTTTCGATCCCACAAAAACCCAGCCCTTCCGAGGATCCGCATGAGGTGGGTTGAAAGTGAACGTGAACGTTCTTAGCGATCTGAATTCATTGGTGTGTGACGAAGTAAAATAAAAAGCCTCGAATTAGAACTTTGAAAGGAAATCCAATAATTTTGTACACCGTTTCAATCAAACTAGCACGCGCACAAATGGAAGAGAAATGGATTCACAACTGAGGTAGTAAAATTATGAACGGGCAGAGAATAAAAGTTCAGTAATAATTTGCACTCAAAAACTCGTGTACTTAAAACCCCCCAAAAGTGTGTTTGCTTTACAAGTGTTCTGCCACAAACAGTCCGTTTCCATTGGGCATAATGCCAAAATACTTTTCCGAAGAAGCAACTCTTCTGGCCAAAGGAGTTTGTCTCGATCGATCGAAAAGTGAGCGGGACGGCACGTGTGAAGGGCAGAAAAAAATCAGCCAACATTACGCCCGCAACCAACACACTCCGGGGTTGTACCAGAAACAACCAACACCACAAACACCAGCCAACCAGGCCAGCCAGTAATCATTCAAAAGCAATTAGCGCCGGGGAAGATGGAGTTTTGTGGAGGATGTGTTTTTTTCCTCCATTCCTTCTCGCAACACACGTTTCTTGTTCTTCACTATTTTCGCGTCGACTACCGCGAAACAACGTTCCACGAAGGGGTGGTGTGCTGGTGGGTGGCGGGTGGCGCGAGTTTCGTTCCTTCGATTCGGTTTCGTAATAATCCGGTGAAGCGGATTGCTGTTCGTTCCAGTCACAACAACAGTCAGCTTCCTGAAAGTGAGAGGATGCCCGCGCCAGTGACGGAGAAGCACGGAAGAACATGGCGAAGAAATTGGTGGCTTGTAACGACGGCTCGACTCGCCCCCCTCTTCCCCTCCTTTCCCTTTTTGTCTGGCACCGGCACGAAGGAACGTAGCACCGAGAGAGCACCACGGCCATAAAGAGGAAGAGAGGTATCTAATGCATCGTACGCCAACTGTACATGGCCGGCTGGGTAATGGTCGTTCGTGTCTCGCCGTTTCGATCTTCTTTCCTTCCTTCCCCTTTCGCGTTCGCCACTATTAGTGGGTCGGTCGGTTATGGCGTGTGAAGGCGCGGGGAAGGCGGCTTCAATAATAGTAAAAGCCTCTCTCGCGTTCCACGGTCAAGTTCAAGGCAAACTAGCGCTGCTCTTGAATGGCAACCAACACCAACACAGCGGCATCGGTGCGTCGTCGACGGCGAATTAAAGCCGCCCGAAAGTTTGCTGTGCTGGTGCGGCCATCTTGAATCGTGGGCAAGGGTGCAGCATCCCGGTGGTCAAAAATGTTTGGTGAGATGTTTTATTTCTAAAAATGAAAAACAAACCATTTTAAGACAAACCGAAGAAGGAGAACATTTAGGTTAGAAATAAATAAACTAAAGCGATCCCAGCGCCCCCAACGCTGCGGGCTAATTTTGATCTCGGCGAAAGATCACTTAATTCTCAGCGATTGCAACCGGACCATGCTAGATCACACCCTCCCTTCCTACTCACCTATTCTTTCCCAAGGGTCGAACGGTGGCTTAGATTGGAGCAAAAAGTAGCATAAGCATTATGCGCGATGATGCCAGCGGCGAAAGGGCCACACCGGTTTCGCATGACGATGATAATGGGTCGCGCCACTATCAGCACTCGAAAACAAAGCCGCCGGGAGAAGGTCAAGAAAGTGATCGGTTGGGAAAGGAGGCGGAAAAGTCGTAAACATCGCGATGGTTCAAAGACGAAAACATACTCACGCCGACGCCGCATGCAAAACGCAATCGAACGACTGACTGAGCGCATCATTATTCGGGCTAAAATGTGCGGATGACACGTCATCTTTCGAGTCGGTCGAACACGCACACTTACCGCCTGTGACTCCGGGTGCAACTTTCCTTCCAAGCTGGTCTGACCATCGTCAGTGCATTGCGCAATGGTTGCTGCAGCTCAATGGACGGTTGCGGAGTGCATATAAATATACCGCTATCAGCTGCCGGGAAGCGGAAATAATTTCCGGATGGTTGTTTGACAACATTCGACTTCCATTCCGGAGTGTGGAAGTGTTAGTTAGTTACCAGCGAAGGCTAAAAACACATTGCAGAAAATGAGGGTCAGTTTTAACCGATGAAATAACAAGGATTTATTTATTTATACTTAGAATTTTCTCACATAAAGAAAACAACAAATTACTTTACACTGTTTTCAGGGCCAATTCGTCGACATCAAGCTGCTCTTTGTTGGTAGTAGGCAGTCAATTGCACGCGCACGGTTTTTGTTTGGTTTCGTTAGGAAGCACTTTGGGCTTGTCAAGTTTAACTTTGCCGTTATCGGTAGCAACATTGGTGCGACGAGAAAAGGTCGCGTTGTTGTCGCGCCAATGTTGCTACCGATAACGGCAAAGTTAAACTTAACAAACCCAAACTGGTTCCTAACGATGCCAAACAAAAACCTTGCGCGTGCAATTCACTGCCTACTACTAGCAAAGAGCAGCTTGATGCGAACAAACTGGCCCTGAAAACAGTGTATCTTACTTAACGGAAAAAAAAATAGTTTAATGAAAGAAAACAATAAAGGAAAAATGTTAAACAAAAACACACTTCCAAGCAATACTAGGGTTTTATAAACGACATAAAAAATTATACAAATTGAAAGTAAATTAGTATAATCCAATTCATTGCAGGAAGGAATATAAAAAAAACATTTCAACGGAGAAGAATATTGTGGTGCGCTATTCAACTTTTTGCATTATTTCTGTGTGCTTTTTTAACGGATTTAACACTTTTCGTTTAATTTACATTTAAATCTAAACAAAAATTAAGAACGGATTCCCAACATTAACGGAACGTCAAATTTATGTTATTTTCGAAAGACAGCAAACACAACGCATGCAAAAAGATAGAAACATAGAAATAGACAAAGTTTTCCCAGTAATGTTAATTATGTGAGCTCAAATATATCAGCGGAATGTGCTTCACGAAAAAAGAAACCTCAGGTTTTCGGGGAACAACATCCACATGCTCTTTTTTGTGTCCGTGGCACTCCCTCTAAACAGTAGCCGGAGATTACGATCACACTTGACAGCATCTTTAACGAAACAAAAAGCTCTCAGGGGTTTAGTTGTTAGTTTTTTTTTTACACAGCTCCGTCCGCGCGGGCAAGGCTTCTACTTCTAATTGACAGCTGAGTGCTGGCAAAATTGATTAGTTCTCGCATTCGATGGTAAACTGCAATCCCTGCTGTGTGTGTGTGTGTGTGTGTGTGTGTGTGTGTGTGTGTGTGTGTGTGTATGTTCCAGCGGTTGGTTCATTTTAATGTCCGCGATTAGCTCGAAGCTCCGTTATGACGCGAAAAAGCCCCAAACAAATCACGGAAAGCATGCGCGAATCCTTTGGCTTTGGCAGTTTACGAGTCCCAACCCTGTCAACTCCTCGTCAAAACGCCGAGAAGGGGAGTCGCTGCGAATATGCTATCGGTTGTCATAAATCTTTCCAAAATACACACGCGCCTTTCCATCCGGACCATGGTCGCCAGGGCGATCCTTCTCCGCAAGATCGAGCCGAAGCGATACGGTGCGAATCACGAAGGTAGTGATAATTAAATTAAAAATGCATAAAACCAATCTTTACGGGGAGGAAAAAATATATTCTACCGGGAAGAGCGACTCCGACTCAAGGCAAGCCTTCGTCCGAATGCCTTGCTGCCAATGGACGCTTGCAAGTAGAAGACCTAGTCCCAGCAAGAGGTACGATTTGAACACCCATCTGTCAGCTTGCGAGAGGAAGCGATAGATTTTAAAGCAACTTTTACGAAGCTAAGCTCAATCAGCGAGGAGGTTGGCGCGGGGTTTTGAGCGCACGTAAGAAGTATCGTTAAAACTCACCTTTCAACCAAAATAAGCTAGTTTATATAGAGAGGTTTGCATCGGGAGATGCGTTGATAAGTGCTGCACGAACATAAAATTGCACAATAAAACATGAACCTCATCGCATACAAAATGGGGTAGAAACCGGACATTTGGAAGGGAATTGAAAAATAAATTATAAAAGATAAAATGTTCAACGAAAAAATGACGGAATAATGACACTTGAACTCTTCGTGGCCAGATCCTTCTACAAAGTGTCTGCAATCGACTTCGCAATCTGTAATGGTGCACAAAATCCGTGCGCACACGCCACAATCTTTTACACAGAATAAAAAAAGACCTGCGGTAATAAACTGCCATCAGCTAAAATTGAATATGGGAGGAGAAAAAAAAATGGCGTAACCACATAAAACAAACCGCTTACGATCGCTGCTGGTTGTCTTTCCGCCTGTGCCCCCGGAACATAATGTTTGCGCACGGTGCTCAGCCTACGGTTTTTGGCTCGGTTTGGTCATTCTGAGTGGTTCGGACGTTAAGTACGGCCATTTGAACGATTCGTTACGTGCATCGGCGGTGGACTCGGACGCACGTGCATATCTCCTCCGCCACTTCAAACGACCATTACTCAAAGGCTTGTCTTTCGACAGCGGTGTTCCTTCTCCACACGCCCCCCCAATGGAAAACTATCCACCGATGAGTATAGACGAATAAATGTTCCGTAATTTGTTACATTCTTATCCGTTTTTTAATTCCTGCAAAAAAATCGTCAGCAAAACAAAAACAAGGAGGAGCGAGCAAGATGATGTTTTTTTTACAACTTCCTACCACTCCTATCCGCAGGCTAAGGGTTCGAAGGAAATATGTTTTGTTGACTCGAATCGTCGAGGTTTTGGGGGTACCGTACACAAGCAAATGTTAAGACATTTTCTTATGGGCAATTTATCTGCTTCTATGAAACATGTTTGATCTCACTGGAAAAGATACATACAATGATCATGTTCAAGGTGCAATTTTTACATTTTCACATATATTTTACAATTCATGAACTACCAACACTGGAACATCATTAACAATCAGGAAAAACATAAATTTCCAGATGGTAATTTTTAAACTTATTGTAGACTTCAATTCGAACCGATTGTTGGGAAAGGTAGTGTTTTTGTCCCAACTCTGGTAGCATTGATATAAACTGCTCGTTTGAAAAGGTGTTATGCGTGTCGTACAAATATTGATTCTTTGGAGAAAAAAAAAAATACACAAGCACGTGTCAATGCAATGAAAGAAAAAAGTCATCTGCGAAATGCTTTTCCACACACATTCAGAATAACAAAAAAAAAATTACACGCGCTTAAACTGTACAAACTCTGTCGATTGATCGACCAAACGGTAAATGGATAAACGTATATGTTAGAGCAAAAAGAGCACAACCCAAAAGCAAAAGCCAGGAAAAACACGGCAACACGTTCGCAGCTATACAACCATCCCAACAGAACGTGTTTATGATTGACATCTTCAATGATGTGCCGGATTAATTTAGTCTAGGGAATCGACTTTTAAATCAACACAGAGAATAGACAAGGGAGAGGTAAAACATATATATCCCGTGTGCCTCAGCAAAAACTCGATGTGCCCGACAAAAAAAAACATAATTGAACATAACGCGATGTTTATGATTACGTTAAACAAAATCACTTTGCTGTCTTTGCAATTTAACTACTAAGTAACATAATTTTCTTCTTTCGCCTTGAAACGGCATTTATTGAAAGCTGCAATTCAAATTACATACCAATTTTCCGTAAGTTTATCTCCATATATCATTTTCGGAACCCTAAATCCCATCATCAATCATTCAATTCTTTTTATTCCTCTCTCATTTTTTATAGCACCACCACAAGAAGCCAAAGGCTCGGTACCACCTTTCCCATTCATTGGGCAAAAACGATCTTATAAAAAAAAACGGGGAAAAACGCAAACCGTGACAAAATAACGATAACTTACAAAATACCACTAGAGTCCCCCCCCCCCCCACTCCCCCCTCCCGCTACCCTACCGCAAAGGTTAGAACAACACCACGGCGCGGCTGAAACACGATCGATGCTGGACGGATGATGATGGGAACCAGGCGGGGGTAGAAGAAAGCGTGGGGAAGGAAGTGGAGCCGTAGGTGTGTGAATCGGACAGAACGTACCGGAATGTAACACGAGAATCATGGCTCACGGAGAATTGGTCGGGAGGGGGTTGGGGGCTCGGGCAGGGTTGAAAGCCGGCCGCAACCGAGGGCTGACATAATAGTGTGAAGAAAAAGGATAGAACACACAAAAAAGGGCCGGATCTACCGATTCCCTCCCTCACCTCAACGGGTTACGGCTGTTAATTTGTGGCACGACGTATCGAGTGTGTTTTGTCGTTATATCATCCCGGCAGTTCGCTTTCTTGGGCCCATTGCACAACTGTTCTACACACCGGCAGCAAATTTGAACAAACCGCGAGTTGCGAGACGGTAACCCTTGAAGCGAAAGGCATTACATATCCGGGGGGAAACAAGCACCAGGGGAAGAATTTACGCCGTCAATCACCTGGTCGGTAGAGTAACCCACTTACCACTTCTTGCATCCAACCGTCAATGACGTTTTCGTCCAGCTTGGATTTTTCCACTAGCCACTGCCTTCCGACTTCCATCGTAAGCTAGTTGCGGTCCGCGGGAACCGGCCGAGAAGGATCCTATTAAAACGATCGACCAGCCTGCTTTTGGCATACAGGTAAACTGATTCTCCACCGCTCTTGCTACAAAAAGGCACCTGACTCACGCTCAAGTGAATGCGCGTTGCGATTAAGATTAAAGCTTCGTCGTCTGCCTAAACGTCAACTTTGAACCGCTCCACACGGATAGGATATTTTTACAACACCTGTGTGTCAAATCTGTTTACGGAAGGCACTTGAGTTCATCCCCGGAAAGTTCTAAACACAACAAACCGTTTTTTTGAAACCGTCTCTCTTGCTCGAAAGTAGGATCACAGAGGCACACTTGGCACTTTTACCCGTCCTCAGCAAAAGGCTAACCCTTATCACAGTACACACGATCGCTCACATACATACACACGCACGCACTTTATCGATCAGGGAAGATGATGCTGGCGCACAATCAATCCTCCAAAATGACGTTCTCCACAAAATTCACCGCGGGGGTTGCGGTGCCGACTGCGCACATGTGTGTGATAACCCTGTCCGGGCCCTTCAGCTGCCAGCGCGCAGGTACCCGATAGTCCAAACAAGCGAAACGTCACCCGATCGACGGCAGCACCTTCGTTGTTGCTTTCCTACGAGTCAAGAGTAGCGAAACATCGGCGACCATCGAAACGAGATTCCGATTGAACGGTGAAGCGCAACGCGGACAGCTTCGAGAGGACAGTGGAAGGGCCACACCACGCTGGGCGACTCGGCGTTCTCGTGGCGGTGCGTGTATTGGAGGAGCCGGATTCTCGCTCACCAGTCGCAGGACGTCCGAACCGAGCGACATAAAGTCTCGTACTGAGCGCGGTTCGGTTCGCGAAATTTGTTTTTCATATATAATACGCTTGTGCTGCCCGCCGTGTTCTGGCTGGGTTTACTCTATACATGGACCCTGCCCGTCACCGTCACCGTCACCGTCGGCCTTCCTCCGCCTCCGGCTGCTGCTCCAGCGCTCGATCGTCTTTCGTTGCGGATGGAGCTGCCATAGCTACGCCGTCGTTGTTGTGTGTATCGGTGAAGGGTTTTTGTTTTTGTTTTAAAAACTCGTCGACTGGCGGTGAAACGTACACACACACCACCGGTATCGGCAGCAGAGCAGCAGCATTATAATTTAATCGCGTATTCGCGTTAGAGGGAAGCCGAATCCGGTGGACGCACACAACGCTGCGATCGTCGAGCCTCTTCCTCTCGATTCGCGGTATCGCGCTACCTTTCGATGATGATGATGATGGTGATGATGGTGATGATGGCGAATGGCGCTGCTGATGGTGGCGGTGGCGGCCGGCAAACCGCATGACACACCGCGAACAAAAATCCCCCACCGGGATGTGTGTGCGTGTGAAACCCGGTTCTAGCGAACGCGCACCATAACGATCCCACCAGCTGTTACGAGCGCCAGCAGCTCGCCATCCGTCCGTCGTGTTCACCGCCGCCGTTTCCCTTCACCGAGGCGGCTTTTCTGAACCGAAACACACACACACACACACACACACGAACGCGGAATTCGCGGCACCATGCAGCCAAGCGCAACTAATCGCAACCAGCCCCGGCGGGGAAGTGTGAGCCACGGAATTCGGCAACGCATACCCCCTGACTTCCCTCCCTTACCCGTTTGGAGGAAAAACTTTTGCCAGAACAAAACATCCACACACTCCCCTGCTTCGATCCAACAAGATCGGCAGAGGACGGACGGACCGGATTACTGGCGCGCCTGTGGTAGACCGGCCCGTCGTTCCGGTGGCGGTCGCGTTTCCACCGATGGAAAGTGAACGCAGCCCTGGCGGGCGCGGGCCAGGGAAAGTGAGATGTTGTCGGGTTGTGTTTCCTCCTCATCGCATTCGCTTCGTTCGTACGCGTCCAGTTTGCGACGATTCGTCTCACGCCATCGGTTTGGTTTGCTTTGGTTTGGTGAGGGAAGGAAAACAGGCCCTCTCCAATCGGACCCGTCGAGCATAACAACTCGTGATGTGCGTATCTGTGTGGTGCCTGCTGGTGAAACAACGATTTTGTTTTTTTTGTTTTTTGTTTTTTGTAGTAAAGGGTTTTAAAGCTCCAAAATAACCCAACCATCAATCACGAACCGGGGCGGCGCCATCGGAATGTCAGCGAGCCGACGGTACGGGAAGAAAAACGATAGAGAAGCTGGCGAGACGACGGAGGAGAGGTCCATCGGAAAGTTTTGAGAAGAGAAATATCTTTAAATCACATGTTCCTCTTTCATGTGGTCAACACATAGTCAACAGTGACTCCGACAAAATACATTAAATCTTTTTCTAGAACCTCTTCTAATAGCTTCATTTTCAATGGAGGCGCCTGGTTAAAATTACGAAACTGGATTTTCAAAAGGTGTTAATTGTTGTCCCAACAAGTTTATTTGCTGATTAATTTAAACCAATAATCAAATATGGCAAAATGAAACACCACGCATAAAGAATAAAGATCAACTGAATATTTGAAAAGGGGGCGCCAAGTAGTTCATCAAGCAACGGTGTAGGAGAATTTGAAAATGTTCAACATAAAACAATCAGTAGATGGCATCATATCACAATATAATCCTCTAATCGCTTGAACTACCGTGAGTACGCCTTTAAGGTTACGAGAAATCATTTACAGAACAAACTTAATTGCAACATTGCGCTTTCTCAAACATCTTCTTTTGTGGCACAATTACCCAAAATTCTTTAACGACTTGATTAGACGAAACATAAAGTAAAAACTGCTACTGTCCCCAGAGCCTCCTCTCTTGGAAGTCTAGTCAATCCGTCAAAGTCCATTTCAAGTGCAAAATGTGTACCTAATCTCTAGACACCCATAGTTGCCTGCCTTCTTTTCTATCAGATGTACCGAACACATCTCATAGATTCGAATCAGACGCGTTCTTGACCGTGAGACGGCCGCAGACGACCATCGGTTTGCCGAAACAGCTGACACAGACCTCCCCAAAAAACGAGATTTACATTTCTGTTACAAATTCTGGCGGCCAAGAGCAGCATATATTTGCCAAAAAACATACAAATGTATACGGAGGCTGTCTGAGCCGGGGACTCGGAAGGACTTCTAATTCATCGCTGCCATCAGTATGCGCCCCTCCCGGGGTTAGTTTGAAAAACAGAAGGAAAAGACAATAAAATAGAAGCGATTTTCCCATACCGTGTTGTAAGGCATCTAAATTCAGGAAAGAATAGTGTTGGGTAAAATTCAATGAACTGCAAATTAGAAACGTGTTTCATACAGGATGCCGCTGTTTACCCAACCCTTACCAAAGCCGGTTGAAGCTCTTGAACTTATTTATACTCGACCCTTTTCGTCGAAACGAGCCTTATATTGGTTGGTGGCAAACGTGCACGAGAGTCAAACAGCAAGCGGGTGTGGATTGTGCACTTGTGCAAGGCAAACGTTGCGTGCACTTGTTCGCAGCTCGTACCAACCGCCGCTGATAACATCGGTCAGCGAGATACTGTTTATGCAAAAATAGTACAAACCGACAGAACCAGTAAACGTCAGAAGACAAGCATGCCTTGGGCAAGGCCTTATCAGTGGGGCGCTAATCAACTGCCGGCGATCGATCGTTGTGAGGCGGTGCCAAGATAGGCGCAAGCGCTCCCAAGAAAGATAGTGGACGAAACGTGTTGAGCGGCCCTCGTGTTGGGCGCGCTCGTCCGGGGGGCTCTTGTCTTGTGTGCTTTTGGCGTGAGTTAGCGCCATCTCAAGCTCGCTGCCTGTCTATCGCCCGTGGGGTGCCGGCCTAACCGGTTGAGTCCAGTTCCGCCGAGAGCCCCCTAGTACTCGGTGCGAGGAGGCGCAAAAGTGAAACCGGCACGATTCAGCGCAACACGCTGTTGCTTGGAGCCTTCTCCGGAAGGAGCCCGCGAAGGCCGGGGACGATACGAAGGCACCTACCATAATCACTTATCCCCAGGAATATGGATGACCAACAGAGGCCAACGGAGCAGCATCCCATCCTCCACTGTACGCAGTATCGTTGGAAGAAGAGAGTGTTATACATGAACACACAGACATACAGCGAAATAGTTGACCCTTTTTGTATGCTTGAGTGACAGATTTTCACCTCAAGATAAGATAAGCCGAAAGACTTTCAAAATTTAAAATAAATTTTCAGAATGATTCAGAATAAAGAAGGCAAATAAAGAGACTCAAAGTAACTGGAGTTCAAAGTATCAACGTTTGTAAACCTTCGATAATATTGTGTTACAAAACCTTACACAAAAATAATGTTGTAGGGCTTATCATCTATGACATCCCTAAAAAAAATCCCTACCCTCACGTTCCATAACTCGTGATGAATCGTACGAAGGACTCACGACGCACCTAATCGGAGGTTCATACCCATAGTAGCGGATGATATGATCCAAATGCTGATAGCAGCACATCAAGCTGCATTAAAGCCCGGATTGGTTATCAACCCAACCCAACCGGGTTTGACCCGGCGAACTTTCTATGTCCTGCTCCGTGTTGAAACTTGTGTCGACGCGTCAAACATCTGGGAAGGATCGTGTTTAATCTGATACGCCGCTCACGGCGTAGTAGTAGCACATGTCAAAATGAGTCCCGAATAGACGTCACTGGCAGAGTCACCTGTTGGGGAAATCTTCCACTTCCATTAAACTCGGTGCGGCACGTTTTTCCACTACTCTTTTTTTTTGTTGTAGTTCTAGTATTCGAAATAAATTCATACCAAACGTTCAGCAGAACGAAAAACGACAGTGAGCTTCCTCTCAGTTCTTGTAATTCTTAGTTGACTGATGCACTCTGTAGCAAACCCTACCGACGCATCATCTCTAAGAAGTGCAGTCTTCCAAGAATCATGACTCAAATTGCCAAGTTCACGGTCACGTCTAAAATGCGCTTCTGCAGCCAACGCGACCAAGGTATGCACCGACGCGTGAAGTGTAGGAAAGTGAAAATTCCAACCCATTTTAAGTCCCGCCATACGACGACCGGCAAGCAACACAGAACTTGCTTTCTAAATTTAGCTTTCGCTCAGACTCATCATAGAAGGGACGCTCGGATCGTTAGTCACTGGCGTTGGCCCAACAGCGACCAAAGGCGCGACACAAAGAAAAAAACCTACTCTGCGCAACAGAACGGAAATTAACGCTCCGGGTGCCGTTCTAGGAACCAGACCTAAACAAGCCTACATTCCGGCCGCCGTCCTCTTACTTTCAGTGGTTCACAGCTCAGCGCAGGAGTTGTATTCTATTCGTCGATTTGAGTTTGCACGAGGCCGTCCCGGTGAATCGCGGTTTTCCAGACACACGGCAGACACAGGAGGGCAAAGAGAACCGCTCCAAAAACGAGAAGCACCCAAATTCTATGCAATCTCCATTCGACCGACAGTTTCTCCCAGACTCCCCAGAAGTCCCCCAGCAGCGTACATCCCCATCCCGGCTGTGCAGAACTCCTCCTCGCGCACACATTCTACGCACTCAGTCAAGCAGCTCTAAGTCCGCGGCCAAGACTTGGCTCTGCTATTTCTAGCCAACTTTTCCATCAAGACGAACGTCACCCACCTCACTCGCTGCCTGCTTGCCCCCCCCCCCCCCCACCCCTCTGCGAGACGCTCTGATGATGGAGCAGATTTGAAATTTTAATTGCCCAATTCTTTGGCCCGCCCGGAGATTCGCCGGCAATGTTGGCTGTCTAGCAAATTTACCTATATTTTTTTCTCGTTGTTGGCTTCTACTTCGCGGTTTCTTTTATTTTTTGTTTGTTACAAACTTTTCAGTGAAATAATCACGTTCTCTTCATTTCGCTCTTTTCGCTTGTTCGCGTCTTCCCCGAATGTCTGATATTAAACCGATACCGGAAATTTAAAGATGCAGGCAAAGATTTTTGGGGCTTGTTTTGTGTGTACAGCTATAGGAGTCGCGATGATCACGTTGCTCGTATATTCTTACTCACAAAATATACCAGTTGATTGGAAGGAAACATACACCTTCGTCGTTTCATTAGTATAGTTATACTTGAATCGATTTGAATGACATAAACACGATCTTGTTCCGAAATAATAATAATGTGCCGTACATTTGGCAACACGTCAATATCTTAAGAACCTAGAATTGCTCTATACTCTAAGTAAAAGTGCTAATTAGCCAAAAAACCGAATATACTCCATCTCAACAGGTTGTAGAAAAGTTGACAGTGTCTAGAAAGTTAACTCACATCCAAGCTGCTCAGTACACTAATGGTTCCATGGCAGTACAGGGGAATAAAACACTAGGAAGAATATTTACCTGGAATGAAATGAGGAGATAGAAAAGAGATGAGCATTATTTTTTTTTTTCGGTCAAGTTCAAGATCACAACTACACACGCACACACACACGGGCAAACTTCTTGCTCCATGTACATCATCTGGCATCGGCCACCAGATGATGCAGGGAACGAAACCATCTCGATCGCTGATCGAAAGCAGGGTTCGGCTGCGATCTACTTCAAAAGCGTCAGGACGCACACTTCGAGCGTTCGATCTTCGAGCCGTTTGTAGGTGTAGGCAAGTACACACTCTTTTCGCTAGCATAACGAACGGCTGACATCCCAACCCAAGCGAAGCCAACATCGAACGATAAATGGTCAGGGAGTGGGGGGATTTGGATGGGCAGAAGAAGTTGTATATGTTTCGAAGCGATCGCGGCGTCGATCTCGGATATGTTCGCCTTAACACACTGACACCGTTTTATAATTCTCAATAATCAAGCTTTGTTGGTCGATATTGACTAATGGGCGATGTTAGTTTACGTTGTAGTCAAAACACATAATTAAGAAAAATAAATCAGGTTTTTACCTATCAGCTTTCAAATCAAGGGATGCGAAAGAAATCAACTTAAGAACAAAATGTACCTCAAGCATTGCACAACAAACGACAGCAAAGGAAAACAAAAGGAAAATTTTATTCCTCCAAGAAACAACTACAGACATATAACAAAAAAAAAAAGGCTAATCACAACAGCGAAGCACAAACCAAACTAGCAAACAATCTCTCCATAATTGCCCAAAAAGTACGATGTATTCTTGTAGCAATGATTCTGCAATCAGCAAGCCGATTATCATCGTCTGCGACTCCATAAAAATAATTCTACACCAAGAAATCGGCCGCCACTATCGCTGACAATAATCTTTGCCGTGCTTTCCTTTCCCCGCCACCCCCTTGACCTCCGAGCACAGTAGCAATAGACTCCCGATATTTTCCCACCGTCATCATGCCGAATTCACGGTGGCAATTTTCGAAACGGACGACTCGCCGACACGCAATCGTTACCGTGCGCGAAAAGAGTCATTAGCGGCCGAATGTGTCACATCAGGTTTTGAGTGTATTTCCACAAATTGCCGGTCGAATGGGAAGCCGAGCCTGGAAAAGTGCCGCCGATTTTCCTACGACCCACTGGTGCGTGGTTTGCCTGTAGGAGGAGTGTGTGTGGTTAGGTTGAAGTATGCATGCATGCTACTAGACGTGAGGCAAGTGAGCTGTAGAAAAACGTTCTACATGAAAACGATCACTTACTTGGCCAATTGTAGGAATTTTTCTTAAAGACAGAATGACAATAGTAATGAAGGCTCAACTGAATAGCTGCGAACGTACAAGAAGTGTTCCTTCTTCGCTCGTGACGGCAACATGGAAGAAAGATTCTCAAATCCGCGGCATGTACTTTGGATCGTGGGGACTCAGCATACTGTTAAGCGCACGCAATGCATGTAATGTACACGCAAAGGCGAAGCATCGTGGGTTTTTTTTCGATTCAATCATCTACTCCCGTTGAAGCGAAGCAGTACGAGAGGCATAAAAAAACACGAAAACCGGTCGACCAACATGTCCAAAAAACCCATACCAGTGTGTTCCGGGTGGGAAAACGGGGGCGACGAAGTGGAGAATCTTTGTGGCATTCGAAAAAAAGTAAAATAAACAAAAAACAAAACCAAAACTGAAACATCATCATTGCGCGCACACAAACGCACACTTTGGAGCATACTCACACGTACACCAAGCAGCGAACGAACGTACATTTGTGCAGAATCGACTAAAATAAATCTTTCCGTACTGACCCTGAACTTGACTTCAGACTCGCGCCCTTCGCCTGCCTCAATCCCCATTTTCCCATCCCCCCTCTTTTTCTCTTTCTCTTTACGCCCGTCCGTGTGGTTCTCCAACGTCCGCTCCGGGACGGATTGCACTGCGGGCTGCCAACCATTACCGTCACTTCCCGCCTCTTTCGTGTCCCCCGCCCCCCATCCCCTCCCTGCAGCAACTGTCGGGCCCCTCTCTAATGCTTCTCTGCATCGAAGAGTGCGCGATGCGGCACCGTTTTCATGGTCAGCGAGCCGTTTGCACTTCTGCGCCGAATGCCGAACCGGCGACTCCAAGCTCCATACAACACATACCGAAGGGGACGCGGGAATGGAACCAGAGGGAAAGTGAGGAGGATATGACAACCATTTCCGTTGTGTGCGCATTTGGCTGCCAAGACTTTTCTTTTCCTTTCGAAACTTTCCACTGTTGGTGCAATTTATTCTAGGAACAGTGGTTCTCAACCTGGTTTTCGTCATCGCAATCCTTTGCTGCTTGGTTCAATAAATGCTGCAATGCAATAAATATATGTAAATCAACGATGTGTTGTTATTTTATGTCCAAAATTTAATGCAAAAATTGAAGATAAAAATAGGCTTTGATATTCTTCTTCTTCTTCACTTCGTCGAGGATTTACTCCAGTACGGCTATTGAATCCAGCTTCCTGGGCCTTCGCAAGCTAACCTGGAGACATAGACCTCTTTAGGTTAAGGACTGGCAACTAAAGGCCATATGTCCTGATTTTCTGTGGTTTTCGATTTTCTGTAGGCGTCGCCTTTTGACTGCCACCATGCGGCCAGGAGCACTGCTAGCCAACCACGCTAGTGAGCAGTCAAAATGCGGCTGTTCACCCGCCGTAACGAAAGGAATATTTCCTTCCGTTTGTCAGATCGCACGAAACTCGTGATCCGCTTGATTACTCAAACAGCACGAGATGTGCGTCGGCTAGGATTTCTCTGACTTGAGCTCCAGCTCGGTTCTGATATTAATCGTTAAAGAAAAATTAAGAAATATCGAACTAAATTATTTTTTTGTTGGAAAGGATTCTAAAGGTTGCTAAATTTCATTCAAAACGAAGGCTATTTTTTTGTTAACAAACATCTCTAAAGCCGTTGATTGGCTCGTGTGTGCATTGTACAATACATGTAACTTTCAGGTGTAAGGCATCCTGGCTAGAGTTGTTTAATTCAGATTCAGATTCATGAATTTCAATGATTCTTTGCGTTTAAAAAAATACAGCAATCTTTCAATAAGAGATTCACGAATCCCACAGATGCAACAACTGATGAAAACTTATGACCAAAAAATGGGTAGAGGGACCCTTTTTTGTCGCTCGTAAGATTCGTAAAAGATCCATGAAAGATTCATGAAAATTCATTACGGTTTCGAATGGTTAATTAACGTTTAAAGATTCGAATCCCGCAAGATTCATGAATCCGTCTGAATGAATCTAAGGTGAAAGATTCATGTGAATAAATTCGTCAAAAGATTTATAAGGCACAACACTAGTCCTGACATATTTCTTTGCTCACGCAGTTGAGAAGCACTGTTCTAGGGGGTCACGATTTGCCCGATACCATCCTCACCCAATTCCCGTTCCTACAGTTTTAAGCTCACTTTTGCACCTCTGCCAAATGAATGGAATTTTATGTGTCGTGCTTCAACAAATTTAAGGTGCCTTTCCGAGGCAAACCTTAAGAGTTTTCCCATCATGCATCGAATGGTACCACCGTGGGTCGAATCGAATATAGTGGATGGAAAACATTCAACTTTATAGGTTCATCCTAGCCAAAGCATCAAACGTGAGAGAATCGCAACCATCGTAGAGTGTACTAAATAGTGTTTAAAAAACATTGATAACGCAGCTCGCGTACTCTAAAGCATTGCTAAACGAAGCTAAGAGGGGAAGTACTTGATGAACGAATGCCTCGATGCAATTGTTGCACCGAAACTGCATGCACACGCATACACGTTCCCCGTTGGCTCCGCATAGTCGCTAGGGTGTGCGTGCGCGTGTGTGTGTGTGCGTTCCGGCCCCTTGGTACATGCAAAGAAAACAAAAACAAGTCAAACAATCCAACAAACCACCGTCGACAACGACAATGATCGTGAGCCACGACGGCAGTTTCGCTTGCGTTGGCGATGATGCTGACGACGATCATGGCGATGACGATGATGGATCTTGGCAGAACGGAGACGGAAGCACGGGGGAGATCAAGAGTATTACCAAAAAAAAAAAAAAAAAAAAAACAGCCAAACCTATTGCCACCGCTGTGTTGCACACATTGTGCGATAACTGCATCGGCCGCGATGCAGTGGGGGATAAAATTGATGCAATTATTGTAACGATCGAGCGCACTGAGGGAACGCAAACGTACTTTTGGCGATTGTGTGGCGGCTAAATATGCCGATGTGTTGTCTCCGATCCGCACCCTGGTTTTGTTGTTTAGTGAATGTTTGCGTTTTTTTTGTACGCTTCTATTTGTCACAAGTTCATCACAATTTTTTTTTTTTTTAACGAAATGCACAATCCGAACAGCATCGGGTGGGTTGCTGCAACATCGACGTGAAGCCCAACAACTCCGAGAACCAGAACCCAAATCAAGAAAAACAGATTAGATCTACATGGGGGTGGTGTGTGTGTTGACGGTGGGAGGGGGAACATGAATCTTAAGGTGTCTCAAGTGGTTTTTTTGTGTAAATCTATCATCCTCCGTTCATTATTCATCGTGGCGTCGTGATGCAATTCGCTGTGTGCGCAACCTGAACGCAGTAATGACACCCACCGCACTTTGCGCCGGTAATTGTTGGGCGCGTGGTGGTCAGGGTGATCGACCTCCGTCTCGTCAAATTTGACAGCTCCATTAGCTGCCTCCGGACGGGGACGGCGTTCCAAAACGCCAGTAGCAAAAGGGGCGGAACGGGAGATAATAAATTCATTGCACTCACTGACGATCTGCAATAAAACGCATAAAGAAATGATCATGGAAGACGAAAAATATAAAAGTAGCACCCCTTGCAGTTCTGATTAGATTATGAAACCAACTGCAATTTATGCGGTCTGATAAATAAGTTTTATAGGTCCGATGTGAGATTTTGGACTGAAGAAGCTGTCTCAATCAAATGGACATAATTGAGGCAGTGCAAATTATTTGAATAACCTCCGTAAAACAATTTTTCCCGTTAAATAGAGATTACAAAAATAGAACCCCGAAAATAACTTCGTGTGTATTATCTTTCCATTGCTCGTAAATCAAATTTTGCGTTTGCAAATTACCTTTCTTGCCCAGTGAGCAATTGATGATTCAAATCGTCTCCTTATGAGCGCGTTTTGATGTCCATATCAAAAAGAACAATGACCATAGAAGGGTAATTTCGGTAAACCACCAGACCCCCCCGTTGCCATGTCACCTCGATGAAACTCGGTAGATATTTCGTGCACGTTCAGCTTTAACGTGTGCAGATAGAAAATGCGCACCGTTTATGGCCGTTTTAAAGGTTCTTTGCGGCTAGAAGCTAAAGGCAAAATCGTTGCCAAATTTTTGCACGCCATCCAGACACCGCAGTCTCGTCGCCACTCCGGCAGCGTATGTCGAATCTACCTTTTCTCTGTGATGATTGTGGCGGCATCGTAAACCTTTTTTTTGTAAGTAATCCTTCCAGCCCACCGTCGTGTGACTGCGTTCCGATAAATGATGCATTTGAGTCGAGCCGCAACAACCGAATCCTACACGCACCGCTTCGAACAACGTGTGTGCCACCCACGTGCAACCAAACGAAAAACCCCGACACTTGACGGAGACACTCAGGCCCGACCCGACGATTCCTATCTGTCACAACATCCGTTTACATCCTCCAGCGGGCTTTTGACCATCGGGAAGCACGGGAACAGGGGCGGCGCGTTTTGTGGCGTGCGTTCGCCGAAGTGCCGACGCGAAGGACCATAACCACCTTTTTTACGATGCCTATGGTACGTGTGCCTACCAACCGCTGGTAAAAGGACATGCCGGTATTCGCCGGAGCGCACTTATCGACGCCATCCACTCGCCAGTCGGAGGATAGCGCATAGCTGCACAGCGGCGGCACTTATGGGCCGATGAGTCGTTTAATTTCGGCATCGTGCTCCGGTCAAGGGTTGGTTTGTTGGCCACAGGATTCCTGCCTTCTACTCAACGAAATGGTTGAAATCGACTTTTAATTAAAATGCAACGATTCACGAGCCGTCAAGTGGTGTGCACGGTACGAGATGGCAAACACATGCATCACAGCACGGAGCATAATAAGAGAAGAAGTGGTAATCTAGAAGTTCATCTGCGGAAGCTAAATGTAAGAAGAATGACGGGAGGGAATGGCGGGACGGTTGTAATTTGGCAAGAGAGGCAAGAATCGGCTTAAACCTCTACATTCTAAGTTGGCGGGATGAAAAACTTTCGTTAGGATTGTTCTTTAATAGTCCTGTTCCTGCGAAATAGTAAATAATATTTACCATATAATGTTATAAAACAATTTAAAGATAATCGATCAAAAGGTAAGAAAACTCCATATTACATATAACAGATATACTTTTCTATCAAGCAAAGATAACCAAATGCTTCATCAAAATAAGATAAAAGGCGTGAGTTGGTCGCCGTTTTAATAAAGAACAAATCAATTGTTTCACTAAAAACCTTGCCATTATCAGTAATGGTTTGCCAAAAATTATTACTTTATATCCAAAAAAAAAACAATAGAAATAAATCAAATCCGTTACCCTAAAAGAATTAAAATTATTTGTTTTTCGTTTAGATTTCACTAACGTAACCTGAAATGTGTATGGCTCAACAATTGCTGCAACAACCATTTGCAGTGGACCATTTTTGATAATATTCAAAGCAAACAATTGATTTAAAGCACTTAAATAATTAGTTTTCAGGGTTTGGTCAAACGAACTTTTCCCGATAAGCACGCAATGTTTTTAGTGTTATCTACAGAAGTGATAAAAAGGAAATTGTAAGTTCCAACATAAGTTCCCTGCTACAGCGTCTATTTATGACTTTTATTTACTTAAACTGTTATTCGAATGACTTTTTCAATCCCTTATTCTTCCATGAGATCTTTCAATTGCATTCCGTTGGATCTTAACATCTGACACTTTCGATTTGCAAGAATATTTAAGTTGACACTCACTTATCTTCTCCAGCCGCACAGGTTTGCCATCCCTGCTCGCAAGACCACCCCATACAACACCTGCCAACCCTGCTCGCTATTCAAAGCCGAATACTCATCCTATACGGACCTTTCATCAACCGGAACGCGCATTACCCAAGCCGATGCAGCGGGATATGCAAATCATCTTGAAGCCGTTTAACGATTTTGTCTGTTGATGGAACCGAGAATGTAAAATAATGGGACGCCCAAAAACTCAAGTACCCTGCACATATGCACGGTGCTCTTGACCATTTTCTTTCCCCTCGTGCCGGAACAACAATAGTCACCCCAGTTCTGTCCCGAACGGGCGCAGCTTCGCGTACGACTGCAGCACCATCATCCCGACAATGCGGTGCAATAATGCGCGTATGACGCTTTTGCTGGCCGCGAAAAAAAAAGAGAAACCTTCACGCAGGTGATTGAACCAAATGGAGGACTTATGCCTTTAGCGTTTCTTTTTATAGTAGGAGTCTCTGCCATCGTGCCCCTTAAGGTGGGTTTGAGATTCTTTTCTTTTCGGTTTGCATCCATTTGGTAAGAAGCTGTGTGGCGCACTTTTTTGCCTAATTCTGTTTGGTTAGCTGTCAAGTTGTTTTATTGCTGTCTTCCGCTCCCAACATCACCCACCGATCCACCGTTCCCCCGACGGCGACCGGCGTCGATCAAGTACGGCCAAAAAACTCGATGGCGTCGACACGATGACTTGATGATGATGGATTTTTCTTTAATTTTGCACTTCCTTTCCCGGTGCAGTTCCCTCCCCAATGCAGTGGAAGGAGCGCGTGTGGCAAACGATTTTTCACTTCTTTTTTTTTTGCTAACTTTTGCATTTCCTTCCCCCCGCTCCCACGCGCTGCCCAACGCGGAATGGTGAACGGTTTTGGCCATCCCGAATCCCGTGGCGGATGGAAGAAGGATGCAATATAAATTACTGACGTGCGACGTGAGGGCATACTGGATCTCTCTTCGCTGTTTTTTTTTTTTTTTTGTTGTGTGATCCGCTTCTCTTGATCCCTTCCCCAAGCACTCAAGTGTAGGCTCCTCGATCTCGGACGATCTCAACGTCAGCGTCTTCTGCGCAGGCAACCTCTCGAGGTTTGACTGATCCGAGTATGTTACTGACGGTTCCGATGCGCCGTGCGCGATCGGAGGAGGTGCCCTCTTATCCATAACGATCGGTGGATCGCCTTTCGGCGTAGGAGCAACGAATTAAGTTGCATCGATGAGATCACGAAACTAATTTAATTAACGAGATTATATCCAACGAAAGCCATCAAAATGATTAATTGGTCCTATGTGAAGGAGCGGGCACACTTGTGGCAATAGAAAACAATCTGATAAACATGACTGTAAAGCTTTACAGATAAAGGAGGAGAAAATTATCGATCCTTATTATTGTCCACAATTTATTTTATGTCTCTCTGTCAAAAATACCACCAGCAGTTTTCAATTGTGGTCCGAATAGGCATGCAACGAGCAAGTGCTACAAATGCCAGTCATAAATGAATAATCTAAACCATATACAACGATTAGCAACGGTGTCATAAATGTAAGGTTGCAAAACCGATCTGGCACGCAAAAGCCACCAAATCAGCGTCGTCAAGATCAATGCAACGAGTGACTGCAGACGGCTAAACACACAGCATGGTATGTGTATACAGAGCGTGCGTCCACCCTCGGGTGGACCTGGCTTTCCTAGGGACGGGCTCATTATTTTATACACCTTGATAAAAGTGCAGCGCCACGCATGATACACCGACCCAAATCCGCCGAAGCCCTTCCAGCTGCTGCTGCTGCTGGCACGATGATTTATCGTCGCGATTAGGCAATGGCCGCCCACCGCCCACCGGTTCGCGCAGGAAAACTAAAAAATATGTTTTGCCTCCAACCGACTGGTGCCGAGGGCTGCCTTTCGAATCCGCTCCGTGAGGAGGCCACCGCGGTATCGACGGGCAGCATCTAAATGGGCATCGTGATTGCTCTCGCGGTATGGTAAGTGGGTTTCTGTGCGCAAACAAATTTATCTGCCCTTTTTATGGCATGTTTTCAATTACCTTTTGCAAAACAGAACACGTGAAATGTTTACAAGATTGGGTTACTCCTGCCTACGATTAACCATCAATGTTCGATGGAGATAAGCGAGATTAAAAGATAGTATTCGAATTTTACACTGAGCTTCGTTTTGTTCCTATAAGATTTAGAATCCTAATTCAATTAACTGTGTAAAATGTTGTAAAAATTACATGTGCTGAGCAATATTGAGTTATAATTCAACAACGTTAGAAAGAACAACTCGCGAAAACCCTGGTTAGTGTTCCAAGTGGGGTTGTTATTTATGGCATGTTAAGCCAGTTAGAATAGACACGGGTTAATGGAATGCAAAGTATAGGGTTATCCCTTCGAAACCTTTTCATTATCCTACAAAAAATCGTTTGCCTTATGCAAAGAGTTGCGGAAAAATGCTTCCAATCCTTGTTGAAATACCTCGACAACAGAATAAAACCCCGAAAAGGCACTTCCAGCAGCAGCATCCATTCCCTTCCTTCCCTCCACATGTTGATCTCGAAACATTCTTTCACATGGCTTTTGAGTGATTGAAGTTAGTTTTTGAAGCGTTGCACTCCACAAATGCTGCCTTTTTTCATTCTTGAGATCCGGTATCCGGCTCGTGGTGCGCCACATTCACCGTGGCTCGTTTTGCACGCCGACGAACGAACGAAAAATCCCAATCGAATGTTCCTCCGACCGAAGACCGACAGCAAATCCAAACCCCCTTCACGGATGCACCTCCAATTAGCAGTTTGGGAAAAGGTTTGCCAAACCAACAACCAAACAATGCACCGGGTGAGCATATTTGTGAGCGCTTGGCAAAGATGCGAATGCATCTCCCCACCGGGGCGTGAGTGCGTTGACCTTCGAGACAGGAAATGCTTCACCAGCGGGGAGCGATTCAGTTTGTAAATTTTGACAGTCGGGTGTGAGTTTTGAGCAATGGCGAGAAATAGCATCATGCGCTGGGGGATGGAAATTTGGAAGTACAGTCGAAGTCATCTCCGTTGTATCACTTTTAATTAGAATCATGCTACCTAGTTCTTCCAGGTAGCACTCAGTTGTGAAGAAATCAATAACATTCGCTTTTCCGTCCAACGGTTCGGAAGACATAAACCGATTCTACTTCAATCGCTTCTTGCTTCTCCTGGATCACAAAATCATAAGGACACAACTTGCGACCCATTCGTACAAAAAGGCCATTCTTCACCGTACAGATTATCAAAAGAAAAATGGTATCCAAAATTTGCCATTGTAGTTCCGTTGTTTTAATGTTGTTATTTCAATGCTTCCTGTACTCCCAAGCATTTATTTATCGTGGATGTGCTTATGCTCACCTAGTACTTTAATTGCAGCATTTTTTATCACTATTACTTACTTCATCTTTTTCTTAAAAGCCCTGTCACAGTCTTATGCATCACTTGATTTAGCTTAGATGTATGTTTTTAAATTACACAGCGAACATGTCAATCTTGATGTGGTGCTAAATTAACGCTGAGGTTAGTGCCAATATACACAAAATATGGTCCTTCTCCCTAATATGCTTCACTATGAGTAACAATATCACCTGTGCCACTAGTGAAATTTACAGATTTTTCAGCTAATGTCCATCTATACGCAAGCAGAACGCCAGCAAAAAGTGGATGCAAAGTTTATTGCGTTGCAGCTTTTAAAGCTACTGATTTCTTGACCAACGAAAGCACACTCCAACGGCGAACCGTATCCAGGACCAACTAATGCGCACCAACGACTGTCACCGGAAGCCCGAAAATCCTCGAAAATAAGGACGTTCTCCAGCACCCAAACCACCTCTCTCCGTTTGTCGAAGCTCGCATTGACAATGTTTTCCGTTTTAGCTTTCCCTTCTGGCACGAGAACGAGTTGAGTAGGTCCCCGGGTGGCTACGAGCGTTCACCAACAGCTACCAAGTCCCCGGCCGGTTTTCCTCACTTGCTACTCCCCGGTCCACGGGGCAGTCGGCACGGTCGATTCCGGCTCCGGGAAAACCGGGCCTTCGAACTTCGAACAAAGAAACTTGTAAACATACGGAGCAGCCGCGTCGCTGGCAGAGCAGAACGCGGACAAGGATATTCCGGACAAAATATCCTTGAACTCGAAAGCCGAACACGTGCCGATGGGCGCCCGAATCGGGCACGAACCATTTCCAGCGTGCATGCGGAAATAATCCCACCTAATCCGCCCCACTCGTCGGAAGAGGAAACATCGGGCTGGAAAAATGCGTCAAAGGAAGAAGTATGATTTAAAGTTTTGACTCGATCAATCTCGAACGTTGACGGTCCATCTAGCGCCGTTAGCCAAGACCTAATTGTTAACTAAAATGCTACTATTGCATAATTTCACGCTTAGTTCTTGCTGCTAACGACTGCGTCACTGGTTGATTGCTATCGTATCGTGCACGTTGTAATGCTTGTGTGCGTAGCTGATGTATTAATATAATTTTATCTGTCGTTACACACGTGCAGACCACCTCCCGTTCGCAGTTACGATAAGCAGACTCTGAAGATTGCGTGGACAATGTCAACGAACAGTCTCTTGAGAAATGGTTGAATTCCCTTTACTGATAACTTTGTTTGCTTACTATAAAACAGGTAACGAAGAGTACAGTTCCGGAAGCAAATCGAACAGTGTTCCGCGATCTAAAAATCAATTCACGCACATTTTATCTCTCGGCGTGCGGGGAAAAGGAGCTGCGACACGTGTCTCGTCAAAGAACATCAGTTCGTTACGCAACACCTAATCGAATTCCTGCCAGCAACGTTTTGCTTTCCCGCACCGATCCAATCATATCGTCCTTGGAGCGCGAAGAATGTGAGAAGTACGATAAATATAGTAAACAAACCCTTGGCTCGAAGGGATGCCTGATCAACGCGCACTGGCAACACTGTACCTCAAGCGAAGCTGCAGCAGCACATGCCATCACTCTCTCACACGCACAGTCACCCCTCCGTGCTACCGTGCGTTCGTGTCTGCCCGCTTACGGCGATCGAACACCACAAACGCGCTGCTGTTATGATGAAGGAAAAGTAAAAATGCTGCTAATAGCTCCTGCGCAAGGATTCGCTTGAACGAATGCAAGGGAATCGAATCGTTACACTCGAAACTGGCGTGTGTACGGGAATGCCCTGCTTCCCAACAACTTACCTTAACAACTAGAATGCTACCTTCCTTGCGAAGGAAAGGTGATTCCAACGTTTTACTAGATGATAGTTTTACCCACAGAGCACGAAGCACACACTCGCGACACTTTCGCGATGATAATCTTTTACACGGCACAGCACAGGGCCGAGTGCACTGCGTCTATTGCTTGTGCAATCCTTCACGCCAACAGCAATCCGGAAAAGAAGTGCTCGGGGAACCGATATTGTTTGTAGGGCTGTGGCCCCTCCACAGGGGGAAATGATATGGCAAACGAACGACTGGGGACACCGTTTCACGCAGGAAACTGGTTCCAGCAGACGCTCCGCTAAGCAAACGCAACACCGATAGCTTTTTTCGCCACTTTGCAAGCTGCTTTCCTTTCACTTGGAAAATTTTCTTCTGCACCACGTTTGACAGCTGTAATATTTATGTTGGATTCAAGGTTGATGGATAGGAGGTTGCACCATATCGAAAACGTTGACAGCATACACAGTTCACCATTTTGATGAGCGAATTCCAAAACTTGTCTATATATTCTGCGAAACGGGTGTGGTCAAGAATTTCGAATCAAATTGGTTTACAAAATGCTCAATGGCCGAAAATATTGGCACATGTTTTCTAATGCATTTACGTTCTTAAGGGACCGTCGCCTGTCAGGAGCTGAACTCCATATAAAAAAAAACCTTGCGCGATGTCGCGCGAATCGCGCTAGTTTTTTTTTTGTATGGAGTTCAGCGCCTGTCAGGCGACCCCGAGTAACCCGGGGTCCACACTACCGCGCGACGTCGCCTGACAGGAGCTGAACTCCATATAAAAAAAACCTTACGCGATGTCGCGCGAATCGCGCTAGATTTTTTATGCATGGAGTTCAGCGCCTGTCAGGCGACGTCGCGTTACGCGACGGTGCAGTCTAGAAAGCGTGTTACGCTAGCTTAAGCTAACGCGTAAGCTCCTGTCAGGCGACGTCGCGCTGTAGTGTGGACCCCGAGTATGGAGTTCAGCGCCTGTCAGGCAACGTCGCGTTACGCGACGATGCAGTCTAGAAAGCGTGTAAAAATTTGATGAGATTGGGATTTGAATCATATTTGATTAGTTTGGGATTCGTATCAGATTTGATTTGTTTCCGTGTATGATGTTTTTTGTGATTGATTTCAGTTTACTCGACTTGGGCGTTGGTTTGAATGGATTGGACAGAGATAAAGGTTTTAGCACGATTTAATTTAGGTTCCAAAAACATTCATGAACCTATTTTTAACAAAGAAATACAGTAGAATGGATACGAATAGGGGGTGACAATTATTCAGACCAGCACCTGATTTACATTTTCAGCAGATTTTGAATAAAACTATCACTCTACATTGATAATCTTCTTATACAATGTTACGTACAAAAATAACTGTACCCGCTTTTCAATGCCTGCGAAGAACATCGTTTCCTCACGTTAGTAGATTTGTATGATCAACAGAACTGCTAACAACGGTGAAGCTCACATCAAAAATGTGTGGCATGTTTTTAATGCTTAAAAAGCGAATTATCAGTCGTGATTTGATGGGGATTCAGATTAGGATAAACGATTTCCAGACCGGTTCTGAATGGTTTATATCGTATCGCGACTGTTTGAAGGATTGGGATTCAGATTTGGAGATTCGGTTTACCCATCACTAGAACAAAGCTGCAGGGCGCCAAACTGGCATCAACGAGTTTCAAAAACCTTGGTCACAGCTTAAAATAATGACTGAAATAGCTAATTTGTTAATAACTTTTAAGTGCCTCGATCAATTTCAGCAAGAGACCCCTCAAATGAAAGGTCTTTTTAAGGCAAAAAACATTTTCGATGGAAGTATTTTTGCATCTTATCTTGTAGACTATAAATAAAAATGTGTGAGAAAGATCTTGGTTCAATAAGGAGCAGGTAACATCATTCAGGCCTTTGACGGTAGATTCCAAGGTATATATTACTTGTACGTATCTTGTACTTGTTAAATTTTCCTAATTTCAAACCGGTTGCAAAAGTTTAGTCATTTTATTGAAACTTTCATTGTAAAGCGTTTGTTTTGAATGTTTTGGGACTATCAATGTATCGCAGAAAGAAAATAATAGAATAAAATAAAAAAAAGTTTAAGTTGGTCCAACGGGATTGAACGTTCGTGCTGGTGTTTGTTTTTACAGGTTTTTACAAATTAAATGATCATCATTCGTGACAATGTATGCAATTATTTAACAACTATAACAGGTTAGCGTTTAAAAATGATTTACAAATGCAGTTTTGAGTAAATATTGCTTAAGCATGAAACAAATAGAACGCTAGAACAGTGTATGCGTTTGATTGAGTGAAACTAGTTTGAGTGAAACTAAACCGGCGCGGATCAGATGTTTGTCAGTCGGTATTGTGCAGCTGAAGGGGGAGGACGCTATCTTTGCGCTTGCAGTATTCTATGCGGAACGTGTTTTGTCGTAAACTTGTTGTGTAATAATAAAAGTGATATAGCGAATCGTGTTTTTTTTTATCATTTCCATAAAATTGTATGTACCTGTAAAACTGGCAATTGTTATCAACCTTAGAGTTAAAATCATTCAAAATTGCTATGCTTGGAAAATGAAACCATTAGTTTATAATTTTGCACAAGTTGTATTTATTGATAATCGGTTTTCAGATAATAGAACAAAATCGAACGAATGGTTTCGTAAATCTTATTTCTGCTCATTATAAATGAATGAATGAACAACTTGCTTTCTAACGTGTAAACTTTCTTTATCAACACCACAGTATCCCGACACTGCGCGCACGTGCGTCCCTTCGGAACATAACGGCCCCCTTTTTATTTCGTAAAAGTGCGGAAGGTTTCCTTGGCGGAAAATGGTAGTAAAATCTTGAAGCAGTGGCACAAAAACAAAAACCGGTCGTATGCGTGTTCATATTAGTGCGTGTATTTGTGATTGCTTGTGTGTGTGGCAGTCAGTTAACTAGCGGTACGTGAGGAAAAAACCTGATCCTTCCATTGTCCTGCAGTTGTACCTTCAGCGACGCACGTAACGAGAACGAAATCATACGCCGGCAAATGAGCTACGAGGTGTTGTTTTGTGCTCTGTGACATCATCGCTTTAAATGAGTAAAAAAAGTTAAGATTATGAGCCGCATGTGTCCCGTAGCATTTGATCAAAGTTATGTGTTTGTGGTGTTCGACTGTTGTGGACTCGGCGAAAGAGAAGCCTAGATGAACGATAAAAGCGGCGAGCGGAGAAACAATTCGTCATCACCATGGTGCTTGCGCGCCTCCTAGCGGTCCTGTTTGGCGCCGCCATTTGGGAGTCGTCCTTGACGACGGCCGCCCTAGCAACGAACGACGTGCACCTTCCGGGCGAGTCCGACTTCCACCAGCAACGTGAAGGCGCCAAGTCGGCCTACCCGACGCCCTCCTCCATCGTCACGTACCACATCGAGCACGAGCAAACCGAGTTAGCCGCCCGTCGCTACTTGGCCACGCTGAACGACTCCGAAATCCACCGACTTCCGGCCTGGTGCAAGCCGTGCAACGCGTCCGTGCTGCATTACTGCCGCACGTCCGACTTCCTCAACGATCATTGTTGCTGCGAGTATTCCCACACCAAAGGTAGGTAGGGCCCGACCTTCGCACCACACCTCGCAGGACATTTCGCCCAAGGACGGAGCGCCTGTTTTACGCTCCTTCCTGGTGACTCATCGGAAGGAGCCTCCGAACGCTGGGATGGGTGGGGTAGAATGGGCGGGGTGCGTTCGGCTGGCGCCACATTGCGTTTCTTCAAGTGGTCCTGCACAATCTGACCCACAATTCGTTGCCGGGAAAACCAATTACGAACTTATTGGATTTAATTGTTTAGCTAAGCGCGGCCAGATGCTTTTCTTTCGCGTTGGTTGTTCGATTGAAAAGAGGTCACGCCATGGTTTGTGTGATGTCATCGTTTAGCACGCGACAAGTAAGGCAAAAGGACTCATCATGCTGTGGGAGTTTCGAGGACATGGTAACTATTTCAATCACGTACGGGTGTCACGCCTTTTCCAGAATTAACAAAAAATAATCTTTGATTTATGTTGCGAAGGGATGCATATGTTTGGGGATAATTGATAAAAATTGCTTACTGGAATGTTGAATATTTTCTATGCAATCATCTTTTTATGACAGAATTATTTTTTAATCGTACTTGACGACAAGAAAATATATTATTTTAGATCTTATTTTACTTTCTTTTCCATGTGGTAAAATCACATCAATATTTTTAAAAAAGTTATGCATTCTTCTTAGGACTTTTAGTAGTAGAATCCATGCTTTGCTTACTGTTATGCAAATCTCCACTCTCTTTTTATTGTTATCATAAGTTCAGTGCAACATGACTGTGATTCGACCGTTTTAAAATAATTTTGAAATTTTTTCTCATTCTTTTTGAATTAGCTTTAATTTAGCTTGTATTTTTTGTGACTGATAAGAAAACTCATACAAAACCTTCGTGTAAGTTGATTAAATTCATTAGCGGGTTTTGTTTCGGAAAGTTTGAATTTTCGTTGTTAACAGGGTACAGGTTATTCGATATGATATTTTATCTGAATATTTTAGTTATCAGTTGCTATAATTTTTTAAGGTTTTTTATCTCAAAGAACTGCGAAGGGAACAACAAAAGATTATTAGACTCGTTATTGGGATACCAAACGGATAGATAATTTTTATTACTGTGCTAATTAAATGAAGACTCAAATTCCTTCTATTTCCATGTAATTATATGGAATTGAAAACTTGTGTTTTCAGATCA
The DNA here is from genome assembly GCF_943734705.1 of Anopheles coustani. Classification (NCBI taxonomy): domain Eukaryota; kingdom Metazoa; phylum Arthropoda; class Insecta; order Diptera; family Culicidae; genus Anopheles; species Anopheles coustani. The sequence goes on from NC_071288.1 coordinate 12,351,888, forward strand.
GAAAACGAAATTGATCTGTTTGCTAGCAAAAATTTTTTTGTACATTGCCTAAATCATTGAAAGCCGTTCGTTTCCTCCGCTTCAATGGAAACGGGTCGAATTGCGGCCGGGGCGAGTTGTTTAATCCTCGCAACCTTGGCCTAATAGATGCATTTAACCGAGCACGTTGAGTTTAGGCCGGGGGATTTTGTTACAGCGACGCACCGTGCACCGACGTCGTTAATGATCGGTCGCTTCCGTCGAGCGAAACTGGAAAGTGGGTAATTTCTAGCAAAACTCCACCGGCCAACACCGGGGTGCTTTCGATGCAGTTCTCGCGTTGCGTTCGCGTCTGCAGATGATGCATTTACGATCGCACACTTCGGTTTGATTCGACGATAAAAGTTCTACCCCAAGGCCGTTCGCAATAAACAGCGACAAATGGGCGTGCAAATGTGCCAGAATACCCCCGAAAAGGCCTTGAGGCAGGTACGTACGCTTTCCACACCCTGGACAGCGGTGGCCATTTTCCATGCATTCGTTTTCCCGCGAAACACGCGGATGAAAATGATGCAGCAATTGCGCTCGGTGGTTCGCATTGGGCCGGGAAAGCGGTGGGTGGGAAACAAAAGCGACGTAATACGACAAATTGTTGTTACAACCGACCGGCTCGTTTACAAGCGACCACTGTCAGCGATAACGATAACGACATTAACGCACCAAATTACATTTAACTGCAGAGTTGATTAGTTGTCTCGGTGAAAATGTCTCGTCATGGGGGGAGTTTCAACAAACCGATGCGTTCCCCTCGTTCCTACATCCCGCCCGGCATTACAACGACCGAGTTGGCAGCATTGGGTGGCGCTGGAAGCAATGGGCGGCAGGGAGAGATTTGCAATTGCATTCTAGCTGCTTTTTTACGAACAATCACAACATAAACTGGCTGTGACTCAACGGAACGTGCACAACTCGTACGAACGGTCGGTTTCTTTTTTTCCTCCCTAGGAAAGATTGCATCTTCAAAACTCTGGTGGTGTTCTTCACCCGCTTTCCGGGTCGTTCCCAATCGATCTGGTTCCGCATGGATTCCGACGTTACCCGCACAAGCGGCAGATTGAAGCCGAAGACGACGATGGTCCATCCGTCAAACGGCACCGAGGAGGCACCGTGATCGTGAAGACAATTCTTCGAGCCTGCCTTCCTGCTCGCCCGTAGAGGAGGTCCCGTCTGACCTCTGCAAACAATCGATTTGCATGACAATATCCAACATTGCGCTCTTTTCCGTCGCTTCGAAGACGGACCCGGTGGTTCCATCTCGAGTGGAACAATAGCATAACGTTGCCCATGGTCGGCACATGGGACCGGTTGCAGCTAGACAACATCGTGCGCGGCTGAGAAATGCCGGCCAAAAGCATGAGCATATCCGGAGTTTGTGTGCTCTATTCATCATGGGTCGCTTAAGTGGGAAGCATGGGGCGAGATTGACATAAATAATCGGTTCGTAAATTAAATTTCATTTGACTTTTTACAGTTCACGTAGTTCTTTTAAAGCCTAATGGGTTTTCTGTGCGCAACGACAATACAGTGCATAGTGCAGCGATAATTTCTCCCATAATTTGAATTGTAGTTTGTTTGATTTTTGATGATTAATGTAGATATTTTCCCTGTACGTGTGAAATCTAAATTCATAAAATTTATATAGCAAAATAATAAATCGTTTTGTGTATTTCAAAATTTGCAACACTTTTACAGTGATTATTTAACCAACAAACACGTTACATAAATGTGCATATTAGTTGGTTACTCAAGCGGACTTCTGTAGAAAAGATGTAAACGATGTCAGTGATAGGGCATACGTGTTATTTCTATCGACGATGGACGGCATCAAGAGAAAAAAAGAAGAAAAAACCCTCTCGTCTATCTATGCCGGCTATCTGTACGTGACCGTGTTCTGGTGCGGATTGACAATTGCGAGAAAATAACGATTCCCGAGAAGCGCGAAGCTTATCAAAAAGTCAACATTTGGTATGAAGCCAATGATTAGCATTCGAACCGTTAATTTCTCGTGCATGACGCACTTTTTTGTGTAATGTAAAGCTATCAAAATCACGGTCTAGCTTTTCCGGTTAAATTGAGGGAGGTGGACAAATTTTTGATAAATAAAGTAATGCTCGATAGAAAATAACCATCAGAAAATAATCCAGAACGCGTGCAAAATACTTGTGAACATTGGGACAGGTTCCACAATATTTGTTTATAATTTTAACTATCAATCAAAACTCAAATAAAAGGTTAACTATATGTCAGGAAGAATGTAAATGTAGAAAAAAAAATCATTTTTTTTTACATAAAATTGGAACTTAAATACAATGTATTCAAACCAAGCTGTTCAAGATCAAGATGAAATGCTTCCTCACTTTGCCGTGTGTCCTTCGAAGTACAACAAGCCAGTTGAAAAAAAAAAACACATACCCACAGCATATAATTTATGCGCCATGCGAACCAAACGGTGGCACGTGTGTTCGTGTCGTTGTGAGCACATGCCAACATAACAGGAGGGGTAAAAAAGTGACCTACAACAAAATTTCAAAGCAAAGAAAAAAGGTTATTGACCGTAAAGGTGCCCGTTGTCCTAGGGGGTCGGTATCCCGATGCGATGGTATCCTAATGAAAGGGAACTAAATGTAGGTCTTGAGTAAAGGGAGAAGCAGACCGAGAGAAGATAGAACAACAGATGGTTAAATGGGGCCGAAACACAAATAAGACTTCGCGTGGGCTGCGGTGCCTGACTTTCCCGATGCGTAATGGGTCAGCAGGATGTACAGAAGGCTACATGTTAATTAATTCTTTCCAATGGGTTTTTTTCATTACGAATGGAAGTGAGTCAAGTTTCTCAAAAAACACGTTTTGTACGGAAGGAGGTTCTTTCGTGCGGTGTGTTTAAGTTCTTCAAACACCTTTCCACACGGATGGTCATTTGATTAGCCGTTCAATGCAATCCCTGATCTGCTGCAGTTGCTCGTTGATGCATTGGCTAGAATGCACACCCCAGCACCACTTCAGGCAAATGGCCGTCAATTTACGGACAACGTACAAACTGGTGGACCCTTTTGTTGGTTGGTTTAATCTAACACGGCGCAGATTGATTATGACAGTTTAAAAACGTGCCCGTGCATGCAATGTCACGGAACAATGGTCGGCGTCGAAGGTGGAACTGCAGCGGGGAGGGGGGGGGGGGGGGGGGAAGAGGACAGGCCATCTCTTCCGAAGTCGGCAAGTCCCGATCGAGTCGTTAACAGTTGATCAAGCTGTCATGACGCTGGCTCGAGAGATACTCGGGTATGTCGGTATGTGGTATGTAGCATCTTCCGCCTTGCGGTTGGACCTACCTTGACTTACAACAATCGACCATCTTGGTGACACACACACACACCAACGCACACATGCACTCACAAGGGCAAAGTAAACTGTCGTCGAAATCCGTCCTCAGCGCACACGATCGCAATTTATGGTCGCGTGTGGTTGCCCTTCGATGCGCGTTTGCATTTTGCAGTCGTTCAATTTCACGATCAGTTGATCACGTCAACGCCACGATCGGGTGGACCGATTTCTGGCGCTACGGAATTATTACCGGGGAGCTCTGTTCCTCCCTTCTTCGACGGGGTGACCTGGCACTGGTAGTCCGTTGTTTACTGCGCCTCACGGGTTGGGTATTCCAAGCACGCACCGTGTTGTATCGATTCGGAAGGCGAGCGTCTAAATAGAAGGTGAAGTCCTAAGGAGCGAACCAGCCGGTCGAAACTCGAGCGTAAGTCCGGTAGGTTCCCGAAAAGACCCCTGCCCAAGGGGGGACGCTTGTAAACGGATACCTTTTTTCGTTTCTCCTGTGCTCAATCCGTGATGCCCTTCAAAACGCCGGCCCGGGAATGTAATCTGATATCGTTCATTCGCGCGTGCTCGTTCGTTTGCTACAATTTACGTTAGACGATAATCCGATAGGTTTTAGTGGGGCGCTTCCGTACGCATTCCGCACGCGTCAATGATGACAATCATATAAATAATAATAAAGTAATAGGCATACTTTCTCAACGCTTAAACCAGCTAGTGGTTCAAGCGGAATTTGCCAATGTTTTGGCAGTCCGGCGCATTTCACCCTCATTACGGATTCAAATCGTCACCTCCAACAACAGGGTGTGTCGCGTTTTTGATGGCGCTCCGATGCGTCTCCATAACCGGAATGTGGGCGGTTTTGTTTTTCTGGAAGTAAGGTTAGTTTCGCGAAACAAACATATGGCGCCATCGCAGTTGTTCCTTCGAAACGGGATAGAAGAAGCTTAATGATATTGTTTCCTTCCATATTTTCGGTTGTTGTAACGGCAGCGGACGGGTTTTAACATTCCAGTAGTATGTTAAAAGTAGTTTCTTTAGGAATGTTTGAAGAAAAAGATAAGCACAACGTGAACACGATTAAAACTCTACCGTTACGAAACCGATTAAATATCGTGGAGTTCAAGGTTCACTAACAGTAAATCAGAAGGTTGCATTTGAGGAAATCCTTTTGAATAGAAAGATTGGATTATAAAATATCATGCCGTTTTGAAGGATTGGAAAGTTGTCTGAGGTACAGAAAAAATGTCTAATTCGTTAAATTGTTCCACCATTTTTAAAATGTGTTCCGTAATAAAACTCCGAGGTTTCTTCTGAATTGTCCAAAGGTTTCTTCCAATTTTGATTCTATGGAAACTTAAATGCATGTTTCAGTCTATGACGTGTCAATTTTAAATATACTGCCTTATTTTTCAATAACGCACCAAACAATCATTAATCGAAGCAAAGGCACCCATGGCTCATTAATTTCATATGGCATGTAAATGGTCTAATGTTTGATTTTATCGGTGTTTAAAAATAATGCTCCGAGTGCTTTGGGGCCGAGAATATCTGAACCATCACCTCGATAAACTGGTCGATAAACTGGCAATTAGCGCTAAGTATTCTCAATTGAATCATAAGTGCGTTCTGCTCTTATATCTCGATTTCCTTCACCCGATCGCACTGGATAAGAGCTGTTGGTTCCGTATCCTTCTAACTTACCTTCCCAAGCACTCTAGTGCTAAATTTTACGTATACAAATCAAAGTTAATCCCCGAACCACAGTCTCCGATAATCGGATGACGCTCCGTGGCACAAAACCGCAAACAAATGCCTTTCCTGATCGCTTTTCGCACTTCTCCGCAAAAAGAAAAATTCGACACCGTGTGTGAATTGCATAGTTCCACAAACTCACGGCACAAGGTAGTGTTCCGCGACGGAATGATTAAAAAACTACCACGATTTAAATACTACATTTAGATGTAGTCCTTCCACCGCGTTGCGCATTCTTTTCCGCTCCGCTTTCCACGGGATGAACAACACAGAAGACGACCATGACTCACTCACGGAAAAACATAGCAACCTAATATTATCTTTCCCGCGTTCTTTTTTTTTCTCCCCTGTTTGTTTCCAGAGCAACTGCCATGGATGCCACACACCTGCCTGCGTCAGTTGGACGAACGCTGCACGGCGAACGCCGGATCCTGCAGCAAGTACCGTGCGATCAAAGAGTGCTGCTGCGATCGCCTCACGAAGCTCGAATGTAAGTATCCGCGATCTTAAGTACCATTTCCCGGTGTCTTTCTCGGGCTGGTTTTTTTTAGTTGTTATGGTGGGCAAGCTACAAATGGTTAGCGAGGGGTGGGATAAAAAAAAACGGACGCATGTTTGTTTAACCTCGGTTCGCGGATCGATAACAACGAGCAGGAACATACATACACACACAGACAGAACCGTTTGGATATGAACTCCGGCTCGATTAACTAGCGATCGGTTGCGTTACGGGGAAGAAGGTTTTAACCACCGGGTTAACATAAACCAGAGGCGGATTTTCGGGCGGAATTTTCCACGAAAGCAATTGCAATACTCGATGGTCGACCCCCTGCTGGGTCGTTTTATTACGAACACCCCCGTGGGGAGGATACGGTGGCTCATAATCATCCCCGTACAATCGGTGGGATGTAATCTCGTTAAACTCGTTCCAGATTCTGATGGCCACCCACCAACCTCATTCTACAGGATGCAACTGTGGTTTGAGACATGTGAAGATCTTCTCCACCAAAGATTAGATCATCGAGCGAGGGGTGCAAATGGGTTCGACTTCTGGAGAAGTAGATGATGATGATGATTATCGTAATTAAAGTACCAATAAAACTTATCGATCCGTCTGCCAGCTCACCGCGGAACGTTCGAGGTTTCGCTGTTGCGGCCTCTGGTTGGAAAGTGTAAATATTTACGCGCATTAAAAACGCATACGCTTCCTCCCCATGAAACGAGAGGGGATGTCGGTGGGGGTGGAGCAAAAATCGACCAGTCTAACAAAAGCGCCGAATTAGAACCGCGTTCCAGCATCCGATTGTAATTCGCCTATTTAACGCCGGAACCCCACTGTGTGGAGTCATCTTGCGGAAAAAACCCTGACAGCTGGTTGACGGGGGGAATTGGATGGTTGGCACTGAACGTGCCTGCCGTGCGTTTATGTGTGTCCCAAAAATAACATTGACCCCACGATCCGTCATCGAGCCGAAGACGAGTTTATTACACACCGAGCGCCGTTTGAAGCAACAAGTTGACAAGGACGGCCGATCGAGATCGCGTTTGAGGAAAAGCCCACGATTTCGGGAGGGATTTAACTCCCTCCCGCCGCCGAAGGGAAAACAAGAAAAACCCCACGAGCCGGTGGGAAAAGCAGCCAGGAAGGAAACGGAATCGATTTACGACACCACAAACGGCGAAAACATGTATATATCGGAACATGTTTGTGAATGGTTATGGTGGCGCGCGAACAAACACACACACACACCCTGGGGTGCAAGACGGTTGTTATGTTTCGGTCATCCACTTTTATGATTTATTGCGTGTGACGTGACCGAATCCTATTGTTGAACGCTGAAAAATGTCGATTTTTCGTCTTTTCGTTCGAGGGCAATGTTAGAAGTTTGCTGTTGAAATAAAATAAATTTTCTTTTCGTTTTCAATAAAGTGTATTTAAAATAACAAAACTAGAACAAGCAAATTGTGTCTGCACGCCCCGACACGGTTGACGAGTGAAGTGGTATTAATCGAACGACTAACTTCAACAACACTTCCATCGATCACCTTTTCTACCGTTTTTCCCGTTGGCATGTTTATACAAGATGTAGAGCAGTGCGGAAAACACAGTAACCTGTCTTTCGGGCGGTGTTGCCACACAAATCGGGCGGTGGGAAAATATGCTAACCTCTGCAGGGGTCTCATCTTTCGTCGCCCGGTCGAAAGTAGTGTGGCGCTGAACACTCTCGACCCCGGGAACACACGGCGTCGTTTGCGGAATGCATTTCCAACAAGACGTTAATCATTATTTTCCATCGAACGGAGCCAAGAGCGACGGGAGTTTGAGATGCTGGGTTGCGGGTTGTGGTGTGACCTCCAGAAGTTGTGGGAGTAGAATCACGGAGTAGATTTGTTAACTGCTGACAGACTCCCGGATCCCTCGGCCGAAGGTTTGCTGCTTAAGTGGCGGCCCGGTTATTTTGTTTCTGCTCGTGGCTTTTTTCTTATTTAACACCTCGGTGTTTATTGGAGGACTCGCGCGGTAGACTCTTGACGCGGTTGACTATTGATGCCCGACGAATCCATTCGCTCTTTCTCTCTTGAGCGGGCTGCGTAAACAAATAGCACGACGACACACGGGGTTGGAAATAGATCATGTGACGCCTTGCAGGAAAAGGGCAGGTTTGGAAGGAAAGACACTTCGGAAGGCACTAGGTGTCTGGATGCTGGGACCCAATCGGAGTGAATCCATGTCCAATTATAGGACCTGAATCATTACCGAGAGTTGGGGAGTAAGTACGCACGATGCATTTCTCAAGTTCACCTTTTTGATCGAATGTAAATCATCGTCAGTTTGTTTGATCGCAAAGTCGGTCTGTCGGGTAAACATGCAATATTTTATTTCATCGTTTATTTGGAACGAGTTATTTATCATGCTTCTCATTTCTGCTACAACTAACAAACGAGCAGATGATTGATAAGCAAGGATAAGTCAGTCATGCTGAGACATGACAAATATGCGATTTTCATCGAACGGAAATAGCCTGATGCAATTTTTATCATGTGTAGTCTAAATAGAATTCTAACTCTAACTGCGACCCTTCAATATTGAATGAGCATATGCAACTGATAAGCTTACATATCCGTTTTTGCACGATTATATACATTGCATTTACTTTGCATGGCGTTCAACCACAGTTCTCTTCACTCAAGAATTAAGAAATGTTATTTGAAATAGTAATAAAGCATTTAAAATTTCTATTGGGTGGAGCTAATCGATTTTGTTGCAAGAATTTTAGGTACATTAAAACCGCTTCGTTCGCTACCTTTTGCTAAAAATGTATCTTTAAACAAGCATCAGTAACTTTACGGTACAATGTTTCGGATTTAGTAGAAAAAAAAACATGTTTGCAAGAGAATAAAATGGCATATGGTTTTAAGTTATTGATTTGATAATGAAATACCGATTTGATTTCATTCCCTACTATTTAGGGTCTTCAAGGAAATTAAAATTAAAAATGAATACGATTAAACTTTATAGGTTACAGTTCATCAATTATTAAAACCGTCAATTATCTGCAGGAGATTTCAATGTTTTTGACATGTTCATCCACGACGGATGGACGGTGATGAATTTTTGATATCGTACTTACGTTCGTCTGAATGCGTACGATGATATCATGCGATTAGCATGATCGTAAAAGCAAAACCTTACCAACCCTTGCTCCGTATCAGATGCCACTAAAAGTTTACAACCCTGCAATGTGTTGTTTCCCGTGGCCATTGCGCATACGAGCTGTCCCGGTTAGATGTCGTTATCTTGGCGGCTTGGCTTCGAGTAGAACATAAGATGTAGGCAAAGATTTTTTCCCGCAAAGCGAACCGATTCCATGCAAACCGCAACCTTCGTCGTTTACATAAGCCATTGCATATCGGTTTCAGTGTCACCATGGCACATAAACACATACGTACAAAGGCACACATACACACACCTGTACCGGTGCCCATTAGTGTAAACTGTCAACTGTTGACCGCAAAGGGTACGGAAAGTAGTATCCAACGGTTCGGTAGTAAGTTTTTTTTTCACAAATCACCTCTATCCATTAGCGTCCACTTTTGTGTTTCGGTTCCCCCACCGGGACAGGGCTTGCACCCATTTTTCATCCCGACAAATGGTCCCCATCATGTGCTAAGGGTTTAGGGTGACTTATCTTTTCCTTACACTCCATGCTCCATCTATGAATATTTTTAATTTAAAACGAGACTCCCTTATGTCAAGGAAAAAGAAGAGATTTTCTTTTCTAAAGTAGGAGGTAATTAAATATTTTTTCAAATTGGGTAGCGTCACGTTTCGCGCTAAGCATGATTTGATTGACATAAACTCGTAAACATTAATTATCGTATTTTCCCTTACTCTTGCAGATAAAACCAAATTTTCGACGGCGGCCAGTTCGGTACCATTCCATTCTTGGTTGCTTCTACTGATCGTTGGCGTTCTACACACAGCCGTTACCCACCGGCTCTACCCTAGCGAAAGTTAGCCAACCGACGATGGTGCTGTCTGCATGTACGTTTCAGTGTGTGTGTACTTAAGTGGCCTTAATCCCCCATCGGCCTTAAGCTTGCGTCCTCGACCTCTGCAACCCACCAAATCATGTGACGAAATGGGAGGATTCGGCGTGTCAGGACGAGCATCGGCGTTGCGTTACGTTCATCATTCCCCGTCGCGACCGTTGGGCAGCAACGGAGACACGCGAGCTATGTTTAATGGTAGTGATGGTAGAGGATGTTTTCTGTAAGGAGTAGAAAGTTTAGTGTATATTTTTTGTTGTTTAGTTCCTACTCGACGGAGGTCGTGAAATTGGCAAAAAAGGATGTAGAAAAAAGCTGCCGTCAGTTCACATCATACAAATAAAACCCAAAGCATAACATTCTTATTCGAACTGAAAATATCACGCGGAGTAGAAGTTGCTGGTTGAAATTAGTTTGATCTTGTATGCATATGTTATTATTATTTTATCGTTTAGAAGACCACGTTTACATATGTAACGCTCATTGTCGATAAGTATTTCCAACTAAGTCATAATTTTACGTTTTGAAAAACAAACATGCCCATGTTGTTACGTTATCGGAAAACCTAAGTTATGTTCCAATTAGTTAGATCGCTGAAAAATCAACCCAAAAATGATGTACTATGATGACGTTGAGAAATAAATGTGTATTCAAGCAGAAGATTGCTCTTAATTGTACCCGTACGGAAGAAAACAAACCTCATCGCATCGTTATCCGTTTTGTAGTACATACATATCCCTTTTCAAGGTTTTTATTTTTAACGGTTCATTTGTAGGATATTTGAAATTCGAAACACACATCACTCCAGTTCCGTTTCATTTGTGAACCCAGTGTAGTTCCGACCTTTTTCGAACATTTCAAATATTCGAAATAACCGTTACGGCCAAGGTGCTTACATATGATTTACATTACACTTGGATATGATTGAAATTTATTTTACCATCCATCCTCGCCACTGGGTCCTCATTTACTGTGTTTTTATCATTTTTAAACAAATGTTTAAGTCATCCATAATTTTATTTCTGAAAAATCACTTAATACAGCGAAATTCGAATGAAAACCCAACGATTTTATTTGTTTTTTGTTTTTATTTATTCATCCCATTCTTTCGTCCTTTTAGTTACTGCCCCAATTTTTCGTACGACTTGTGATGACCAACTTCGCTAGCTCATTACATTTATTCCCTCCACCCTATTCCCTGTCCATCCTGCCCACACACGTGACCCAAATCCCGCGGTGACACTCTATCATTTCCTTTCCTTATGCTTTGCCTGATTGCTTTATCGAATGCGTGTGAAATTTAGTGTAGGTCATGTTGTTGCCTGGTTTCATTTACCGGTGCTGTCCTTCTGCCATGTTTACACAAACTCCTCTCGGTCTCCGAAGGGCCACTGTTTATTCTCCCCACGATTGCAGATTGGTTAATTTTGTTAATTAGCTTTTTCGATTGACTTTCATTTCCGCGTTCCTGTGTTGCCCATCGAATTGCACAGTTACTTTTTGCAGTGCTTTCGGAATCGGACAGATTGAAAATATACGATGCAGGACAGTTGGGTACAAACGGAAGTATACAAATGAAGTGTGTAATTGGGTTTCGGTTTTTCTTCATATGGTACGGAGGGTTTCCAAAGTTAGTGTTATTGTTTTATTATAAAAAAATTACAAATACACCCAAGCTGAAGCATTTAGGTCCATGGAAAACAGTTATAAAAAGGAAGGTTCGTGTTGGAGTGTATGGCAGCTTTCTGAGCCACGTTTGCTAACATTTCTAAAGCACCAAGCAAACGCCTCAGTTTGCTTCACCTGTTGCTTTGCTTCGGAGTAATATGATTGTATAAAATTTGCTTTCACATATTTGCTACCGGACGTTTGGACTTTTAGGCGAAGGGCTCCATTTACGAAATCCATTGAAATGCTGTGGCGAGAAATGTTTCGGTGAAATATGCGTGCCTTTGTTGTAGCCTATCATTGAAAAGCATCGATTTGCTATTTTCTTACAGCTTTTTCCTTTCTCGACCATCGGCGGAACTCGTTGGGCGGTATAAGAGAAAATTTAAAATCAGTTTCCTGTTAGCCCTCTTTCGGAACACTGGTGGCTGATATTCGTTTCGAATCAAGCTTCAATGTTAACTTATACCACAACAAGCGGCGAGGGAAATGATTTCGGTTTCGGCTGGGGGTTGTTCTCAATTTCTGAAAAATATATGTATAACTGTACACGTACACCCTAAATAGTTCTCTCTGATATCATACAAACACCCATCCCGGTCCGTTCTACCTTCCAATGATGATCCCCCGTGCCAATGGTTTTTCTTGGTAGCTTTGTTTGTTCGTGATTTGTTTTTATTCTTCCTTTATTTCCATAACTGGTTCCATTTCTGCTTTTTTTTCGTTTCTCTTTTCCTCGCGATTTCGCGGGTGTTAGTAGTAGTTCCTGATCCTTACACACTAGGAGTGTCTATAAGATTAGAATCACATTTAACTTATATGTTTAGTTTTATTAGTTTTGTTCACGTTCACGCCACATCCGGCGGCTCGCGCCTCGTACGTTAGTTGCATATGATCGTTCGTTTCGTTTCGTTTTGCATCCCCTTACGGCTACTCTCTGTTGCGCATGTTGCAATTATTTTTTTTCTTCTTGTTGTTTTCACACTTAAAGCGATCGTCTAAAATATAACTTAAAGTTTCTTTTCCGCCCGTCCGATATTTATTATTTCGTCATTTCTTTTACATTTCCTAAAGTTTGTTTTTCCCTTTCCGTATGTATTTACACATCACTCACGGCGTCCACTCTATTCACACACGCTCTGACGCACTCAAGTAAACACTCTTTTTCTCTCTCACACACGCACACGCACGCACGGTCACGTTCACAATAGTGTGTCTACTGTGCAATACATCTGAACAAAAACAACATGCCTTTTTTCTGTTTGTCCGTTTTCACCCACAATTGCAATATGGCGTAGTGTTAACCGGAACTGGGTGTATTTTTGTGGGAGGGCGCTATCTAACCGCTCCGATTAGTTTGCTCTTTCGAAAGATTGATTTGGCCTACGAAAAGTGTCTCCCTTTCTCCCTCTAGCTCGGCATCCAACGGAAAGGTAAAAGTCGTTTTGTTTAAAAAAAAACCTAAAACCCTATCCGGTGTCCTAAAGTAGAAAGATGCTTCAGTACAAGTGCCCTCCCGAAAAACGACATTCACTATATAGCGGGCTCTCTAGTGATATGATACAGATACAGGCCGGATTCCCGTGCATTGTTTGCTGGGAGGGGGTTAAAGATTCATCGTTGCTGCGGTGCATGAGGGTGGCTGTGGAGGGTTGTGCTGCTGGTGGTGGTAGTGCAAAAAGGCTTCCCTGGTGCGCACGGGACTGGACAGGATACTCCTTTCCTCAAGCACATCGTTACGGTGTGTGAAATGGGTTATCGTTTATGATTGGTTTCTAATTGGCACTTGTTAAAAGAATGTTAAAAGAACTTGAAATGGACTGAAAGGAAATGGATGATTCGAATGTGACGCGTTTTCCGGCTGAAACGCGAAGCGAACCACCAGGCGTCTCCATTGCGGCATGTGGTTTTGTTCATCCAACGCATGCTTTGCGGAACGAAAAGTTTTCCCTTCGTGAAATATTTCACTTTCGCCGCGTACTCCGATTGGATGGAAGAAAAGCAAAACAGCTTGCTGAAGAGCGCACGGTTTGAGGATAAATAAATCATCTTAACTAGATTTCTAGCCGAACGAACGGTCGGTTCCGTTCGAGGTTAACGGTTTAAAAACTGAAAACTGGCAGTACAGCAACAGGGGGTTTATGTTCTGGCTCGCCTTGCGCTACGTATATCACACACGTGTGCCTCGTCCTCTCTCCCCCTAGTGACCCGACGAAGCACTGAAGAAGGAAAGCGGAGCGCGTTGCTATCTATCACTGACGAGGTTCTCGACGTCCGAAACCATCACCTCGAGATCGGACGGAAGCGGATCGTCGACCGTCCGGTTGGCGCCGCCGGCCGTCGCCACCCTCGGCCACTCGAACGGACGCTGCTGCTGCTGCAGCATGTCGTCGGCACAGGAGGACGTGTGCGGTCTCGGCTGGTGGAAGGCCGGTCCGGCCCAGCACGTGGCGCCCGGTGAGCTAGGCTTCACGTTCAGTGACGTTTGGCGGGCGAGCGGTACGGGTCCGCCTTTGCCGCCGCCCGTGCCGATGCTGCTGCGGCGCTGGTGTTGGTGGTGGCTGTGATGATGCTGTCCGCTACCGTTGCTCGAGGAGTTCGAGTGGCTTCCGAGGGTGCCGGAGTTCGTACCGGTAGTCGGTGGATGTCGTCCGGTGGCCGAAGGACCGTTCGAGGCCGAGCGGGACAGTTTGTGGCCGGGTGGGGTTTGCGTGACGCTGTTCCGACGGCTCGAGGAGCCACCGTCCGGTACGAGGAACTGACTCGACGAGCCGTGCCGTTTGAGTGAGTTCAGGTTTGAGGCCGAACCGGAGTGGAGGCGGGTAAGGTTGCTGGCGCTCGATCGCTTCTTGTCGGCGAAGCTGTTCCGCTTGGTGCCGCTGCCGGTCACTCCGTGTGACGCCCGGAGGCCACTCAGGTTGGTCGTGCTGGAGCGGATCAGACATTCCGTGCTATCGCCCGCGAACGAGCGGAACGCGTTCGAGGCGTTGTGGTGGTTGTGCACACTGGACCGTCTCGTCCGATCGCGCCCATTCACTGTTCCGGTGGGGGCGTGCAGGTTGGACGTGCTACCCCGACTCGCCCCTCCCGCGCTCTTCGCGAGCGAGTGGTTCTGGAGGTGCGTCCCGCTCGCACTCCGGTTGATGCGGAACGTGGCCGTGTTGATCGATGGCACCGGATGGTCGCCCGCCGGTTCGTCGCTGTGCCCGAACGTGACGTTCTCGTACGTGTGCGACTCGCCGTCACTGCCGCCGGTCGCGCGCGGATTGAGCGTTTCGTAGTTCGGCTCCGAGCTGCCGATGATGGGCATCTTCTCCTCCGGCGTGACCGGTTGGCGCACGAGGATGGCCGAGCGTTTGCGCGGTTGACCATCGACCACGTCCGGTCCGACCCGCTTCCGCTCGGAGAGGGCCGTCGGACGGCTCTTGCGCTTCCCCCCGACCGGACCAGCCACCACGTGCGTCTTGACACCCGTCACCACCGACGAGGGATCGTTCTTGGAGAGCTTGAGGCTGAACTTGAACGGCGGCTTGTAGACCACCTGCAGCCGCACCTTCTCGTTCAGGTTGCCCACCGATTTCGTCTTCATGCGCGTCTTCTTCGGTGACCGTGCACTGGCCTGCTGTGCCGCTCCCACTCCCGCCCCGACCGCCTGCTGCGTTAGATGATCCGGCGTCGATTGGCTCTTGCTGATGATGTTCGCTACGGAGGCGGGCGTGTGTTCGTACTGGGCCGTCGCCGCCGCCCCCGCCCCCGCCGAGGACTGCCCGGTGGAGACGATCGGGGACTCCAGCAACCAGCGGTGCACCTTCCCAAACGTGTTGCTATGCGTGTGTGCGTCCGTCGCGTTTCGGCTCGAGTAGTCGATCACCTCTTTATGCTTCGATTTGGGCTTCTTGTGTTTCTTCTGCGACTCCTTCACCGGCGACTCGTCCGGCGACGGTCCGCCGCCTCCCGCCTGGGTTCCGCTCGGGCGCTTCTTCTTGCGCCTGAGCAGCCGCTTCGGGCTGTCGCCGGTGGCGGCCGTCGTCGTCGTCGTGGTGCGGCCCACGTGCCGCTTCACCTGCTTGATGACCATGCTGGCGGGGTTAACGCCACCGGTCGCCATCGACGAGCTGTGCTGGCGCTGCTGCTGCTCCTTCGAAGTGGACGGCAGCACGGCGGTCGTAGTGGTGGTCGTGCCGTTCACCGTCGCCAGCAGCTGCTTTGCCTGCTGCTGCTGGCCGTGGCTGACGCCGGTCGCCTTCGACGCCGCCGGGCCGCCCTTCGTGGACGGCTTCGCCGAGCGTTCGCCGCGGACCTTCTTCTTGAGCGGCACCTTCGTGCGGACGGCCGTGTGCACTATCACGCCGTTGTTGTCGTCCGGCAGCCGGACCGTCTCCGTCGTCGCGCTGTGGATGATGGTGACCGTTTTCAGCTTTAGATTGGTGCGCTTGCCCAGCAGCTTCGCGCTCAGCACCTGCGGAAGGGTGAACAGAATGCATTAGTAATCGATCTTTCGCCAGAATGCGGTTCTAAACAGCAATCATCGAGCGAAGTACTTGTAATTTTAGCGATAAAGAAACAGGGACGCGGACTCTCTACCACCCTAGCCCTACTTTGGGAATGAAAGTTCATCAAAAGGCATGATGTTAGCTTATCATCGCTCACAGTATTGCTCCACATCCAGCGGAATGTCCTTCCAGTGGCGTACGTTTCGTCGAATTCTCTGTTGCCCGTATCGAATTGGTGCGAGATATTGTAATTTTGATTTCTATTTTTGTCTTATTTACCAAGTCCCGGAACAGTGGAACCCCGATTTGTACTTAATCAGGAATGGAGTATATTGAATAAGATTTTTTGTAAGCTTTTCTTCAAGCTAAAGTTTAGTATAACATAAGCTAGAAACAAGTGTTTATTTAAAGTACACATTTGTTGAGCCCCACTAACAGTAACTAACTGACGCGGAGAAAGCAACCCCTCTCTATCAAGGTATTTTAAAAATTGGAAGATGATATAGTCCAAACAAATTTGATCCATACAAAATTTTCAATTAAAACGTTAGATTAAGAAATAAAATTGTAACGTTCATCATTATTGGTACGGGAAAATGTAAGGTTAAACATCTAGATGTACAGGGTGTGCGGGCTACATTTGACACCTGGCCTTTGGGTTTATATCTCAGGGTTGAGTTGACGTATCGAAATATATATATATATAAAGGATTAAGCAGCCCGTAGACGTCACATATTAATCTGTGCAGATCTTTGACGTCTACAGATTTCCTTTGTTCTCTCGTACCCATCGTCTGTCAAACATCCCTCGAGATATCCCGAATATCTCGAGAGATGTTGGAAAGAGCTAAGGAATAGCTGCAGACGTCAAACATCTGTACAGATTAATATGTAACGTCTACGGCTTGCTTTACGTAAAAAATATTACCAGATCCGTACTATTTTAAGAACCTGTTGTGAGTTTTGAAAGCCCAAGGAGGCCCCAATGGCAACAAATGACCTCTCGATACATTTTTAGCATCGTTAAAGACTGTGGGAAACATCTCCCGTTTGAGTAAAAAAGAAATATCAATAATACAATCGTAGATTTTGTTTTTAAATCTTCTCTGAACATCACTGGATTGTGCAAACCTTATCACGTATACGGTAGTTTAATTATTTTGTTAAGAAATTACGGTTATTATTTTTAAAATTTCATATGGAAAAGGATTTATTTTGATTTTAAAAGAGTTTTTAAGAACTTTATATGACAATGTTATGTGCCTCATTTGAATTCCATCGGATAAAACCAACCATTTTACTAAAACCCATTATCAAAGTTTTAACAAACTAAAAAGGTTATTCTTCAAAGTCAGATTAGTTCTGAAAGGTAGGCTTAGATTCCCCGACGTCGACGAGGTTCCACTGCTCCGTGAGACGATGTCCCTCAATCCCACCCTACTCACCAGCAGCACAAAGATGACGGTCACGATGAGCGCCACCGTGTACCAGTTGGCGTAGATCCAGCGCTTGAAGCTGGCGATGCTTTCCTCCGACAGCAGCAGCTTCCGGAGCGTCGCCAGCGGCCCGGACGGATCGACCTCGCGGCACTTCTGCGCCACGTCGCAGTAGCCGTTGTACTCGTTGCACGGCGTGCCCGGCTTGGCGTACATGTCCGGCACGTCGTACGGCGGATCGTTCCAGTCGAACGAGCTGAGGCAGGGCTTGTCCTCGCCCGGCTGCTTGCAGCACAGCTCGCACGCCTTGATGGCGGGATCGGCCGGCCCGACCGTGCACTGGCACGACTCGAGCCCGTACGCCAGGCAGATCGAGCCGGTACACTCGCCCATATAGCACACGTACTCCTTGTTGCAGATCGTCTTGTTCGGCTTGTTGATCGAGGGCGGGCAGACGGGCTGCTGGCCGTCGCAGTAGGCCGGATCGCGGCACCCATTGTCGTCCCGGCACTTGTCGCCCAGCTTGAGCGTGCACTCGAGCGTACAGCACGGTCCCTGCGAGGGGCTACACTGGGCTCTGGTGTGGGGGAGAAAGAAGGGAAAACCATTAGAAAAACGCTTCTTTGGCGGCGATTATCGCTCCGTGGCTTACTTCGGCGTCAGCGTGCACGGTTTCTGGTCGAAGCGCGGATGGCGTGACATCGGGTAGCAGCACGAGTCCTTGCAGTCCTCCTCCCAGCCGCAGTCGCACTCCTCGCCCGTCTCCACCACCCCGTTGCCGCAGATGGCCTCTTGCGGTTCTGCAACAAAAGAGCGTCGAATGGTTACAATTAAATTCTGGCGGGAGGGAAAACCCCACAACGACGCCGTGATTGACGGAATACTGACCGGTGAAGCAACCCTTGGCGCTGCGTGCCTTCGCGTTCAGCACCGGCTCGATGGCTTTCAGCGAGCACGGGCTGAAGCGGTTGTTGTTCCGCTTGTCGCCGGAGGTCGCCCGGGCAAACATGATGAAGTTGCCGTCCTCGCCACCCGGCGTGCACTGCTCCGGGTCGTGCTGTGAACGAAAAAAGAGGGGGTGTAAGTGTAAACGTAAGTAAAAAAAAACCCCAACCCACCCGCCCACCGTGGGAGGAAGTGAAATATGGCTACTTTCGCACTAATGGCTGTAATTTTGCCGGCAGAGAAAGGAATTAATCAACCACAATTATGTGCACCATGCGTTTCGTTCGCGCTAAGACGTGACGGCACGGTGAAGGAAGTTGTGCACTGTTGCTGCAGTGCCTGCTTCACTCGAAGGAAGGGTTTCGCGTGTCGAAGGCACGGCCACTTGAATGCACTTTTAATTGTGATGGTTTACCACCACAACCAGTGCCGTTAAATTGATTATGGTGGTTTTGTTTTTGTTTTCATTAGACGATTATCGAGATTTGAACCGCAAGGGAAGTAAAACGGGAGCTCAAATTGAGTTATGTCGCGGAAGATCAAATGTTTGGTAGAAAGATTGAGTCTCGAACTAGGTCAGTATAGATTAATTGACTTAAAGGTATTTTGATCTCAAGTATTAGCATAACCGTATTTAAACCTATGAATGAGGTGTTCTTGACAGCGAGTTTTTAAGCAGTAGATAAATGAATGTTTTTGTTTGTTGGTTTCTGTAACCTTACATTTTCTAAAGTTCTTAAGTACAACTTTATGATGCCTTTTAAAACAACAAATAATTACAGTAACTTTCGGTAGAGTTTGAGGTTTGTAGAATACTAACGAAAACAACCGTCTCAGTTTGCTTTAAGATGAATAAAGAGCTTCTATTTGAAATCAACAGAGGGAATAACGATATGAAATAAAAAATTAGATCTATTGCATTCCTTGTTTTCAAATTCAACTTATTGCCTTTTAAATGTTGGAGGTTTCATTTTGTAATAACTAATATAGTACAGAGAGTAATGGATCCATTTTAATTAAAGATTCAGATTCATTCACCCACTGCACCATCATTCACTCGCCTGAAGTGAAGGTGTTGTTGAAATTGCTACCCAAAAAATATAATATAATTTTAAATGTTGGAGGTTTCATTTTGTAATAACTAATATAGTACAGAGAGTAATGGATCCATTTTAATTAAAGACTCAGATTCATCCACCCACTGCACCGTCATTCACTCGCCTGAAGTGAAGATGTTGTTGAAATTGCTACCCAAAAAATATAATTTACAAGCTCAACCTCATTTGGCACAACATTTTCGGAAGGTTGCGCTAGAGCAATCCACGGTTTGAAGGATTTTCTCGTGAAGATACATTGATGAAACACGCTAAAAACAACTTGCTACATACAGCTGCATGTTTCCATCATACCCTCGGACGACTCACTGCTGCTTTCCAAAACCTAATATACCGCGTCCTGGGATTTAGAGCCACATACTGCTCAGGGGAATGCCACAGTGGAAGTGATAAGCTCTCTCTCACTCTGTACTAACGCCACCAGAAAAGCCCCGGGAAAATCGAGTTGTGCAAGCTGCCAACAGCGTGTCTTCTAAATGGGATACACTTGTTTCGGCCACTCCTCCCACCTCCCGACGGAACGAACTGCAATTTGTTCACTTAGCAAACGGCCACGTCTCTGGAACCCGCCGGCATGCCTTCCGGGACGTTTCTTTTGCAATTACTCTCCCAGCATTCCAGCGACGCCGAAATCCACCTCGTTTCGTAGTTCTTGGCAAATGAAATGAAGCAACTAAAGTATTGTTAACGTCCGCACTTCTCCACCCTCCCCTCCGCGACCCACCCTTGTGCTAAAGTCCTTATTTATCTTTTCGCAGTAAACTTTTCAGCTTCCACTAATGACCGACTGCTGCGAAAAGGATCGTCGCTCCCGTGCCACGTCCGACGTCCAGCGCGCGCGAGGCGATTAATTGAGACCAATAAATTCTCCGTTCAGTATTTATTTTACCTCCCACTTCCGCCACCTCCCAAGAGGATGCGAGTGAGAGCTGCACCGGAAAAGGAATCACGTTCACTCGCCGCAACGCAGTCGATGGAATGAAGATGCAATAAGAAGTTCTTCGAGGCAGGAACCACGGTGGGATTACGAACGGACATCTAAAAAATCATTTCAAGGAAACGATACACAGGGTCTCCTTCTCACTCTCCGCACCTTTTATTTATTATAATGTTTTAAAGTTATCTTTTTTACGACCATCTCTGCTGTGTTGGCCAGCTTCCCAGATTATCATTTCCTCCTCTGCCGGAAAGCGGAGGATCCAAATCTCGGGTATTATTAATCTATTAATTATTCCCGGTTTAACTTGGACCCGGAAGGACGATGTTTTTGCCTGTACACGGCTGACAGTCTCGATGGACATAAAGTGCAATCAAATGGAATGGTACCGTACTGGATAGCTGCATTAAAATGGAATTTCTTTAATGTTTACTTTAGCCGGTCTTGCCCTTGGCCGGCACGAAACTGTCTTTGTGGGAGAGTTGGTATATTTATTTTTTCATCGATGTTTGTTTTTGGTAAACAGAGATTCAACAAGCATAGCAGAGATTATTACACCTTCAGGAAAACGCTTTGTTGGGCAGCATTGAAATTTCCATTATTTCTTAACTGAGGAAAATTTGATGCCATGACGAAATGAGCACGATGTTATGGTGATGCTAACGATACGTATGGAGAAGCATAAAACATTTGACAAAAAAGATTTCTTGTTTTAATTCAAACATTCACCCCACTTGTTCACACCCTAAGTGCATAAACACTAAATATTTACATTCAGATAAATGTTTATAATTCGCTGGATTTTTTTCTGGTTCAATATTTTAAGAAAAGTACATATGATCTAGAACATCCCATTGCATAAAAGCTTTGATAATATGTTTTAACAGTATAGGATATATGAAATATGTTTAAAACATACAATCGAAGGCAAGGCAACAAACAAAAACCAATTTGGAACTAGTGGTACAAAAACTTTAGTTGACAAAATTTGTTAAATGTGGTCTATTATTTTAACCACCAATATCTCTTGCATAATGTAACAAAATGTAAAAAACTGTTAATAAACATTCAAATAAATTGAATTTATTATTGAGGTATAAGATGATAATAAAAAACAGATTGTATGAGAAACATGTAATACAATGTACAAATTTGATCCTCGGATCATAGCGGGAAGGATGAAACAAATGGTAACACAACCACAAGAGTGTGGGAACCATCGCTCGCGTGAAGTTGACACCCGTTGCACACAAAAGGCTCTCATTAAACGCCAATGTAGGTGCCGTCCTTGTTGCAAACGGGGTCACCATCGGGGATTCAGGTCAACGCCAGTTGCGTTTTACGTTCAACGCCGTTCGCACATCTTCTGCCCCGGCGGGATGCGCCTAGAGCTGGCACTTCCTCTGTTTTCACGCTCGAAAGAAAGCGAAAAATCCATTCCGACAAGTGGAAGATGAAACACCCACTTCACCTCAACTCCACATATGTTGCTTCGCTTGCAAAAAAAAAAACGTATGTCACTCCGTGTAGGTCATGACAGAACAAGTCCTCTCGTTTGTTCCAAGTGTCAGGTACGATTTTTCGTCATTTTTACCATTGCTTGCAGGCGGGCCCCGGGCACGCACGCGAGGTCGTTTAAGGGAGTCGACATTTTCCGTTTGCTTCTGCTCTTGCAACATGTCCCTTTGCGCGCTAACAACCAGACCGCTGGCAGCAAAGTCCTTCGCAAAGGGCTGTCAAAGGACGGTTGGTTTCATACAGGGAGTGCATGCATTCGAAACGTGGCAAAACAATTCAATGCGCGCGACGGTTAACGGTGGATCCTCACAAAGCGAAACCGTAGGGACAAGAGAACCATAAAAAAAAAACAACTTGAGAAAACCCCAACCGAACCATTTCCTCGAGCCAGCCAACGAGGAAATGTGCATTTCATTTTCACTCCCGCAGGGTTGGTCGCCTTTTTTTTCCTCGCACTTCCATTTTCTAAATTTCATTTTCGACCAAACCGTTTTGACGCGAGATGCGATGAAAACTGTCGTGGTGCACTCATGTCTAAGCGAGTAAAAGTGTTCTCGACAATCACAAACGCATCAGCGTGTCGGTTGCAACGAATCTTTCCTGACTGGGACTGATGGAAAAAGGGCCGCTTCAAGGCACACAAACCAACAGGAAGAACACACTGGCGTTTCAGTTGTGTTCCTAGTCGAAATTTGAATACATCATCGGCCAGTTTTGCATTTGCAAACCGCGCTTCTCCGGGCGGCGTTTTGGAGGGGACGAACCGTTTATGAATATTAAAAATTCCACTCTATCGTTTTAGTTGATTCCGGAAGCACCGCAATCCTTTCGAGTGGGACTCGCTTAGTTTTTCTTTGAAATTCCACCCACTCGAAAGCAAGCCAGCAAGCATTGCGGTGTGTTCGGTTCTGAGTGGAAACGAAATGGAAATGAGGTACGCTTGCGGATGAATACAACGGACACACCGGCGTCCGTCGTTTTATGGAGAAACATTCTTTTGATTGTCGAGTGGAGGTTTGTTTTTCACGCACGAACGGACAACCCCTTACTTAGGTGAACGACTTTCGGGCCGAACGAAGGTAAAGCAAGTCCCGATTGCACTAAAGCTGAAGAATAATTAAGTTATTCGGAATTTTCAAACTCAATTCAAAACACAGCGTTTTCCCGATTCCCGACTGATTTTGCGGGGCAGGCAGACGGGGCCGAGACAGGTTGGGACAGCTCATCCTTTTGCGCTGGTTAAAAGCGTAACCGAATAAAAAGGATTCGGGAAGGGACTTTCTTTTGAAAGTGTGTCCGGGGTGAATTTTGTTTTGCAGCCACTGCCGGTGGTGGTGGTGTATAGAAAAGAAACCCCAAACCCAGGCCCGGAAACGGGGTGTTTTGTGTCGGAAAGTTTTCTTCTCAAGCACATCTTGATTACACTTGGATTAGGCCCATTATTTCCGTGTCAATAAATTTTCCTCCCTGCTCATCATCGAACAACCGACAGCGGCTCACGGTAAGGCGACCGAGGAAGGCTCGGGATTGCCGGGTTCGAGGGGTAGATAATCGAATGGATAGAAACGCGCCGAAAGGAGGGAAAAAAAGATAGCCTTTTCGAATTTCGCTTTGCGAAAAGGCTGCACAAATGGCACCAACGGCTTCTTGCCTGGAACGCAATCAACGCAATGGGTTTGTGGAAGCACGGTGCGGAAAGAGTGCGCCGAGTCGTTGGATGAAAGGAAAAACTTTTCCAACTCCAAATGCCTACGACCTACGGGGGCCCGTAGTTTAGTGCATTTCGAGTGGAGCCGGGGGTGGAGAGGGAAGAAATTGGACGTCCGTCGTCGTGTTTGCGATGCGAACCGAATCTAGCTCGGTTGAGAAATCAATTTTGGGAAAAACTACCGAACATTTCGATACCGAAAGGGTGTGAAGGATAAGCTACTCCTGGTTGTTGTATTTTCCCGTTATTTTGTTTGCTCACTACACATCTGGTGCCGAAGGATTTATTTCATCAACTGTTGATTGTTGGGGAAAAGGTGGAGAAAGATGAACGAAAATACCGGCTTCCCAACGCTGAAATAAGATTCCGGGAAGATTTACTATTACTAGATTATTACTAAAAGGTTCGTTCGAGATTGTGCTTTCCATTGTTTAGAGAAAATTGGAATCAATTATGGTTATTTGATTTTACGTACTGTTAATAGAATTCCTGAAGGCTTAAATAAACAAAAAGACTAGAAAAGAGAGACTAAATAAAAGCTTAAGAAATAAAAATCAAAAGAAAACTGGTAAAATAGAAATAAAAGAAGAGACCAAATATGAAAAGAAAATATGAGAACGTAACAAAGATCAAAAGCGTTTGGCAAAAAAACCAGAAACGGTATGTCCTTTCACAGAATAGCGTTTCAAAAGATTGTCCTAAGAAGATATCCCTCCAAAGATGACCGACGAGAAAGGCGATACAACATCAGACTCTTCGATCAGATATTTCTGCTCCCCGTCCTTCCCTTCCACGTTGCGTTCTAATTTTTCCAAACATAAAAGTGTGTAACATAAGAAAACAGAGACGATGAAAGGATGAAGCAGCAAAGCAGTGGACCCTTTAAATCGTGCTGCGACGAAGCTTTGCCGACGCTTCGCACAAGCCTTGATGGCGTAGGATCAACGCCGAGGAAAAATTGGAACGACCACCCTACAGCTGTTCCAAGGTGAGGTGGCGGGGATGCCGTTTCTCCCTGCCCATCCAATTCGATCCAGTTGAACGAGTTGCCAACGGTTTGCCGAAAAACGGTAGTCTTACGACAAACAATTGGCCGGCTCGGCAGCTGTTCGGTGGTGATTCCCGGCTGGTCGGTTCCGTTTGGCCGCGCGGAGAGTTTGCCCCGAGCCGGAGTCAGGGGGAAGAAGCCAACCAATTGCGTTCGGTTCGGGATTCGACTTTTATTTCTATTTTATCGATTTCACCCACTCGTGCACGGGAGGTGAGGAAGAAAATTGAAAAACTAAAATAAATATATATTTCGAGCGGAAAAACACAGGCTGAAGAGATAAAGACGAACGAAACGACAGATTGAGATCAAAGCCCGACAGGCCCGTCGATGGGACGGGAAAACGATTGGTGAAAAGCCGAGGACACCAGCGCAACCAGCACAGGTTGGGACCGGAAAATCTTGCCCGGCGATGCACGTCGCATTGCTTCGAGGAAAATGCAATCAAATCGCAACGCCTTTTGCTAAAGTTTTTCTACCTGCCACAACTGGTGGAACATAAAAACCTGAACAATAAAAAGGCCAAGAAAAGGTGGCGTCGTTGAGCGAAATTAATTTTCCCATACAGTTCGCGAGGCACTCGAGGGAGCTTTAATTGAATCGGATAGAATTAAACTGTTCAGTTCAATTAACAATATGAACGACGGGTGCGCTCGGTTTCCCGAGCAGAAACAATTTTATTCCAGAAAGTAGTTAATGCTGTTTTAATGAATTGTTTCTTTAATTTATCCGATTGAAAATCTCATCCTTAAGCGCCTTTTCTCGGGCGCGTAATCTTTCAACGAAACCAACTCGTCCAGCTCGTTACCATTCTCGCGTTGGTCGATCGGTTGAGTTGGCTCAAAGATCACAAAGAGCAGCGGAGCAAAGGGAAGGAAAGAAAAGAAGATGGTTTCTCTACCTTCAGAAAGCTATTTCTCAGACAGGCTTGTATAAGAACAACGCCCGATTGGTGGCGACATTTTGTAAAACGGTCCTTCGGGCGGTTCGCGTTTGTCGCAATTTAATCCTCCAAGCAACGAGCGGACTTTGCAGTAAGGATTGCCCTCCCACAACCCACAAAATGGACGTCAAAGCTCCCGACAGTCAGTTCGAGTCGAGCCAAGTCTGGCTTCTTATCCTTTTCTTTTGATGTTTTAATGATCGTTGCGAGAATGACGGAGGCACCGGTTGACGGTGAAGCCGATTTTTCCCGCTGCCGGATCGGTGAAAGAAAGTCGAACCGTGGGTCTTACTTACCGGCGAGCCGAAGTTGTGTCCGATTTCGTGCGCCAGCGTTACGTGGGACACGGCCGGTGGCACGTGTTTTCCATAGTTGAGCAGCGTGACGATGCCGGTGTTGAGCGACTTGAGCGAACCCCGGTAGTGCTGGAATGAGAGGGAGAAGAAAACGGGGTGATCAGCACGGTGGAAAAACGAACGCTTACGGAGTAGACGCAAAAAAAAAAAAAAACTCGGGAAGGATTTTTGTTGTCGTTAATGGCGCGTTTACGTGACAACTTTTCCCCGGACAATTCCAAAAGTGCCATTTGCCGATGCAATCCCAAGGAATGCGAACTGGAAAGCTATGCAGTATTCATTCATTCCTGGGGACGTTTACCCTTAACGGAAAATTGTTGTTTTTAAACAAATAACTTGGTAATACTTTCAATAATTAAAGTTTGCTCGCTTTTGTCATTGTGCTTCTCTGGGATACCAATTTCATTTGAGATACAAAATCAAGACACACTGGCAACATTTTCCATCATACAAATCGTTTTGAAATTAAAATGAGATTATATTATAACGAAAATATAAAACACATTCATCCAGACGAACGTTTTTCATTCCAATTCTCAGAAACTAGAGGAAAGGAAAAGATTAAAAATAAATTGGTTCTTGTCTGAAGATTTCGAAAACAGATTACAGACTAAACTGATAATCTGCATTACTTAAAACATGTTGAGTCGTAAACATCATCTGGCAGCTGCTGTTTTTGTGTTTGCTATTTTTCCGCGAAGTTTTCGATTGAGCGAAACAAGCTACCAATTTCCCATTAGTAAATGGACAGCTTGTAAACGCCCGTCGCGGCTGGTGCGGACTTTCGTAAACTCATTACGGCGAAGCTTAAGCGGAATTGCGGATCAAGGACTGCAACTCGGAGGTTTTACAATTTCCAATCACGGTCAGTGTCGATCGGTTGAGTGGAAAATTAACAAACCGAAAAGTAAATACCGTCAACACCAGGAGGTAATTTGGCGAAGCGAGGAAACTGTGACTTTAAATGGAACGCGTGTATCGACGAAACGTCAAATGTGGTATGTTTTTTTATGTACGAGTTTGCTTCATCCCACTTTCAGAACGAACGGGAAATTAGAGCAATAAATGTCGTCGCCAGGGGAAATGCCGGCCAATCGATCCGTCCACACGTTGGCACAAATCTTCCCAACGATGGTTTCGATGTAGTCAAATTACACACTCATCATCATCCATCATTCTACTTTCGGCAAGAGGCCGCAGCACGCTTTCCGACCACTTCCGGAAGCTTGCTGCAGAAAAGTGGACCAGTGCTCGGATGCTGGTGGTAGGGGTGGTGGGTGATGAAGATGATAAATTTCACCCAACCATCGCATACTTAATTTGTAACCCAATCGATGAAAATCGTCCAGCACTTCCGGCGTTTGTGTTATCCCCCAAAAGCGACGAGCACGCGCGGCCTCGATTGAGCCAAGAGCCTCGCTTCGAAAGACGTCCCCGTTCTTCCTCTCCCTCACACCGGACTGGCTGGACTAACGAGAGCTAACGAGACAGCTTCATTTAGCCGTAATTGAATAGAAAAACTATCAGTCATCGTCTTTCCGGACGCACACAGAACAACACACACTTGACCACACTCGGCCCAAAAGGACGAGCAAACGTCGCCTGAGTAAGCGGAAAAGTGCCGCTACTGTTGAATGTGGGCCAAGGAGAGGCGAAAAGGCAGTCCGATACAATAAAATGTCGGAACGTTCTCCTTCCGCCGGACGGTACTTGTTTTCAACCGGATAGCGAAAGATTGATTGCAGTTCGATACGATGTGACCACACCGTAATCGTTGCGGTGAAATCTTCATTCCTTTGCCGCATCAATTAGAGTCCTTTAATTTAGGGAATCGATTCCGAACTTTGGAATTAGCATGTCAAACTAATTGATCAATTAATGAGATTGATTCATTTCGTACTGAAACATTTTTGGAATTATCTTGCACGTATGAGATGGATCGAAATATTGTTTTCAGATTCAACTCCTATTATTTCCAATAGTATTAATTCCAATAGTTAGCAAGATTAGGAAAAGTCCTTTGTGGTTTGGTAAATTTGTTTTCGTACGTCCAGTAAATAAGATGATCAGCTCTTGATGTAAATAAGATGATCAAACCTTCGTTTCCACATCCTCTCGACCAATGATGATAATCCGCTTTCTCGGCTAGAAAAACACCTTTCATTTACCGGATTGTGATTTGAAAATAAATAAGCGATTCGAAAGTAGCAAAGAAACGAACAGATAAGCCAACATACACTTGCACGACAACAAGCCGTGCGAAAGGAGCAGGCTAAAGTGGGCGAAGATAGGGAAAAGGTTTCATTTGGTTCAAAATTAAAAATCCCTCGCCTGGAATGGCGAGCCGGAAACCAGACCCCGAGCAGAGCGCAGGCTGGAACGGCCTTAACTGTATGACCGGTCCGGCTGCATCTAATTAAACCTTGGTCCCTGGCCCCCTTCCATCCCCCCATCGGATGAGTGCACGGGGAAGTTCGGAAAGGCGATAGCGGATGAAAACAAACGCCGAATAAGCGGCGGAGGACGAACGGCAGTTGGGGTAGCTTTCCCTCATTAGCCACCCGCACGGCAACACGATGCTCCTCTCCACGGGTTGGAGATAAGTCAACCGATGCGAAAGAATAAGGCGAAGAGGCAACATCTTCCGTTATCGCCCGCACCATCCGTGAAAGCAAATCCCTTTCCGGGGGATCGGGCGAACCTGAGAGCGAGGACGATACGACAAGCTGATGGCGATCTTTTTCGTGCAGATTTGCGTTGTTTCGTCGGCTGCCGAGCCGAGGATTCATTGATAGGAACCGTGCCGAGGGGTTATCCTTTAATTACTGGCCAGTTCGTCAGCTAAGAATTGAAGGGGCTATTTAATATGTGAACAAAGGTCAACACAAAAGGAGAGCATTGGGAATAAAATTGCCAGCGGGACACCATTTGCGATGTTGTTGTGTTGGAGCGAGAATTTGTACAACAGAGCGAAAACAAAACAAATTCCATTAAATAAAGATCTTGATTGTTTGAATAAGAAAAAATAGTTTCTGAAGCTTAGTTAGGGATAAAAGTTTCAACATAAGGGGACAACAATAAAAAAGTCCCTTTGTTCAATTTGATCTTACAGAGATATTTATTTGATTTGAGCAAAAATACAACAATATCAAAATAGAAGAAAAATAAATATTAACACAGATTATAATATGTAACCAACCTTGCATAAACTTAAAAGAAAGTAAACCTTACATAATTCTTTAAGCTGTTAGTTGAAAAATTATCGCAAGCATATTATGGCACGTTTGGATATGCTCAGACGTTTTTTAATAAGCGAAACCAACAAACGAACAAAATTGCCCTTAAAACGAACCGGCACGATCACGTTCAATCGCCCGTGCACCGATCACATGCCTTTGCCCTACAATTTATCGTAAGGAAAACTTTCTCAACCCAACCCCGCGAGCAGCGCCAGGATCGCGGGCGGTACAGTTTTCATAAATAAACGAAGCGAGAAACGGACCACACCCGTGCGCCATTTGTGGCGCCATTCCTCTTAATTTGTTTGATTTCTGCACCTTCGCTTATTTTTAATTAAACACCAACCGCACCGCATCCAGTTGCTTTTGAACGTGAGCACGTCGCATTCCAAGAAAACCCACCCTATGGCGCGATACAGATTCGGTTGTTTTCCTTTCGAATCGAAAAGGAAACCATTGCCGAACGGAGCTTCTTTCTCCGTTCACAACTCGATTGCGGCCATTTTGGTCTTCGGTGGTTTGAATTACTCGTTGTATTGTATCCTACGGTGGCCTCCCTCCGGGTAAGGTACAAGGTTCCACCCGGGAGGCTTTTTTTTCTTATGAAGTTTCTTATTTAACCTTCGGCTATTTTTTTTTAAATAAATAAACTTCACCAGCGTTTCCATTCTCATAACGTTGACCACCCACGGATACGATGGCAACCTGGAGTCAACACAAACAACTGCGATGCTCTCTCTACCATTAGCTTCGTGAAGCTGGACGCGTGTAATTCAATTATCCATTAAATGAAGCTTCAAGGTGGCAACGTAGCACGAATAATTTGTAATCGAATTTTCCGTCAGGTTTCGCCGAATTTATAAATAACGGTGCAAAAACAAATAGCTTGTCTAACAGGAATCGATTGGTAGCAAGTCATCCCTAGGGCATCGAAGCAGAAATTCATTGGAATGTGTATGCGAACAACTGGGAACTGTCATGAATTTCCACTCCCTGTTATTTGCTCGCTGTTATAATTTGTAACAAAATCACTCCAAAACATGAGCTCATCATTGGAAAATGATTGAATTGTTGCTAGGAGCATGAATTGCTTCTGTGAACCCAAAATAGATATTGTTGGTACTTTGCGAGAGTCACAAATATATTAATACAAAAATGGATGACTTCCCAGGTACTGAGTGAATTTACTGAGTAAATTCTGACGAATGTTTACTCTGGCGGAAACATTTTGACATTTTTGAAAATTAATGTTTCGGTGTAGATGACTTTATTATTCTGCAAACTTCAAACATTCCGTCCAGAAAAACTTAGCCCTGGTCAATGCGAAAATTTTATGTTTGATTTCGTGTGGAAAATTAAGCCCCATTTATTATTTTCCATAAAATTTTAAACATATGAAAAATCACTCCGATGGACGTTTGAGTCACAATTTGAGAGATTAAAATCGAAGAAAAAAGCAATACTAAAATAAGTGGGGCATTGTTTTATTTTAAATTTAACAAATTTCGTACATTTCAGTGATGGACATAACGAAGCTAAGGAAAAACGACGCGGTTGAGCGGCGGGGTAAAAAGTGATGTAAAAATAAATTGATGCCGAAAAAAATGGAAGGCAAAATTTTAAATTACTCAAACACCGCCAGGCATGAAACTCCGGGCCGAGGATGCGAGGAAAAATCGAAATTACTTTATTTATAATGCATGCACAGCAACTCGGGCGCGCGTTCCAGGACACCGCTGCAGCAATGTGGAGGCAGCAACACATTTTGCGAATTATGCTTCACTTCACCGCCCTGCCAGCCAGCCTTTGCAGGTCCCCTCCCCTGTCGCCACCTTCGCCCGGGATATGCCGGGAATGCACTGCCGAGGGGACCGAAGGATGATATTATTCATAATTCATGAAGTACACCAAAATCATCCGCACGCACCCGGCCCGGGCTCTGTGGCAGCTTCCGGTTGGTTTGCCTCGTACTGTGGCAGTCCGACAAAGCTGTGTGCTCATAAAACTCTCCGAGCCAGTAATTAACGTCATGCTTATAAAGTTCGATCGAGTATGCTTTGCAGGCTTTCGGCGGGGTGTTTTTATTTGGCAGGACAACTTTAATAATCATACTTTGACGTTGCTATGAATTAATGCATGATTTAATTTAGCAATTTTTACTGCTGAGTGCACTCCAAAAACCATAAGTTGGCAATGTTTCGTATGATATGTTAAATGTAAGTACCATATTTAATTGAAATAAATTATTATATTGCAGCGGTTGTTTTACACGGTAGAAAATCACATCGTCGACATTACAACCTTTTATGTAATTGCATTTTATCGTAAATCCGATCAACATTTGAGGTATTCATGATTTTTCCGTCGAGATCTGTCAGTTTCTCGACGCTGTCCCATACAAAAGGTGAACAACACTTCCCATACAAAAGGTAAAGACGATCCCGAGCAGAAACTATGAACACTAACACAAACAGCGAAGAAAGGATTCATCATCTTGTGCCGGCAGGGGCTTAAATGATCGATTTTTTAAAGTAATACTCTTTTGAGAGATTCAGCAAGAAATCTTTTGTCAGAAAAAAAATTCCTTAAAAGAACTGCAAAAGTCGATTTTAAACATCTGTAGCCAGAAATTACTACAACAAAACCAACGAAGGAAAAGCAAAAAGCATCGTACATTTGTGACAAAACTGCCGTTAAAAAAGGAATAAATTCTTGTTTTCAAAAAGTAGAAAGTAAAACAGACTTAATTTCTTTTAATGATTCAAAAACTCCTATCTCAGTGGAATTTCAATCGTCATAAGCACCATCCAAATGAAGCAGCAACAAATAAGTTTGAAGACTCAAGTACTTCAAAATTTGCTGACAAACCGTCTGCTAGAGTTTGCGTTAAGATTTTTCCGCTTATCTGTTTCACTCCAAACCCTACACTCGTCTCGCCAATCCGTCTCTGGGGGGCATTCGAGATTCAGTTTACTTTTGCCCACCGCTAAGTACGCCTGCCTCCAGTTGTCTTACCCTCCGAAGCCTGCCTCCAGATGCCTATCGACCGAACCGAAGCCAACCCCTTCGCGGAGGAGCGTGGAAAATGGTGACAGGAAGCGCTGTGTGCCCTCCTGGTGCTTCATGAAACACGACAGAACACGGCCGGTGAGATAATAATACGGAAAGCTCTTCTTTCCCTCCCCCTTCCCTTCCACCGCTTGAGCAAACAGGACGAACAATTACACAGCAACGCCAGGTCCGGGTGCGGGTGCGAAGAAATGGAACCGACAGCTCTTTGTCAAACATTTGTTCCACACTTCATAGTTAATTGTTTTTGTTTGCATCGCCGTCACCCGCGCATACCCCCCGAGCACCCCCTCCCGGCAGGCCACTATGATTCCAGTAAGCACAACATCGTAGCACAGATGTGACGTTTTAAGAAAATGAAAACGACTGAGCGGGGGGTTTGGTGGAACGAGGAAAAACAAGGGACACACCGGTTCTGCTGCTCCCGAGAAAAGTCAACCAAATGACGACGACAACGTGGACGATGATTGCCAGGATCGCTCTCGGAGGGAATAATCCCCGCACAACCCGAGCTAACAAAAACAAAAAAAAAGAAACAATAGCCTTTTCACACGCGCCGCAAACACTATGCGGAAGCAAAGTGGCCAAAGAAAGGATATATGATCCCGACCCACGTTGACTGCTGTGCGCGCGCTTTGTTGCACAAACGTGTCTGTCAAAGTGCGAATGGGGGTAAAAAAAGGGAAATGTTTTCCCTCGAAAAGCTTCGAAAGGTGGCAACAGCGGAGAAGAATCGGTGTTGCAATTTTTCATTCCTTCTCATTCTCATCGAGAAAGGATATTGTAACAAAGCTGATGCCAACCTCCAACAAGAGCCTTTTTTCTTCCTTTCTATGGTTTAGATTAAGGTGCGTAGATTATGCAAGAAGACTTCCTGGCTGGTGATGAAGGCGCTTGGTACATGTTTTACACACTGGTTTTTTTACTGTAAAATAGCAACTCTGTGCGCAGACCGGATGACACATTTCCGGCGAAGTATAGAGAGAAAAATAAATCCGTTTTTTTTCCTGCATCCAAGCGAACAACATCGAGCATATTTAATGAAAAGGTATCGCACCGGAACCTGCATATCAGATGGTAGAAATTAAGTGAAAAAAAACGAAGCGAACCAGGAAGGGCAAAAAATCACATCCGACACGAGAACTTCGGTCCGCCTTGGGTCATAAATATTTTATGATGACTCTCTTATCGATTTCGCAGACAGCAAGGTTGTTGCTCGCCATAACAGCGCAAATGAAAGCGAAGCTAACATAGACCGACATAGGAACTACCTCCAGGAAGTAACGAGAATTGCGAATCCAAACAAACTATTTTTACAGGATACGGTAGAAAAATGGCCACAATTCGAAATACGATCAGACTCGGTTTCACCTGCCGAAGGAGTTATAGAAAAAGTTGGTCAACTTTAATACCACCACCAAATGTCCTTTAAAGGCCTGACGCCATACGTCCGACGTGTGGCTCTTTAAAGTGTTTCGCTGCACACAGCCGGCGGTGGTTTCGGGGAAATGAAAACGAAAAAGGAAATCAGCACTTCGGGGAGGTGAAATAAAACGAAAGAAAAGCCGCTCTTTCTCGGCCACGAACTGCTCGCCGGTTCGCCAGGGGCCACCCATTAATCAAGCAGCGGGCTCTCTGGGGACGAATTGCGTAATGGAGAAAAAGCGGGAAAGTTTTCATTTCAATTTATGTGACTTTCCACGTGCGTCCAAGGGGAATCTACCATTTTGGAGTCCAAAGCTGGCTGTTTCTACGATTGTTTGCTTCACATTGGTCATTGTGTCGCACGAAGGGAGCTGATTCTTATACCGGTAACTTACACTTGCCTGTAAAAATCCAACAATCGAATGTCAGAATAGAATAAGAAATAAAGGGCATCGGGAAATAGGTGGTTGCGTGGGCATCCAATCGCGGTGTTGAATTTTACGCTTCGCGCAAGAAACGTTCTGTGGAGCAGAAAACAGACCCGGTTTAGGATGAAGCGAAAAACAAGTCAACCCTTCAGTCACACTCGTCCATCATTCTGACATCGTTCTGGATAAACCGATTACATTTTTATCATTCGATTAGGCCAGGAACACGGGGAGAAACGAGGGCAAAGACGGGGAGACGCAGTACTGTCTGTCAGTTTGAGAAGGAAGAAAACAAACCTCCGCATGGATGCAAACCTCAAAAGGGAGTCTATCGAACCGTGGAAATTCACAATATTGGATTCAGTTGTATACCATGCGCCCGGCAAAATGGCAGATGGAAGAAACCGAAGATCGAGCCGGATCGCGCAAGGCCGCGACCGGAGTGAGCCATAAAGAACTGCGCACCGAACGACGGTAAAACATCATCATCGCCCGGCAAACATATTATGGCCCCGTAGAAGCTCCGAGAAAAAGGGAACATATTTACGGTTCGGATTTTTCACGAGCAAAATTAATGCTAATGAAATTTATGAACTCCAAACCGGGGTAGTGAAGCTTCTTCTCGGGACCTCATCGTATCGTGGGAGGAAATTTGTCACCAGCAAAGGGAAGCTCCAATCCCCCCGATTTCGGCAGTAAAGATCCATATCTGGGGCATGTCACAGTCCGTACGGCGTGTCGTGGGGGGTTTCTTTGGCACTTCGCACGTGGCTGTTCGGATTCCGGGTGTCATACATTTTTCATGCTAGAATGGGTGGCACGGTTGCCAAATGAGTGGCATCAGTCATGCGATGCGAATTAGCCGCGCCGAGGGGATTAAAGCGGGAAAACGTGGCACCATCGAGATAACGTGTCAAAACACTTCGGTGCGACTAGTGCGCCAGTGGGTGTTGCCAGTGGTATGTGTGGGATTAAGGGATTAGGAGGGACGTGAGCTTCGAGCATTGATGTGAGAAAGTCAGCCGCACATTGTGAAGTTTTTCGCAAGATTTGTTTTTCTACAAGAAATGAAAATAAAAAAAAAGCACCGGGAGTAGATGTAATTGGATTGAATTGAACAGTTTGAATTAAAGATAAGTAAGATTAAATTAATTGGATCAAACGAAAGAATTGCATTGGTAATCGAATCGAGAAGAGAAGAGCTCAGAAGTCGAGTGAGTGGAGTTACAATTGGTTGATTTTCGAGTGCCACACCCGTGGTTTAAGAAATGCTTGCAGCAGCACTTAAAGCACTCGATGCACTTTTTTCCATCTTAACTTCTTGCCACGAAACACGTCCACCGGATAGACCGGATGGAAAATAGTTAGAGATTCTATAGTTTCCCTCATGCCACTGGTACTATTGTCAACCGTACTTTCCGTACGTGTGGGAAGCAGGAAAATCTTCAACCAATGCTCGAGACGGTGGTCCAGTCACAAGGACATCCGGACAGAATCACCCACTTCCTGGGCTGGTGGAGTTGGTGGTGGAAATTCCGAACCCGACGGAAACCATCGTAACGTGTTTCGTCCATTTTGTTGCCATTTTATTTTCTGTCTGTCCCATTCCCCGACGTCGAACGAGGGGTTTTTTTTCCGGTGCTGTTGTAGCTTTCCCACCTCCTGCTCACCCCTCACATGGCTCTCCCCAGCGGTCCATCCAAGCCACCTTTACACCCCGTAGCGGATGCGATGTGCATGTTAATAAATAAATACATTCTTCCGCCGTGACCAACCGACCAGAATGGTATGCAACGTCCAACACATCGCTTCCAACACCGGACGAGGTGGGCTTTCGAGTGGACCATCCGGGAGAAAAAAAAAAAAGATTTTCACCTGACCGCAACACAACCCGGATCCCGGAGGGGGAGAGATTTTTGGGCGCACCGAATGGAAACAAACTTTAGTCTGCGGAACCGCATCGGAATACCGAGCCCACCGAGGCTCGGAAGAAGCAGCACAGATAAAAACGAAGACTCCTAAAATCCCCGGCCCTGAGTTGGCGTACCAATGTTCGAGCAGGAGGGAAAGGACTTGCCGTCCGTTCGTTTGCAGTCTAGACGTTCCAGGACAACCTGAAACGTGCAAACGTGTTGTTGTCAAGTGGGAGGAACGGGGCGCAAATGGGAGCTTTATTCCATCCAATTTCGTTCCGGAAATGTAGCAGCATGAGGCTCCGGACTCCAGCCCGGACCATCAATGTTGGATGCTTTTTTTTATAAGTTGATTTAGAGAAAAAAAAACTTATAACAATAGCAAACGGCATGCAGTCATCAAGTTAAAGTGCTTCACTTTCCAACCAACGGCTAGTGCATGATTTTTTGGGGCAGTTTGAAGAGTGCTGAAAGGAAAATAGGGCGGACGAAATTGCAATCCTTTTAAAGGATCACATGTGAAGTAAAAGCATTCAGCACATTTTCCGTACTCCCGCGTCTTCCGGGAAAGTACAATGAAAGACGAAACCTTGCACCGAACGTTGGGATGCCGAAGTGGATTGTAATATTATTTTCAAAAGTGCACACCACAACACTCGGGTTGATTCACAAGAAAGGAAGAAAGAAGGAATAAAACACCAAAACACATTTCAATTTGCCACTGCCGAAACGCTGGAAACCGTACTCCGGGGTGAAGTTCGTTGAATATTTTACCAACGACTAACTGGACCGTACGAAGTTCGAAAACCCAAAACTGCTGCACCAGTAAAACTCGCCCCAAAAATTGCAACCAGCCTTTGGCCGGTTCCGAGAACCGGGAAGCTCAGCAGTCGCCCGTTAATTGGTCATCCGGAATAGAAGTTATGTGCCGACCAGGTTCCCTCCGGTGGCTATTGATGGTTGGAATGGGTCGTTCGAACCCAGCGAGAGGTCGCTCGGGACGAAATCGAAAATTATGCCCCGAATTAGCTGCGAAAGAACAACCTGCTGACATGGGAGCAGAGACCGGGGATGGGGTCCCCCGGGGAGAGAATGTGCCGGACGCATGCATCGTTTGTTACTTGACCCAACTCCCCCTCCCCCCCGGGGCTGTGAAGTGAGTCAAACTTTTACAATTAGTACATTTCTCGCCATATTCCGGCGGGGGCCGATGCGAGTCACGTGTACGTGACCCTTGTTCGCCGGGTTGCCAGGGGCAAACATCAACGGCCGTTGGAACCGGAACGTGTCCGTGTGTCGCCGGATGTCGAATCGGTGGATTAAGAACGGAACGGGGTGTGTGCGTGTGTGTATGAGACATGCGAGCGGGAAAAACTTTGACCTTCCTCTCCGGCACTCGAATGATCTCTCGAAGTGCACCGGTTTGCCGACATTCAGGCGCAAATAGGAAAAATGCTCCACGTTGCTCCAGCGTGTGGCTTGCAGAAAGATCCTGTGGCGAAGCCGGGGGATGGTGTTGCGGACGGGGTACCTGTGCGGAAGCTATCATAACTAACTGCCTCCGGAGGGTTGTAAATTATCATTTCTTGTCCATAAAAGTTGTATGAATGTCTCTATTGATATTCTTTATTCTCGCTTCGCAGCCGTTGTTACACGCTGTGGCCCTTTTTCCGGCGCACGGCAACCAGTCTGTCTGTCCAGTGGTCTGCCTGCACCCCTCTCCACCACCTTCTCCCTCCCATTCGAACGTTATCTGTACGGCAGCACGTTATTTCACCACCACCACCAAACCGTTCCGTTTTGCCCGGTTTCGGTTTCGCTGTCGTTACGTTGGAGAATATATATGTCCGCCCTCCGGTTTCGGGTCAACGTTGAAACTGGCTCGTCATCGGTAGCCGTTTCGATGGCACGGTAGGGACGTGGGACGGAAACATGGATATCCTCCGGTTCGTGCCGTTATCATCTTGTTGCGCTGGCAGACACATTAAAGTGATCGCAGTGGCGGTTTTCGGTTAAGTCAATGTCAGAGGTGGTCATAAATTCAGTTTGGAAGCAACTGCTCCAGCGCACTCCGTTATTGTGTACGGGCCAAGAAGTGGCCGTGGTCGCGGAAAAGCCGACAACCGGTACCGTGGTTCGTGATGATGTTGGCGTGAACATCTTTCGTCTCATTTTTTTTTTTCTTTGGGGATAAATTGGGAGGGAAACATGAAAGACCCAACCAAGGTCGGCCGTTTGGTCGCAATGATGACAAAGGTTTTCTTTTCTTTTCCCTTCAAGCAAACGGCTGCAGGACGTGCAAGTCGGGCCCGAGAATTTCTTTTTCTGATTCATTCGTCCGTTTCCGTAGTTTTCTTTTCTTAAGGCTTCCCACTCCACAATTAGACACTCGGAAAAACCAGCCCGACCTACTACCGTTGGTTTTCTCGACACTCAACACACACACGCACACCAGCACATACATAAAAGGCCTCGATAGGCTAATGCGGTTGTCGATGGGACGGAAATTCATTCATCCGGGCGGGCAAACATCATCCGTGAGCGAAATAAATCACTATCGATCGACACTTCCGATCTGCAGAACGGTTGCACCCGCAGAAGCGCTCGACGCTGAGATGACGGATAGCGGGCGATCGGCGGGCAGGGGGTGCGAAGGAAATGCCAATAAATTGTGCGAGATATTTCGGAGGGATTGCTGGCGTCACTCTTAGTGGAAATTGATGACGACCGGCACGATGACGAACGGGCGAATGTAATTTGCTTTTTTACGACGCCCAATCGCCGACGGGCTTATTTAATTCGGTGCAGCACTTGCCAGCGGCTCGATTGGGTGGGATGGAGGCGAGGGGGTGGGAGGGGGTAGTGGAGGAGTCCCGGGCTCGTAAACGGAATGAAATTATTCCGTCGCATTCAACACTTGTCCGAACATCGAAGGGGAAAGCTCAACCACTTGCAGAGATGAAGTGAATCTGATAAGAGAAAACGTAGTTCAACGATAAAAATTTACGCACGGTTCCATTCGAATTAAGAAGCATATCTTTAAATTGAACTCCCGGATCAACCGCTGTAAGCAATTGTGATTGATTAAAAATTCTACCATAAAAGCCATTCAGAGCATAAATCTTTCACCGAACTTTAGCTCCAAAGCTTCACAGATTGGAAACATCCACCACGGTAGTTTGAAGTTTATCCCGAGGGCAAGGAGGAGACCACTGAAGCAATCCACTCCAAAAATAAGTCATTCTTCAAGCCCTCGCCGCTTGTCGGAGCGCCGAAGAGGTTGTACACAATCAGCGGAAACTTTAGTCGCCTTCAGATTGGATTAAAATTCAATTCTTTCGACCATCCGAGTATCGCGCTCCCTTTCGTCCGGTGAACGCTGGACGGAACAATATGGTCGTGGATCGTGGGTCTATGTTTCGTGGCCACCGGACCCGACCGTACCGCTGACACACCGTAATTGAGACGGAAATTGCATTTCCTTCCACGAGAGGGCGGAAAGCTCGGAAGAGTGGTGGGTGGAAGAATTGTTTTGTCTTCAACACCGTCGTGGCAACAACGGTGTAAGCTAAAAAAAAGGACATTTGGTGGATGACGGTGGACGGGAAGGCATCCGGTGGACCTTTTCAGCAGTTTTAGTGCACTTCAGCATGAAAGGTTGAAGAGAGGAGATACTTGGTCCTCGTGTACTGAACAGAAGCGTCTAGAGAAAAAAAGGATACAATTTATTGAACGCTTTCGCAAAGGGTTTTTTTTATAGATTATTCTTCTTTTAAACCCAAAAGTAGCTGCAGCCGTCGGTATTTCGGAATTTCTCTTTCCTTTCTCCTTTCCCATAGACTTTGATGGTGTAGAACCGATCCGATGCCGATGAAGAATTGTCGCTACATCAAACAACAACGTGCCACTATGTCTGTCGTGCCTCGAATGTCTGCACGCTTTCGTAAGGAACGCCAGAAAGCGATCAAAAAATGTGAAACACCGAAATTCATCGCACCTTTTCTGCAAACGTTCGGTATTCGTTTCCCGAGAACGTGACGCCGGACAGCATCAGGACTCGCTTGCTAGCTGCGCAAGGGACGACGAAGCAGTCGTAGCTAAATTTTATTTTCTTCCTACCCGGAAGGCAAAAGTTTGCTCCATCGAACGGGTGGACTCGTAAAAGCATCCGCCCGAATATAACCGATGCGCAGCACCTCCGGCACGATAAATCCGAGTTTATCGTCAGCACGGGTTGACAAATGATTTAGGATGTCCTCGGTCTTGGGAGCGGCAGCTAGCTGGGGGTGGTCCGGCCCAGCTGTTCCGGGGCCTTTTATTACACAACCGAAGCGGTCCAACCTCGGACCGACGGTGTGCAAATTGGCACCCGGTTCTCTAGCGAGGAGAAGAATCTGCTAGCTGGAGTGTAACATTTGTATCTTTCCAGCCCCTCCCCCCGCCCAGAACTCCATGGTGACTCCAATCCATCTCCGTCATCCGCGCCCGGGATGTTTGTCATTGCGGTGTGTGAACAATTGCGTACCATAGCATGGAAAATGACGCCGGAGAAAATATATATCACAAGCTTTCCATCGGCCAACAGAAAAGACGATGGACAAAACGCAAAACAAGCAACCAAAACTAACAAAACGCCATTTTTCGTCGGACAGAACGGGCCCTCCGGCAGAACAAAAGGGTAGCTTAGAACAAAAGGTGGTTGACAGGGGGTGGGAAAAGCTGGAAAGTGTTGTACCGTCTCACGTCCTCCATCGGCCTCCATCACGGCTCCGGAGGTCGCTAGCGATCGGCGGGGGCCAAGAGTTTTTACGACCTGTCATCTGTTTCCACCCCACTCGGCGTCCCATTAGGGCCGAACCGGCGCACCGGGCGCCCGAAGAAAATGGCGACCCATCATTCTTCCAGCCAGCGGACGAAACTTTCGCTTTCGACGGAATCCGTATAACAAGCTCCGGACCGGAGCCGGACCTCGGATTCGGATCCAGCCACGGACCACGTCCACGGACAAAGGAATGAAAAAAAAAATGGCCGATAGCAAAAAAGGTACAAAACCCTGTGTCTTTCTCGCGTATTTCCACCGACCGCCGAACGCGTCACGCTGGCTAATGAGTGGAAATGATCCTAGTTAGTTTTCCAAAGGGCTAGGACAAGGCCAAGGTAGGGAGGAAAAAAGGAACGCAGACCAAACTCAACAAGTTTGGCGTCGGTCAAAGCGTGGGTTCGGCTTTTGTCTAGTAATTCCTGCTAAACCCGGCACGATGCAGATGGTACGGAGCGTGTACGGAGTTTGAAAACAAAAAACAAAATCCATCCCGAAAATGTTGAAGGACTATTCAAGTACACGCGAACATCCAATCGTCACCATCGTGCACATCAAACCCCCTCCAGACGTATCAAAAAGTTAGACATTTTGGCAAAAAATTAAATAGACTCCTCACGACTGCCATGCACAGTGGGTGTGTTGGTAGCCTTTCGCTCCCAAATTTTACACAAACTCAAAAAGAAAACACTAGAAAATCATACATACTTTTTTTTATAAATGCATGATAGCGGAATTTTCCTGAACATTGTATGTTTTTACATAAATTTTTACAGTTCAACAAAAAATTTAAATGAGTGTAAGAAAAAAAATTAGGAGACATGCTTTGAAACTTTCACGTTTTTAACTCTATTGCATTCCTTATACAGAACACTTAAATAGTTACAAAGCACTTGAACAACAGATTCACAAAAATATTTATTTTCGTGCCCTATCAACAGCTAAAAATATTAAAAAGTGGAATTGAATGTTAGCTGATCGTTATAAAACGTATGTTAATGTTGTATATGAGTTTAAGCACACAAATACTGCTGTCTATATTAAAAAAAATGTGAGACGATTGTAAAGATGGTAAAAATATCCTTTGGGAAGTAAGAAAACTTTACGTTTGTGTATAATTTCAAAATAATGGAGAAAAGACATTTCAAAACAGTTGCTTTTCGAAAATTAAGCGATTTTTGTTGTTTAAATAATGAGATGTAGAATTTAATCTACGGAAAAACCTCACAGAACGGCAACATTCTATCTAGTGCATTCCGGTGAACCATAGTGCCCAGACGAGGTAATTGAAACCGCTGGTGTAGGTGAACTTTTCTTTTGAATTTTCCTGTCGATGTACCTAGCACTCGACGAAAAAAGAGTTGCATCGGTTGCGTTGTAGTAGCAATGGTTATCGTTCGGACAGGGTGAGTATCCTGCGGTCGCCAGAAAAGGTTTGACGACGGCGACACTCTTGACGAGGCCATTCATTTTCCAAAACCATCCATACGCGACGAGTGCTACCGTCTCTAAGGTGAAAAAAATTCAAACACATCGAAGGAAGAGCGCACACAAAAACCAAACAAATACTCAAGCAAAGGACTCACCCTCGGCTACAGTGGAGTTGTAGAATATTTACTCAACCGGCGCATCCAGTACCGAACGGCGGAAACGTTCACTACGCTTACCACGGCATGGTATCGGTATCAGCGCAAAAGCGGGTATGATTATCGATGCACCGACGGTTCCTTGATGAGCCAACGGGAACCAAAGGAAAGCGGGTTGATTCGTATCATGAATAGACCGACCGACACTCGACGGATTATTGATGCAGTCAGATTCACCATTCCAACCATCGAGGCTCAAGCACTTCCACTTCCGTTCGACTGCGCGCGCGCAAGCGAGCTAATTGAAATCGAGCACACATTGGCGGGTGGCGTAATGAAAGATGACTTCGAAGTACTTCAGAGAAATCCCGGGTCGAGGGCTAGCACACAGGGCACTGATTCCCATTTTTATTAAAGTCCGCCACTGGGAAGGATAGAACGGAAATAAAAACAACCCCCGACGGATCCTCCCCCAAAGCGGGATATAATCATTCCGCAATTCAAATGATTTCAAATCTGCTGACCTAGCGTTGCTCCCCCGAGGCAAATCCTTTGCTCGCATGCCGCAAGGTCTTTGGGGTCGTCGAGTGGCGATAGCATCGATCCGGCGGGGGGAATCGCAATTGCCGACCAAATCCCAACGCAAGCACCAGATTCGCAGCTTGAAGCTCATCGGAGTTGGGCGTCAATAAAATCGGATCGTTTGCCTGTCTGTCGGCATAATAATCTGTGTGATGCTGGATGCCCGATTTCCGCCATCGGTTCGTCGTGTGTGTGTGTGGGATAATAAAATGGCGCTCCCTTCGACCGTCCGGGCGGAAGTCTTCTCGTTGGCGCATTAAATAAGTTACCACCCGAGCACCTCTCATATCAACGTATCCAACACACACACATACACACACGCACGTGGCAAGCTGTTCCGCTTGGGGCGGGTATTGAAATTTAATGGAAAGCTTCTTCCATCCGTGTCTGAGCCAATAATCATAAAAATCAGACCCGTAGGGCGAAACCGGGAACGGAACGAGGGAACGGGCGGAGTAGTGTCTGCTAAAGTGGTAGCAATAGCAAAAAATAAAATGCCAAACCACCACCACCACTAGGGCCGAAGGATGGGATGCGATGAGTGG
This sequence comes from Anopheles coustani, assembly GCF_943734705.1. Classification (NCBI taxonomy): domain Eukaryota; kingdom Metazoa; phylum Arthropoda; class Insecta; order Diptera; family Culicidae; genus Anopheles; species Anopheles coustani. The sequence continues at coordinate 12,395,333 of NC_071288.1, forward strand.
TCATTAAATTTGATGTAGCTTCCTATCGCGCGGCCATCCACGCTGTTGGGTTCGCTTCCGGCGCCGGGCGAGCTTTCTGCCAGCCAGGCAAACAAGTGTGCCAAATTGGATCTCGATAGGTTGGCGGGCACAGTCGTCGGAAGATTTGTTGCAGATTAGACAGCCCAATTACAGGACGAGCATTAATAATGGCAGGCGCTTCGTTTCGCTGGTGCGAAAGGTTTTAAATTTCATCGGAAAATATCCGAGCAAGGCAGGCGCCGCTTTTCGAGAACTGCGCAGCAACGGCGACATCGGCATGAGTCAGCCATTTTTCCGGAAATCGTCCCGCTTCGAAGCACTTATTAATTAACGCGGTGTCTTGTTCGGATTGTAAACTAAACCAACATGAATTAATGGTACTGTTCGCCATCGGTTTGGGCTCGGATTAGATTGGATGTGTATTAGGAAACAACGGACATTCCGGGTGACGTTTACTTACCCCGTTCTTCTCGCAAACACCGCCCGCATTCTTGAGGTCGCCGGTCCAGGCCAGACCGAGCGTGCCCATCTCGAAGTCGCGGTAGGTGAACATGTACGCCAGGCAGAACGCGTCGTAGTCCTCCTCTGCAAAAAGGATAAAGAAAAGCGGTTATGAAACGACATCAGTAGGCTTTGGTTCGCGAGCGTTTCGCTAACGTGCTGTTAAAGTTGTTTTGGATCCCGTGGCGTGAAGTGTTCAAATTTCAAGTGACAAATTATTTTGCGATAAGTAAAAGGGTTCTACACATTTCAAGTGGCACACAACTTCGTTATCAATCGACCAGCGAACGTTTGAATAATATCCAATGGCGTCGTGCTGGTGCAAGGTTCGCACCTGTCCTGAATTCGGTCGTCCCGTTCCGGCGTTCACCGTGCAGTCGGCGTACCAGCGTTGCGTCCGGGTGATTCCACCGTGCCCGATTCCGGTGACCTGCATCCGGGGGCCACGAATTTCGCGCTTCCGACGGTTCTATCTGCGCGGTGACGTGCCGGTATCGCGCGAGTGTGGTCCTCGCGGCCTGTGGCACTTCATCAAGTGGCACACGCCACCGGAGGAGCTGAACTATCGGCGCTTTTTGCCGCTGTTTTTCGACGGGTAGGTTTGGCAACGGCGCTATGCGACGAATTTCGAGTTCTATTCCTACCAACACGCCCCGGTACGCGATGCATTATTCTAGGTTGTGTGAAGTGACATTCCCGTACCGGGAGTTTGCCCGACACGGCGTTAGGGACCTGCTGGCGGTCGGAACCGAACGACAGGTGAGTCAGAGCTTAATGAACCCCTTTTCAAATGATGCAACTTTGTAGATGGCAACGGGAAAGAGATTTTATCAGATATGTACCACTTTGTACTTACGGGTTTACCAAGATTAATATAAAAAGAGGTCGCAGCACACTATGTAACGTGCCAGAGACCGTGAGAATATTGTTGACAGTTGGTTTGAATTTTGTTCACCTCTTAGTGAGCAGCCATTAAAGTGGGGTAAAACTGCGAATTTGATATTTTTCACAGAGCAAGCAATTGAGGCATTTGGTATATGTTCTGGAGGAAGGCTGTACATGAGGAAGACCATCACACTTCATTTAGATAGTCATGGCGACCAACAGGAACCATGTCCCATGACTTCGCACAGAGGATCAATTTCTATCCGCGAAATTCCGCGAACACGCCTCAATCACTTGTTCAGTTAGTGAAATATACTAAATGTTCTGTTAAACACAAACATTTCAAGCAGCTCATGAAAGATTTCAAAAATTCAAACCAACTGTCAAAAATATTCCCTATGTTTTTGGCTCTATGCACGGTTTGAAACGACCTTTTTTTTCACCAATCTTGAGTCGTATACAATGCAGTAACGAAACAAACAAGTACATTTAATCGTTGCCAACTTCATCGACGATGCATGTAAAATTAAATTCCCCATGAAAGTTGGAAACGCCGCCAAGAAAATTATTTAACAGTTTGGAAGACTTAATTTAGACTGGCATTTAATTGCTGGCCTTTGTGGGGCCACCACACGAGTGCCAGCAAGAGCTCTTCTGGTGCAAAAGCAAAAGCGGCACAAACACAATACCCATCCGTACGAGCGTCCGTTGCCAACTGTTGCACAGCACTGCCTCGGCCAACGGGAAAAACTCCTCGCGACAGTTCAAAGCGTGAACGTGGTGGAAAAGCTGTTTTTGCCTTCCATTCACTTCCGAGCCGGGGCGAATCATTCATTGGCCACTCGCAGTGGCAACAAACGCTGTACACGCCCGTTGACAGGGATGTCTAGTGACAATGCACCTCGACGTTCGTCTCCCCTCAATGCGTCGCCGAGTGGTCGAGCGAGTGCTGCTTGAAATTGCATTTGCCAGTGACGTACGGTGGGATGGAGACACAGCCCCGGTTGGAGCGTACTCCGAGGATATTCCGAGCCAAACTAATGCATCTCGCTCACCAGGACACACTGACAGACGCTAATGCAATCTGGTCCGCCGGTACGGTGGAGAGCTTTCGGTAGCGACGGCTCGAGAGCTGCAGGCGTTCCCGACTGTTGCGGCAAGAATGCAGATGAACTTCTGTTGCATACTCGTCTGTTCGCTTTTGTGTTTAGCTGCACGCGTGTAATAATGCATTGTGATCCATGCGACGGACTACCGGATGAAGCTTTTTAGGCAAAATGGCTAATGGTGGTTTAGTGTTGGCGCTCGCTGTTTTGTCGTCTCTCGGTTCGGTGAATCAGCTCCATCAAACTTTCCCTGGTGCGCAAGATTTATTGCCACATTTTCGGCGAATCCCCATCCATTTCGGTTCACTTTTTCCTTCACTTTCGCCCTGCACTATGGAGGGTTTATTTTGATGGACAGAAGAGGAAGCATAGTTGAAAAAAAGGAACGAAAGTAATAAAGGAATCCTGTTCAACGTGTCACACTCTTCCATTCGTCCTTCGGTTGTGAAACGTGATGTTGAAAGTTGGTCCGGTCCGTGAGCCGCGGGCTGTCGCTGTCACTTGCTATCAGTCGCCCATTTTGCCACGCACACACGCGCACACCCGATTTGCCACCCCCCGTAGCCCTTATGAGGCTTTTTATGTCGGTTGAACTCTGGCCATCATCACGCGGTTGTTGGTCGGAATGTTGACGTCGGCGTGTAAGTTGCCCGCTGGCTTTCCCTCTTCGGTTGACCTTCGCTAAGCTGCCATTCCCGGGAAACCTTACATGCTCTTTCCACCGGCTCTTCTCGATTGACTGGTCTAGTTTTCTATTTTTTAGTGCCCGCTGTTTTTTACATCTCCATCTACTCCATGTCCTTGGCTCCGGGATGGATCGTCCCGGCCTGAAGGCGAGAGAACGCCAGTGATGGCGTAAATGGAGTAGGCAAACACGGCTGATACTTCACTCACTTTCATTCTACCGAATGCCGGCTAGAAGAGTGTCATAAAATATGACCCCCCTGAGACTCGGCTGACCAACATCTCCATCCGCCGTTGACCTCATTCTCGGAAGCCGATGCAACACACCGACCCCATCGGGCATCGATCGGAGGACCGTTGGGGTGAGTTGATGAAAGAGAAATCATCACTCTCGATGCGGGCGAACGATGGACCGAGCTGGAAGCTAGCTAATAATCACCATCACCTGGGACCAGGTCCGGCTAGAGACACGCTTGGGAAGGTAACTACACTTTTCTAAGCGAGAGTCGGGTCTCTGGTGCAATCTGCAGCCGTGACCTGATGGTAGTGATTCCTTCTTTAGCAAATCGGTAAATTAATGCTGGGACTTCGGGATCCAGGGTCCATAAATAGTCCAAGCTCGTCGGACAGTGGACTAGATCAGTCTCTTTCTGCTGAGCTCGAAGGTGAGTCAACCTCCCACCCTTGTGGACGGAAGAGATATTTGAATGGGGAATTGTAGAGCCAACAACTTCTTTCACCGGCCGAAAGGCATACTGATGTTAATCATCATATCACTCTACCGGGCGGTATTTCCACAAGAACATGAACCACCCTCCCTTGATGCTCGAGCGCAAAAGATCCATTTCGCTTCAAAAGTGTCCCAACAGGTTGCAAAACAGGCACAACTACCAACTACCAACTGGCATGGGGGATTACGCAGTGAAATGTACCGTTTGAAGCCTTTAGGATTTAAATTTTAAATTTCGTTTTCTTTCTCCGCACGATTTGTGACTTTTCCGAGCACATGCAAATCAAACTAATGCCCGCCTTCGAACGTCGTTCGTTCGTTGGAAATCGTTCAAGTTTCCCCCGACACTGCTTGTTAGTCCCAACTTCGAGACGTTCGTGAAGAAAAGGTTTTACCACGAATCCGAGGCCACGGCAAAGTGGATTTACTATCGAACGCCCTCTGACGTGAGGGTGTTGTCTGCTCCATCATTGTCACTCCCGGTAGGCGAGGACCAGCGTAGCCCTTGATGTCACTGCGTATTGCTTGTGTGCGGGTACATAAGCCGACCCTTTTCCCGGCAGGTGAATCTCCTTACATCGTGCTCAGCGGGAGTGAGTGCATGTGGCAAAACAAACGGAATAAGAAATTAGACTCAACTTTTCCACTCCCATCGTGGATAGGGTGGTAGCAAAGTTCCCAACAGTCACGGAGCCAGCTGTGCCCGGCAAGGACTTATACACTTTAGCAAAAAGCCATCGATTCAAGCGGGAATCAAAAACTTTTCGCCATTGACGCTCGAGCTGCAGCCAAAATCGCATTTTCCAGCGTGATTCGCTTGCAGGGAGCGTTGGAGCGTGGGGTGGAGGGAGTTTTCTCGTCTCGAGCATCCGGGACGTTCGTGGTTGTGGTGTGCCCTTGCACAAAAACTTTTGCGCTCCGTGAAACGATGATAACAATATTCAAATATTGCCACGATTTCCATACAAATTCATCATAATGAGAGTTAAGAAAATTCGAAATTTGTCCCAGCTCGACGCTTAGCACGCCGTTGAGTTGGAGGGGCAAGGGACGACGAGGTCGTGCAGAACGATGTCAAGTGTGTTGCAACTCTCGCTTCCTTCGATCGATTTAAATGTTGGTCTTTTTGTACCGTAAACGACAAATTCTTTCCCGACGCTCACGACCTACGCATTTTCTTGCCAAAAAAAACTCTTAAACTTTCCCGCCCCAAAAGATCGATTGCGCGGGAAAAAAAGAAAATCCCTACCGAAATCAAATCTGAAACAAACATTCCCGCTACCGATCCCTGCGGAGTTCGCCTTTTGCGGCGCCTTTTGGACGGACATACCACCCCACGCAAAACCGAAATCTCGCTAATCCTCTCCACCGTCTGCGAAACGGACAGCGGCTTGACTTGACCCCCCTCCCCAGAGTTGGGGAGACAGAGGGGAGTGGAAATCGTATCGTCTTCCGTCAGGGTCGCTCCATCACCGGGCTGCGATCGCATAAACATAAATCATTTAATATTCAAATGAAGTTTTCTTTCCCGAGCCATGATACGCTCGCACCTCCTGGGATGTGTCCGGAGGGAAGTGGTGGTAGTGGTGATGGTGTTTGTGTCTACACCGCGGGTGGCTTTTATACATTTCTCTCTCTATATATATATTTCCGACACAACAACTGTCAAACACCCAAACAGCGCGCTTTACGGGTTCGTTCGTCTCTGGCAGCCCGAAGAAAGACGTGGCATGGAACGCGTTGGCTTTTGCTAAGAGTTGCCTCCGGCTACCATTCACCCAAACCACCCCACCCGATGGGGTGGACGAAATGGAGCTAGAATTAATGATTCAGCTGCATGCAAAATCATCATTCACAGGACTTTCCGGCTCTTCGCTAGGCCATTCATTCATTCGTTCGTTTGTTCGTTTGGTTCCCTTTTCTCGGGTTTCCTTCCTTGCGGTTGGAGAAGACGATTGTCAACTGAAGTTTTCACCATTGTATCTGATCGGCGCCCAGAGATAAACTTTCGCATACTTAATTACTCCACTCGAAGCTACCGAACCTGGCTTTCCCGCTTGGTCCGAGCGTTGTTTCCCCTTGTTGCGAAAAGCGTTTCCACTTGTCAAACCGTTTAGACCAGAGATGTCAAACATGCGGCCCGCGACTCCTTTGAAATAATACATGGAAAGTATTAAAACCTGAGTATTGGCTTTTGTTTGAAAGTCATGCTCCCCATTGATCACGCCGACGTATAGCGGTGGACAAGACCTAGGGTTTTATACAGAATTTTCGAAACAAGCGAATAAATCTGATTAACTACAAGAGCTTTCGCAATTAAATTACAGATCTTTAACAGTGTTTAGTATTTTAAACGAAGCAACGGTTTGAACTGTGAAAAATTTCGGCAAAATTTCAAAAACTTGGATTGCTAAGTTCTAGAGAACGGTTTTTGAATTGTATAAAGCTGGCAATTGCCAGAAATGAATTACAGAAAGCCGAAGAGTTCAAATATATTTTATTAATTAATGTGTTATAGCGCGAAGAGGAAAGTGCTTCCTTGTAACCATTGTCGACGGAGAAGAAAGATCACATTTTTTATAACGTGGCGTGCAAGCGATTCCAAGAAATAAAAGTTCGTGTTTTTAATATTCGATTGGATTTCGATGGAACAGATATGATCGTTAGTTATCTATTCATTTGTAAAACAAATTGGCCAGGATAAAGAGCTGTTTCCCATGAATCGATAAAACGATTGCGACCACTTTAATTAAATTTTGAATAATTCGGAAAAAAGGTATTTATAGAATGCGCTTAAACCAGCTTATAGAATTTTCTGATTCATTGGAAGCGGGGAGCAGCGAGAGCTCAAAACATTCAATCATTTTCCAAATTCTAACGAAATCGTATCAAGTTTATTTAAACATATTTTGCAATTCAGCACAATTGTGCTTTATGGTAGAGAGTTACCTAGTTATCTAGAGAAAATAATTAGAGAGTTCCCGATATTAGCAGATTCATAGCAAATTAATCAGAAGTAATTAAATGGACCTTCAAAATTTTCAGTTAAAATTTCTTGAAGTGTAAATAATGATTGCCTGTTAAGCTAAAAGCACACTAATAAGATCCTTTTTTCATAAATCCAACCAATGCTACGTTTTGGCCCGCAGACCTATTTTGGAAGGAAATTTGACATCACTGGTTTAATCCATTTGTTTCGCCCAACGCATTCGAAAAATCCATCCCTTGGGAAGTTGACATATTTTTCTAAACCCCCCTTCCTCACTCCAAACCCAAATAACTCCCCCCCAATGGGTGCTCTCGTTCGTAAAACGATGTAAAATTATTGATCCCTGCTGGCCACCTGCCAATATGGTGGTTTCGTTGACTCCTTTCGGCGTCCTCCGAGTGACGATGGCGAAACTTAAAATTAATAAACTTTAGCAGTTAGGACGGATGGGAGCCAACCAGCATCGCCGGTCGCAGAGCCGCTGGCAAGAGTTAACCATTTTACTAATGGACTAAACTTTACTCCCGCAGGCCGCAGCTCTTCACTCGCTGCCGCCGCTTGTTCTCTCTTCATTAGCCTGTTTGTTGGCCTTCTGGGTGACGTTCCCTTCAGCGGCCAAGCGTGGCGAGTGGCTTGACGGTGGTGCTGCCGCGGGTAATCTTCACTCAATCCCAGTTCAAGGACTGGGTTTTACCCCCCAAAACACGCCGGCCGTCGGTCCGGCAGAAAGTCACGGCCCGCCGAGGGCTGATCGTTCGCCGGATTGTGCAAAATTAGATTGACTCGTATTCCGATTTCCTTATCCTTTTAGCGAGCAAACCCTTCACGTACCACGGTTCCGTCCCCGCGTGACCAGTAGAGGGCAGGCGAATGCGCTGGCCACTTGATTTTTCCGCTCCAAAAAAGCCGACTCAATGATGGTAAATAATTTAATAAATTAATTTGATGAAGATTAGCGCGCTGTGCCCGTGCTTCGGGATGGGGTGGGTGGGCGACGATGCTAATGCTGATGACGCCAGGCGACCGCTGGGCACAGGTCCTCCCCACACAAGCCCTACCCCTCTGCTCCGACGCAGAGCGCTTGTTTGCATCATCAACATCAGTCGACTCTGCTCCATCCCGGCTCGCAGCGGGAAGAAGCCATCGAATCCTCGGAGCTTACTTCGGACTCCCCAGCGTCTGTTGTGACCCCCGGCTGGAGCAGTTCCGGAGAATCGGATGAAAAAATTAATTTACTTTCGGATCGTCGCACGGCGTCGAAACAACATAGTCTTTACGGTCGAGCGAGTCGATATCCGTGCGCCCCCACTGAAGATTAGTACCCGGCGAGGATGAACCCCGGGAGCGCACGGGCAGCCTCCGGTTAACTATCACCAAATTAAATCGTTCTGGGCAACGCTAAGACTTCGAGCATGAGATAAAAGCGTACAACACAACGGAGCAGGGATACCTCGGAAAACGGTCCTTTAATGGGTAACGAGGGCGGGCGGTGTGTCGCACCAACGGAGGCGTACTTTTCGACGAGAAACCGGAGAAAGCAGTCCGGAGAACGGAGAGATAGATCGAGGGCTTTATCGAGCAGAGTTGTCACAAACGACGCAACAACAGCGCCGGAGTTGTACGGCAGTGATTATAATTGTGGTCGTTACTTCCACCCGATTTGCGCCGTTATCATAATCTGCCGCATTTTTTCCACCATCTTCATTCGGCGTGAACTGCGATTACGATTAAGCGCGAGATGGAGACGCTTAACCAGACGAAAGCAAATGATAAGCAATCGGCAGATGGAGTGTATAAGTTATTTTGCTTAATTTCCATCCATCACCCACCATGTTTTCACCCGGATTCATTCCCATCCGTTCCGCAGATACTCGAAACCGTCCCGATGCTGATACTGCCGATGCGAGACGCGCTGGGCACGAGAAATCCGGACGTTATGATGGCCACGTTACGAGCATTACAGCAGCTGCTGCGAGTCGGTAAGTCAGGAAATGATGCCACCCCGTCCTTCAGACATGGCGTACCGCAACGTTTTTCCCGTCAACCTACCAGAGGGTGTCTGACTCATCTCCGGTCGCTTAATTCTGAAGGCGCCAGCCCCCAAAAAACCCAAACCGGATAAAGGTTCCAGCAGCTTGGGTACAATTTAACCGTTTGTGGCTGTGGGTTAGCTGAGGATTATTTTGCAGTCGGCGAACGAGCTGCCGGTCTACACTTTTGTTAGCGGTTAATTTAAGCTACATTTGGTGATGGTATAAGTGCCCATCCCGTGTGGGTGATAACATTAGTCCCCTCTCGTTATTGGCATATTCATTATTTTATTTGATAACGCACAAGAGTAGCATACATTAGACGCCCATCATTGCAATCACACGAACTTTTCCTAGGTAGAGGATCCCAACCTTGGGTAAACATATTAAATTGATCTGCTTCACGAAAACGGCTCTTCCAATTTAATTGTTAAATTTCCTCCTTGTCCCTGCTTGACTATCGTAATTAAAATCAACGCAAACTAGCATCAGATTATAACATTCGGATGTTTAACGAGCCGCCGTCCGATTTCAATAAATTCGAGGCAAACTCCCTGCTGAAATCTGCCATCAGTAATCATTTTCCGTTCGTGGCGGGCACAAAACTCTAAAACCGTTCCCAATAAACCGACGGCAGCCTGACGGATGCTGGCCATTACTCGGCCGCTGCCTGCGGTGCACCGACGCGAAGGACCGGTAGTGGGCGTTTAATTAATTTTGTTTATGGACGGTAGAAATGAAATGAAAACAACAAAATGGCGATAGCAGCAAGAAAAAAAAAAAAGGAACATCTCAATGGAACGTCCATTAAGGCATACTCTCTCCGTTTCTATCGCCCCGCCTGCCCCGGGGTTCCCTTCCGGCACTTTCTATCCGGATCGTTCTCGGAAGTGCGTCGCAGCGGAACCGCATGCAACGGGCTCCACTCCTGCTGATAGCGTTTTTATGGTTCCGGCACCTGTTGGGATTGTTTTAATGCCTCGAGTGCTTCGACAGCTTCTTTTCCGTACTTTTGTAGCGTCTGATGTTCTTTCCGTGCAAGACTTGCCCGCTCTACCTTACTTCTTCTTGGAAGGGGAGTGTGTGTGTGTGTGAGTGACATTTTTTAACAACCCACCACCGCCCATGCAATAACGTCTTGCTTACGCGATCCCGTTCGCTCACGTCGCGACCGGGGGCCGTTTCCCGTGAGATGATTTTACACACGTACGCGGGAGGGTGAAAGCCATTCCCGGGGTTTGGGGAGGGAAATTAAATTTTAATTTTCCATTAACGTTGGAACATGACAAACGCTCTCGTTCTGTGGGATTATACTCTGCCCATGGAGGAGGCGCCGGTGGTGGGGAGGGGTTTGCCACTGTCAGTTGTGACAGCTAATTGAAAATATTCACTCGCTACACTCGGCGTTATGGGGATCATTATAAAATAAAGAAAAATGTTACCCGAGCCGAGTCGTTAATCCCACGGGATTTCAGGCGCCACCAGTAATCGTTAGTATGTAATTTTGCTGTGACTGAATCGAGTGATAAATAATTGTACCTGCACCGCATTCGGAAATGCACCGTTCATTGAGGTGAACCGAGGTGAGTTCATTTAATGAACAGATAAGCAGGGGTCTTATACTGGAAAATATAGCAGGTTTGCCATAGAATTATTTTTATTATTTTAAAGCAAACAGCACTGCATAAAATTCATATAAGTATAGCGATTTAAAACAAGCAATAGATGCATCTAATAAATTGCAGTAGCTGTAAGATGCTGGATTTTTAATTTCATTGTCGGTACAATGTTTTTAAATTCAATTTTCTTCCAAAGAAGCTTGATGGTAAAATAAATCGCCGAGATGTACTATCTGATTCTTGGTTCTTTGGCGGAATTTAATTTTCTCATCATGTTTCGTACAGTGTCTGTGATCGTTACAATCTGGCTTTGTCTTTCTTAAACAATGATGAGCTTAAATGGTGCACACCACCGTTTGTAAAAGGATCTGAGCTAAATCTTTTTCTCTCTTTTCTTTCACTTATGGTGCCGATGCAACGAGCAACCCCTTGGTAGAAAAAATCATCTTCCACCAAGAGCCTACAAAGTGTATGGAGTCTCCCGGGCAGGCACTCGTTGCGTTGGTTCCGAAGGAAACGGCGGCGAGGAAAACCAAAACTCTCGTAGTATGTTCGTTTTCTCGATTTTTCCCCTCGTAGGGTGCAGGAGGGGGTGGTTGGTTGAGGGTAGTATTATTTTATGGTTTTTACTGTTGCCATCATTATTTTACAACATTTTACGTGGTTATGATGTGACGGTCCAGCGCGGCGCTGTGGTTGGCGCAAATTTGTAAAGAAAATTCCTGTGAAGGTGTGTAGGTGCCATGATAAAATTAAAGTGGTGAGGTGCACCGCATCGTGTGGAATGTCCTCCTACCGCTCCCAATGGACGAGTTATCCGCCCGCCTTATCCATACCACCAGCAAAACGGATAGATAAAAACGATGGAAATATGTGAAAACTCCCGTGCACGTCCCAACCACGCCCTCCTTTCGTCCTGCGAATGGGGAAAAAACCTGACTGGTTCCATTTGTTTATTTGCTACATGAACTCCTACCGAGTGGCGATGGAAATGTGCTGCACCCGGTGCGGGGGAAAGCGATGGAAAGATTTCCGAGCGAAAGAAACTCAAACGATAAGGTTACAAGGGGAGCAAGGAATAACAACCATAACAAACCATACAATAGGAGACACACTTGTAAAAAAAAAAAACAAAAAAATATGAGGAAAACCCATGCCTTTGCCCCATGCGGTTCCTATGAAATGCCCCCAACCGGGTGGGGGTTTTCCATATACAGCGGAAAAAACCGCTGACATTGTGCAATTTTCCACGTCGAATGTGACGTGTGGAACGACACCAAAAAAAAAAAGGAAAACAGCTAAAAGAAACGGTTTCCCTCACGCCAACGGAAGCGAAGGGCTGCGGATCGGGGGGAGTGGGGGGAAAATGAAATGCGGTGGAAAATTGCCAGAACAAAAGCGTACCCGGGATGCGCCTCCGGCGGTCGCCAGCAAAACCCGGGGCCGTACGAGCGTGGCATTTTTGTGCAAGAAAATGGACCAACCTCAACACCGCCATAGGGTGTATGTGTGGGTGTGTGTGTGTGATTGTGGGCTGCTTTTGTACATTTCATGCTGGCCCGAAATGACCGCCGGGAAAACGGGAAACATTCCCGCCCGGGGTCGAATGTAATTTCATGAATGGGAGGGAAAAAACAGCAATCTCCACAGAAAGGCACACACGTTTGTCTGTGTTTGCGAGCCTTGACGGTTGTGTGTTTTTCGTTCCCTGCCTGTGGAATGCCACTCGGTTCGGTTCGGTAATTCCCCGTGGTGTGGGATGCATGTAATTATTATTTAACGCCCATGTCTTGACGTTTTGTGCATTGCATTCCGTTCCGAGGCGCCCTGCACACGTCAATTATACAATGATGTTTTAATTGACAATCAAAGCGAGCGAGGGAAGGAAAGGAGCGCCGACCAATCTGCTGTTTGCCCGCTTGTTTTCGTTCGCAGGACCTTCGATCGGCATCGTGCTGGTGCCGTACTACCGGCAGCTGCTTCCGACGCTGAACCTGTTCAAGCAGTGGCGCGTCAACATCGGCGATCAGATTGACTTCCGGGCCGGTCGGCGTGTCGGGGACTTGATCATCGAAACGTTGGAGCTGCTCGAGCGGTGCGGAGGCCCGGATGCATACCTGAACATCAAGTATATGGTCCCAACGTACGAGAGTTGTGTGCATAATCGATAGGGCCGGCGTAATTGAACCGATTGTGTAAGTTTGCTTCTCCTTCGTCTTCTTTCTGAGGAATATTTTTAATTGTATTTTATTATAAGCTGCATGTTGCATGTGGATTATTTTGAATGTGTGCATTTTTCAGGGAAATTTTCAATAGAGAAAGGAAATGATGGTTTCATGGATTTCAACCGACATTACAACAACAAAATGTATTTGATGAGGTAAAATAATCATTTTAACTTCAGCAAGATTTTGTAAACATTAATATTTGTGAATTCTAATTTTTTTATTACTCATTTGAAATTTTCTTACTTTTTCGACAGCTGTCATTTTCGAATCTTCATTAAACAAATGATTATTCTGAAAACAGTTCGATTGCCAACCGATCGAAAAATGGTGCTGCATTCATAAAGCGGATCAAGTGGTGTTCGGTTCATTTGTGTTTTCGCTCCCGACGGTGCTCCAATTTCAGCTCACTCGTGCTACAATTTAAGAGCCAATCGGTCGATTTTGCCTTCTCCAGACGATGGTTCGTGCGTGGAAGCGTTCGATCCGAGCGAAGGAAAAGTCTATCTCGTACGCTGCCCATGTGTTGGTGCTGTGTTCCTTCGCGTTTCAACATAAACTTCCTGCAGAAACTTTCCCTCCCCCAGCAGGGGCTTCTTCAAACGATGGGATGGATGGTGGAGGCAACAGAAGCCCAAGCCCTGTCCGGAGAACCCTTCCATCGAGGGCCGCTGCACTTGTGGCCAGTTATTCAGTTCGTTGTTCAGTACGTACGCCACGTGGAGAATGCGAAGTGGTCGTATGCAATAAATCACGACCTAAATTGGATGGAAAATGGTAAATCATCGTTTTGGCAATTTTCTATCTTATTACGTTACTCCAGCACCCGTATGGCATCGGTTTTGCTTGGGCAAGTAATGGGATCAAAAATTTGACCCGTTTTTTCCACGAAAGCTCTCATGGAAAATAACTGCATGTGTGTGTGTGTGTGTGTGTGTTTGTCTGCGTACGGTTTTAATGGTGAGAAGTACAACCGATCCGTTTTGCTAAAGATCTTGCACAGAACTCGACTATCATCGAAAGACTATTACTTGCAGTGATTTGCGCTGATAATTGCATGGAATATTATGATGTATACTTGAAAATTCTGTTTTTATTGTATGTGATTTGTAGAAGTGTATTATGCAAATTGTTTTGATTTTTTTGTAGTTTTTTTTGTTCTTGTATAAGAAATTACTAGAGCGTTATTTGTTCAAAATTAATTTACACTATCGATTCCCGCCAACTGTATTAATCCAAAATGTAATCTTGAACAAGGTTGCTTCATTTTAGTTTTGTTCATCAATTTCCGTTTTTTCCGTTACTTAAGACGCCGTCTCCCCTCCGGTACACTGCCATCCTGTTTTTCTTCACAACAAATTTTGAGCATATTTGCATTCCAATAGAGGGTGGTCCTTCACGCTTAAATTCCACTCACCGTGAGGGTTCGGCTACGTTCCGGTCGTATCATGACTGGCGATGGTAGCGTACGCGCCAACTTGCAAAACCGCTCGGTAAACGATATCGAGCCAAATTGACGTAGGGACGCACTTCCGCTCGCGTCGCTCGTTTGCTCGAGCCGTTCGAGCCGTGGTGATGGTGGTGAAAAATGAGACAGCTTACGAACGGGGAGGACACTTGGCAGGAATCGAGTTTCCCGATCCACAACCGGTCCGCTTTATCCATGCACGCACATAGACCACTCACCCAGCGAGCGGCCGGCATTGAAGCGACCTTCAATGAAATATGCATTGCACAGTCATCGGGTTTTTCCCCCAATTGACGTTCGCCTTCGATTCATTCGGTCCAATGATTCGACCCTTCCTGGTCGTTGCGGTGAAGGGGGGTTCCTGTTAGAGATTTTCGGTTTTTGCTTGTTTTGCTTAGGATTTATTGGATCATTTTCCTCCTTACGCTACCCTCGCAAGAGGCATTTTATTATTATTTACCTACGATACCTGGCTCTAATAAAAAGTGGAAAATTATTCGACCCATTCCATGCCAGCGGTTCGGTACGGCATTTCATCTTATTTCGTACAGGGCTCTTTTCCCCAAACACCACTTACCTGAAAACAGCTCTAGGAACTTTTCCACACCGTAGCTGCCGGGAAACCGGTACGTGGGGTCTTTCAGCGCGTTCTGGTTGTGCACCTTGATGCGTTTGATCATGAAGGTGATGTTGTCCGGTTTGCCGTCACCGTTGAAATCTGTGAAAAGGGAAGGAAATAACACGAAAAGAATTGTTAAATGAAAGAAAGATAATCCAAATCATAAGATGACCTGTTTACACTTTTTGTAAAAAAAAATCGGTGTAAGGAGAGGAATGAACAATAAGGTGAAAAAATGTCCACGAACGACCGAGTATACCTTGTGTTATTAGCCAAAGTTAATCGCCAATCTATCACATGTAGTCGCTTTGACAATTGTGTGACTGTTTGTGGAACACGTCTTTTCATTTCCGATTACTTCTTTTTTCGTCTCGTTCTGCACACGAACGCCATCAACAAGAGAACCCACACCCACTCGGAGCCCACATTTCCCCATTTCCGTTTGATCCGCTGGGATTCGTCAGCACACTCCATATTGCAATGGTGGCAAATTTACCGATTCCGCCTGACGGGGCCCGAGATTCACGGTGGGCGGTTGGGGGTCCGGAAATGCATTTTTCCTGTCGCATCACGACCTTGCCACGTTGGGGCTACGATTGCTAAGGAGGTGCCAGCCTCTGTTCCACCCATGGACTGCATACGGAATCGAGTAGCAGAGGTAAATAGAAAAGGTGTAAACATACAAAGAGCCACCACGATAACTCTCCTCCAGTCGGGCTCCATCATCGTCATCATGTACTGGGAAGGATGGTTTGTCGTATTCTCATGTTCCCTTCCTTGGTTCCCTGGTCACCCTTCGTTCTTCGCGCCTTGCACTAAACCATTCTTTTCTTTGTGCACGGCAACGCCTGCAGGTGACAGTTTACTTCTCCATCACTCGCTCCCTCGCTCTTTACCTTTCTCTTTTTGCCCTTCCCACTCAAGCACACTCTCATGCGACGAGTGGGCTGTGCCGGGGGCCATTCCGTGCGCGCCGGATGTGGCCATGGAAGCATGATGACATTTGTTGAATGTTTGCCTTTCTTCCCGTACCTTAATGACTGACGTGTTGGCGTGACGGGTGGGGGCAAGGGGGCTTGGAAAAACCCGGGAGAAGGCGGACGATTTTATTCACCCGGAATCGGAAAACGATATGCATATGCAAGAGGGTTTCTTTTCACGTGGGTACGTATGGATGGATGTGGAAATGCTTTAATTCACAGGGTATATTGCCTCCGAAATGATGGTACATTTCTGGAAACAGAACACTCTATTCGGAATGAAATCGAAAAAGTTCTTCTTCAACTGTGGATCAAATGGTTCAAATAAAAAGGAGCAATCATATAGTTCATCAACGTTTAATCACGAAAATGTGTATTCATAGTAGTTCAAAACCATTTGAACCTCTGCTACGCGAACATTGTAAATATACAAAACAAAACAAAATCCTTTGCGCTCTCTTTTAAAACTATTTTATAAACTACTTCTTTTGACTAGGCAATGCTTTTAGAGAACTTTTCGTAAAAATATAACCGCATTCAAACGGACCATCAGGTATTCAAGTGCATCGGAGTGTAATCTGCCCGAGTGTATGCTGCTAAACAGCATAAAGCATTTAGGCAACCCTTTCAAATTAACCTTTTTTTTCATTTCCATACTCACATTTCGGATAAACACGGCCAGAGGGCCCTTTAATGGTATTCACAAATAAGCATGCTGGTCGGGTTGGTGAACACGTACCCGTAATCCATTGTTGCTTCAACCGGTAGGAACTCGGCCAGCTGCCTGCCAGAAGGCAGCTACGTACCGAAAGCATCAATGCGTTTCCGGTTCCGGCCGGCGGGAAGCCAGAAAAGTGTATTTGCCCGTCCGGTCGGTGGGCAACGATTAGAGCTGGGCTTAACTTTCTGTGCCAGTGCCTGGTTCCGGTGTCTTTGGTGTCCCGGCCGGCACTTCTTAAATGGGAACGCTTTTCCCCGTATTTCCTGTATTCGGGCCGACGGCAGCCGGGAACCGGTTCCCAGGGAAGTCAATGGTGAATTTATCGAATGGCCACACTCTCGAGACCGCTGCTCGGTACACCACTCTTCGAAAGTCTTCTGTGGGTTGTCGAGAGGGGGGGGGGGGGGGGGGGGTGTTTCCCCAAGCAGCGTGACACCGAACACATGCAATGGTGGGCAGGACTCATTTGTGTAAAAACATCAGATTCCATTTCCTTCACCCCCGGGTTGGCATTACTGCGCCATCAGTCGACACTCTCTGGCACATCAGTCGAAGGGCGGGCCCGAGGCGAGACGCCTGCGCTGGGCAGTAGCTGGAACGGCTGCTTAGGTGTTGCACGGTTCGTTTAGTTTAGCAAATTTGCCGGACTTCCGCCCACATCTCCGTAACCTGCATCGGGGCTTTGGCCCGTAAACGGGAAATGGAAAATGGTGCGCCCGGGAGTAAACACCGGCGGTTGCATTGAGTATTAATTAGACGAAGTAATGGCACGAAATAAATTATGTGCCGTGTGGTAATGGGCTGGGGAAAACGAATGTATATTTAACATGAACCGGTCAGGCATTCGTTCAG
Organism: Anopheles coustani; assembly: GCF_943734705.1. Classification (NCBI taxonomy): domain Eukaryota; kingdom Metazoa; phylum Arthropoda; class Insecta; order Diptera; family Culicidae; genus Anopheles; species Anopheles coustani. The sequence continues at coordinate 12,412,763 of NC_071288.1, forward strand.
CAGGATTCGTATTGCCCAATGGAGAGAATTTTTTTTAACACTTACAAGCACCGAACAATGTTACGATGTTCGAAAAAAGGTTGTTTTGTTTCAATGCAATTTTTATGAATGTGAAAAAGCTGAAACCACAAATATAATTCTTTTACATCGAATTCTATAATTCAGATTGTAACTAAAAACTTGCAATTAAAATATCGAACGGATGTAAAACAAATGTTTCACAAAAAAGGGGATAAAAACCGCTCAACAATATGAAGAGCTTAAATCATAGAATAACTTTGCCAATTTAAGCTTTGTTGTAAATGCATTTCATTCATTCATTCAATTGTTTTTTTTAAGCTTATGACCATGTTCTTTTGTGGTACATGTAACGAATATGACTTCCATAATACTAACAATACGTGCTCGGTACGTTTAGTATACAGAGCCGTGCACAGATTAGTCATTTCGTTACTGTTTGTTCGCGGATTATGATCCACTCTACCATCATCAATAAAGCGATTCTCACAAAGCATGAAATTTACATATTTTATGCCGATCACATACGCTCATCTGCGTTAAATCAATCACAAATTAATACCGCAACCAATGTTATTATTATTATAGTGACGCAAAGCAATAACACTAGATTCCCTTGCATGGCAGCATCCGTCCGAACGCATGATTGACATTGATGTTTGCGTTCAGTGTTATTTTTATTTTCTCATCCAACTGCCTTGAATCCATTCTATTTGACTTTTTTTTTCACCCTTGCCTTTGTTCTTTGCCGCATGTTTTCCTCTTTGAATAATTGCAACCTATTTTGATTCATTCTGTGCCATTGAGGCCATTTTCATACAATGTGCAGAGACAATTAAAATGCGCTCCCAGCGTCTCAATGTTAATCCCGCTCGTGGGCTTTACAACTGTTTATGTTTTGCCATAAATTGTAACAATTTAGTTCCCCCGCCACTCCTCCCTGTTGCCTCGTCCGTCGCGGCACCATAAACGGAGCGACCACAGAAACATAATCGAACCAATGTTGCGCCCGGAACCACAATCGATAATTTTAAATTTATGCCAGGCATGTTTCATCTATCGTCAACCGCTTGCCCGTTGTGCAGTCGCTCCCTTTCCCCCGGGCTCCCCTCGGCGCGCTCTAGTGCGGAGTTTGTGTGACATAAATGTCGCCCGACGGCCCGAGTACCGACGGTCCCGACGGAGCTCGATGGAGTGTTCAATAACGACGCCGAAGGCACGTGTCAGGGACAGAAGACAATTATCGGTTTTCCGGTGTTTATTATTCACTTGAGGAGCACCATTCACTGCGAACCCGCCGGCTCACCGGGGCCGCTCACTGCGTGGAATGGAGACGGGTGAATGTTTTCCTTGCCCTCCCACCCTACGCTTCAAGTACCCCCTGTCGGCTACCCGGGCAAGTGTATAAATTTCGGTGCACCACAAGTTGCCCGCTCCGGCATCGATGACAGGGCACCGGAGGCCAACAATGTCTCGTTAGCTGCCACAACGATGAGCCGTCCGTTCGCGGCATCGCGATATGGCGATAAACAAGCGTAACCACACGTTGCACCGGATTGCAAGGGCGCGCTTCTTGGCGCGGATAAATCGGGAAGCTATTATTGATGGCGCCTGTGAAACGGTCTCGCGTGGAACACGTCTCCGTCGAATGCAGACATTTTATTTTGTCGATTTCACTAGCCGATCGAACGCCGGTTATGAATTCAATAAACTCCCCAGTGCTTGCTACGGGACGGTGCACTAACACCGTGTGTCCAAATCGTGTGAACGAGAAAAACAAAATTCTACTTTCGGGATAAACGAATACCTGGGGAAAACAGGTTTGTTCAATTAGCGATTCGAAAATGGAAAACTCACACAGCGTACCTATAAACGTCCCTAATAATAGAACAAACCAAAACCTAAACAAAAAAAAATAGTTTTTCGTACGTCACTACGGGATGTCCCGCACGCGAACACTCCCACTAGCACCCCTTTTTTGTCAGTACTCTAACCTGCGCGCATTGGTTTTGCTAACCTAATCACCGCACGTACGCATGGTGCGAATTTTGGACGGGATTGGAGATTTTTCTGCAGGTAGAAAAGCACTTTTTCCATTTCATTCCCAGTCGATCGTCACACTGATGGAGGCGCCTGGTGGGTGGAGTGCGATGGAGGCGCCTGGTAGGTGGAGTGCCCGGTACATCGAGTGCGATGGAGGCGCCTGGTGGATCATGCTTAATCGGATCGGATGTTCGGAAAATAAACTCCATCATGTAAAGGTAGTCGTACTTTGGAAGTAGAAAATGCCAAAGCTAGACCGAGTCGGTAGCAAATAGGTTGGGATTAGATTTTTTGAAGAAAAACAAATTCGAATAAGACTACAAAAACAACGGGGTCATTTAATGCTGCGAAATAAAAATCCAATTAGAGTGCGAAATTCGGTTGCAGTATAGATAGTCTGAAGCGGTATACCTGAAATAACCAAAAAAAAAAACGTATTCAACCCACAAAGCAAGAGACGGTGCACAGCGAGGAAAATGTTCGTCCGCAATAGTACCACACAACAGGATTTATTTGTGATCCACCATGAGGGGCCATTAAACTATAGTGAACTATCCAGTGCGCTATTGACAGAGTGTGTTGAAAGTTGTTTCACATGTTTGGACTATATTTTTTTTTTTCGCTTTTCGATGACTGTTCAAGCAAGTGCTTCCACGTTTTCCATCACAATGGAACATTGCGTTGTCGGATTGACCGCGTGTACAAACAAATATGTTGGCCACTATAAAGTTGGTCAAACTTTTTACCACCTACACCACACAGCGTTCCAGCCAGGGGGTGGCAAATTCCTGCTGAATACCGTACGAAAAGCTAGGCAATTGAATAATTTATTCAAACACAAACACAATCCCGGCCCATTATCGCGGCGCTCACCTTGTTAACCGCCCGTGGCATGTGAGGGTTGCAGAGAAGGGGTGCGCTTTTCCGGCGGAGGGTATCTCGCTCCCCGCACCACATACACACGAGCCGGGTAACAACAGCAACATGAAACTAATCCGCTCGGCTCGGTGCCCGGTGAAACAGTTCGGGAATTCCTTCGAGGGTCCACTGCCAATCTGTACGATGCGTACGATAAGCTGTTGGACGGTGGCAGGCGAAGGGTGCCCGGGCGGGGGCTAGAGCGATGTTATCACAAAACCAGCAATACCAACCCCCGCCCCACAAGCGCTATCGAAAAGGCAACACCGAAATAAAATATCTAAATGAATAGAAAACAACAATCCCTTCGTGAGGGGAGACAAATGAAACGATTTTCCGGGCTGTTTCGATTGTGTTTTCCCCCATTCCACATCACCTCGCCTCGTGCGCTGTTGCTGCTAGTTGGCTGCGAATGGGTGGATTTTATACAGGTGCAGGCTGGAGTGTTCGGACATTTGGTGCCGGTGGGGGTAGTGGTGCAGCTAGTGTACAGATATCTGGTTGTGTTTTTCCAGAACATTGGTTTGAATTTGTGAGGCAAGCGTCCGTCCTCCCTTAACGTTGGATGAATTTAGGGGATGAGGTTCTTGTTTTGAATTTGTTTCGGCTTTATGAACTAACCCTCTTTTTTTCCTGTCTGTGGAAACAGAGTTAAAATGGGAATCGGAGGGAGTTATGGGAGTCAACGAATGCAAAAACAGGATCCTTATGGAAAGAGAATTGAGTTGTATGTTCACAAGCTCTGTTCGTTTGTCTATTTTCAAATCAAGGCTTTTTATGATTCAGAAATGCTGGTTATATTGTGTCTTTTCCGTTTGTTTCCAATTATAGATCCAATAAATTGATTTTCTCTTATTTGTAGCCTTGCATTATTCAAGGAAAATAATGATTCAAATTCAGTACTCTTTTTCTCAGAATTCTGATATTGTGTATCTATTCTATCATAAGGATACATCTAGTTAGCTTACGCAATGCTGAAAAACACTTAACAGCTGCTATTTCTCCTTCAACTTTCAATTCATTTTATGTGGCGGTTGGAGTACTCCCGTTAGACGCTTTCGCATCACGTTAGTTCATAACAAATTTACTCATCTTCAGCACATTTCACCCCCTTCCCACCAGAAACTCCAGTGACATTTGTTCCGCTTGCCTTGCCGGAACGACATGCTGCCGGGCAGATGGTGGTAAGATTAAACGAGGGAAAATTCGTGCTCAACAAATCACGGGCGCACGCTAAGACTCTTTAGGTTGAACAACTTTCTGGTAGGAAAGGAGGATGATGTTTATTTATATTTTTTCGAGCAAAACAGCTCGCCCGGAAAGTGAGTGATCGGCGAAGGAAGCGATCGGAAGCGGGCGACGCACGGTAAAGACGATTCCCGGGGGTCAGTGAACTGGAAAACATCGTAGGAAATTGACTTTTACCCCGTGTACCGCTGATGGAATGCCGCTTCCGTTGACCCTTTTCGGTGGGAAGCTTTGCTCACGCGCTTACTCCCATCGATATCGGGAACTGGCGAGGGCGGTGACCGTTCGCCGGAGGACGGTGGAATTGAATTAAATCCTCTCAGATTTCTTCGCGCTGCGTTCCGGCGATGAAACATTCACCGACCGGGCGTCCTGGCGGGAGCGAACGGTGGACGGGGAGGAGGGAAAGATTCGTGTCGACCGGAAAATAACTGCGGTAAATTTTGATGACGGGCCAACGCGCTGGAATGCCGTCAAGAAACCGTCAACCGGGGACATCATGCCGGCGGGAGCGAACGAGGCCGGAAACCATCGAGCGTCCGGACGGTCCGATCAAGCGTATCGGTATCTGATTGATTTTCACACGCCACGAGTCGGCATCGAATCGGGACGCGGGCGGCCGAGCGCGGGATGCTGGTTTGGGGTGTCGTTTAATTAAGCTCTAGAGTGACGTTTCCGGCTACCCGATGCCAGCGGTTCAGTAAGTCATCGGCGAAACGAGATCCAAGATTGCGATATGATCGTGCGATGCGAGATATTTAGCCTTCCGAGCGGAACAATCACTGGGAATGGCATGCAAATGCTGTTTGCCAAAGGAAAACAACGGCTCCTTTGCGATTTGCGTGGAATGACACGGAACACGCAATCAGGGTGCGGGCCAAGTGTTTGTGTAGTGCGCTCCAAAGAGCAGAGTTGATGATGAGTTTTCATAGCTTCAAACACCATTTTCCTTCCGACGGATTTTCCGTTTGATTCGATCGTATTGATCAACAGCATTGACATGACAAGCATGAAGTAAAATAAGTGACCCTTTTTTGAATCGCATTGGATTGAACACTAAAAGAACCGTATGTTGTTTGAAACTATACCACTTATAAATGGTCCTATTGCCATCGGTTATGTTTAATTTTAACTTCCAGGAAAAATATACGTCCACTTTATCGATTTTCATTTCCTGTTCATTTCAAAAAGCTTCAAGTACACTTTAATCAATCTCTAATCTTGTTATACCAAATCAAACATTGAAAAGAGAGGAAAAGGTCATCTTTTTCGACCAAGAAATATGTAAAAAATTTCCCCTCCTCGAATATGCTAAACGGATAGCAATCACAAATTCCTTATCGAACGCCCTACGCCGAAAAGCCTAGTCGATAAAATGGTTTCTATTTTGCATTTTGCTTACTGATGCAAACAGAAAAGTGAAGCACAGGACAAAGGATAACACCAGCGTCGCTATTTGTTTGTGATTTTCGAGCTTGCAAGAACCGCTCGTTTTTTCTAGGAAATAAATAAACATACTCTTTCTCCGGATCTATTCTAACGTTCCACACAGCGGCGTAACTGCAACAAAATAAACAACCTGTTTCAACAAAAGCGGAAACATCTACGCCCGTTCCTGCTCGTGCCCTCGATATGCCCTCGCTGTGGTTATTTTCCTAGTAATGTGCTTTTTTGTATCTTTGTTTTTTCTTCACTGTTTGCTGGAAATATAAACGGGGTTTTTGTTCCATGCTATTGTTCCGTTGTAGGAACGGTTTGTGAATAAAGGCAGGACAGCACAGAGGAGGCAACGATGTTATCAATCAGACCAGTTTTCCTATTCGCTGCTGGGGAAACACCTGAAGAGTCGAACCCCTCGCTTCCGGCACCATAACTGGCCTCGTCCATTTCAGGGTTGCGACATCGGAAAAAGAAAATCAGGAACCCCCTTCTGCGGCCCCGGTATTACATATGTCGAAGATAAGAGCTCGGAGCAGACTGCTCCAGCTGAGCGACAACAACACGGTACGCGAACGTCTAGCCAAGCACGCTCACCCCGGGCCCGGTGGGATGGCCCCAACGGTTTCCAATTTTGTGCTCGGTGGCGAGGAAAAGGAAAACCCGCCTTTCCGCCCTCGTGTTCACATTCGGCAAAATGTTGGATGCCGTGCGGAGAACGTATTCGTTTCGATTCGAACGAAAATAGGACGAAAAGTTGCAAATGTTCAAGAATAAAATACACATACACGTCCACCTCCTTCGCCGCCCGTTTCGGCCGCGCCTTGAGTTGGAGATGGGTTTGTTGTGCTTCCGAAGCCGATCGAGCAGCGAACGGAGAAAAAAAAAACAAGATGTAACGCCATCAATGGGTTTCTTTTGGGAAACTCTACCGCACTTCGAGGGGTTTCTTAGGGGAAATGGGACGACGAGAGGGAATGGGTTATTCCAATTTAAGTCCCTCTTTCGGACAACAAAAAGACGCGGAAGGAACAACACTCCGGAAACGGGAACGCATGGTAAAGATGGCCCCAAAATATTCCGGTGGTCGCTATCAAATAGGGTTTTCGAGATTCGTTTTTCCGGCATCGGGGGTGGCAAAATCTGGGTTGTCCCCCTCCCGAACCGAGCGTGTGCCGAAGCATTGCAAACGAATGGTGTTTGAGCATGCATACGCCAGCGTAAAATTCGTAATCCACATTCCACTCGCTGGCATATTTTCTTTCACTTCTTCTGCTTCGGTTCTTTGCAGTGCAGAGCAAAACGGTGGAGGTTAGAATTGCAAAGGTTAAGAGATTCATGACGCTCCAGAGCTTATCGGCCATTGTCTGGGGGGGGGGGGTCAGAAAATTCGAGCTAGTTGCGAAAACGGGCCACCCACTCGACGAGGGCGAAATAGTGTGCACAATAAAATATTACTTAAATCGAACGATATGCTTATGCATTTCCACGGCACCAATGGAATGTCGTTAGCCGTGAGAGGGAGAGACGGAGAGTAGGGGAAGGGGAGCGATACATGGGAGTTACGAACCACCATCACCATTAGCAATTGGATGCAAGGGCCATCGGTCGAGATCGTGGTGCAATTTGCAAGGCAGATCGGAATAATCCCACCGTTTTCTTTTTTAAGGAGAATGTCACGGATTATCGGTGAAATGTTGATTATGAGAATGGGAGTCCTTATGGTGGAGTGGCTAAAATGGAAAAAGCTTAGGCGGGCGATAAGAAGCTTATAATTCGGATCCACCAGCTGAAAGAGTGACCTTTCGAGTAACGTTGATCCCGGGCCATTAAAATAGTTGTAGTGTAGACGGCTGAGCTTAACGATTATATGCAAACGATACAATCATTTTATCTGTCTCGAATGACTCGGAAGTATGAGAATGTGAAATTTTAGTAGCGCGAGTTAAAATAAAAGGTTAAATGGCATACAGTGGTTTAGCTTTCATTTGATAATTCTGGAAAATATTGCTCCAACAAAGTAAGATGAGTGAAAAATTGCAAAAAGAAAGAGTTGAAAAATCACAAAATTTTGAAAACACTTTTAGTCCTTGCAATATTTTAATTTAAAAAAAGCAGAATAAGATAAAGGAGGACAGTTTTCATGAAATAAGAATAAAATGACACACATGTTTTGTAAACTTCACGAAGTATTTGAGAAACATTTTTACCCAATGTTGGCAGTTTAAGACAAAATGAAAAAAGTATTTAATTACGTTAAACTAAGGGAGTTTTGAAGTCTACAAAAGAAAATCAGCAAAGAAGAATGAAGAAAAATGAATCTCGAAAATTTTTCAAAGTTGTAAACATTTCACAATATGATCATTTGATTAGTCTGAATAATTTACCTGTCTTCGAGTAGATGAAGTTGGCCCGCTGCACGTGCCGGGTGATGGACTCGATGCTCGCCTCGTCCGAGCCCAGCTTCTGGAAGAAGGTATGATCCGCCTGCAGATACAACATACACGTGCTCTTCCGATCGTACAGCGAGTTGGCCAGCGACTTTTGCTGCTGCTGCTGCTGCTGCTGCTGTTGCTGCTGATGGTGATGGTGGTGATGGTCGTGCAGATCGTTCCGCACGTTCAGGTTGATGTTGCCGTTCACCATCACGTCCGGGTGGTCGCTGACGGGGACGTTCTTGCGCGTCGATCCGTTCTTGGTGATGATCTCGACGTAGTGGTCCTTGTTGTGGCTCGTGCCGGTCGTGTTGACCGGGCGCGTCCACGGCGTCTGCTCACTTCCGGCCCCAGCACCGCCGCCACCTCCCGCCACCATTCCGCCGCCGGTGATGATGGTGCTTCCGCTGCCGTGCGGATTGTACACGTTGTACAGCAGGAAGTGATTCTTGCGATTGTTTATCGTCGGCGTCGGGGCCCGGATCGGTGGCCCGTTCCCACCCGTCCCGCCGATGATGCCCCGGTTGATCGTCCGGTTGATGGTGGGCCGGGTCGGTGGGGACGCCACTCCCTCGCCCGGTTGTTGCGTCTTGCCGTTGCTGCGCACTATCGTGTAGTCATTGTTGTACGGCACTTCCAGGTCCAGCGGCAGCGAAGGGTTTCTGCTTTCCTGCACCTGTGGGGGAGAGGGGAAAGAGGACATAAAGGGATCTAATTAGAATGTGCTTGCTTCAACAACTTTAACGAGCTCGAAACGTTGCTCACATTGCAATGCCGGACAAGGAACAAGGTTCCCCGAGCCGATGCCGGGCTCATCGTTAAGGGATTTTCTCGAAAATAGTTTCCCAGCACGGGCTTAGAAATTCCGTCCGGAACGAGCCGGGAGACTGGAGTGGTTCGGTTCCGGTCAACGCTTCCGAACCAACATAAATCCCTCGACCAATTCATTCGGATGGGAAGCCAGGGGGATGGGCCAAGGGGGGGTGGAAGAGTGATGATTTTCAAGCATGCCAATTAATTAACACAATTATAGAACCTTCTTAGCCTGGCCGGACACATCCGGTGCCGTGTTAACGAGCCACCTTGCTGGGTTCCTTGCTGTATGTGTGTATGTCCGTGCACATGGGGAGGAAAACAACATTTCTGCCCCATGGGGAACCACACAAAAGAATCTCTATTTATGTAACGTGCGTGACGGGGGCAAGTTATTCTTTGCGCCAACAACGGGCTGCTGGTGGTGCTGGAAAAATTAGCACGCAGCTCGGATCTTCGTTGTTGGACCTCTCCTGGGGGAAAAGGAAGGAACTTTTTTTACTCCGCATCATTCGAACACTGGACCACATTACATTTATAGATGTAATGAATCGTTCCAGGTTTAAAATACGTTACCAAGCGGGAGGTAAAACCCAGATGCTTCCATTCGTCTTGGGTACACTTTAGCTCAGGGACTCATTAATGGACCTCCGGAATGGATGGAATGGGTAGGCAAGTACCGGTCACTGCGCGTTGCCTGCCGAAGTGAAGTAATGGTCCCGTTCCGCTAGGAAAACGTGAACCCAGATCGAGGGATAAGGAGGGCAAGATCTTGCTGGTGCTCTTAAGGAAACGGAACCGTCCCTTGCTGATCGTGGAACGGCGTGCTCCTTAGGTGAAGTAATGCAATCTGGCCGTTCGAGTGGCAACCGTTCGGGCCACTCAGCAAACACACAGCTGCCCCTACACTCCCCCCACACCGTCCTCCCGGGTCTCTAACCCCTTTGGGAGAATTGAGTCATTGAAATGTAAATACGCTTTCCACTTCCGGTTGAATCTTTTCCAGCAACCTCACAATGGTATCGAACCCGGCGTGCCATCCGAGGGATAGCAAGTCCTTATTTTCCTGCTTCACCACTCACTCCTACCCTCCCCCCACCCACCTCATTCTTAGAGAAAACGCTAGGCTGGGGCAGGAAAATGGCAAAAGAGGTGCATCTTTGTGTCAATAGCTCGGCCCGTCGTTCGATGTCGTCGTTTGCAGAATTCGATTTGACATTCATTTCAACCCCCGTTCCCCCGGGGGAGGGTGAGGCGAGCGGCAATCGTTCCCTTCGGATCGGGAACGTTCCACTGCACAATCCGTCCGACGTGAAGGTGGAAGTTGGGTGGCAAAGAAAAGAATTCGCCCCTTTCTTTTTTCCCTTTTTTTGGTCCTTTTCGCTTTTCGAACGAGCGGAACGATTCGAACGCGGAGGGGAGGGAAACGCCGGAGCGCCGGAACTCACAAATGCCATCGAAGCGTAAGCTTTGTAAATAACTAAAAGGCTAAAAGCTTTCCGGTTGCGCTCCGGGCGACCTTTTAGCGCGCGCCCGGATCGAAAATGGTCGGCGGTGGGAATTACGTGTGGTCCGCGTGCTGATTGGAGTGCGCCCCGCACAGGGGTGCTGAGAGGAGGGTTGGGAGAAGGCGCCCGGAGGCGAGGCCATTTGCTCGAGTTCCAGAAATACCAATGGCGGCAAGGACTCCAAGACGGAGAAGACTTTCTGCTAAACTAACATTTAAAAGATGAAAATTTCTCAAGTAAAAGAAACGTCTTCGTTACGAAAGAAAAAAGGGCGATGAATGGGGAGGATGGGCGGAACGCACATGTTGCAGACGAGGCACGTTCTCGCTACCGACGTTCCCAACGGCTCTAGGCAACGGATTTCTTCTACTGCAAAAGCAATCGTTTCGAAAATCACTCATTCGTTTGCGTCGTCGTTCGCTCGGTTCGTTCGTTCCATCCATGCTAGGAATCCCCGTCCACTAGAACTAATCCTAGAACCGCGGGGTGGTGGAACGGCTCGGGAGGTTTCGGGTTGAGCCTCCGGGTTACATTCGGTATTTTGCTGGAGCTGGGACTTCAAACGAAATCGATCAACCCTTTTGCCGGAGCATGTTTGCATGTGCTTGAGGCGATTGGGAAGTGCTTAAGAATGGGTTCTCGAGAGCTCGCTGGAGCGAACAAACGGCACCATACCGGAGCCGGAATCGACCGAGGATCCGGCATTTATTGGGAACCACAATCGCGCTCGGATGTGGAGTATGTGGGGGTTGTGTGCAGAAAAAGAAAGAAAAAGAGAAAGTGAGATAGAAAAAGTGCACTCAAAACATTGCAGATACACATTCCGTCCGCTGATGGCAAGATCGGCAGATCAAAGGACACCGAGCGAATGTGGAACATGACTAATGCGGTAAAAGGGTCGTAAGTGGAACGGTTTGTGATCGATTTTCCTCCCGTTACATGGGAAGCAAGTATTCACATTCAAAGTAGGAAATAATCGGAAAATCTCTCACTGGTGACGTACTTAACAAATCAATAATAACAAACAAACCAACAATACGGCAACGCCCGTCATACGATAATAAATAAATAAATTTGATTGAAAGGTAACGGTAAAGGTAAATTTCAATTAAAAACAATATTGGTTTTAAGTATCTTTTAATGAAAAAATAAACTATTTTAAGAGCCAATTAAAAAATAAGGGGGTGCCCATGGCGCAGCGGTAGCGCGAGGAAACACCACACCACAGGTGTGGGATCGAATCTCGAGTCTGGCACCCTCCGGTATTACGAACGGCTGACCACCGTTCTATAATATACCGTCTTTCGGTCACACAAACTCTCTTCGGAGAGAGGCCTTGTCCCACTAGGAGATGTCGTGCCACTTAAAAAAAAAAAAAAAAATTAAAAAATAATTGTTTTTTTCTATACCTCAATTCTTCCTATACCTTGAAATCACAAGCAAAACGTCCTCGAGAGATTTTATAGATTTACTACGGTCGCCTTGTTGTGCGATTTCCTTGAAAAGAGAAATCGACTCTCTCGAGGAAAGCGATACAGGAATCTTATATGAAAATAGACCTTTGAGCTGCATAACGCCTTTCAAAATATTGTACCGTTGTAGATGACAGTTAACGTAAATGTGAGCATATTGAAGGTGAATTTACATTAAATCAGTATTTTAGGAACCTCAACTTTGAGTCTATTTTATAAACTCTTTTATCCCCTTCACTCAGAGGCGGATCAATCTCTCCAGACATTTCCATTATTCTAATGTCCGGCCAAAGTTGGACTTATATCTTTTATTATTTTAAGTTGGACTTATAATTACTTGTGAAATAACAAGAGAAGAGTATTAACAAATGCTATAGTTTGACCTGCTTTATTGTTTAATAATTTCCTTTTCCACTATTTACAGGTTGTTGTATATGTAGCTTTACAAATTTCTTTACATTCAACAAAGCAATGTAGATAAGTTAAAAAAATTCCCTACAATCAGAATCTTGCGGTTTATTATGACTTACTTATTTTTTTGGCTTTACTTTTCCAATAAATTTCTCAGTCTCATTTCATTTTGTTCTACTTCTTTTAACAAATTGAAATCTATTTGTTACATCTATCTACTGTTAAAAGAGGATCCTTTTTATTAAGATTAAATATCTACCATGTAATAATTAATATAAATCGCTCTCCTGTTATTGATTTGAACATTGATTAGGAAAACAAATAACATGAGTGACAAAACACACTTTTGCCTGTGAATCGCAGGCAGTTCAAAGGAAAAGATTAGACCGAAATAAGAATTTAAAGTGGAAAAATAAAAATGATAAAGTGGTATCAAAAGTATACCAAAAATCTAACTAGAAAAAATATGTTTGATATCGCTCGCTGTCCATATCTAAAAGTGTAAAAAAGTAAATAAATTAAAGAATAGAACCATGTAGCTAACAAAAACTTGAGTATTGACCGCCAGTAAACATTTAAGTTTTATCAGATTTTGAAAGGAAGGAAGGAAGATAACAATAACAATAACGCCGCGAGCAAGGAAACTCTACCAATGGAACCTCGAGTTTCCCGGCAAAAGCCATAATAAGATTCCAGGAAAATTTGTTCTGACTCTGACCGTCCACACTGTCAGAAAACCAAGCTAGACCTGAAATCCTGCACCAAAATCCACTCGGTATCGATAATGAACCTTTTGTTCACGACTATCCGCGCAAATTGCAGCCTTTGTCGTGCGCGCGGCGCGACTAATAAGTTCTCCTGTGAAAACGCCAAACTAAAACGAAAAGGCTCATTCAGCAGGAAACTCCAATCATCTGAATATGCTGACAAATGGAACAAATGTGCCGACGCCACCGCCCTGGCCATTTGGTGATCGGCACGTTACCGGTTGGACAATATTAACCGGTGGTGAAGTTCAAGGCCGTGCTAACCCCAAAGGCGAAGGCGACAAATGAATGGTGGACAAATGTGAATGGATATTCGTGTCATGTTTCCGGCGCTGATCTCCCACGGATTAGTAATCCGCCGGCGCCGGTTGCGATATGGTCAGCCACCCCACCGAAGGTGCTGGTGGTGGTGAGACCCTTTTCGTCGGATGACTTCACACCTCCGCGTGCTCGGCTGCACCCGAGGAGTGGTGTTATGCTTAATGAAATGCACACCGCGGCACGTACACCGTTGGTCACCCAGCTTCCCGCTCCGGCTCCCGGGGTTGCCCGAGTTCCGAACTTTCCAATGACGAACTGGCGCGGTCGCACTTTTTGTTTAACCTTTTTTTCTGTTTTTGGGACCCAACTTTGGTGAAGCGGCAAAGACGACACTAATCCCACGCCGGTCCGGATCGCCGGAAAGGATGCCGTGACGCACGCGGGAAAGACAATTTGCCCACGTGTCGTTTTACGGTGCCGTCGTAAAAGTTTGACGCTCTCAGGTGCGAAACGGCACCGGGTTGCGGTTCCGAAAGGGGTTCGGCCGTGTTCGGCGTGCCGGGCCCGATGTTTTCCATCCCTTTTCCGATGGCGCGTTTTGTTGCTTGTCCCCAAACTTTGCCCGCAAAAACCCACCAAACACCGCGTCCGGGGTTTCCGGCCGCCGAAAGCAACCTTTTACTCGTTGGAATCGTTGGAAAGTAATTATGTAACGTCAACCAAAAGTTTGCGCACGTCGTTCGTCCCTTCGTCAAGGCGTTGGACGTGGACGGAAGGTGTGCACTACAGCTTTCGTGACCACCGCCTGCGTCCCCCCCTCGCCCACAGGGACGGTGGTCGATGTTGTGGTGAATATTTGAGGGACAACTTCCAGTCGGACGGATCGTTTTATGGCGTGAAATTTTGCCCACGCGTGAATATGCTGATTCGCTACCCCTCTCTCCCTCTTCCTCGCAGCAGTGTCACTTACCAGTTCCTCCTCGAGCCAACGTTTCCGGCGCGCCTTGCGTGTCGTCGTCCGCCCTCCGTCGTCGTCGTCAGACTTTTGATTGAATTGAATCCTAGCGCTAGACTGGTTTTTTACTAAATTTAACACACGCCCGCCGGAAGTGGCACCCGTCCGAGGGTCGCCGCTACTGCTACTCGCGCCAGTTTCCTCCGCTGAACTGCCACCTTCATGGTGGTGGTGGTGATGGTGGTTCTGGTGTATCTTAACGTCGCTGAGTTTGTAGATCACAGTATGGACACCGTGCCGGCGCTCCAGTTCCGGCGAGTACCGGGCGGCCGGTTCGATATAATATTGCTCTAGGTTCGTGACAACCGTACCGTCGAACAGGTTGTCGCTGGTCAGCACCCCATGGACGTGCGAGTGCTCATCGCCTGCAAACGAGAAGGGAAACCCCGTGAGGGAAGGAAAGCGTTAGCGATGGTGAAGAAATGGATTAAATTTGGTATCATCAAAAACCCATACGTCACGCTGCGGCATAAGTCGATCAAGCTGGTGCGTTTTAGCTTGGTCTATACATCATTATCCTAAGTCCTACCTAAAGCTCGCATGTATCATCGTTTGCATGCCCGGGCGGCTCTAATACACCGTTGAAACCAAAAGGCAACAGCGATAGAATGAACTCTGGCTTCATTAAACACGCCTTGCCCAAACATTCTGCCAGTTCACGGTCCCCAGATGGGCGCGCACCGACCTTGATTTACCGCGCCATCATTGGGTTGGAGCGGATGTTCCGCTTCCCGTTCGGCCGCAACAGCTACACATGCACCGTTCGCTCGCTCGCCGGGCGCGTATCCTTTGCCGGCTTCATAAATAATCATCCACCAAACCCGATCGTCGTATGCATATTTCGGTCACTATGGCCTACTACTACAAGAAAAAATAAATAAAGGGGTTTTTTTCACCCCTTACGAACAAATCCCACCCTCGGTCGCTCGGTTTAGGTCGGCTGACATGGTGAGACACACACAACCGCGGTTCGTGCTGGGTCCGTTTTGCTCAATCAATTCTTTTGAACTCGTCACGGATGTTGCAAGTCTGCCCGGCAGATACCCAAGCCCCAAAACACGGAAAATATTGAGAACCAGTTGGACAGCGTAAATAAGTGAAAAGGAAAAATGAATGGAAAAGGTACTTACACACACACACGTACACATAAACCTTGATTCGGTATCGCATTCGCATATCATAACCCGAAACCGGCAAGAAAGTAGACGGAAAATTAGCATTCCGGTGTGGAATGGAACTGGAAAAGAAAGCCTTGACAATGAAATACACTCTCCCCACCTAAATGCTCTCCACCTCTTCTTCCTCCCCCTGGCCAACGGTGATAAAAGGATGAAGCCTTTTCACTTCTAGGCCGATAGGAGGAATGGGAACGGTTGCATATGCCATCGGAAAGGATTGGGCTCCAACACGAATGGCAACGAGTAGGATAATACAAATAATAAAAAAAAACTCCAAGGGAAGAGGGGCATGATCCGACATTGGTTCGAAAGTTTATGCTGCCGGGAAGGGGATTATCGTGCAAAGGATTATTGAACGCGGGATTGGGCGTGTGCGTGGGGTGGCGCCACTGGGAGAAGCGGACAAGCGGTCATCAATTGATTTGTCGAAAAGACATGACAAAAATCCCTCATGCGTATGCATACACACACACACATACACGAGCGTACCCTCATATCGACTCGAAGAACGAGGCCGGTATGGTGACATTGTTGAACAAACTCCGCCTCGCATCGAACATAAAGAACCCGAAGCGCTGATCCTGTAATCCCCATTTCGCTACAATGTACGTACGCAGCACACACACACACACACATACACTCGTGTCGCCGTACGGTTAAGCCGCTTACGATGGTTAAACGGTACGGTCGGTTCCGTCGAATGCCCGATGGAGCGTCCCGGCGTTCGCAAACCGACTCGCACGCAAATCCGGCTGTCAGGATGTAGCGAGCGATGGACACGATTGATGATTCGCGCTCGCCCGAGGGTCATTCCTCGTTTTCGTGCGTTGGAGGTAGGACGCGGCGCAGCAAAATGATAGATGACCGAAAGCGAGGAAATTCCGGTCAGAAAAGTCCCCTCTCCAGGGGTCGACAACTGTCGCTTTGTGAAGGGGGAGAAAAAAGGGTTAAAGGAGCGGCACGATTTGGAGTTCGTGCTAAAAAGGCTTCTTGTCACAAGATGATGTGATCACGCATGAAAAAGTTAAAGAGTTCTATCAGAGTTCTAAATTTTAAATTAGCATAACACACTTCTCTAGCAAAGAAACCGAAGAATCCCGATTGCAAACCACTGCCCGCATCGCGTGTTCATCCATCGGGGGATGTGTTTGCATTCGTAAATCAGGGAAATTCTTACGGGACGGTGGTGAAATTTATTTGACACACAGCGTACGGTGTGTGACAGCGTGTTTCGAGCTCGACCTAGTGGACAGGACATTTCGCTGTTCCAAGAACCGCGTAGCACGTTTGCATACTGAGTGCTCTCGTACGTTCATGTTGGGCGCTGATTTAATGTCGGTGATAATTGATGACTGAATCCAAGACGAGAAGCACTGAACGTCTGTTTTGATTAGTAGTCAACACAGTAGCACTTTGTTCACGATGAAATGCTGATTTGGTAGGTAAAAAGGTGTACTGTATTGTAGGTCAGTTCAACGTTGCCCTGCAATGCCTTGTGGCAGTTGTGAGGAGTTTGAAAGAGTTAAAAGTCCTCAAGAATTTATTCAATGAGATCCTCTAAAACATTTTGATGGAAACTTCAACTGATTGGATAAACAAATTTGTGTAAAATAATACCTCATTCTAATCATTGTTTTATTGTTTTTAATACAAAGTTGGACAATTAACACGTTAACTGCAATGGCTATAATTTTTGATAACCAGCTTTTCTTAGTTTATGTGTATGCCCCCCAAACAGTTTATGCCCCCTAAATGAATGGAAATGTAGCTTAAAAACTATAGCAATATTTAAAACTAATTCGTTGGGACGTTTAGTCTTTGCTTGATCTTTGAATACCGGCGGTTTGATTATTTTGTAAACAAATTTTATCAAAAAAGATTGTACTCAGAAAAAGGTGCTGAAAACTCTAAAAAATGTCGATAAAATTTTTTTATAACATATGTTAAACCGATGGTTTTCCAAGACCAAGCATAGACTTGGCTTCCCAAATAACTTATTTTTAACATTACTATAGTTCTTTTTAGAACTAGTTGGTGCTGTCACCTACTTTTGTGTGGCAATTAACGTGTTAAACCATCGTTCTATCGTAAGCACTCACTACAGAGTAGTTTTAATATTTAAACCTTCTCACAGTGCGTTCCCCTAAAAATATTAACAGCTGTCTATCAAACCACGGAATCTCTCCGAGTTGGTGCCGCTTCGAAGGTACCATCTGTAACATTAAAGCTGCTTTCGAGCCTCCCAATCACAAACCCTTAAAGCCGCTACTCATACCGCCAGACCAGCCGCCGACCGTGGTTCACCTCCCCGGAACGCGCCAGGCTCGAAGCTCAATTTATTCGAATTGGATTTCCACGCAAAAACCACGCACAAGTTTGAAGTTGCTAAATCTTTCTTTGTCTTTTGCGGCTGTGTGCATGAAAGCGCCAGCGAACATGTGTGTGCGTGTGTGTGTTAGGGGATGAATCCTCCCGAGGCTTCCAGCACAAGGACGATGAACAGACTTCCTAACTTCAAATGGAAACCACCGCCAGAACCACCCAGGCTAGCAGAGGGGGAGCGTCGGAAAAGGGGCGATCCGGCACGGGCAGGGTGCGGCAGGAAAATCCAAAGGGTCGGGCAAGGCACCCACATGAATCACACACTGTCCATATACCGCACGCACCGACACTCGAGCGTACGAAATCCGCCTCAAAAGCCATCGAAAGTTCAAGTGGCTTCCATCGGAATGGGTTTCCCACACCCCCGGGCCGGCGCACCAACAACTCGGAATGGATGAGTTATGGGTGCGATGTGAGGGGCGAAACTTCGGCGATGCGGTTTGACGGCGAGGGGACGGGGAAGAAAAACTGATAAAAAATAGGAACCGAAGCTTTGCACATACTATCCTTAAGCAAACACTTCACGTGAGCGAAAGTCGAATCCGGTTCGAAAGGAATATTAATAGACAGAGTGAGCAGAAATGCTACATTTTCGCGTGAGGGTACCATTGCACACACACACTAAGAATGGGTAGCCACTGGTAGCGTTGGGCGCAACGGAACACCCTGAAACGACCCCCCCAAAACAAAGCGTGTGACTTACAGGAAACGACGTCATTACGATTCCTCGCTCGGGAGTTGTGTGCGGGAGTTTTCCGAGCAACCTCAAGCCGGCAACTTTCGCCACCAAAAGCCAAACATTCATTTCCCGTGCTTCAACCGCGGCGCCGCATTGAATTATTGACATGACGACTACTACACTTCGGCCGACTACTACTACTACTACTTTCGGTGCGCGCTTCGCTACTTCTTCCACTCGTTTTCCACCGACGCCACCGTCGTGTTTGAGGTCTGCGCTTTCAATGAAGAACGTCGGCGAGCGTGCACATGGCGACGGGGTTAACTTTTCCCGCGACGACGAAAACACCCGGAAAAGACGGCGTCGAAAAAAGGGCATACATTTTAATGATATTTGATTTAGCTACCCGTGCGAACCGAGGTGCCACCATTACCAGAAGCGAAGAGATTTATTTGTATCCATGACACACACACACACACACAAACACTCGCACAAGGGTACCCTGCGGGTTTTTCTTTCTCGGAAAAGGGTATAAAAAGTGTTGCCAGATGGTTTTCATTAATTTTCCACGCTCTGCCGAATGCTAATAAATATTTCCCAACGCTCCCGGTTATCCAATCCAGTGACGACTTTTTGCTGCCACCTCTTTGGTTTTGGGTTTTTCCATACCGCCCCCTCCACCCCGGGAGGGGGCCGGAGTACGAAACGACGGGCCGAGATGGATGCTTTCGGAGTACGAGACGAGGATAAATGTTTGTACCATCCCGGGCGCGCCGGGGCATCCTATGCAAATCAATCAGCTCAGTGCGGTGTATGCAGAATGTAAAGAAAACGGGGAAAAACAAAGTCACGCACCGGGTTTCCATCCCGCGCGTTCCCGATACGGTTTTACGGTTTCAGCTCGCGTAAGTCACCGGCGTATCAGGTGTATAACAATCGTGCACACATGCCAGCGCCACTATTGACAGTGTAGCGAAAAGGAAAACATAAACATTACCACACGCCAGGATGAACCATTCCGTTCCTCTCGTACCTTTTCCCTCCCTTTGCCCCTCGAAAACAGTTGAGAACAATTTATTTATGTCTGCATCCCACGTGTTGTTCGTTTGCGACGGTGCATCCGTTTGCATCGACCCCCCAACATGCACCTGTCTGTGCGCGTGTTTTATATGTGTGTTTTTTCTCGCGTGCATTTTTATTTGAGTTTTTTATTTTCGATGGCAGGCCCCCCCTCTCATTTCCTATTTGCATATGTCATGTTATTAATTGGTTATTGTAACAATCGCTGGCACCCGAACACGGGTGAGTTTAATTGAATTTTCCACATAATGAATGAACTTTGGCGAGGTCGCGTCACCCGCTGGGGAAAGGGGGCAAGTAGTGATTGACTTCTGGTCCACTTTGGGCTGCGTTCGAGTGCATATGTTTGCAGTTGACGTTTTATTTCATTTTTTTATCAAAGCTCAGTTTTTACTTGTTGTGTGTAAATTCCCGCAATGTTTTTATAAAATTGAAACGCTGATGTAGGGTTTTTAAATGTTTGAATTTTGTACTATTTTTTTAAATAGTAACCACGTTATCTGAATGAGAAAAAAGGAGCACATAAAGCGAACGTTTTTGTTTATTTCAAGCTCACGATTACGTCTCTCAGGATAAACTGCAAAATGAAATGTTTTTCCTGTGAGGTCCACCATTTATATTTACCATCAGGAGATAGCGAAAAACAAAAAACTGCCACCGAGCAGCGCAAAGAAATATAAACTAACCGAAGTGCTTGTTCCCCAGCAAAAATATCCTTTTAATTTAATTAAGGGCTCTAGATGAGCTAGCGAGATTCCCCTGCGCTCGTCAAACGACATTTGCCAGCGGTTGCCGGTAACGCCACGTGTGAGCGTTGGGATTTTCTGCGTTTTTTTCCCCCTTCCTCTCAGTGTAAAGATATTTCACTCCATTTTATGCATTGTTCCATACGAACATGGGGCGAGGAAAAAAAAACACAGTGCCCACGAATGGTCATAAATGTATGCTGCTCAGCGGTAGCGGCAAACGGAAACTGCAGCGGGAAGGTCGGTGGTTACTACCAGCCAGAAAAAGCAATATATTGCCCCAGTTTACATCAACTGCGCGTGGGTTTTCCGACCGGGCGGCTGCGGTTCGGGGGTTCGGTGTTCCGGTGCCGTTAATTACCGTGCCATATTTTACGACATTTTTTTATGTGTAAAACAGCGACACCCAGCTTGGACGGTGCAGCCGGGCGGAAGGGACCTGCGGGGTCCCCGAGAGCGAATTTTAAAGATGAAGCCAACAAAAAACTTCTCGCCCGCGTCGGAACACATGGCACCGTCGAGCAGGGAAGCAAGTTTTTAGTAAACTTTACTTCTCTTTTTTTTATTATTATGGAAAACCACAAGCTCGTTTTCCCGGTTCGCTTTCTTCCGGCCCGCAACGGCCGGGCTTTGTGGAAGTGAGGGAGTTTTGCCGGTGAAGAGACGATTTACCAACTTCTACACCGACCGCGGTCTTGAAAGAGGTGTCACAGCAATCGAAGCTTCGTGCTCGAAGACGTACGAGACGTGGAGTGAAGATGAGTTGTGGCCCGGTGTGGTGGTGGGAGGGGAGAAGAGAAGTTTCCTTCCCGCCCGATCTGAAAATGATGATAAAATTTATCACCCAACGCGCGGCCACCACCAGGCCGGGCGAATTTGACACACGCGGCGCCAGAGAGATGTTTCACTGCAGACGTGCATGTGTGTGTGTGTGTGTGTGTGTGGGTGAGGCAAGATAAATTTTATCCGACAACTCCCGAGAATGGATGTCCTTGCTTGGGCTGGCCGCAAGAGCGTCCGCTAAGCGAAGCGAGCATCTTCGTCGACGCGGAAGGATGAACTTTTGGGCCAGGATTATCGTTTGGGAAAATGGATTTGGGCGATGGGCGGAACGTGGTGGTGGTGGTGTGCTCCTTCCACAGCGCCTCCCGATTGTAAAACAAAGCGAACCGCCGCGCTCCGTTCCAGGAGAAACACCTTCGTATGGCCCGGCGTGGGACATAAAACTCGCAAGAATTTATCGATAGTAATAATGGCACCCCTCGATTCCACCCCGCGCCACCAGAGGGCGTCCCGGGCGGTGGTTGGATGCACGGGGGTTTTTCGAGTGTCATCGCGGCTAAAACACCGTTACGCTGTCAATAGTTGGACCCGAGCCTTTGCCTCCTTTCTTTTATCGCCCTCGACGAATCATCCGGCATTTGTGTTTATTTCCGACGTCGGATGCGATTCCACCGAGGGTTTCCGTCGGCCCCCGTTTTATGGTGACATAATTTCCCATATAATAGTGTCACCATTACCGCATTAGTGTCGACGGCCACGTTGGCGTGGCGTTGGGAGGCTGCGAAAAGGAAACTAAGTAGCAATGCCATCACTTTCCCGGCGTACGAATGCAGCACATCCCAGCGGGAAATGTGCGGGAAAATTTGGCCCAGAAGTTTCTTTTATTGCGTGCTCCGCCCGGGGAAACCTTTTATGAGCGAGTGGCGTGATAAAATATGCTTCTTGTTTTACAGTTGACCCACCCGGAAGCATAAGTAAAAGTCAGCGCCGGTCTTTCCTCCGACTCCCTCTCTCGAGTGCCGTCAAAGTTCTGGCAAATGTTTTCGCCGGCGAGTTTTGAAACAAATTTCCCTCCAGAGAGCGGCCTACACTCCCCCGGCGCACCCCGGAGATTAATGCCAACGGTATAATATGTTTTGTGGTGTGGAATGAAAAGTGAAAAATTGGACTAATATTTCTCCAGCCCCAAACGTTGATGATGATTGACTCGTGAAAAGTGTCCCACCCTCCCGTGGGAGGGTGGAGGGTTTGCTCTTTCTTCGAAGATGAGCCTGTGCGAGCATTCCGGCGTTCGGGTTTGGAATTCTTTTGTTTATTTCCCGGAAAATAACCAAAATCGACCCAAACGAGCCGCTGCCTGCTAACAATCCTTTACCGAGGGCGAGTGGAAAATTCTGCCCAAAACGCTATATTTGGCCGGTGGAATTTCCGGTTTTGCGAAACTGTCAATTTCCCTAGGATTGATCCACCTTTTCCCAGAGCCCGATGCCGTTCATTCTTTGAAAGCACATTCTTTATGTCAAAAAAATGTTCGCTCTCGAAGCGAAGAACTTCCATTAAATGTTTGTCTTTCCGCTTTCGATCATTTTCCATTCAAGCGAGCTTTTGCTTGGCAGCAGGAAAATAAGAGGGAAAAACTAAGCGAATCTTATTTCGAACCACCTTTCGAGGCCACCTTTTTACCAATCTGCCATCAACTAACGAACAGGGTGGGGGGAGTGACGAGGGAGGCGAGTTTTCCCAACGTAAGGAACGAAGTTTTGAGCTTCGGTAAGTATTCCTCTTAACGTCATTCATCGTGTCGGGCGGGGAAAAAAAAACGATGGGGAGCCGAAGTAACCTTCCGCTACCTGCTTTTCGTAGAACTTTCGAAGATGGAGATGGAGAAAAAAGAAACATGAATCATCAATCCATCCATCCTTCAAAACCACGGCCAAACCTTCGGGGCACCAAGCACGAGCGAAACGGCTTCTGCCTTCTTCGGCTCGCTTTCTGGCGTTAGCAGCTTTCAGAAAACTGTCATCGTGTTGTTGTGAGCGGACGCGGGAAAACTTGCTTCCGAGCGGAGTTTTCGCCGGCGGCGGCGGGCGACTCGGGAAAAGGGTGTGCCGGAAATGGAATCTTTCGTGCCTCTTGTGATTTTACAACAGAAGTCCTTTCGCTTACCCTTTGTGTTGAGCTTCGGCGGACGAGGACGTTGTGTCTGTGTGTGTGTGTGTGTGTGTGTGTGTGTGTGTGTGTGGTGGCAAAGAAAAGGTAGATACAAACGAACAACATTCCTTGAATAATCTTTCCTGAGCAGTCTTTTTTGCCTTCCATCTCGGCGTGGAAAGCAGCGGTCACAATATTGTACGAAAGGACACGGCATAACAAAGGAAGGTGTGTTGCTCCTGGCAGGGTTCAGGTTCACTTCAACGCGGGCTGGAGCATACCTCTTAAAGCTTGGCCAAGGAAGGAGCCGTAAAACAGCAAACTTAGATCGGTAAATCTTACCCCTCAGCGGCAGAATCCATCCTCGGTTCACCTGGCCATAAGCCCCACTCGAAGGACTCCACAAAGGACACTACTGCCGTTGCAAACAGAACAGGTAACAGGGAACCCGGGCGCTCCGGGAACACTGATATGCAAATAAGCTGCATCGCTTCGCATCGTAATGCAGTTATGAGTGCACCCGTGCCGGGGACGGCGGCAGCGGGTCAGGGTTCGTTAGTTTATGAAAGAGTTTATGAACCGCCACCACCAAATCCGGGAGGTGGGGGAAGGAAGCTTTTGATTAAGGCAACATTGCTGGCGGCCACTCGAGGTATTCCCGAGCACCGAGCGAGCACGCTTTTCAATCAATAACGCATAAAAGCTGGGGCCGACCGCTCGACGTTGCGGTTTTTCGCGTGGCGCACGCCGTTCGCCGACGTCCACGGGAACGAATTGCTTATCATTCGCGAAACATAGTTTCCCACTTAAGGTCGCTTTCCATCCCCCCCACACTGGTGCCGCGGAGAAGTCGTGCAGCGGGTGGCGTGATTGAGATAAAACGAAAATGTCCACCCGACGACGGGCGACGACGGATTGAACCGGGACTTGTGTCGTAACTGTCAACACCGGTGAGGAAATGCCCATATAAAAAAAGTTTATCAACCAATTTCCATTCCAAAGGAGGGGGTTGGGGGGGGGGGGGGGAGCAGACGAGCGGGAAACTTTATTTATGCTCCCCTTCCTCCTCCGCCCCAAGCCGGTGGATGTTGGTGGAAAAGTTACGAAACGAGCGCCGAGGTGATGTTAGTTGCCGTCCGTGGAGCAACAAAGAAGTAAATCCTTTCTTCAACGTCGAGTGGAAAGTGGGGGGGGGGGGGGGGGGGGGAGGCGGCTGATGGTTGATACTTTGTTCGGAAGCGACCCAACCACCTTCAACCGCACTCGGAGGGATTTTAGTTTTTTATTTTATGGCAACAAGCGCGCCACGTTGAGGTAGCGCATTGTTGTCTGGCTCGGGAAATATGTTGGCCCGATTTTATTTGTCTTTATTTTTCAAGCGAACGTTCGAGCGATCAACGTCACGATGAGTAACATTCAGATTGGATTAATCGGGGTTTTCCCTTGCCCTTTGTGGTCTGGTCGGAGTCGCGCAAGGCGAAAGGATAATTCTTGGAAGCCGCGGATCCTTTCTTTATTGCTTGTTATTGCATTGACCAAGACAAGAAAAGACAAGAAGCACCACTGCGAGTATAAATCAACTCGATTCACTGAATGGAAAAGACGTTGCACGAATGGTATAAAACGTCCTTGCCACAGTGCAAAGTCCAAACTGAACTGAAGACATGCACCGTACCTTATAGGTTATGGGTGCATGCAATATACATATTGCAAAGGATTCGTAAAATTTATCACCAATTTTTACATAAGACATGCACAATCGTACTCTGTTTTCCATAGAACAAAGAGACTTTGGTAAAAGTAAACAAATCAGTGTATTGTACCAGAACAAATAGGACGATTCAATGAAACTAATCATGTGATGTAAATAAAAGTCGATTTTTTACAGTCATCAACCGAAGCTAGCATTCTGTTCTTCATTCCCCAAGCAGCTTTAAGTTGAAGGTCCTAAAAACATGTAATACCTTTAAATTCTTTACTTGAAAATTGATAAAATATCTATTTAAATTAAACCACATATTTTAAATAAGGAATCGAGTATCAACTAATTTACAATTTTCCTTAATGTTATTTCATTTCAAAGTTTTTATGGGCAAAAACCTGATTTGGCAAACCTTATTTCATGTGAATCCATCAATAATTTTTCAAGAGAATCATTTTTCACGAATATCATTTTCTATGAACCAAATTGACAAGTAATTTATTTTGTTTTTTACATTTCAATTAATTTGTTTTTGTTGTTTGAAACTTACAATCGTCAAATATTTGCAAAAGAAAAAAAGCACGAATAGTGTTGAGAAAAATTACTATATTTGGAAATATGCAGGACAGTACTTTTGGCAATCCATATCCATTTTCCTTAAACTTTATTCTGAAAATTTTCCTCCTATTCAATCAAATCTCTACACTGATCTGTTTAATTTACGTCTGTGCATCAATATCATATTTTAACCTTAAAAAGTAAATTCACAACCTCATCACGCATTTGATAAAACAAGCAACTTTGTAGAAAAATAATAAAAATAATTCCAATATTACAATTTAAAAAATGGACCAAAAGGATGAGGCTCCTGGAAAGCTGCTTCGTTTGCTAAAGCCTTTACTTATACTAAATCTTTTACCTCCTTCTCAAATTGCATTATGTCGACTTTTTAATGGGAAGGAGTCCCATTTGAAGAAATCTAACAAAAAACCGAGAATCTCTCAAATTCTTGAACGAATGAATACTGAAACATGACGAAACACAAAAACCACAAAACATGGAACGTACAATTGCATTGAAAAAAACAGTAAAAGGAAAAGTACAATCACCGTACTATGCCGGTTGCATAGCTACAGTCCTGGCACTCAAGAGACCGACAGGCGGAGAACCCATCGTACAAGAGGACACAAATTGACCGGTCGGTTTTTATCTGGAAATGAAACCAAAATTGACCACGACACAATACACACACACCCACCCGCAAGTCAAGCATGCAGTAAGTGGAAATTATCGATGGAAATCAAGTTCACATGCTCGTTCGCAAAGTACAAAAGAGGAAAACAAACCGAATGCACCAAACGGAACCTATCCCCCTCCCGACTCCCGGGGAAATGTCTGCGAGACCGTATTTCGGTAAATCGAATGAAAGAACAAATACCTACCACCCAGAGCTGGCTGACGTACGTGGCAGCGAGACAGTTCGTGTAGGAGGGGAGAAAAAAAAACTGTAGAAAAATTGGCTAGGGAAAGGACACGCATTTCGAAACGACGACTGCAAACGAGACCTGCATTTTTCGTCCGTTCGGAGTAGAAGTTTTTCACAGACTTTTCGGTCATTCCGTGCTCCACGACACGACGCACGGTAAATTTTGATCCGGACTTAGTGATCATTGGAAGGAAAGGGGGAGGGGGAGCTCTAACATTCGACACAAGCTGTGTGTATGGGTGTGTGTGTGTGTACAGACGCGCAGCTCAACTCGATTAGAGAGCTCTGGCTAAGCTGCTAAACGATCCGAACCGGGTCGAAATTGAACCTCCCGCCCCGGGTTTTCGTGCCGGTTGGAGAATTGTTTTCATCGGAAAATTGTCCAGCGTGCACCGAGTGCCGACCGGAGATGGAGGTTATGACATACACCCCTCGTCTGCCTGCTCGTCCCGCCATCCAACCGACTCCGTCCGATGGTGATAACATCGGAGCGTGTTTTGCACCAGAACATCGCTGCGAATCAGGTCATACACACTCACACACACACATCACGGCGGATCAGAAGACGGTGGAGTGATAGAATTTCCCACAACACTCACCCAGACAAACTACTGGCCTTACCAAACGCATTCTGCGCCAAATGCCACGCTGCGTACGGGGATGTTGGGATTTCGGTCGGACCTACGGAATGCATAGATGCATGTTTGGCATAGTTTGACGGCAACGCAATGAACTGGATGTATTCCGATTGGTCGTCTCCGCCGACCCCTCCCCTCCCGCAGGGTGACCGCAGGCACTCAGGCTCAAGAGCGCATGGGAAAGAGGACGGGAAGCTGGGGCATGCTGGCCAAATTCCAAACCCGTGAGTGGCGGCTAGCGTTTTAGATCAGCTAGCTCTCGAGCCCCGAACCGATTCCGAGTTGGTGGAAAAGTTGGGAGGGAAAAAACAAAACCCCCAACGGCCACCAAGCAAGGAGAAAACATGGACCGAAAATCCGCTTAGTAAAGTCTGATGTGGCTCGTGTCCATTTTCCGGGGACTATCGGGGCCCAGTGCACTCTTCAATGCAATGTGAGTTCTTTTCGTGGATTTTCTTTTCCACCATCACCGAGTCACCCCGGCAATGTTACCCTTTAACCTTGTTGCTGTTTGGAGGATTCATGTTTTTTTTCTTTCTTTTCATTCCTCTGTATCCTTGTGCGAAACGAAAAGAATGCATCTGCAAAGTCATCGTGCTGATTTGGGAAGATTTTCTTCGTTCCACCAAATGCCGGCCTCCTCCAGCCGGACGGTGTTTCTCTTCGGGGAAACGTGGGGAAGAAACCGGTACTTGAATAATGCGGCAGATACAAGATACTTGACACACATACACACACACGAGCACAATTGGTGTCCTGTGGTCGGACGTGCATTTCAAAATTGCATTGTACTGCATTTTTGGTTTTGGTTCATCTGGCGAACCGATTAGTTTAGCCAGGCGGAGGGTGGGTGGAGGATTTTTTTCCCACCCAAACCCAAAACCGATCGATCACTTGATAATGGGGGTGGGTGAAGGATTTTGTAGTGAAAAAAAAAATACATTTCTCTCGTGGTTCACCGGAAGGCACTTTGGTGCATTCAGATTCCAATCTCTAGGAGAAGGACTGGAAAGCGAAAAGGAAGGTTATGCCAGGCCGAGGAAAGACGGTGAAAGATAAATCGATCCCTATCTCTATAACACTTTGTCCGTACACACCCACACCGACATTGGCTGAAAGAATGGTGGAAGCTGAACACATCAACAAACAGCTCGCGCCACGTTGTCTCTAGCCGCTGCAAACTTCGACACCTCGGCTGACTTATTGGAGGAATGCACGTCCGTGATTTGCTATTTTTCTCCCATCCCGAGCACGCCAGAATGCTGTCGAGTGCTGCATTGATGCCCGGGTCGATAAAAAAGGGCGCTGGATTCTTGGGCGGTTGGTGCAAGGAATGCATTCCACACCACTTTGGAACGGCATTCCCGAACAAGTAGTGACGCAGCTGCTGAGCGGTGTTGCCGTCCATGGCCAGCTCGATCGATCACCACCGAATGTGAGAGATTGCGTTTCATTAGCCCGAGGGACCGCCGGAGAAAGGAAAGGTTCGGTGGAATTTATTTCACTTTAACTAGAGCTCCCGTGTTTGGGCAAATAAATTACCGCCATCCTACGCCCATTCGGTGCGGTCAACGGGGGTTTTTCCGACAGACAGAAAAAGGGATTTAAAGGGTACAATCTTGGTGGCACAGATTGACGAGCGGCCCAGTTTGCGTCCCCTACTGGAACCCGGGGACGACGGCAGGACATCAATCAAATCCGGGCCAGGTTGGGTTCGACGCAACGGGAAGAATATTTTCCCTAAATTAGAACCATCTGTGCCAACCCGCACAGTCCACACCGCGTCCTCTCATCAGCAATTCCGGTCAGGTGCTTCGGCTTCGATCCCTGACGAGCACACGTCTGCCTTGAATAACCGCCACGGCCATGCCGACGCCGTCCGCCTCCCATCCAGGAGGAGGTAGGAATGAAAATATTTTCTTTACTAAACTTTGCGTTCCTTCCAATTACCATCATCGAAGAGGGGGGAAGGACTACCGGAAGAGCCAACTTTGCGACAAACTCCGAACACTCTCCCACTGCTGGGAAAACGTTCCCGCCTCGTTATTGGTGTTGTTTTAAGCATTACAGATTCGATCAAGCGGGAAAAAATCATTAATTTAATCCCCGGCTCCAACGCAATGTTCAGAGCGACTGGAATGGGATGGCTTTCCTGGCATCACGAACCGAGCTCCGTCCTGGCGAAAATGTTTAGCTGGCTGATTACCTTCTGCTTTGCTATCGGTAGGTTTTGAATGAGGTTCCTTTTTTACGCTCGGCTGGAAGTTTCGCGAAAATCTAGATCTCTCGCCAAACCCGGGGGGGGGGGGGGGGGGTGGTTCAGAGAAAACACCGCGGATAAGGGACACGCGCGTTTGGTTCCAGACGGAAATCGGTCGGTCGCCGTTTCCCTGGGTCACCGAAAAGGGGTTTTCCCGCAAACTTTGTCCGAACGGAACCCGCGAAAAACCCTAATCACGCTCCGGAACCACATCGGAACCCACGTAACCATAGCGAATCCCGGCCGTTGTTGGGAGGGATTTTGAGGCTAATTTAGCTCTTGTTAAAGGGATCCAGTAAAAAACAAAGAAGGCTGCGAAACATGACAAACGTCAAAAACAGAAGCGAAACGTGAAGGAAACCTCTTCGCCCGACGAAGACGAACGTCCGAGTCAGCGAAAACGGTGAGTGACGAATATTTTCCCGCGAAGGGTTAATGACTGACGCTGGATTGGGGTTTTCCCGTTCTCCCTGGATCGCTCAAAAGTCGGATATAGCTGAGGCTTCCAAAGCCCCATAAAGTATGCTTAACTTGACAGATTAGGTCAAGGCAGAGAGGCTCCGAAGAAAAGCTCCATTTTAATTAACTGATCCAATTAGTTACGCGTGTGCTTAAGGTAAGCGTTCTCCGACCAGCTTCCGAAGTGAGTGCACAAAAAGGAAAACATTTACAAAAAAAATATGAAGGAAAACCATATTATCTCTTGAAACACATTTGTTTTCACTAAATTTCCCACAGTGATGGAATTAAAGTGCATGCGATTTGTTTTAAAGTGGATTTCAAACATCAATTTGCCAGAACCATAATTTTACCCCCCGTGATAGTGAACTCAACAACGAGCCCCGTCGGCGGCAGGCACCTTCAAATAAATATGTACCGTCCAACAAAAGAAGCTTAAGCCAAAACACCAAAACATCAAGCGAGCAAAACAACCTCATCGAGCTAAATGGACCAAAATGGATCATAAACATCCTGTCAAAATTAACGAGCCAATTCAGCGCACGGAAAATATTCGTGAAAAATGAACGAATCTGACCACGAACACGAGAGACAGCGGGGGGAGGGTGAAAAAGAACAAGCAAAAGTACAAACTTTTCCCGCCGTGGTCCTTCCCGCCACCGTGTGCGGTCCATTTAATTTTTCCCTCCTCCCCCCGGGGAAGCGGGGAAAAAGAAAACGGAAAGCTTCCTGCGCCACGCCATCAGCGTGGTCAGTAACGGAGGAGGGCGATACAAATCGCTTCAATTACACTTTGTTGCCCGGTTTGACGTCCGAGCCGGTCTTCGCCGCCAAAGCCCAGCCAGTCTAGGATCACGATTCGGCGAAAAGGAAAATTAAAAGATTCGACGTAGCATCGGACCGCAAAGTCCGGCTGGAAAGTCTAGCGCACACGATGCACACGGCAAAGTTTCGTAACGTGGCAACAAGCACATTATTGACGCTACAGGCACACACTTCGGTGTCCCGCTAGGCCACCCCTCCTCCACCCCAACGTGTCCCTTTCGTTGGCCACCGAGATCAATTATCATGAATTTTTACTCCCCATCCAAAGCGTACGTCTGTGGTCGACGATTCGGAGAACTGGTTGTACCTCCCGCCAGGCGCTTGACATAATCACACCGCGGGTGGGGTCAACCCAGCACTCCCACGCCCAGTAATCGTCCGAAACCACAATGTGAGGGATTTGGGTGGGGTAGATTTTCCACGCCTTATGGAACGTGAGCAACTTTGAGAATGATTATTAAGTGATCAAATTAAACAACCACTCTGGCATTTTCATCAAACCCGGGGTCGTTCCTAATGTTCGTCCCCGTTTTCGGGGGGGATGGGCAACCCAGAGTCATCGATGACCCGACGTCTGGGCAAAGAAGAAGAAGGAGTTATTGGTCGCTTTTCATGTGGCATCATTCAGAGCCGCACGTTTGACCTCGCAATTCTATTTTCCTCCCTTAAAGCAACGAAGCAAACCGATTGATACAAACCGGACCGGACAATGAACCCTCGTTTGGGAGGGGGAGAAGAGGGTGGCAAGTAGCACACGGGAAACCCCTTTTTCCTATCCCGATTCTAGCACAAACCACCTGTGGTGCTCGTTAAGCGGTGGGGTTTCTTTATAGCTTAAAAATTACCGGAACGGATTTTCCATTCTTTTTCGCTGTGTTCTTAAAATACAAATTACCACGAGCGTTGGCAAAGGACACCGTTTAAGGAAAAAGGGGCAAATGAATCACAACGAAGACAGAGGATGGATTTCACAGAAACACGGAAACCCCCAACCGGACGCCGCCGGACCGCGCCGTCCCGACGTCGGGCGAAAGGAAATAAAAACCACTTGATGCATTATTTATGAGCGCGCCGAACGCGGGAAAGTGAAAAACGGATATGCTATTTACGTACCCCCCCGCGGTGTCCAGACCGTGACCAGATCGCGCCAGGCATGTGTTTGCGACTATGCGTGTGTGTGTGTGTGTAAGTGTTGTTCCAATCGGATGCAGAGGCTAACGATAGTAATCTTCCACTTACACTCTCGCCAAAGTGCGAAAGGTTCAGGTCGTCCGATCCGTTCCATTTGGGCTTTCGTTCGGTGGATGGCAAGTCCTGAGGCCACGGAAGCTCGTTACACTGACCACAGCCACCAGGATGCCCGATGCGAGAGTGGTGGAAAGCACGGGCTGGCGTCGACATTGCGTGATGCGAGGAAAAGCCATATTTCACCCGAGCAGCGGGCGATAAATTTACGGTGGCGAAAGGGGGAGGCAGGCGAGCAGGGGGTTGGCCCCATATTGGTGTCCAAATTTATGCACATACACTACCATCGATGTCGGTCCATTGGTCTTCCCCTACCCCCGTTTCCTCCACTCTCCGGCCGCCCCGCAGGGTGAAATAGTACTGTTCCTATTTCATTCGCTTCATTTCCGGGCTTGGGTGCATATTTCTAGCGCGGGCCTTAGTTGCCGAATCCTGTTCGCTCCAGGAATTGCTCTGCTGACTTTGTTTATCTTTATGTCACGCTGCTCTTTGAATTCTGGTTTTTTCTTCTTTTTTCATTTGTTCACTTGCTTTTACCGGTAAATTATACACGTTCCCGGAAAGTGGACGGCCGTAGTCCATATTCTCTTCGGTGGTCGCTTTTCCGGGCAACCCGCCGTGTCCCCGGCACCAAAGCACTCTAAGAGCCTTCCAGGATTTTTGTGGGGAGTCAGTTCTGCAGCCCTCCATTCACAATTCCCCAAGGACGAACCGACGCACCGGGACCTTCTGCGTTAGCATCGGACCGGAATGGATCGGAAAACACGAATCTCTACTTTCCATTCAGAAAAGCTGCGTACTTTTTCTATTTTTACTCCATACAAAGCTTATGCACCCGTCCCAGATGCGGTGGGGGTTTTCTTTTTCCACGCATCGTACACGGGACGTTGGCGAAGAATGCTCACTCCGGGTGGCACCAGCGGAAATGGGCACTAGTTTTCCGGCCCATTTGGGGCCTACACAATTTGGCCAACAAACCAGCGTGTGTGTGGCGGTGTCCTTGAGGCGAGAATAAAAAATCTAGAACTATATAGTTGGCCGTCTTCCAGCGTTGACAGCGGGTTCATAGTTGACGTCGACGAAGGATGTTTCATCGTAACTGACCTTCGAGGATGACAGCAGCAGAAACTAACAGTACCTTTTTTCCGAAGGTCCGATAGTTCAAGGATGACCGGGGTCCGCTTTTCGAAGCGCCATAATACGATTTGGACGCTCTCCAAGCGCAAACCATTATCGGCATGCAAATGTATTCAAACGTAATAAAATCGCGCAAACGGAATCGATTCGGGTGACGCTTTGTGGTTATGCGTTTGCACCAACTTGTTGGGGGGGCTGGGTTGGGGAAAACGAGGAAGGGGGGAAAATAAATACATTTCACAGACGCATTTCCGTAATTTATACCTTCGCACTCGGCCGTAACCATAATAAACGGGATGTGCGGAAAAACCGAAAAGAAAAAACCATTGGGTAACCCCTCGCGGCCGAATGTGTTTGACCGCGGTCCCGATTGCCGATTGAATGTGGTGAGAAGGTATAAACATATCTTCCCCCCTCGGGGAGGAAATTAAGCCAGTTTGATGTGTGGTAACAAACGAGAGAGAGAGAGGGAAAGAGAGAGAGATAAAATGCCACCAGACGGATGGAAAAACATCACAATCAGAACATTCGCCAGCGATGGATGATGTATCAATGTGGCCGCAGGTGAAATATGGTGAAGGAAGGAGAAAAACACACCGGTGGTAAACTCGATTTGGTCACTCGAATGAACGACCCCACAAAGCCTCCCCCCACCCAGAGGGTGACAACAGTGTCATCGAGCCCGAACACTGCACTCGACAAGCTCCAATATTTGTCCCCGCAGCCCGAAAAGTGGACCGAGTGCAGAAAAACAAACTGCGAATGCTACAACACTGGGGGGAAAAAAAAAGGTGGTGGAAAACATTCTCGCCGTTATCAGCGCACCGCAAGCCCACCCAGTGTGTCACACCGTCGTTAAGTGTCCGGTGCGTTAATTGGCGATCGTTCGTGAATAACTCACCGCGGGTTGCTCGTGGCCTATTCGGCCTCCATCTCCGCACCTCTTCTGCCTGCCTGCTGGCCAAAACGTTCGCTTGGAAGTGAAAACCGTTTTGGCCGATAAAAAATATTATCTTCTTTCGGTGCGATGCGGAATTTTTCCGGGAACGATAAAAAAAAAACTTCCGAAAATGGGCGTTCGAAGGAAAGGAAAAAAAAAACAGACTTGCCATTGGAAGAGTGAAAAACAAAAAAAAAAAACTTGGGAGCTCGAAGGACCTCCGCCCACGAACGCTAGGATCAGCAGGACCCCACCGTTTGGTTGGCGAACGAATAAAAAACTACTTAATTACAACTTATCTGTGGCGTCGCTGGAAGTGGAAGAGGGGAGAAGTTAGAAGGAGAAGGCGAGTTCCAACGTAGTTCCTTGGACAGTGCCCAGACACACACATACACACTACCAGCAAGTAGCGAGTGATTCCGGAATCTAGCCGGATGAAGGGCAAGATGGTAATTAGTGATAACTAAATTTAAATTAAAAGAATGAAACATTTCCGGCCCCATGAGAGTGGGCAGTGGGAAATAGGGAAAAAGGGAGGCTTGGAAGCGACTTGCCCGTCATTCGTTCACGCTTCCAACCGAGTTCCCTTTTAGTTATGGGTGGGAGGATGCGAAAGCTTGGCCACACTTGGGGGAAGCAACATCATTTCTTTATGGAATCGTTCGGACACTTTTCCTAACTAGCGCAAGCGGACCAGATGGTGGAGTGAACGTCCGATGACGAGTAATCTTTTGCAATGAAGCATTTTATTTTTTTAACATTCTTGTTTAACTTATGCTTTAAGGCAAATTAACAACTTTGGATTAATCGCAGCCTTTTTTTCTACCAAACCGAAACACTGTCTAATGAGCTTAGCAAAAGGATATAAGAGATTTACACGAGTGAGTGAGCAACAAAAAGATTACTGATTTAATGCATCTTAAGAAAAGAAGACTCATAGTTTGATGCTATATTTGCTAAGTTTTGCAGAATGAATTAAAAACTGCCTTGTTAAGGCGATCAAAAACCTGCTGAACCCTCTTTAAAATTTGATTGAGCAGGAAACCAGTTTACGTTTAATCAAACGATAATTTTGATAAACCGTTCACGAAAAGAAATCAACAAAACCCTTTCTGATCTTGCCGTTGAGGCATAACGTTTCCAACACGTGTCAGGGGTGAATCTGGAAGATTTAGGCGAGGATGTCTTCATACGATGGAAAGGTTGCTCACCTAACTCACCACGGACAAGCCCCAGATACCGAGTGTATGTCTGATGCTGGAAACGGTTGATTCATAATTAATTTCAGCAACCGCTTTCACCAGCAGAAACCGGCCGAAAGATGGCTCAAAAAATCTTTGCACATCAAATAAATGCTTTCCATCACGAGGATGGGATCTGAAATTCTCTTCGGCATTATTTTTTAACTGAAAATAAAGTATGAAACTGATTCGAATGAACTCTGGACTTAGAAGCATCGTCAAGGTTTTCATGAGCATGTTTTTTGAAAGATATTGCAGTCAAGTTGCATTTAATATAACTGTTTAATCGTACTCATTATTCGCTTCTCAAAAGAACAAAACAGAAAGACGTCTATTTTAGGTTCGAGATGTTTGCCCCTTCAAATAAAGATCCATCCATAGTATTTCAAGAATCCAAACTAAAGTAACTTAATGCAAAGTGCTCTTTTGTTTCAAACACTTAAAGATAAATCATTTTCGTAAATATGGTACGCTTTCAGCGACGGAGCATAAAGAATAGAAATGACATGAACTATTTGGAACATAATTTATGGCCTCATATGCAGTTTATACATACCATACATTTGACAAAAAAAAAAACCATAGCCCGGCGTATTTCAGTGGAAGAGCAAGTGAAAACGGAATAATAAAATATGAATGGCTCCGCGAAATTCCTCGCATTATTTCGCGCTTCTTCAAACGACAGGGTCGTGAACTCGGCCGGAAGCATAAAAATCTCGTTGCTCGGAAAAGCGTGGACCCAAAAACCACCGGAAGGGAAGGCCACCGACACCGACTGCGAGAGTGAATGTTTGTGGATGTTGGTTGAGAATGGTGTAAATATAAACAGCGGCAAGGCATACTCAAGGATCTGCACCAACACACAGAAGTCACTCATTTTCGGTTCAAGCTTTCGTTCGTTGTCTAACCGTGTGTCCTCCGGAGGATCCAGCAGTATATCTGACGCTGGGGAAAGTGGATGGAAAAGACATTCCGTCCGGGAACGAACGAAAAACATGTACGAAGAGCAATGGGATATGTCTGCCACGAGGAGAGAAGGGATGGACATGGAAGGGAGGCATGCAAAATAAACGCTATAAGTCACACAAACACACAAAGAAAGCCACCGTTGACGGTGCCATCGCTCCGGAGGTGCGTCCGGTTTCGTTCCGTTAGGATAATTTATGTGTTTTAATTAGACTTCATGTCGGTGTGGCCACCCGTGTGTCTGTTTGTGGGTGTGTTTTTGGCGTGCTAGGGCCCAAAAAATCCATAGTTTATGTTTGAGTCAGACAAAGCAAAAAAAAAAAAAAACAGCCGAACACGGATCAAAAAACTGGAAAACGTTTATACAATTTGCTTTACGAGCTTCACTTAACAATGGTAGCTAAACGATCCGGGAGGCTAATCCGGAACCTGGAACCCACCCGGAATACACCCACCCACCACCAGTACGCACTTGACGAACCCCTTTCGAGTTAGAAAACAAAGCTTTTCCTACTAATCGCAACTAAAAATAACACATAGGCTGCTAATCCCACGACCCGGGCGAACGCAACGGGAACTAGCCAATCGTTAATGTAATCCCACCGGATGCCAAAAATCAGGTTAATGTAGAACCCTGCCCATCACCCTGGACATTCCTCAACCGGGCGAGGCGACGGCCTTTCCACACCGCGCGACCTGTTCATGCTTCAATCACGACACGGCACGGGGATCAACATTGGAGAGCTTTTCAATTAGGGCTACTCCTCCCCTTACACACACACATTGTGCCATCCAAGCGCTACCTTTCGGAATATGGACTTTTTTCGGCCATATATTTCCTTTTTCCTACACGCCCACCGTCCGAGCGAGCTGTAATCCATGCGTGTGCCGAAAATTTACCCTACACGAAACGTTTTCTAGCAGGGAAGAGGAAACATGGGGTAATAAGAGAGAGGTTCGAGTTAAGGATTACGGCGGGCGTGAATGAATAACGACCAGGAAAAATCCCCTCCTCATTAGAGGACGGTTTCGGGAGGTGGGGGTTTGCGGTTTTCCGAATAACTGTGATTATGATCAGCATTTCCAATTATGCTAATTAGATCAATAAATTACTGCGAGTCGAACGGAACGCAACGGTATGCGCGGTGCTACAAGTGATCCGCTTTTCAGGTTCAATATTTGCCAACTACGTGCCGCTGGTGTTGGTTTTTCGCGCAGCTCAAAAACCACATCCCGTTCAACGGTGCTGCACAGTGGGCACGGTGCCGAAGAGGATAGGAATATTAGGGTGGATTCACTGCTCTATTTAAAATGTACAAGTTATGCTGTCAATATCCGTTTTATTAAATTTGCATTAATTTTAATATACAATGACAGGTTGATAGCGTTAAAATAAGTTTACAGGACGTTACAATGAAATATTGCCCTTTGTTGTTGTTGTTGTTGTTGTTTTCAAGAATATTTTTATCCATTTCTTTAATGAAATGTCGTTTATTGTGGGTGTTATTTATACAAGCTTACATTTCCATTTGTACAAATTATTACAAGTAATTGTAATAAATTATCATTGTTTCCAACGAATATTTCAAATGGGACTATGACAGCGACGAAAACCGGAGCTAGCGCGCAAAAGTTCTTTCGTTTATCATACCTACTTAAAACTTAACAGACACAGAATAAATTTTTTTTATGTAAAAATTATAATTATATGAAGGTGTTCTTCACATAATAACAAAGTTTGTGTGTTTTATCATGAAATCAATGGCCATCAATCGTTTTATATTCCGTTTTACTTCTCCGGTTTCCATGCCGTATAGGTTTACAATATTACATTCAGTACTTCAATTGAAAGACTTTTTTGATTGAGCAAAGCAGTATGAAGTGGAAAACCTGCACCACTCGTTTATTGTACCATGTTCGGATCTTATGTCATACAAAATGCATTAAATCGTATGAGTAAAGAACAGAGCACACTACTATACATAAACTATAAACCAGCTTCGAGTGATTTGTCAAAGGTCGAAACCCGGGGCCAGCCTGTATTTGATTTTGTTATAAGTGATTGGTGTGATTAACCAAAAGTTTAAAACAATACTCGAATAAAAGCAATACAATTTGGACACTAGTCATAACAATTGTCCACAGATGTCGACTACAGTCATTTGTTACGAATGTCCCTTCTATCCATGACTGTTCTCGTGTCTTTTTCCATTTGGACATAATCTCTCTCGCTGTGCGCTGGGCACGGGCGACGTCTGAGGGTGGGTGGGATAATTTCTAGCGTTTCGAGCAAAATAATTGGCTTATTGTTGCAGCCGGCAGTGCCACAATGCCAGAAAAAGGGACCAGATTCGGATGCTATTCCCTCTTCCGAGGGCATCCAACCACCTCGCATCGAATAATCGACCATCCCCCACCTCAGGTAAGCTGAAGCCAATAATCAATTCAGAACCACCCCGATAACGCCTCCCCTTTTCTGCTCTTGTCCTACCCGCAAAAAGGTTGTAATATTTTCCGCACCCTCATCAACATCAACCGGGAGCGAGCGTTTCCGTGTTCCGTGGAGGGTGGTTCGGTACGTGCCTTCTAGGATTCGTTATCACCTCATATAATACATAAAGATAGCCGTCGCCGTAGGAACCGAAGTCCCTGGGCAAACAAGGATAAGAGTCCCGGCCAATCGAACGGTGGTGGTGGGTGTGTATGTGTGTGTTTTGCTTGGCGTTCGTGGGTTTTGTGTACCAAAAATCAGAACCAAAACAGCCGAGTCAGCGGTACTCGGAGTGGCACAAACGATTCATAATTGGATTGGACGTCATTGTGGCAGAAAACGCTCGCCGAGCGTCGTCCCTTCGGAACCGTTCATTACTAGGAGCATCGAAGATGGCGCTGATCGCAACTGTTTTCCGGGGAAACCCCGAACGGAGGGATAATCTGGGAATCCGTGAAAGGAGAAAACTACTTCACCGGAAACCGTGTCCCAGCGGATGCTGTGTTGGGATGTCGAAACAATATCGATAGTTCACATGTACTAGACGGGGGACGGGGACGGGGAAACAAAGTGAACACGGGGGAATTCTTGCTCGCCTGCGACCACCAGTTTGAGGCTGTCGTGTGGTTCTAGAGCTCAGTTCTCGAATGCACACTCGCGAGAAAGCTTCCCCAAAAGTCAATTATTTCGTGGCACAATTTAACATATCGCTTCGCTCTACCGGCGCGTTCAGTCGCGTAGCATTCATCTGCATCGTTCCCCGGCGGGTCGGGAAAAAACCCGACGCACGGTACATTTCGTTTGCAAGGATGCCGTTTCCTACCATTTTTCTCCCGCCTCGAGGCAAACCGAGCCGGGTGGGAGAAAGAAACACCTTCCTTTGTGAAAGGGTGCAAACTGCATCCCATCCGGTGACTGGCGAGAGATTTCTCTTATTCTTTTATTTCCCTTCAGAATGTACCCGGTGCAAGTGCAACGATGCTTCCGGTTTCACCTTCATTCGTGTAGCGACCGTGGCAAATGAACGAGCGCACGGCGAGTGCATCACGGGTTTCACTTATTCATGCACTTCCTTGCGCGAGCTCATGCAGCCGGTACGCTTCGGAATGTGCATCGCTGGCGGGAGTGAAACGCGTGTTGGTCCGGGGACCGCCAGGACCACGGGACATCGAAGCGAACCCCGTTCGGTTTACGTGTTGCCCCGTTGTTCTTCATCATCGTGCGCCACCCCGATGGGGCGCCATTTTTGTGCTTTTTTGTGTTGCTTGGCAGGACCGTTTTGTTCGCCGTTTCGTTGTGCGGTACGCCGAACGGAAGGTTAGCAAAGGAAGAAGCCAAAGAACATCCTGTTGATTTATGAAACTCACCGTTAGAGACAGTAACGAAACGATTGTTTTTCCAAAGACTGGATTGGAGTGGACGGTAGGTGCGGCGCGGAACGGTATCGTAGCCGTGCGTTTAACAATGCTAATTATTTTGTTTGTTCGTTAGTCTCGCCGATTGTGTTCAGTTTCGGAAACTTTTGCATTTCATGCTTTTCTCGATTAATAACAGGTTATTTAAATGCTTGCATCACTTATCTATCGTCATCTGTCAAACGCTTACAAAACTTCAAACCAGCACTTGTAAACACCATTTAGCAAGGCAACGTGTTCTATTAGCTTATCTGAACTTTACAATTTACGCCCCGGTTTTGTTAATTATTACCAACTTCGCTAAAAAGATAGGACAGGACAAAGCTATATTCTGCTCCACCGTTGTTTTGACAATTAGTTCGAAAAGTGTTACACGAAATAGATCACCGGAAATTCTGGATCACAGTGTTCCAGTTGTGACTCTGGACCTCACAGATATTGTAGTAAAGTAATATCCTGAGTAGTCGAAAGTGCTTCTCGTTGCTCAGTTATGGGATATGGATCTTTTTAGTCGCCATGATATGTCCGAAATCAAGTCTGACGGTCTTCCTCATTTGCAACTTTTCTCCAGAACATATACAGAGCGTAATTCGGAACTCTCTTGTTCAGTTAGTGAAATATGCTAATCTTTAGGCCACTCGTGAATTGTAAACAAATTCCAAACGGTTTATAGCCCGTTACATGGTATGCTGCGGGTTCCCTTTTTATTGATCATGATCATTCCTAATATAAGTTTGGACAAATCTACAAAGCGATCCATACGATATAATTCATATGTTAGTATAGTGAAAATCTATTGTTTGACTACTGTATCGTATTTTATGTATAATTTCCAGATTTTATGAATAATTTTTTATCTGATTGAAAGTTACCAATCGATGAAAGCTGCATTAATATAATTTGGCTTAAAATTAGTTAAGTAATGTTATGATTAAGCATCTTGAGAAGATTGATGTAAGTACTGTAAGTTATCAGTATCTAAAGTTGTTTTTAAAGATCCTTGATGTTTATGTCCATATTTCATGTCATATATAAAACAGTTTGTGTGCTTCAATTACCAACTTTTATTTCTGTATAATTTATTATGACACCAACTCGATTGATTTCAACGCAAGTAGACACATAAATTAATATAAAAATAAAACATTATCAGCAGTCCTTATTCTAGAAAGCGTTTCGTGCACCTGGGTTGAATTTCGCATTTTTCCTAGAAAATAAATGGCACTTCATCCCATTTACTACCCTAAACGTTTCTACTCCCATACCATCTCGGTACTCATAAACCTGTCAAATCCCACCGTGCTAAAACCGTTGTTTTCGAAAAAATGTTTACCATTACTTCGAGCACCAGCCAACGCGCAGTACGTGAACCGGTTACTCGTTCGATGAAGCCCACCATAAAGAGTGTCAACCTGCGACCTGGCAGAATCGCCTAACACGTGAGCTCGTTACACACATATTTGTGCACCTGCTACCCAAGTTTTGCTGCCAAGAAAATTCAAGCCCTCCCCCAGCCCGGCCAAAGGCATGAACCACCCCCTCGTCCCCGGAGTACAGGCCATCGAGCAGTCTAATGAAATCAAATCGAATGAATATTTATCGATCCGCGGAAGCTGCAATCGGATGGCTGGCTGAAGCAGAAACGCTGCGCCCGCGGAGTATCGTAGCCGAAGGAAGGAAAGGGACATCAGAAGAGCCAGAAGTACCTCCAAGCAGCCGAACCCGATAGTACGGCATGCGATTTTCGAACGTCGCGTTCACCAGAGAACGAGTGAAAGGTTGTGAAAAACGGGAAAACACACACGAACACACAGACACCAGAAAATAAAAACAAAATGAAGTACAACATCCAGGCGGTAATGATGATATCGGGACTTTTATCTCTCAATCGGTACATTCAGCTGCGCGCTTTGGGAACACCGTAGGATGATCGCATATTGACGGCAATTTGGACGGAAAGGCAAAACGATTGATTGCCATTTTCCTCGTGCCTTCGATTTTCATACTATTCCTGAACGAACGCGATTGGCAAAACGAACCGAACACATTCAAAAATGATAAAAATTTGAATGGTTTAAATCAAACCACAAAGAAATGGAATAAAAGCTACTGAAGCGTATTACTTACAATGAGGCTTATTGCACGGTTGTAAATTAAGCAATCAGCTTTAAATGCGTCGAAGAATATTATTCGTACACCTATATTAAATTTTAATTTTGATTTTGAAAATGCAATTTAGTGTTCGCATAAAACGAAACATTTCCGCTTAAAACAGTATCCTTGAAAGCGCCACAAGTTGAACTACGGCTCGGGAGAGAAATCGGCAACAACGCCGAGTGCTGGCGGCCCCCAAGCGGTTTGCGACAACTCGTACCGGAAAATAGTATCCTGCGAAATAATCCTCACTCGCACGAGGGTTTCGCTGCTGCGGACGGCCGACGGCCACATCACCACATCCCGAACGTGAACGTTCGTCGGAACGGAATGACTGGAATGACAATCGAGCGTCGGACGCCAGGATGACAGGAAAAGTGTTAAGTTCAGTGCCAACGAATCCTTCCACTGCCGAGGAAAAACCCCAACCCGTCCCGGGGGCGATGATGGTGATGATGACGGTGCTGCTGATGAGGAAAAGACCACCGTTGATGAGAACGGCACGCTTGGCAAATGCCATCCCCGGCGAGAACAATTCGTGCACTCAGTCAGAAAATTTCTCCTCACCAAGTAGTGGGATGAACCCGGGTGGGGGTGGGAAAATGAAAATAAAAACATTTCCAGTGAACTGAACGAGCCCGCTTTAAAGGCACTGGTGCGGGTGAGTGTTTGTATGTACGTGCAGTAGCACGCCGGGTGCAAGTGTATCATTTGCATCTGGCAGCTGCACCGGGGGACAATTGCACTAATAATGCAACGACAATGCACCGAAATCCCCGACCGTCACGGTTTAAAACGGAAAGCAATCGACGAAGCGGGACGCCGGGCGCACAAATTACTTTTAAAAAAAAGCTGAAGAACGAAATTAGTTTTCCCGGCTCCACGTGGCAGTGCGGGGATAAAATTGCAACCGGAACGAAAGTCCACCACCGCCGGTTGCACGGCGGAAAACGAGACAAACAAAAATGGCCAGAAAGATTTCCCTTGCGGCTAGACGAAACCGAAACCGAACATGATCATGCCATCCCGTTCGGTACACTTTTGACGGTTTACCCTTCCCCAGTCGCCCGCAATCTGACGTGGAAAAACCTCGTACCCGTCAAATTTCGAATCCCGCAAACACGACGAAACTCCACTTGGGCCGCTTCGGGGCTTTTCGAGGACTTTCCACAAGTTGGGTAGCGGCAAAACCCGAATCACAAATTATTATGCATTTGCAATACGCACACCTACACACACGCACACACACAAATTTACCGGCTTATGTAAGTGTAGCGAGACGAACATAGTAATAGATAAAGAGAAAACCACTGTGAGAAAAGGAAGTCAAGAAAATGGAGGCCATTTTCCGGGGAACAAAGTACTGGAATACTCGAAAATGCACACTAAGCCTTCTCGTTGCCCAACCCGATCTCCTCTCGCTTCCTTTTTCGCCAACCACTGTCCGACAACCTGTGCAACGAA
Source organism: Anopheles coustani (assembly GCF_943734705.1). Taxonomy (NCBI): domain Eukaryota; kingdom Metazoa; phylum Arthropoda; class Insecta; order Diptera; family Culicidae; genus Anopheles; species Anopheles coustani. The sequence continues at coordinate 12,456,531 of NC_071288.1, forward strand.
CACACGCCCTCTTAGACGGACGAACGACGGAAAAACTACATCGTCCGACAGGGATTTGACCAACCTGCCCGAAACCACGCGTTCCGCTTTTACAATGACCCGCCCAAGGACTCTATTAGTGCTCTTATTCCATCACGGCACTCGCCAAGGGCTGGCAAAAAAAAAAGAAACCACGAGAAGCCCAAAACAAATGCTGCAGGCATGTTCCATGGTTTTTCATTTTGGTTCCAATTTTTTTTCCTAAGCTCGTAGTTTTCCGTCGCGAGTGGGAATTAAACTTGTTGAAAAGCCATTTATTTTTCATTATGAATAAAATTACTGAATTTTTGCTTCCGCTTTTTCGAACGGTGGTGGTAAGGGTGGTGGTGTTGTTGGTGGTGGCACTTGGGTTTGTCGTATGTAGGTACGACGGCTCCCTCCATCCCCCTCTGTCCCATGTGTACCCCCAGCCACATTCATCCGGAGCGGAGGCTAACATCCATCTGGAACGGATTCGCCGCTGGCCGACAGTTGCCCATGGGAGCTTCGACAGCAGAAGCAGAAAATCGGGCCAGTGTTGGTGCTTGCCTTTTTGCTGCCAACCACCGGAACACAGCTACCAATTTCCCGACGAGCCAACCTGTAGGTACGCCGGGAAACCTCGTTGTTGACGCTTGTCCGTAGTCCGGATGCGATTTCCAAGTGTGCCATAGCTTATGCATTACCGGTTTGAAATGAAGTTAAAAGCATTGGGCCTTTTCTTTCTTTTTCAATGGACGGTTTTTCCGTTCTCGTGAGTTCAACTTTGGATCGGTTAAAAAGTTTTCTAAATTTGTGGTAAAGCTAACGTAAATCGCTTAGTAAGAGAATACAACACGCAGAGGGAAACCGATTTAGAATATCTCGAAAATTTTAGACGAGTAAGATTTACGTGAAATAACAAAAATATTGTTCCAAATAATTAATTTTGTTAAATAAAAAAAATACTAGAGGAGAAACTTCAAGAAAGTAACTTATCTTCCAATGAGAGCTTTCCAACAATTTACCTTTTACAATATCCCATCGATGCAAATAACTTACCACCACTAAAATCAACATTACATGTAAGCTAAACATTTGATCTTGAAGCGATACCATCGGATGCGGGAGTTAGTACGATTTTCCACCTCAGCAGAACCTCAAAAAACCCAACTAAAAGACGAACGATAGTGCAATCTTCTTAGCGGCAGGTAATTACAAGCGTAACTACATGCATCCTCCACAAACCGCCTGCCGTGTGTGCCTCCTCTGTATTAGTGTATCTGTGTCGCTACCCGGAAAAGTTTCCAAAATGAACTATTTGCGCACGGCGGAAAAGTGCTCCGGTGCGGATGATGAAAAGTGCATTCGTTGGAAATGTTCGCGCATCAAGAACATCCCAGTTCCCCTCTTTTTTATTTGGCCAAGTTCTGCACTTCGGGAAACCGAAAGGCACCGGCCCATCCCAACACTATTTTCCCCATAATCTCTTCATCCGCGGAGTAGTGGAAGCGTCGTCGGACGTTAAATCCTTGACTTGATGCCGGTTTGGAAACTTTCGCAATCAACTCCCACCGGCAGGGCCTCTCTTTTACTCGTTTTTCCTCGCATTGCCAGGGATGTGATCCACTTTCGGGTGGTTTACGCGTCGCGATCCGCGCAAAGTTAGGCACATTCGTGATTTAGGTGGAAGGTGGAAAATTAATTTGTTCTTATCTTTCCCGAAAGAGCTTCCGCCCGCCCGCGAATTCCTTCCGAGACGGTACATTCGTCTTCTTCGCCTCGGCTCTGATTAGCGTATCCTGGAAGTAACGAGCCTCAAAAGCGCCTAAAAAGAAGGTTTCTGGAGAAATACAACCATTGCCTACCTTCCACGATGCCGGTGTAGATGCGCGAAAGATCGTAGTCCATCGGACCGTCGGTACTCTCGATCTGGACGTTCTGTGCGAACACCGACCGTGGGTCCTCCCGCAGCACCAGCCGGAACTCTCTGGAATGAAGGAAAGCAAAGGAAAAGCGAACAAATGCATGAGAATTCAGCTAATTCGTTGAGTCATGTGGGTCATTTCCTTCCCCGAGTTCGGAACCGTCGTTCCTAGTCGTGTCTTCGTCACGCCGACGCTAATGGAGTGGCCGCTGTCACTGTTCGCGGTTGGTTCTTACGCCGGCAAACTTTTCGCATATAAAACTGCCCCGATGGAACAATGGACCCGTCTTACTTTTCGGCCCGTTCTGAGTCACCGAAAACCGCAAACCCCTCCGGATGGAGTGGGAGATGGGGGGGAAAGAAGCTTGTTTAAACTTATTATGACCCCCATTGCCGACCGATGTATATTCTTTCTCCATTCGCCGATGGAGAACTTCGTGCCGGCGACTCTGAGTTGAGTTATACACACACCTACACACACACCCTGTAGCTGGTGAAACTATCTTCAAACCTACAACTGATAACCAAGATGTTCCTACGGCGGACACTTCCGGTTTCGAGCGATAGGGGGAAAAAAGACCGGTGCCGGCAAAAAAGGTTTACAATACAGTTCGCTTGCACACCGGCGGAAATCGGCGTTTCCATTGTCAAATGGTGAGCGGGAAAAGTTTTACCAACTTCCCGCCAGCCCACTTTTCGGAGGCTTTTGGTGAGGGTTGTGGTGCAGAAGAAGCGGGACAGCGTGTTACTCCGGCCCCCGGCCCCTCATGTGACCCATGAATCAACCGGCCAAATAGTGCCTACCCGGAAAACCCTGTCTAGAGCGTCCAGCAGCTCGGAGCACACGGGGCTCCCTGTCAGATATTCATTTTCCGGACAATATTTGGAGAAACCCACCCGATCCGAAACCGACGGAGGATGAGGAGCCGTTACCTAGATGAAACTTATGTCTCCGGAAAAGTTCCGGGAGTAAAGCATAAAGTTTGCCGAGGTTATAAAATGGAATACAAGGCTTATCGGTTACCAGCTGCTGCTGCTACTATTGCTGCGTCAGCTCCAGCGTTGTCTTCTAGCGCTCCTACTCTTATGCTCCTGCGGTTAAACTACACACTCACCCACTCGCTCTGTCTTTGCAGCCAACCTTTCGCCGGTTTTTTCGATACGTTGGGAGTTGATACTGGGAAATGCGGAAAAAAAGGAAACAAGTCCATAGGAAGCAGCAATGGAATTGGGAAAGTTTTCCACACCTGTGTGCCGTACATGGCGTTCGATGGGTTCGCGGAAGTATGATATTACCGGAAGCGAAACTTTCCCCACGAACTATCGTGTAAAATTAATCAACTCAAATGTGATCCTGCATGGCCAATGGAGCGCCAGTTTCGCTCCAATTCCGGGCCAGACTATTCAGGCTGGTCTGGAGTATCACTTCCAAAGACCACAACGGTCGATGGTTACGTGGATCATCGCATACTAGAAAAAAAAGGCATGAAAGAGTTCCACGCAATCCGCGAATCGAATATCGTTCGTAACTGAGTTATTGGAAAGTACCAGAGTTTATGTCTCATTATTATCACTGTGGTTGGGCGTTGGTAGAAACAAAAAACATATTTATGAGCCCTTCGAGAGGTAGCATCCATTTTTTTTGTCATATACCATGTAGCGAGAAGTTGCAGTGGGATATCCACGTTGCACTCACCCTGAAGCCGCTGCAAACTCGTTGGATACCGCCTCGGACGGTCCGTGTCAGCGCGAGCTAATCAGTGCGGGAAAACAATGTTCCAGCCAGAACTTTGTGTGACACGAAACACATGTCGGGTGGTGTTCCCGGGCCCTCCTCCGTTGGTGCATCCCAGTTTGGCAGAGTTTAATGAAAATGAGCTACACAGCCGCACGGAACGCCTCGGACGCCAACCGTGTGGCCACACGGATGTTGGGTACGCTTTCCGATGGCTCCAAAGGGAGAGTCGGACGATGTCACAGAGTCGCACACAAAGGCAGGCGGGTCGAGGATGTGTAGAAGGAGACGGTGGTTGTGTTTCCCAAACAACATCGAATGCAACATCTGTCGACCGCCGGTGGCGGATTAGGCCAGAAGGACACAAGTGCAGAGGGATACAAAGTATCCCATCAGGCTGAGGTCCCTCCCTCCTCCCTCTTGCTACCGTTTCTTCACCCAGCACGTTTCGATTTCCAACGTGTCCGAAGTTCCACCAACAACGTCACCACGGCACCAGACAACCGCCGAGCAGGAGGAAAACGACAACATCGTCGACCGGAAACTTTTCGTCATGGGCAGCATCTCTGTTTCGCTGGGTTCGTGCAGCCCTTCGTACCGTCCGGGCGATTTCGGGCATGCGGGGCCACCGACCGTGGCACCGACAATTGCCGACCAAACGAATCTATTCGACCGACGGACGGACGACAAACGGTGTTGCCTGCGATCGGGCCGGTGGTCCGTTGCGTGGCGTGATTGGATGGGAAATTGTTTTAATACAAATGAAAGAAAACTAATGGCGCAATTTGTTTCGGGCAAGCTTGCGTCCCGGCGCGGTCATTCGGTGGTGATGCATTTTCCGAAAACAGATCGCTTTCCGGTGGATGCAATTTATTGTCGCACCAAATGTCGGAGGGCCGCCTTCGAAGCCGGGAGAAAATTGAATTCGTTTTTCACTGATAAGAAGCCGACCGCCGGTTTGGCAGCCATCGGAGCAAGAGGTACGTTTCTGCTGCCTACGAGTTGAGCCATTTTCATTTGATTAATTGTTTATATATCGTCGTTATTTTTCTCAAGTCCAATCGAGTTTCGTCGGGTGGTCTCGTTTTGTTACAGTTTAAAATTAAAACATTTAAACAAGTGATGAAAACCAATAAATTAACATTAGAAAACTAACATATTACTTTTCATAAACATTTGAATAGTGGTCCATCAACGGCAAAAACTACTCTTGTTTGTTAAAAAATGTTAAAATTACTATTAGCATACATACATTGAAAAAAATGGTAGCACAATAAAGTATCATGCTGCTATACTAATAAAGGGTAAAGTTTCTAATGAATGGTGGAAGTTGGAAAAACATAATTTTCGAACCTCATGCCAAATACCTATGATATGTACGCTTTGCATACCGGCACCATCAATGCAATGCGAATGATTATTTTCAAATGCCTTCGATGTTGACATAAAATAGAAAAAATAGGTCAACAACTAGTAAAATAGCGAAATTTATTTTTATCAAACATAATTTTGGGGGAATTTTAAATTCACTGAGCATAAGTTAAGAGTATGTTTTATGAAGACTATGTATAAAAGCCATGTATAAGAGATTTACATAAACATTGTATACCGAAGAAGAATTTTGCAGGGGAAATAACCATCAAAAGCCGAAGTTTCAAGTTGATGTTATACAAATTCAAGTTGATGTACAAATAGGGATTTAATAAAATTGCGAAATTTCGAAAGACGCTGCTGAACAAATAGATTCTGTATGCCACTTTACTTAGCAACTATATAGCACAATAAACTGTATGTGGTATAACGTTTGTTACGTTTTCCACTTGAATGTCAATCGGATGAAGATGTGAAGCTCTTTATTGGCCAGTTTATACTAGTTTAGATACTTATATCTTTAACACGTTCGGTACCACGTAGTATTTGTGGTAAACTAGGTTGGTTATGTTTCGAAATGGCTGATTATTGGGAAATGTTAACTGCTACAGCTGAATTATTAGTTGCCTTTTTCTACCTCCTTTTTAACGCCCTGTTTTGTTTGTAAAAGAGGTGCAAAACTCGTCCGTTGATGGTATTAGTTTTGGTACGGAATGTTGTAAGATGTTTTGACTGAGTCTTAATAAAACTTATTTGGCTTAGTACACCCATAAAACATACAAAAACACTTGTTTAAGTCTACTATACATTGAAAATGTTTCCTAGGCATAAATATGTTTGTCCAAGACAGTTTCAATAACTGTTTTTGAAGTCTCTCTTTTGTAAAGTAGTCAAGTACAAAAATCAGTTAAATAAAGTACCCATTCTTGCCCAAAACTTACCGATCATGAGCGCGGAAATCTAACCGCACAACGTTGGCCGGACCGTACGCGGCGGAGCTGTGCTCGTAATTGATGCTGCGTCGTCGCCTCCGGTGCTGCTCGTGGTGCTGGTGTGCGAGCTCGAGCAGTCCGCGATCGAACCGGGCCGGTTCCCAGTACCGGATGAACGGGTTGATCGTCGAATCGTCCCCACCGGCCGCCAGCGGTGGTGCTGAAATGGAGCGTAAAAAAGGAAACAAAACGAAAGCGCATAAGCAACACATCGAAACCGGTCAGAACGGGCACGAAACGGGGAGCATATGGTGTATGTAAAGGCATTACGGCGTGTCGGAAACGCGAGGGATCCGCGCGCACGGGTAGCATTAATCGGTAGCATTCGGTGGCAATTGCTGCCAATGGCCCGGCGGTCGGCGAATTACTGACATGGGATTCACTTTAATCTCGACGCAAAAAAAAATGGGGGAAAAGGAAAGCAATGCTGTCCGCGATGGCACGAAATCGAACCGAGCCGCACAAATCACGTACCCAACCTCCGCCCGGGAGCCGTTGCTCGTGTTTCATAATTCACCTTCACGCTGTGCTGTAACGTATTGGATGGTACGGAACGGCAACGAAGGAACCGCGAGGGTCATGCCGAAAGCGAGGAGGAATAAATTTCCATCTACCAGAACACAATTACAGGAAGCAACGCCGATAAGCTACGCGCAGTCACATTCCAGCTTCATCCACCGGAAGTGACATCCCGTGTACCACCCCGCATCGGGAAAGAGAGTGGGAAGGGTGGGGTTGTTGATGGATATTCGATAAGGCAACATAACTCATGTGGGCGGGACAGCCAGCCCTTCCCTCCTGCCGGTTCTGGTGTCGCGTTCCATAATTTAACGTACATTACGACGCGCACGTAAATTAATACCCAGCCTACGCGTATCGAAATCTCTATTAACTCGCAATGCATTGATTAAACATGTCGAGTTTGGATAGTGATTGAAGAAAGAACAGCAAAAGCTTAAGTTTGCCTGTTCGTGTAACGACTCTATTTTGAAAATAAAATGCTAAGCTGTCTTTCGTCAAACAGTGCCGACGCCTGAAGTTAGGCTACGGTGAGTGCACTGAACGATGGTTTTGAAAAATTAACCGTTCGACCCACTGAAAGCTTGTTAAAATAGATCGTTTAGTTTTCATTTGCAATTAAAATAATTTTGTGGCGCAACCGAAAAGCAATGGTAGTTAAATTTAAATAAAACGAATCCTTTATGGATCATGAATTGAAGGCACTTACATCGCCTTCTAATTGAATCGATATTCAATAAGTAACTAAATTACTCTGCCATCTTTTTTATTAGACAGCGAGTATGCCTGCTTTTCACAAACAGTCGTCCCAATGACGCTAAATACGGAATGGGATCCATTTTCAGAGCTTCCAACCATGACTTAGGTACACACTCTACCACGGAAGGATCTCTTAGGAGCTCAGATACGCCTCCCCGAAATCGGGAACAAACAGATTCGACGGGATTGTAAATTCACTGAGTACATGCCATTATCCTTCGTCGATGTAAATTCAATTTCGGCAACGCGCAGTACACGCTCCTCACCCGGAAGAGCACACTGAAATCGGCATCTCGCCAATTTTGCCGAACAGGTCGCAGTCGTCCTGTCGCCCTGTCGGGAGACGGTGGGAGACAGTGAAGCCGCTTCGCGAAAAGCCAACGCGGTGCCGGGAGTAAATGAAATTACATTCGGTACCGAACCGTGTCGTGTTCGACTGCCACCTTCGGCGGCGCACGGCGGTATGTCAGGATACGGTATTGTCAGAAAGTAACACGATTACGATTACGATGGCCCAGACGGTGGCTCTCAAGTAGGCTCGGTGGGGTGGAAATTTTACACGGGCCCTCCCCCCCCACTCCCACGGGGAGCACGCGCCGGCGAAGAATCAATCGATGAATCTGGTGATGGCTTTCGCGCTCGGTAAGTACATCGCGCTCGCATGTGCACTCGAACAAGCTCGATTGGAATAGGTTGCGGGTGCGGGGGAGGCGGCATGGGTGGTACAGGAAATAGAAGGGCCAGCCTAATTGATTGATTTGTCGATCTGTCAAGCGAAGCGGGAAGCAAAAGGGACGGGCGCTATCTCGCCAGCGAATGGAAGCTTATTCATTTCTAATTTGACACGCGCCTGGATTGTTGGCGGATGGGAAATTATTAAGAGATTTCACCATCAATTTTACATCAAGCAGGTCCACAAATAGGTCTATTCAGCGAAATTGTCATGCGTCTTCATTTCAACGGTTCAAACGTTTTCCGGAAACGTATTTTAAATCCAAAGACCCGATTTTCCATGCATCGTTTCTTTGTTATTCAATTGGGTAGTCAATCCTCTACACAAAACTGTCTTTTAAATTAATTTAATAAAAAGCTCAAGAACACTCATAACATAAAATAACCTTGAATTGGAGAAGCAATTACTTTTATTGCTTCTACATTGCTCGCCCCCAAAAGCCTAGCCTTCCTTCACGGAAATGTCTGACAGGCCCTAGCGTATTTGTGCTGAGTGGTTTACCGAAGTCGAATGAACGCGACCCTTATGGTCCAGGATACGGATTCCACTGTTGTCCGACGATGTCGGACAGCTATTGATTTTGTAACGAAAACTCAATTTGTCGCACATGCCGACGGTAATGACAAAGTTCTGCTGATTGATGACGGCTGGCGAAAGCGGCTCAAAAAGCTTTGCGAACGTGTTCGTGTTCCAATCCACCAGTGTTTTGCGTTGGTTCGCCGGTGTGCCGTAAGCCCGACTCATAAACCGGTCCGGCAAGCATAAAACAACGCAGCGGCGTTCGAACGAACCACGTCGCCCCAGCGGGAAGAAAATGTGACAGCTTTTCATCGCCGCCCACTTTCACGCACCGAAAGACGAATGGAAGCTTAATGCGAGAGAGTGGAAGTCGTAGTCAATCCTGGTGGAGGTTGACGAAACCACGAACACATTTCACTATGCAGTTGGTCCATGTGTTGTCGGGTGGGAGTGAATTAAATCTCAAAACCACATTCTTTACTGACAAAAGTGTGACGTAAAGCCACTACTTCTTAGGGCGTACATCCAAAACATCTAAAAACGATCACTAAAACCCTAAATCGAGCTCTTTCCAAATATGTACAAATTGTTAGCTAAAAGTAAACGGCGACAAATCAGAAATAATTTTCTTTACTAGCAATACTAGTCAACGCAAATTACCTATTAGTCAACTCAATATTCAAGAGAATAGTAATACCCTTGAGAAATTCCATCAAAATTAATCTTTAAAAACAAAATGTTACTTTATAAAGCAAAGCTAAAATTGCAAAGAGTTCAAAACAATTTCTTAAAGGCTATACTTAGGGATCCTTCTTGGTACAGAACGTCATTTGAACTAATACTGAACAAATCTTACTTAAAAGTATTTCAAAAATATGACACAACTAATAGCTAGTAAACCAAATTGTGGTTGAACAATGCGGAAAGAATATTTCGAACCCAATATTTATGTATTTGAAAAAGCCACAAATGATGTATTAATCTAAAGAATGGAAATAAATTGTATGCTACTACTACTACTTAGAGCGCGGTAGTCAAAACAATTTCGATAACTGAACGGGAATTTGCATTTTGTGATGTTCGATGAAGTCGCGGAATGGAAAGAAGTAGCGTAGGTGTATGTTTTTGTGAAGCATTAACGACCGAAAGAAGAGAGGATGTCTCTGATATCTTGCACGAATTACGAAGGTATCGTTTCGGGTGAATAATTCTCATCGAAATAACAACATGATGATGCTGCAGGCCTCTCCATTCATCCACAATCTACAAAACAAGGAGAAAAATCGTGTTGCGTCTGGAAAGTATGGCGCCTTCAGAGAGCGCCACACAGATAACGCTAACGTGCACAAACACGTACCGTCGACGCCGATCGTGAAATCGGTTCGTTGGAATTTTTCATCCATGATTAATCTCTAGTGTCTCCAGGTGCCACCACGACACAATGCTCGATCGATGGGAAGACAACCTACGCCATGATGATAATTCACGTCGGTGGGCGGTGGAACACAAGTGGAACTAATGTGATGTCGTGACGCTCAACAAGGAGCAGAAGTGTCTCCTAGCGGTTGGTTGCAAGAAAACGGGCAATATTTAGAGCCTCGACGGCGCTTATCCGCTGGGAGGGTCGGTAGTCAAGTGCTATAATCCACTTTAGCCCCAAATAGAGTCAACCTTGAGCTGTCGCTGGCGATAAACATGTGGACGATACCCGAGGTGAATCGTTTTAACTAAGACACACATACACCCACACATACGACGAATAAAAACCAAATGCCCCGTAAGAGCTCGAAGAGCCTGATGAAGAACAGTATTCGGAGCAAGCTAAACAACAAGCTCGCCCGATGGCCAATCGCCTTGGATTCGACCAGCTCACCAGTCGGTCTAATCGGTTTCCGTGGCAAGGATGCTGCACGGAACGACGTACGAACTTGGCCTTCGCCGGTGCCACGGTTTCGCAGTGGACACGAATACGGTTTTGAACCACCGGGCAAGGACGGCCACCCCGCCGGGCAGCCTTCGCGTCGCCTCTTAATCTCACTCGCCGACCGTGGCGAGTGCGAGTGCCAAACAAATGATGTCATTCCACAACAACAGTTGGTCAAGCGCGGAAGGAGAAGCAAAAATAAAGAACAACCTTGCGGAAAAGCTTCCCTCCCCCTCCGCACGACGATAGGTGATGATGCTGATGATGATGCTGATGCTGATGGTTTGCTGTCCCGGCGTTGTCTGGCCCGGTGCCAAATAGTTTCGAGCGTCACCGAAGTTCAAGGTTCCCGCTTACCAGCGCACCAAGAGCCACCGGAGGGATGATCCAGGGATGAAACCCACCCCACACGGAACGGAATTCCTGACGCACGGATCGGACGGAGAACAAAGATCCGCGCGTTTACGCGCTCCACAACCTGGCAATCAGTGAGC